>NW_027361939.1:8332500-8932500 GCF_039654945.1 Dendrobates tinctorius | reverse complement strand
CAGCAAATTATAATTATCCTCCATCCCATAGTCCCGTGCCCATATACCCATCATACATATCCACGATCCCATAGGCCCGTGCCCATAAACCGATGATACATATCCTCCATCCCATAGTCGAGTGCCCATATACCCATCACACATCCTCCATCCCATAGTCCCATGCCCATATACCCATCATACATATTCTCCATCCCATAGTCCCATGCCCATATACCCATCATACATATTCTCCATCCCATAGTCCCATGCTTATATACCAATCATACATATTCTCCATCCCATAGTCCCATGCCCATATACCCATCATACATATCCTCCGTCCCATAGTCCCGTGCCCATATACCCATCATACATATCCGCCATCCCATAGTCCCGTGCCCATATACCCGTCATACATATCCTCCATCCCATAGTCCAGTGCCCATATACCCATCACAAATCCTCCATCCCATAGTCCCGTGCCCATATACCCATCACACATCCTCCATCCCATAGTCAACCATTATGACATCATAATGAACGGCGGGGGGGCTTGCAACCAGTGATGACATCAGCGTCGCCATGGCAACCATTGTGACATCATAATGAGGGGCGGGGCTTGATGCGCCCACACTGTTTCCCCAGTATGCAAATAGGGTCATTATGACATCATAATGAGGGGCGGGGCTTGACGCGCGCGCACACTTTTTCCCTCAGTATGTAGATAGGGGCAAAATTGTTTGGTGAATTGGAACACACGGGGTTAAAATATCGCCTCACAACATAGCTTAGGACGCTCTCGGGGTCCAGAAGTGTGACTGTGCCAAATTTTGTGGCTGTAGCTGCGACGGTGCGGATGCCAATCCCGGACATACACACATACATACACACATACATACATACATACATACACACTTTGAGCTTTATATATTAGATAGCTCTATTAGTGATGATGCTAATGTGAACATAGCTTAAGATTTTGATCATTTGATTATAAAAATAAAATATAACTATAAAGAAATTAAGCTAAATTTTTGTATAAAATGGGTTGTATAGAGCTTTGATATTATTGGACTACCCTTAGGAAAGGTCGACAATATCAGTTCAGTGGTGGTCCATCTCCAGATACCCTGGCATTAAGCTGATTGTAGGGGATGTGATATTCTCTTAAACTGAAGTACAAATCTCAATTACCTCAAAAAGTACAGGGCTTCTCTCCGTCTATCCCTCCAAAATTCCCATCGGATCTTCTAGCTTCTGGTCTTCAGATCTTTCCGTGACGACAAGCTATTATATCATTCATGTGTGTCATGGCGCACATGACTTCGTAAAGCATAGCCAGTGACATCAGGCCTAGTTGGTGGTCATGTAGAGCATGATGCACATCAATTGTGGTCTCATCCGATGTGAAGGCTTGAGGCCTAGTCAATTCTGGGAGAGCCAAAGACCAGAGGCAAAAAAAGATCTTAAGCAAAGACCAGGTGAGGATCGGAGGCAGCAGAATAAATATAATCAAAGACAGGCAAATATTATCTTTTACTGATTTTTTTAATTCTTCCCTTTCTTTAAGTGTCACTTTCATTTTGTAATCAAATCAACATTTTCGGCCTATTCAGACTAAAGACCCTGAAACAAATTTTCACAAAATACACTCATCTCTAGTAATGTCCCCTTGTTTCTTGGGCACAGAACTTTACATTTTCTTGTAGCTGCAACCCCTTCAATCCGTTGATTGATGAAAGTGTCACGAGGCAGACCCCTAATGATTGCATATTGATGACTTAGCTATCAATCAAATATACTGGAAAACTTCATTATAAATCCACAATTATGGGCAACTTTATGAATAAGGGATTCTGTAAAGCCTGAAACGCGTCATCGTTGCCCATAGAAACCAATGGAATGCCACTTCTCATTTTTCTAGTACCGCTTGTTATAAGAAGACATCTGGCCGCCGAAAGCGACAGCATTTTTTTTACTACTTTCAATCCATTTTTTCTTTTCCGACAAAAATACATTCATTGCCGTTTTCTTTGTCTATTTGGTCCTAGGCTTTCGTGAATATTCAGTTCTGTCTTTTGTTTACTGAAAACATTTCCAATTCCCTCACTACTACTACAGGCAATTTGTGCCTTTGTGGCAGATATCAAAGAAGGGCTCTCCCCACTGACTGCCCACTGACTGGAAGGATGCAAGGAATCTCATGAGCTGGTTTTATCTCTCTGAAGCCTGTAAGTATCTAGTTATTATATAAGAAAGTCAATAATCAATCGTCTTTGAAGAAAAAGGGCTCTGCTGTTCACATGCGTTTTGGCTGACGAGAGCCTATATGCTTTATGTTATGTAACAGAAGCCTGAATGATCATTATGGCTTCTTATATATAGAAAATGTGGAATAACAACTGAAGGCATTTTATCAGTGTACCGTAATGTATTATATGTCCTCATCCCGGCCATAAAATAGCAGCAGCGTAGTAAATCAGACAATTGAAGGCAATGAGAAGTGACATGTTGACATAAAAGTGAATGAGCTTAACACTTGAGTGTCAGAAAGCTGATATATAATATTTTATAAAGAATCCATAAGATAAGGGAGGGATTTATAAAAAAAAAATTAATATCGAGGAGATGCTTATAGTAATCAATCAGGCTATTAGGAAAGCTATTTTGATACTGACTGCTATGGGCATCTTTTCTATATTTATTTTGCATTAGTTTTAAAGTGTTAGCCACTGTCTGTTTTATTTAATAGATTTTTCATTATTATAGGACATTATTATTATAATAATATTGCATTTTCACAATCATGAGAAAACCTAAATTGCATAGAAAATGTTACTTGTATCATGCAATGTACATATATATTATATTATGATTATTATTATTTATAAATGTAACCAACCACTTTTTGGCAATAAGCACCTTCATGCAATTGTGCATCAAGGTGAAGTTCCCAGAATTACTGTAGTTTGTATTGGCGCCTGTAATTACGCAAAGATGCCAGCGCCAGTACTTCTGGGATCAGCTCCCTGCCAGATGTGCAGCGAGATGATGTAATCTTGTCTCGTTGCAGATGTTATCGGAGCACCGCAGAGGACGGGATGATGCGGGAGCGGCAGCCAGGACACTGTAAGTACTCGTAGAACTAAAGATATAGATAAAGGGGCTTAATATGGAGAGGGGCCAGCATGGGAATGGTGGTCTTAGTGTGGAGATGAGCTCTTTATGAAGACGGGGCAGTAAAAGGAGTGAGAGTGGGCTCAGTTTGGAGATTGGGCAGTATAATGGGGTCTCTTTTTAGATAGGGCAGTATGGGGTCTCTGTTTGGAGTCAAAACAGTATAGGGGCTGTGTGTGAAGCTGGGCAGTATAAAGTGCCTCAATATAGAGATGGGGCAGTATAGGGGGCTCTGTATGGAGATGGGGCAGTGTAGGGGACTCAATATGGGGATGGGGCAGTATAGTGGCTCTATATAGAGAAGGGACAGTATTTGGGTCTCTGTGTGGCAATTGGGCAGCATGGAAGAGCTCTCTTTGGAGATGTGGAAGCATAGAAGAAATCTGTATGAAGAGAGGCCAGCATAGGGGAGCTCTATATGGAGATGGAGCAGTGTTTAGGTCTCTATGGAAATGGGGCAGTATAGGAGACTCAGTATGGAGATGGGGTCATGTAGGATGGCTTAACATAGAAGGGCTTTGTATGGTGCTTAGCTGGTACAGGGGAACTCTGTGAGAACATGGGGCAGTATGGAGAGGCTTTAAATAGAAATGTAACAGTGTTGGGGTATTTGTATGGAGGTGGGACTGTATAGGGGACTCTGTGGAGATGCGGCAGCATAGGAGGCTCAATATGGAGATGCGACAGCTTACGGGGCTCTAGGAAAATTGGATATTAGGGTCATTGTGTGGATATCGGGCAGTATGGAATTGCTCTCTGTGGATATGGGACAGTATAGGGGACAGCTGTATGAAGAGACACTAGCATAGGGAGGCTCTATATGGAGATGGGGCAGTGTTTGAGTCTCTGTGTGGAGATGGGGCATTATAGGGGGACTGAGTGTAGACATGAGGCAGTTATGGGGGCTCAGAATGAAGATGGGGCAATATGGATGGATCTATCTGGAGATGGGCCAGTATAAGGGGGCTCAGTATGGAAATGGAGCAGTATAGGGGGTCTGTATGGAGATGGAGCAGTTTTGAGAGTCTATGAATAGAGAAAGGGCAGAATGGAGTTGTCTATGAAGTAAGGGCAGTATCGGGAGTTAGCATGAATTAGAGCAGCATGCTAAGGATACTGTGAAGATCAGTGTCAGTATGGAGGGGTTGGCAGTTTGAAGGGGGACTAAATATAAATCGGAGGCATAGTGGGGGTCAGCATGGGGGAACAATGTGGAGGCCAAAGTTCATAAAGGAGGAAGGTGTGATAAGGGAGTACAGTGTGGAGGTTGTAGTTCACCAGAGAGTACTGTATGGTGGTGTTCATAGTATAAAGGGGTGGACAGTATGGTGGGAATATTTTTTAGGACTGAACAACGTGGACACATGTAACATAGGAAAGACAATATGGGGGTAATTTTTTGTGCAAATAGCACACTGAGGAACAATTATTTATTCAGAGGCACAACATAGGGCTCTTTTAGGCCACAGCATTAGAGGTTATTTTTATTCAAATGGCATTATAATGACACTGTTTGCTACTTTTAAGGCCACCATGTCAGAATGTGCTGCAGAAGAACAGAGAAGAGGGAAGTCTGCAGAAGGGGAGCTCTTGCTGTGAAAAGTCAATCTGACATCAGGACCACATGAAGAAGAAAGATTGAGAATGCCTCCAATCAGAAAAGATGTCACCTATAAGGTATGTAGATGTAATTTAAACAACAACTAATCTACTATATGAAGCAGACTGGCAGTTGTTTAACAGCCTGTTTAAACAAGCTGTGACCAGGCTGTCATGTGTGCAAAATGATCGCTACAGTTGTGCTCAAAAGTTTAAATACCCGGCAGGAATTTTTGCTTTCTTGGCCTTTTTTCAGAGAATGTGAATGATAACACCAAAACTTTTTGTCCACTCATGGTTAGTGGTTGGGTGAAGCAATTTATTGTCAAACTACTGTGTTTTCTCTTTTTAAATCATAATGACAACTCAAAACATCCAAATGACCCTGATCAAATACATACCCCATTTCTTAATACCGTGTATTTCCCCCTCTAACATCAATGACAGCTTGAACTCTTTTGTGGTAGTTGTGGATGAGGTTCTTTATTTTCTTAGATGGTAAAGCTGCCCACTCTTCTTGGCAAAAAGCCTCCAGTTCCTGTAAATTCCTGGGCTGTCTAGTATAAACTGCGCGCTTGAGATCTCCCCAGAGTGGCTCAATGATATTGAAGTCAAGAGACTAAGATGGCCATTCCAGAACCTTCACTTTGTTCTGCTGTAGACAATGACAGGTCAACATAGCTTGGTGTTTTGCATTGTGGTCATGTTGGAACGTCCAAGTACATCCCATGCGCAGCTTCCGGACTGATGATTGCAAATTTTCCTCCAGCATTTGCTGATAAAGTGCTGCATTCATCTTTCCTTCAGCTTTGACCAAGTTTCTTTTGCCTTTGTAGCTCACGCATCCCCAAAACATCAGTGATCCACCTCCGTGCTTTACAGTAGGAATGGTGTTCTTTTCGTCACAGGCCTTGTTGACCTCTCTCCAAATGTAACGTTTGTGGTTGTGGCAAAAAGGTTCAATTTTGGTCTCATCACTCCAAATTACCTTGTTCCAGAAGTTTGGACTTTTGTCTTTGTGCTGTTTTGCTTATTGTTGGTGAGATACTTTGTGGCATTTGCGCAGTAATGACTTTCTTCTGGCGACTCGACCATGCAGCCCATTTTTCTTCAAGTGACTCCTTATTGTGCATCTTGAAACAGTCACACTGCTATGTTTCAGAGAGTCCAGTATTTCAGCTGATGTTCTTTGTGGATTCTTCTTTGCATCCCGAACAATTTTCCTGGCAGTTGTGGACAAAATTTTTGTTGGTCTACCTGACTGTGGTTTTGTTTTGACAGAGCTCCTGATTTTCCATTTGTTAATCACAGTTTGAACGCTGCTGACTGGCATTATCAATTCCTTTGATATCTTTTTTTTATCCCTTTCCTGTTTTATACAGTTCAACTACCTTTTCCCATAGATCCTTTGACAATTCTTTTGCTTTCCCCATGTCTCACAATCCAGAAACATCAGTGGCTGGATTAAAGATGCAAGAGTCTGTCTGGATCCAAGGAACTCATACAGCTTTTATGCACACACTGATTACAAGCAAACAGGTCACAGATGAGGATATTACCTTTAGTAGCCAGTCAAACCCATTTATGTCAACTTCTGTGCATGTTATCAGGTCAAAATCACCAGGGTATGTAAACTTTTGATCAGGGTCATTTGGATGTTTTGGGTTGTCATTATGATTTAAAAATAGAAAACACAATAGTTTGGCAATAAATGGCTTCTCCCAACCACTAACACGAGTGGAGAAAACATTTTGGTGTTATCGGCCAAGAAAGCAAAAATTTTGCTTGGGCATGTAATCTTTTGAGCACAAGTGCAACATCAAACAAACATTCTGCCCATGCATTGAGTGATTGATAGCCAGTTTTGAGAGGCCAATATTTGTTTTTTGAGTATCGACTGCAATGTAAATGAACCTTAAAGGGTGACTAAACTTTTGGCAGATTTTTATGTTTTAGGCCTATTTATTCTGAGCAGATATCTTAGAAAAGTTGTTTCTCTTAAAATGATTAATAACGCTACAGTATTGTGGTTCCTGTATGTTGTGCAGTCGGATAATGGCTTGTAACAACAACTTCCAGTGTCTACTTTTAGGAAATACTCTGAGGTGCAGTTTCATGTGATGCAATTGGATATACAGAGGACTGACCTGACATTGCATTTGATTACTGTACTAAGCTTGGTACTGTATTTGTGCAGTGATGATACTTCTGGCAGTGCCGGGTATTGAGATGCGAGACTCGTGCAAGTTTCTCACAAGTCTGACCCTGGCCTAAGACTTCCACTCCTGCATTAGTTAGCAAGCTGGTTTTACCCATGTTGTTTATAAACTGTTCAGCCATTTTGTCACTTGTAATTCTGTGTTACCTGAATGCATACACCGATTGCTTATTTTATTTCTCCTAGTTCCACCGAATCTATTTACTAATGTTCAATAAACTGCAGACTTCAAGGCTTCAAGATACAGTCTTGTTTTGAACTTCAGTAGATCTGTTTAGCTACCTATCAGACTACGCACACACCTCAGGGTACCGTGTAGCGAGGACAGAACAGTCAGATCTCGCCCAACTCTCCCATATACAGCAGAGCTTGCTTTTCTGAGCTCTCCTGTGTTCTGAGAGAGTTTCTGCCAGACATCTCTGATGGTGGCTTATCTGTTAGACAACAAAATGATATGCAGTCAGACAATGACCACGCCAGATCCTTATCTCCCTCAACAATCATCAGTCAGAGGCACCCATATGCAATAGAAGGTCAGCTGAAGTCGTCAATTTTGGTTGGTTAGGCCAAAATTAATCAAATATGTGTGTGTGCCTGCCTTAACTACTATGTAAAGGCTACTACTATGTACACACAATGTCTTTAGATGTCTGCAAAAAACGAGTTATTCGGGTGGAGACTCTTCAGATTACGCTCCGACTTTTGCCCCAAAGAGACTTTTTCTGTTTTTTTCTTTTTTTCCAACAATTTTGGCTTCTGGCTTTCTTAAATTATATTCAATAAATTGAAGTATAGACCTCTCACTTCTTTGAACAGTTTGTCATCTTTGGAAACCTGAAGAGGTTAAAAGAAGCTTCAGGGTAGGTGCACACGGTCAGTAATTGGCAGCGCTTTGGAAGCAGCACATGTCCGCTGCGTCCAAAGCGCTGCCAGCTATTGAATGCAGATGATTTTGCATGTGTTCATTGAACCGTGCGGAATCATCCCGTCCAATACATTTTATGGGTGAGATTCCATAGTGGGCATGGGATTTCTGCGGGTTTGACGCTGAGGATGTGTGTAGCATCCAACCCACAGCGTTTACTAACCGCGTGCACGTACCCTTATAAGGATGGAACATGTGCACTGCAAGTTGTTTTTATACTGCAATGCATATGTTCATTCTTTTTCGCTTTTATTTATGATTTTTTTTCAAGTGGGTTACAGACTGGAATATCCTGAAAAAGAGGTTGTGTGTGCATACTCTTAGTCTGACTTACCAGGACGGGACGTGACCACTTAAAGTGCCTAGGGCAGCATGAAGCCAAATATGGCCCTGGCTGGTAGAACTGATTTGGAATGCTGCCCTGACTAGTCCTGTATTGAAAGGGGTTGTCAGGTCAAAACCGATAAGTCTACTGCAAACTTAATCTCCCTGTGGGGATTCACTGGTTTCATGTTGGAACCAGAGATTATGTATCAGTTATTCATACTCCCGGCCAGTGGGCACAGCCTCTCTCTCCATACACTTGTATGCAGTGAGGCCTCGCCCTCTAGTCTGGCGCGCCCACTAGACAGCTGCATCACTAGGCAGGGCGCGGCATCGTCTCTGTACAAGTGTATGAAGCAAGGCCACGCCTATTGGTAGAGAGTATGTATAACTCATACATACCCTCCGGTCCCAGGTTTGAAACCGGCGAATCCCCATAGTGCACAGTGCGTTCGCTGGGTGAATGCACAGTGAGTGCCTGCAGACTTATTGGTTTCGACTGGACAACCCCTTTAAACACTCTTAGCTAGAGTTGAGCGACTTTGGTCGGATCGGGTTTCATGAAACAAAATTTGAGTCGGATGAAACTGGTCCGACTAGGGTAAAAAAAAAGTCGGAGTTTCGTCTGAAACCCGACCCCAATGCAAGTCAATGGGGAATAAAAGTCGGCATTGAGTGGATGAATGTCGTCCGCTCAATGCCGACTTTTATTCCCCATTGACTTGCATTGGGGTCGGGTTTCGGACGAAACTCCGACTTTTTTTGCCCTAGTTGGACCAGTTTCATCCAACTCAAATTTTGTTTCATGAAACCCGATCCGACCAAAGTCGCTCAACTCTACTCTTAGCAATTCACAGTAGTTTGTTGGCATGCCCTCCAGTACCCAGAAGCTGGAGCATATGTTTTAGAAGCCTTCTTCTAGTTATGCCCCTCAACACTGACTATCTACATAGGGTAATAGTTACGGGAGATGCAGCAATAGCAGTTATACCTATTTCCAAGTGTTTCTGGAAACCCAGAGGGCCCTCAGTCATGTAAGCTAACATACTTATAGGAGAGAACCACCCATACATCACGAATTATCAGAGCAATAGCAACTGCAACCTCCTGCTCTGTGGCCTCCCCTCTAACACTCTCGCACCCCTCCTATCTATTCTACACTCTGCTGCCCGACTAATCCACCTGTCCCCCCCGCTGTTTCTCGGCCTTTTCCCTCTGTTAATCCCTGCTCTGGCTCCCCATTACTCAAAGACTCCAGTTCAAAACCCCAAGCATGACATACAAAGCCATCCACAACCTGTGTCCTTCATACATCTGTAAATCTAAAAATCAAAAAACTGGCACTCCCATATGCAGAAAGAAGAAAATTCGTTTTATTCACAGCTTATTTCTCCACAAGACATGTACTCTTAATGTGACGTTTCGGTCCTTACAATGGACCTTCTTCAGACTAGATGTCATGTAATAAAGACAAAAAAAAAACAAACCAAAAAACAAAACAATATTAATACATAAAAAAATGTAATACATGTTATCGGAAAAAGCTGGTTTCCCTAGTGGGACAAGAACCAACTAAATCACTTTAAAGATAATGCTACATAAAATACATGTAGCATATGGGAGTGCCAGTTTTTTTATTTTTAGATTGTATTGGGACTGGTACCCTTTTTCTGTGCACCCCACACTCAAATTCGGAGTCACGTGCCCCTTTTGTAAGACTTCATACATCTGTGACCTCGTCTCCCGGTGCTTACCTGCATGCAACCTCCGATCCTCACAAGATCACCTTTTCTACTCCCCTCTTATCTCCTCTTCCCAAAATCGCATACAAGATTTCTACCACGCATCCCCCTATTCTGGCACTCTCTACCACAGCATATCAGACTCTCGCCTATCATAGAAACTTTCAAAAAGAAGCTGAAGACCTACCTCTTCCGACAAGCCTACAACCTGCAATAACCACCGATCGACCAAGCCACTGCATGACCAGCTCTACCCTCGCCTACTGTATCCTCACCCATCCCTTGTAGATTGTGAGCCATCATGGGCAGGGTCCTCTCTCATCCTGTACCAGTCGTGACTTGTATTGTTTAAGATTACTGTACTCGTGTTTATTATGTATACCTCTCCTCACATATAAAGAGCCATGGAATAAATGGCGCTACAATAATAAATAATAATAATAATAATAACTATCCCGACTCCAATCTTGATCCCCCTAGTATCTTTTACTTTGAAAACCTGACTTGGCTATACTGGTTTTTGCTTGTGCACAGCTTTTCTTCTATGAAAAAAACTTCATAATCAGAAAAAAGAGGGGTGGCAAACAAGTCAAATGTCCATAAAATGGGTGGAAGGAGAGTGATTGTACTGGTGTGGGTACGTGAGCCGACTGGGGGGTGATCCCTTTCTTTGCCGCGAACAGACTTGAGACAGAGTCCAAGGTGCAAACAAGGAAAAGGAACAGCATCCGGTCCAGGTGAAAAATTGTATCAAAAATGTATTCTGCCAGTACAAAATACAACGTTTCGGCCATATTGTGGCCTTTTTCAAGTATAACATAGCAGCACAAATGGTGGCCTTTTATAGTGTGGCACAGCCAATCACCATTTCGGTAACACCCATCACAGAAAATCCATACATAGAATACATATAAATACATCCATCAGATACATATATATTCAATAGCACAGTTTATCCAATCGTTAACAATAATGATCATATTTATATTAGACACGCAAATCCCTATATCGGCAGAGCTCCCTCTCCCTCTATGACACCATCAGCCAGAGCCAGGCTGTATCAGGAGCGCAGTCTAATGACGCGCACCACCAGGTCACGGCGCGCGCGCCGCCCACCACCGCAGGTCCGGTCACGTGGCGTCTCCGTCACAGAGCACCGCGCATGCGAGGTGCTGTGCAAGGGATCAGCCACACGAACCGCCCACCGGGGAGGACCGCGCACACGCAGAGGCCCAGGGCACGCAATCATACACCACACTCCCTCACAAGCCCGCGCATGCGCTGATTGACAGAAATCAATGTATTACCACACTTGAATAAATGAGTCCACACAGATAAGCCAGAATGCTTCCAAACAACGCAGCATATATAAAAAACATTGGAATCAAGGAACCATATCCATAGTAACTTTAATAATATGCCATACTTTATGAGAATCGCATACGTTGCACATTATGTAGGGAGCAAAACTAGAATAGTTACAAAAAGGAAAAAAAGGAAAAAAAGAGGAAAAGAGGGCACGGGGAATGACAGGCAAGAAATAACGACAAAAATTCATAAATGACAGCATCCTCTTTGTAATTCAGGACTGTTCAGTCCCCGTGTCCTCCACTCCATCCAAATGTATCACCTATAAGCACTAAAAATAAAAATTGAAAAATTAATAAAAAATACAAAAACATTTGATAAAAGGACCATAAAGGCCACATAAGAAAGTATATGCCCACAACAAAGAATAATGACACAAAGTGAGGGATTAGATGACACAAGTATGTAAATTGTAATCCAAGTTCAAACCCCTTGGTTGCAATGTATCGAGAATCGATATCCATCTCAACTCCTTTTTCTTCAACATCTTAACCCTATCACCCCCACGTCTCAATACAGGAACCCCATCTATCACTCTAAATCGTAACTGGTTCACTGAGTGTCTGCACTCTAAAAAATGCTTCGGAATCGGCAACTCCACAAGTTTAGTCCTAATTGTACTCTTATGCTTACTAATACGGGCCCTAATCTCCATAGTGGTCTCTCCTATATACACTCACTGGCCACTTTATTAGGTACACCATGCTAGTAACGGGTTGGACCCCCTTTTGCCTTCAGAACTGCCTCAATTCTTCGTGGCAGAGATTCAACAAGGTGCTTGAAGCATTCCTCAGAGATTTTGGACCATATTGACATGATGGCATCACACAGTTGGCGCAGATTTGTCGGCTGCACATCCCTGATGCGAATCTCCCGTTCCACCACATCCCAAAGATGCTCTATTGGATTGAGATCTGGTGACTGAGGAGGCCATTTGAGTACAGTGAACTCATTGTCATGTTCAAGAAACCAATCTGAGATGATTCGAGCTTTATGACATGGCGCATTATCCTGCTGAAAGTAGCCATCAGATGTTGGGTACATTGTGGTCATAAAGGGATGGACATGGTCAGCAACAATACTCAGGTAGGCTGTGGCGTTGCAACGATGCTCAATTGGTACCAAGGGGCCCAAAGAGTGCCCAGAAAAAATTCCCCACACCATGACACCACCACCACCAGCCTGAACCGTTGATACAAGGCAGGATGGATCCATGCTTTCATGTTGTTTACGCCAAATTCTGACCCTACCATCTGAATGTCGCAGCAGAAATCGAGACTCATCAGACCAGGCAACGTTTTTCCAATCTTCTACTGTCCAATTTCGATGAGCTTGTGCAAATTGTAGCCTCAGTTTCCTGTTCTTAGCTGAGAGGAGTGGTACCCAGTGTGGTCTTCTGCTGCTGTAGCCCATCTGCCTCAAAGTTCGACGCACTGTGCATTCAGAGATGCTCTTCTGCCTACCTTGGTTGTAACGGGTGGCAATTTGAGTCACTGTTGCCTTTCTATCAGCTCGAACCAGTCTGCCCATTCTCCTCTGACCTCTGGCATCAACAAGGCATTTCCGGCCACAGAACTGCCGCTCACTGGATTTTTTTTCTTTTTCGGACCATTCTCTGTAAACCCTAGAGATGGTTGTGCGTGAAAATCCCAGTAGATCAGCAGTTTCTGAAATACTCAGACCAGCCCTTCTGGCACCAACAATCATGCCACGTTCAAAGGCACTCAAATCACCTTTCTTCCCCATACTGATGCTCGGTTTGAACTGCAGGAGATTGTCTTGACCATGTCTACATGCCTAAATGCACTGAGTTGCCACCATGTGATTGGCTGATTAGAAATTAAGTCTTAACACACAGTTGGACAGGTGTACCTAATAAAGTGGCCAGTGAGTGTACATAAGCCCACATGGGCACGAAATCAAGTAAATCACAAAACTTGACGAACACGTATACCTCTCTTTAATAGAAAACTTTTTTTTTAACATATTGCCACAACAGGCACATCCCAAGCATGGGAAATTGCCCATCTTAGGAGGACATATTGTGCTTTGTACATTGACTTTTGACGATCCAATATCTGACCTTACCAATCTATCTTTAAGATTGTATCCACGTCTATATGAAAGCAATGGCCTGTCCACAAATTCTGATATCTGAGGCAGACCCTTTTGTAAGAGGCTCCAATGTTTGTTCAGGATACCTCCAATCCTGCCACTAACTGGGCAATATGTTGAGACAAAAGGAACACGTCTCCTAGGCCCTTTAATTCGCTTACGGCTAGAGTCCTCCACCGATATATTTTGAGCCTTAACTCTATAAGAATTAACTCGATCCATCAGGTAACCCCTATTGACAAATTTTGTACACATCTGGTCCAATCTTAAATCCAACTTATCATCCTCTTTAACAGTCCTCCGTACACGTAACATCTGACTCCATGGAAGTGACTCCACCATCCGTCTCGGGTGATTACTATCATACACCAAAAGGCTATTCCTATCTGTCTCTTTTACAAAAAGATCGGTATACAGATACTCATCTTTCTTATAGACCAGCGTGTCCAAAAATTGGACCTGATCATAAGAGTAGGTCAATGTGCACTTCAGCTCAGAGAATACATTGTTTAATTCATTTTGAAAATCAAGAAGATCCTCCAGACTACCATCCCAGATACAAAAAATATCGTCGATGTAGTGCCACCAGGCCCGGACATGGCACCAGTGGGTGGAATTGTACACATACCGGTCCTCGAATACCGCCATATAGATGTTAGCATAGGTTGGGGCCACATTGGACCCCATGGTGGTACCCCGCAACTGTAGGTAATAATCATCCTCAAAGAGAAAAAAATTTCTCCTGAGGATGAAACCTAACAGTGCTAGGACCAGTTGTGCACACTCTGGCGCCATGTCCGAGCCTGTCAGCACCACATCGACGGCCTCCAAACCCCTATCATGCTCAATGGATGTATACAGGGAAACCACATCAAAGGATGCAAGCATCATATGAGGAGTAACTATATGGAGAGTCCAAGGTGCGTCCAACAGGTCCTCTTTATTGGTCGCACTCTCACGACCCGCAGCACCACACAACAGCTGCTCAACTCCGCACACAGGCCCGGGTACCTTCACTTGCCTCCTCTCCTCTATGACGTCCCTCACGGCTCTTTCACTGTGGCTGCCCTAGGCCTACACCACAGCACTTCGCCTGCCCGAGTCCGTTCGTATTGTGGTACCCCCAGGCTCTCTCTCTGTCTGTGGCTTCTCCTGTCAGGGTCACCCCCCTGACCGTCTTCCTCAACAGTCCTTCCTGGAGCTTCTCCTGTCTCTTCCTTTAGTCTTCTCTCCTGAGCTCCCCTCTCTGGACTGTCTGTTCTGGAACTCTCTCTCTCCTCTTATATCTCCTCTCTCACTGGGAATTCCCCTCTAGAGTTCCTGTAAACCCGCCCCCCATGACTGTGCGTTTTCGTAGCCATAAGCTGATGTTAAGTACTCTGCTCACTACTCTCTACTCCCATCTTGTTGCCAAACTGCAGTACTACATGCATCTCTCCTATCTCCAGCTGTTTCCCATCTATAAATGCAACAGTCCACCTAAAGCACACTATACCTTTACCTTCCACTGCAGACAGGTCCGTACGTCAGTCCACTTCCCCTACACTCCTCCTTCCTTTGTCCATTGTTGTCCCCGACAATCTCATTCCCCTTCCTTGTCGTTCTGAAGCTTCCCCACCTTCTTTTGTTGGACCGGTTGTTGAGCCAGGCCCGCGATACACGGGGGGGCTGAACCAAACCGGGATCACCATGCTCCGAGTAGCTTACGGCTTACTCACCAGCACATACGCCACTATGACAATTCCTTCAGGTTAGGTTAGGACCACCTGGACTACTCTATGGGTGTACCTCCCACTTTTCTCCCCTTCTGTACATCTTACAATTCGGAATGCAATGACCGAGGCCCTAACCTACCAGGTCATCGTCAGGCTTCCTCCTTTTCTTTTGGGGGTGTTTGTGGTACTAGGGACCTGACCTAGGGACCATTGTCTGTTTCAATCTCATCTGTCTCTTTTGTCCTGTCAAATCAAATAATCATGGTCGGCGTTTTTCTCTTCACTCTGAGTACCCGGGACCTGTTGAACATTTTCATTTTTTTTTCATACATATAACATTTCAACAACTATCTATAGTTTTTTTTTAACTATGCCATGTTTAATACTATTATGGTTAACTCTTTTTTTTGTTTGTTTTGCATCTTTTCCGAGTAAAACATAACATTTTTCTTTTTAAATAAAACATAAGCATTGGTGCTACCCCTTCCGTTGTAGAGAGCACCTTCCCCCCATGCATCCCCGCCGTAACAGGAGGAAAATATTTTGCTTAACGTGGACGTAGAACTGTCCCTTAGGCTGCACAACAGTGGCAGCAATCCCAGTAGTCTGGGCCATCTCCTGACGGCCAATGTTCCGCCAATCAGCAGGGAATGCCACAGCCGTGAAGTCCCTGGGATGCTTGAACTGTTCTGAGCCCCGAGTGTCCCTGATGCCCGAGACCCAGGAGTCCTCTTCACTTCTATGGGTGTTCATACCCCTCGGGGTAAGTGATGACTGCCACCGCATAGTACCCACGGGGGCAGCACTCTTTGTAATAGGAGACCAGATCTCCCTCCCGCAGAGCCCGCCCATGCCTGATGGCGGTCACATTGAGGTAGACTTTGTGGCCGGTGGCGAGGTCTCGGATGAACCCATAGCCTTTCACAGTGTTGGTATGCACGAGCCGCCCGTACGATCGAGGGGTAGCCATGGCTGCCTCCCCTTCTCATGCAGCAGCGCCCACACCTCCCGCTCTTTGGCCTTCTTCTGCTCAATGACCTCCGCAACCCAGGCGGAGGGTCTGGTGTAGGCCGCAGAGTCCAGCGTGCGGGCCGTAGTCGAGAGCGGGGCAGAGGCGGCCGCAGATGCCGACGGACCAGCTGCAGCTGGGGCGGGGCGAAGGGCAGGGGCAGCCACAGGTTCCGGTGAGTAGGCCGCAACCGGATCCTGGAGCAGCATAGAGGTGGCCGCAGGCATTGGGGAGCAGGCCGCAACCGGAGTCACGGACGGGGCAGAGGCGGCCACCGGCATTTTCAGGTAGGCCGCGGAGTAGGCCGCAGCTGGGACCAAGGCGGCCGTGGGCACCGGCGAGTAGGCCGCAGCCAAGGCTGAGGATGGAGCAGTGGTGGACGCAGATGCCGGTGAGTAGGCCGCGATGGTTGGCAGCCTGGCCACGGCGGCGATCTGAAGCAGGGCCAAAGTGGCGGCAGGCCTCGATGGATAGGCCACCGCCGGAAGGTGGAGCACGGCAGGGGCGGCCATGGATCAGCTCCACGCCGGCGGCGCGGGGCGAAGCGCCACCGGGTGGGGTGGTTCAGGATCATCGGCGGAGGCGTCGGTCGACCCTGCGGGGGCCCCGGAGTCATCAGGAGTACGGGGCGTGGGAGCGGGAACTGCCTGCGGGACCGCTGGCTGAGCCAGGGGAACCCTCACCTTCCCCGGCGCCGCAGCTCCCTTCAGGCCCTTCCACCGCTCTTCCAGGGGTCGATACAGGGTGTCGCTGGTCTCTGCTGCTCCCCCGTAGCTCCCGGTCACATCATCTGGGGTCCGCTGCTGTTCTTCATCCCGCAGTCTGGCAGGACCAGCCTCCAGGCCCGATAGTTCCGCAGGGAGGGTCGGTAACAGTTCCTCCAGCGGCTGCTCCGGGTAGTCCAATTTAGCGCCAACCTCCTTCTGCCCGGTGGTCACCAGCGCTGGGGAGGCACAAAGTCTCTTTCATGTTCTTCTTGGACGGTTCCAGTCACAGTCCCAGTTTGTATTCTACTCCGGCACCATCTTCAAGGATACTCCGGGCCACCTGGTGACAACCAACAGTCCTGAACCCAGTCCAATTTTGTAATCCACAGGGAAAATCTTCAACCCATACAGCTTGGGTCCTTGGAATCTTCGGGGCAGGCTTACCACAGAAGATGGTGTATTGGCGGCGATGATCCTGCCGACTACCCCAAATGTAGGTATGTGAGCCGACTGGGGGGTGACCCCTTTCTTCGCCGCGAACAGACTTGAGACAGAGCCCAAGGTGCGTCCAACAGGTCCTCTTTATTGGTCGTACTCCACGACCTGCAGCACCACACAGCAGTTGCACGACAAACTCCACAGCACCACACAGCAGCTGCTCAACTCCGCACACAGGCCCGGGTACCTTCACTTGCCTCCTCTCCTCTATGACGTCCCTCACGGCTCTTTCACTGTGGCTGCACTAGGCCTACCACCACAGCGCTTCGCCTACCCGAGTCCGTCCATCTTGTGGTACCCCCAGGCGCTGTCTCTGTCTGCGGCTTCTCCTTTCAGGGTCACCCCCCTGACCGTCTTCCTCAACAGTCCTTCCTGGAGCTTCTTCTGTCTCTTCCTTTAGTCTTCTCTCCTGAGCCCCCCTCTCTGGACTGTCTGTTCTGGAACTCTCTCCTCTTATATCCCTTCTCTCACTGGGAATTCCCCTCTAGAGTTCCTGTAACCCCGCCCCCAATGACTGTGCGTTTTTGTAGCCATAAGCTGATGTTTAGTCCTCTGCTCACTACTCTCTTCTCCCATCTTGTGGCCAAACTGCAGCACTACACCCATCTCTCCTATCTCCAGCTGTTTCCCATCTATAAATGCAACAGTCCACCTAAAGCACACTATACCTTTACCTTCCCACTGCAGACAGGTCCGTACATCAGTCCACTTCCCCTACACTGGGTTTCAAAAAAGCATACCATAAAAATGGGCTATTTTGATATTTGTTATGGGCCCCATCTATTCTACTAAATTAACTATTTACTAAATTAAAAATCGAACAACTTTAGATCTTCACTTTGAGTCATTCTCTTCAAGAAAAGTTATCACTAGAGATGAGCGAAAAGTCGGGGTCTGACTGAAACACAAAACCCAATGGAAGTCAATGGGGAAGCAAAGTCGGCAGGGAGTGGAGGACAGAAAGCACACCTACAGTGCCCATTTCAATACCAACGACATCAATTCTTATTACTTAAGCTTGGCAACCATAGTTTACTTTATAATAATAGTTACGCATTGATAACTGGGGGTTATTTGGCTAAAGTTGTGGGGGGGTAGGGCTGGCACCTGGTTTTTGTGTGCCCTGGGCCAAAGAGTGTCAGTGCACCCTTTTAACACATACCACAATTCATATGCTCCGATACGGCACAGAAATATAGGTATAGTACAATGAAAAATACTTCACTGCTTACATGACATGACTGATATCTATTTTAAATTCTACAATAGCTCAAAAACCGGACAGTATATTACTCAATACAGTATTATGGCCACCACCTAGTGTGCCATACAGAATAATGAGCCCCATATATTTCTCCATACAGAATAATTGGTCCCATATAATGTTCCATACAGTATGTGATGAGCTCCACATAATGCTCCAGTATATGTTGGTCCCCATGGATGATGCTCCACTGTCTTATGGGCCCAAATAATGCTCCATATATAATGGGCCCCATTTCTAATGCTCCAGTGTATAATATGCCCCGTAAATGCTACGCCAGTGTCTGATGTCCCCCATTTGGAATGCTCCAGTATATGTTGGTCCCCATGGACGATGCTCCAGTGTGTTATGGGCACAAATAATGCTCCATATATAATGGGCCCCATTTCTAATGCTCCAGTGTATAATGTGCCCCGTAAATGCTGCTCCAGTGTCTGATGTCCCCCATTTGGAATGCTCCAGTATATGATGGGCCAAATGGATAATGCTCCAGTGTATGATGGGCCCCATATATTATTCTCCAGTATATATTGCTTCCCAAAAAATGCTCCCAACATTTAAAAAAAATAAATATCTCTCCTCGCTGGGCACTGCTTTACTCTGGACTCCTCAGCATTGCCATTTTAAAGCTCTCTGCACTTGTACTGTTTCGGTAGAGGGCATACAGACGTGATGTCATCACGCTCTGTAACCTGAATGTCACTGTCAGGAAAGGCGGAAGATGTCATGGCGGTGGAGCAGGGAGAGTTAAATATTGCAAGTGCTGTGGCCCTGAGCAAGCATGGGGGCCCACTCGTGGGTGACGGCACTGGCACAGGGCCCCTCATAGTACAACGGTATGTCTGATGGCGAGTGGGCCCTCCCACCGGCAGAGACACTTTTGCGTACTATCAGGGGCCCTGTGCCACTGCCGTCCTCCATGGGTAGGACCCCCCATCTGCTCAGGGAACTGGCACTTTCATCTGCACTTTCTTCTGTGTCACCGTGTAAGGCGGTATAGTATGTGGGAAGGGGCACCTGAGTTTCATCAGTATCACATTATGGCTCTGTAGAGTGCGAGGGGAATGTAGTGCTGTGGGTCAATGTACCAGCAGAATCATCTAGCAGTGGCTGTGCATCAGTGTACTCCATCTCCAATTCATGTTGGACTGGGGAATTGAGAATTTCACTTGATAACAGAGGCATAGCCTGTGAAAAGAGTTCCATGGAGTAATCTGAAGTGTGGGCTGCCGCATCCTTCACTTTTAGTGGGGTTGAAGGAGACAATGAAAGACGTGGTTCCTGACCAGAAACCTGCACTGACGACTCAGTGCTTGCATTTTTTTAATCTTCAGAAGAGGAGGCGATAGAGCTGGAGGCTTTTTTGGCAATGTAAGGCAAAACCAGTTCCTGATGCTCCAGCTTTAAAAGCAGTTTACCTACTCCCAGAAAAGGGAGCCTTAAAGGCCTTCTTGCACCAGCCGATGATGCAGGCTCAACACCTCCTGCCTTAGCTGCTATTGTACGTTTGGCAATACCAGCAGATGCACCACCATCAGTAGCAGCTGGCCCCCCCACACCCACGTCTGCGGCCTCGTCCACCATACGTAATAATTTTTGTGAAAATTGACTACAAATACCAGCAGATATATGGTACTGTTTCAGAAGCGGACAGCTCTATACAGACTAGGGATAATTATAAATCTCCGTACATATTTCATGAGTCAGACACAGATGGTCACAGGCTCAGTATGGATTAGACAATAATATAAAAATTTGCAAAAGGGTACAGTATCACTAGATACAAGGTATATATAGTATAGTTTAAACGTACTGAATCTCCGTATACATTTCAGGAGGCAAACACAGATGCTGTCAGGCCCAGTATGGATCCAACAACAGTATAGAAAGTTGAGAAAGGGTACTATGGTGCCCCTGAGGGTACGGTCACCACAGAGGTACTGCACCTCATCCAAAGGTGTGGTATCCCACCCTCAGGTAAGGAGGGATCACCAATCAGGACTCCTAACCCTGCACTCAACACACACATGTTAGTCAGTGCTGTCTGGGTGTACTGTTATGAATGGGTCACTGAGGAGGAAACAAGCAACACACGCTAAGTCTCAGAAAACCAGAGAGGTTGGTAACTATGCAGACTGCAGAACCCTGATCTTAACACACAACTAGAAGCAGTCGTGGAGCGTGCCTACGGTGGTCCTGGACACCTCGTCACAACCGGAGAGCTAAATAAGCCTAAAGTAAGAAAAGAGGAAAACTAACTCCCCAGAGCAGACCCCAAAGGAAAGACAGCTCCCCACATGTATTGACGGTGAAGCAAGATGAAATCACAAACAAAGGCAGAAAAATAGGCTGAGCAAACCATGGGGCCAAACTAACTTGAAAGGACAGGAAAGGAAAGATACTTTCTGCAATCCGCCAAAAAACCCTACCAAAAATAATGTCCAACGCTTCTGATAACAAAATTAACCCTGAAGTCACTAGAATCTCCCACTATATCAGCACTCTGGAATATTCTGAGACAGAGCAAAAAGAGGCCAATCTAATAAAGGACAAAAAGGCAAATTGGCAAATACAGATAAATAAGAGCGGAAATTCAGCACAGCCCAGCCGGGCTGGCTGACCACACAAAAACTGAGTTGACCAACAAGAGCAAGTGTGAACATTAGCAAAAAACAAACTTAACTTGAGAAGACTGGAGCAGAGCTGAAGTCCAAGACCTGAGAAACAGACTGAATCACCAGCAACAGGATAGGGCGTTGGCTGTCTTATATCCAGTCTGATACTCCAGAGATCTAATCACTATCCTACTCGTCAGGTGGCAGACCATTACCAATTAAACTAACCTCACTACCTCCTGTCACTACCAGAGGGAGAACGGAAGGAGAACTCCCAGGTGGTGGAGCAGAAAATGAGCTCATAACAGTGTACCCGGCGGGAGGATAGCCTCATCCCAGACTGACTAGGAAAGGGTGTTGGGGGTTAGTGTGGAAGGTAGATACAGTGGGAGGAGCTTAGGTAGTGGAGTGATTGTGGGCATCCAATCAGAGAGAGCAAGCTGACAGTTGATGGGTGGAGCTAGTCTGAGGTAAATGGATCTTTCTAGAGAGTTGTCAGTCGGTGACAGGATAGAGTAAGAGCAGGATTGCTGTGAGAGGGCTGAGGGTCAGAGAAGAGAGAAAAATCTTGTCCAAGCTCCTAGACTGGAAGGAAGGGGTCCTTGGGGCACGGGAAGTGCAATAAGCCACCTGAGAAGCCCGTTTCTGGAGAAGGAAGGACCTGGCCTCGTTGGGGAAGGTGGCTCCTGAAGGTAGTGGAGAAATACAGGGCTCAGCTAGAAAGACAGAGGCTGAGGTAACTTTAAGTGCCTCAGTCGCAGCCGAATTCAATACTCAAAAAGGCAGCAGTTGGAATAAAGGACCCCGGAGCCTGACCCACGTCCCCCGGTGTGATCCGTGGCTGCCGGCTTGGGACACTGTTTGCGAAGGCCCACAGTAGGAAGGAAGGGAGAGATCAGCGCAGAGACACAGCCTAGAAAGGATAAACAAGGAGGAGACTTGAACAGGTGTTCCTGATCTACCTTTGAGTTTGCCAGACCCCTCCCTCGGATGACACAGTACCAATCGGGTCATCTTGTACACAAAACTTTTGAGGAAAAACTGAGAAACTGAACCCAACTGCGTCCTTGGTGGCTTTTACAACTCGCCTGCTACACACGCTACACTCACCATCACCGTCAACGGCTCAGAAACACCATCTCAACTGCCCTGGGATACAGCTCTGCCCGTGGAGAGCTTCATCATCTTTTCTGCTTTAACACTGGCACAGAGGATCTGCATTGCAGCGTCGGCTACCCTAGCCGAGTACCACGGGTGGCGTCATGATCCCCCTTTTCCAAATTTATTATCATACTATCTTCCCCCTCATCTGAACTGTCATCTTCTTTATTGGACATCCAGGGCCACGGACCGGGTCCCAATCACCACCGTGACATACTTCCCCCTTAAAAGAGCCTGAAAGGCCCGGTACTGAGTAACCCCCGGCCCTGCATGGCGTTTCATTTTAACACCAGATAACAGGGATATATTGTATAGTTTCAACATTATAAATCTACGTATATATTTGAGGAGGCAGACACAGACGCTGTCATGGCCAGTATGGATTCAACAGCAAACTAAAAAGTAGAAAAAGGGTACAGTATTACCAGATCAAAGGTATACATAGTATAGATTCAACATTCAAAATCTCTGTATTTATTTCAGGAGGCAGACACAGACGCTCTGAGGCACATTATGGATTGCACAACAATATAAAAAGCAGTGAAAGGGGAATGGATCCCAAGCGTACTGCTGTATACAGTGATGGGGTCATTTGGCGATCTACACATATATTTCAAGAGTAACAAACAGCCTCTGACAGGCTCAGTATGGATCACACCATAATATAAAAAGAAGATCCACAAGAAATAATCACACATGTGTGCCAATGTTCCAGGTGTCAAGGATGCACTTTGAGTGGTGGGTGGAGGATGAATTTCGAGCACAAAGGGTACTGGATCAACAGATACTAGATATACCGTATATAGTCTACTTAAAATACAAAAAAATTTCTGTATGTATTTCAGGAGGCAGACACATATGCTCACACGCTCAGTATGGATTTGACAATAATGTAACAAGTTGAAAAAGGGTACAATATGACCAGATACAAGGTATATATAGTATAGTTTAAACATTCTAAATCTCCGTAGACATTTCATGAGGCAGACACAGACGCTCTCAGTCCCAGTATGCATTAGCCAAGAATATAAAAAGTATAAAAAGGTTACTGTATCAACAGATACAAGGTACATATAGTATTGTTTAAACATTATAAATCTCCATATTTTTTTCAGGAGGCAGACACAGATGCTCTCAGGGTCAATATGGATTACACAATATAAAAAGCAGTAAAAGGGTAATGGATCAGAAGCGTAAGCTGCACACAGTGTTGGGGTAATTGTAAATCTCAGTAGATATTTCCAGAGTCAGAAACAGACTCTCACTGGCCCAGTATGGATTAGACCACTATATAAAAAGCAGTAAATGGGTAAGGTATCACAAGCCGGACAAGCAAGATGGAAGAACTAGAAGCAGAAATATCTATAGGTAACTATGACACAGTGGGAATAACCGAGACATGGTTAGATGAAAGCTATGACTGGGCAGTTAACTTACAGGGTTACAGTTTAGAAAGGATCGTAAAAAGCGGAGAGGAGGAGGGGTTTGTCTTTATGTAAAGTCTTATCTAAAGTCCACTTTGAGGGAAGATATTAGCGAAGGGAATGAGGATGTCGAGTCCATATGGGTCGAAATACATGGAGGGAAAAATAGTAACAAAATTCTCTTTGAGGTCTGTTACAAACCCCAAAATATAACAGAAATCATGGAAAGTTTGCTACTAAGGCAGATAGATGAAGCTGCAACCCATAATGAGGTCCTTGTTATGGGGGACTTTAACTACCCGGATATTAACTGGGAAACAGAGACCTGCGAAACCCATAAAGGCAACAGATTTCTGCTAATAGCCAAGAATAATTTTCTTTCCCAATTGGTGCAGAATCCAACCAGAGGAGCAGCACTTTTAGACCTAATACTATCTAACATACCTGACAGAATAACAAATCTGCAGGTTGTTGGGCATCCAGGAAATAGCGACAACAATATTGTACAGTTTCACTTGTCTTTCTCTAGGGGACATGTCAGGGACTCACAAAAACACAGAACTTTAGGAAGGCAAAGTTTGACCAGCTTAGAGATGCCCTTAATCTGGTTGACTGGGACAATGTCCTCAGAAATAAGAATACAGAAAATAAATGGGAAATGTTTAAGAACATCCTTAATAGGCGCTGTAAGCGGTTTATACCTTGTGGGAATAAAAGGACAAGAAATAGGAAAAACCCAATGTGGCTAAACAAAGAAGTAATAGGGACAGTTAACAGTAAAAAGAAAGCATTTGAACTACTAAAGCAGGATGGCACCGTTGAAGCTCTAAAAAACTATACGGAGAAAAATTCTTTATCTAAAAAAATAATTAAAGCTGCCAAAAAGGAAACAGAGAAGCACATTGCTAAGGAGAGTAAAATTAATCCCAAGCTGTTCTTCAACTATATCAATTGTTAAAGAATCAAAAGTGAAAGTGTAGGCCCATTAAAAAATTGTGAGGAAAGTATGGTTGTAGATGATGAGGAAAAAGCAAATATATTAAACACCTTCTTCTCCACGGTATCCACGGTGGAAAATGAAATGCTAGGTGAAATGCCGAGAGACAAAGAAAACCCTATATTAAGTGTCACCAATATAACCGAAGAAGAGGTGCAAATCCGGCTAAATAAGATTAAAATAGATAAATCTCCGGGTCCGGATGGCATACACCCACGAGTACTAAGAGAACTAAGTAATGTAATAAACAAACCATTATTTCTTATATTTAGAGACTCTATAGCGACGGGGTCTGTTCCACAGGACTGGCGCATAGCAAATGCGGTACCAATATTCAAAAAAGGGCTCTAAAAGTGAACCTGGAAATTATAGGCCAGTAAGTCTAACTTCTATTGTTGGTAAAATATTTGAAGGGTTTCTGAGGGATGTTATTCTGGATTATCTCAATGAGAATAACTGTTTAACGCCATATCTGCATGGGTTTATGAGGAATCGCTCCTGTCAAACCAATCTAATCAGTTTTTATGAAGAGGTAAGCTATAGACTGGACCAAGGTGAGTCATTGGATGTGGTATATCTTGATTTTTCCAAAGCATTTGATACCGTGCCACACAAGAAGTTGGTACACAAAATGAGAATGCTTTGTCTGGGGGAAAATGTATGTAAATGGGTAAGTAACTGGCATAGTGATAGAAAGCAAAGGGTGGTTATAAATGGTATATTCTCTTACTGGGTCGCTGTGACCAGTGGGGTACCACAGGGGTCGGTGTTGGGACCTATTCTCTTCAACATATTTATTAACGATCTGGTAGAAGGTTTGCACAGTAAAATATCAATATTTGCAGATGGTGCAAAACTATGTAAAGCAGTCAATACAAGAGAAGTTAGTATTCTGCTACAGATTCTACTGGACAAGTTGGGAACTTGGGCCGAAAGGTGGCAGATGCAGTTTAACAATGATAAATGTAAGGTTATACACATGGGAAGAAGGAATCAATATCACCATTACACACTGAACGGTAAACCACTGGGTAAATCTGACATGGAGAAGGACTTGGGGATCCTAGTTAATAATAAACTTACCTGGAGCAGCCAGTGCCAGGCAGCGGCTGCCAAGGCAAACAGGATCATGGGATGCATTAAAAGAGGTCTGGATACACATGATGAGAGCATTATACTGCCTCTTTACAAATCTCTGGTTAGACCGCACATGGAGTACTGTGTACAGTTTTGGGCACCGGTGCTCAGGAAGGATATAATGGAACTAGAGCGGGTACAAAGGAGGGGAACAAAATTAATAAGGGGGATGGGGGAACTACAATACCCAGAGAGATTAGCAAAATTAGGATTATTTAGTCTAGAAAAAAGATGACTGAGGGGCGATCTAATAACCATGTATAAGTATATAAGGGGACAATACAAATATCTCTCCGAGGATCTGTTTATACCAAGGAAGGTGACGGTCACAAGGGGGCATTCTCTGCGTCTGGAGGAGAAAAGGTTTTTCCACCAACATAGAAGAGGATTCTTTACAGTTAGGGCAGTGAGAATCTGGAATTCCCAGCCTGAGGAGGTGGTGATGGCGAACTCAGTCGAAAGGTTCAAGAGAGGCCTGGATGTCTTCCTGGAGCGTAACAATATTGTATCTTACAGTTATTGTTAGGTTCTTTAGAAGGACATAGATCTGGGAATTTATTCTGACAGAATTTTATAGGCTGAACAGGATGGACTAATGTCTTTTTTCGGCCTTACTAACTATGTTACTATGTTACAAGCGTACAGCTGTATTCAGTGTTGGGTTAATCTTAAATCTACTAATATATTTCTGGAGTTACAGACAGACGTTCACAGGCTCAGTATGGATTACACAAGAAAAAGGTTAATGTTTTACAATCATTCAGCTGCATATAGTGTTCGTGTCATTTTAAATCTCCTTATATTTTACCAGAGAAAGACACAAACTCTCACAGGCTCAGTATGGATTACACCCGAATATAAAAATGAGAAAAAGGGAAATGTATTCGAAACGTACACCAGTGTACAGTGTTGGAGTACTTTGAAATCTTTGTTTATATTTCAGTGTCAGTCTGCCAGTCCAGACTCTCCACTAGAGGAAGGTAGATGGATAAAAGTACAGACATAAAGTGGAGTGATTTTAGATGTTTTTGAATTTTTAATCATGGGAAAACTTCCCGGGAGAAGTCGCAGAGGCGATGCTGACCCTCAATAACTTTAACTGTGGCTACAGCTAAAATGCAAATTAGTGAAGAAAGGGTTGCTGTATCGCAGTTGCGTCGATCCCATCACCGTAACTCGTCTCCATCAAATTGTGATCACAGGGAGAGCTGTAGACATGGTCCTCACTGCCTATCATGATCTATTTGGTCACTTTGGAGTGCAAAACACACAAGCCATAGGCCGTAGGGGATTCTATTGGATTGCCATGAGAGGACACATTGAAAAATGGTGGCAGGAATGTCACACGTCTGTGACTATGAAAAATGTGAAAGGTGATCATAAAGCACCATTGCATCTGATTGGGAGTTAACGTCCTTTACAAATGGCAGCCATTGGTAATCTGAAAGTAGAGGCCATCAGGACAGGACATAGCTACATCTTAACCATCATCGATCAGTACACCAAATTTGTAGTGGCCATCCCTGTGACGGATTTAACTGGCCAGACTACACAGCGGTGGAGCAGGGAGAGGTAAGTATTGCAAGTGCTGTGTCCCTGAGCAAGCAGGGGGGACCCACTCGTGGGTGCCGGTACTGGCACAGGGCCCCTCATAGTACGCTAGTGTGTCTGATGGTGAGTGGGCCCCCCCACTGTCAGAGACACTTTATTGTACTATGAGAGGCCCTGTGCCAGTGCCATCGCCCAAGGGTTAGGTCACACACCTGTTCAGGGCAACAGCACTTGCCCGGGTGCGTCAGGTGTTGACCCCGGGCCTGGGGTGGGGGGGCAGCCATTTCGGGTGGTTTAAAAAATGGCATATGTTGATGTGTAGACTGGACTTTCAGCTGCTGCAAATGGAGGAACTGGAGAAGTCAGAGGAAGAGGAGGACAAAAGCGAGCCTTTTTTCTGGCAACCTATGTGTTATCAGGGGAGGGTGGGACAAAATCTTTTGAAACCCATGCATGGTTCATTTT
This sequence comes from Dendrobates tinctorius, assembly GCF_039654945.1. Taxonomy (NCBI): domain Eukaryota; kingdom Metazoa; phylum Chordata; class Amphibia; order Anura; family Dendrobatidae; genus Dendrobates; species Dendrobates tinctorius. The sequence continues at coordinate 8,904,507 of NW_027361939.1, read as the reverse complement.
AATGAAGGTTAGATCATCAACATTTTGGGTCGACAGACGGGTCCTTTTTTCTGTCAGGATTGATCCAGCAGCTCTGAAGACTCTTTCAAATAGCACACTACCATCAGGGCAAGCAAGCTCCAGTAAGGCATATTGTTCCAGTTTTGAGGCCCAATAATCAAAGGGGAATGACCTGTGAGGGAGAACCTCGATATGGGAGGAGATGTAATTTGTAACTATAGTTGACAACTGCTGTTTCCTGTCACTTGCAATCGATTCTGTATTAGCTGTCGTGTGCACGGGACTTGAGAAATCAGACCACAACATGGTCAGGAAACCCCTGTCTCCAACGCCAGTTCGGCTGTGTGCACCACGAACACCTTTTCCATTTTGCCCACTACGGCTCGTGGGAGAACCAGCTCCGCTGCTGTGTGCTGAGAATGCCTCAAACAACTTGTTTACCAGAGTTGCTTGTTTGTTAGCCAATATTAGCTCTAGGTTCTCCTGTGGCATGATGTTGTGTAATTTGCCTTTATAGCGTGGATCGAGGATGCTGGCCAACCAGTAGTCGTCATCCCTGATCATTTTGGCAATGCAGGGGTCCCTTTTTAGGATCCGCAAGGCATAGTCACACATGTGGGCCAATATTCTAGGTGTCAATGCTGCACTGCCAGTGGTGGGTGGAGGAGCACTTTCTGGCAAATCCACATCCCTCCAGTCACGCACAAACCCTGTACCTGACCTTGGCATGCCCCATGTTCTCTTGTCCCCTGAGAAGCATCCTCCTCCCCAAAATAATCATCCCCCTCATCCTCCTCCTCATCTTCTTCTTCTTCCTCCACCTTGTCATCAAGGCTTCCCTCCTCCTCGTCCTCCTCCTGTTGTTCCTCAGCTGCAGACGCCTGATCCTTAATGTGCATCAAAGTTTGCATGAGCAGACACATAAGAAGCATGCTCATGCTTATGATGGCGTCGTCTGCGCTTTCCAGCTGTGTGAATTCTTCAAAACACTGAAGGACTTTACAGAGGTCTTTCAGCTTTGACCACTGCTCACCCGACAATTCCATGTCTGCCCTCAAATTGCCTGCCCGTGTATCCTCCCACAAATGCATTACAGCCTGCCTCTGTTCGCACAACCTCTCAACCATGTGCATGGTGGAGTTCCATCTTGTAGCAACGTCTATGATTAGGCTGTGCTTGGGGAGGTTGAGTGATCACTGCAGCTTCTGCATACGGCTGGAGTGGACGTTTGAGCAACAGATGTGCGAGCACAGTCTTCACACGTTATGGAGCAGGGCTGTTAACTCCAAATAATTATTTAGGAAGCACTGCACCTCCAGGTTCAAGGTGTGAGCCAGGCAAGGTATGTGTGTGAGTTTTGAAAGGGCTATGGCTGCCACAAAATTCCACCTATTATCACTGACTACCTTGCCTGGCTCAAGATGTAGACTGCCCAGCCATGACTCAGTTTGTTGATGCAAGTAGTCGGTCAGTACCTCCGTGGTGTGTCTAATGTCACCCAAAGACATCATTTTCAAAACCACCTGCTGCCACTTTCCACTAGCTGTTCGATAGTGGGACACCTCGTGTGCAACACTGACAGATGTGGATGGAGTGCTCGTGCGTCTGCGCTCTGTCGATGAGCTTTCGCTTCTGGAGGAGGAGGTGGGTCAAACGCCTACACCCTACTGTTGCCTATACCATGGGCTAGGCAGCACTTTTTCACCGCCGCTGTCCCCTGTGGAGCCTGCATCCACCACATTAACCCAGTGCGCAGTGATGGACACGTAACGGTCCTGGCCATGCCTACAGGCCGATGCATCTGTTGTGAGGTGCACCTTTCCACTCACTGATTGCTTTAGTGCATGGACAATGCGGTCTTTCACATGCCGGTGGAGGGCAGGAATGGCTTTTCGAGAAAAGAAGTGCCGACTGGGTAGGTCATAGCGTGGGACAGCATAGGCCATGAGCTCTCGGAAAGCTTCGCTTTCTACCAAACGGAAGGGCATCATCTCTAATAAGATCAGTTTGGCAATGTAGGCGTTCAAAGCCAGTGTACGTGGATGAGAGGATGAGTACTTTCTTGTCCTACTCAGAGTGTCTGGTAGGGTGAGCTGGACTTGAGAGCTGCATATGGGGGAACTAGCGTTGGACATGGACTGAGAAGGGGTTGGTGATGGTGAGGGTGTTGATGGCCTAGATTCAGTGTTTCCTCACGAAAATATTGTGTTTGCGTGACTGGTTTAGCCTAGCGACGACACCTCAACATTTCTTGATGGTGGTGTGCTTAGCGGTGGCCTTACCGTGGGGGAAGTAATGGAGCGTTGCCGGCTAACTTGAGTCAGAGCAGGTGCACATGTGCTACCTGAGCTTTTGTAGTCCATCCACGCTTACAAGTGTATGATGGTTAAATGTCTAAGCATGCAACTGGTATTCAAATTTCTTAGATTTTTCCCTCTGCTAAAGGTCCTTCGACACTTCTTACAGATAACCTTTGTGTCATCAGTAGGATTTTGTTAAAAAAAGTGCTACACTGCACTCTTCCTACTATGGTACAAGTAGGGCTTGCACGCTGTGCTAATTGACCGTCTGGCCAAGCTGTCCTGCAACTCTTTTAGTTTTCTTGCCAAGTTTTTTGACAGCTGCCGGCCTGCCGGATAACCGCTGCTGCGATGACGATGCCTGCTGCGGATCCTTCTCCTGTTCTGACCTATTGTCACCAGCACCCTCTTCCCCCAATGGATGCCAATGCGGGTCAACAACTGAGTCATCCATGACCTCATCTTCAGTGTCATCTGCACCTTCCTCTGTGTGATTGTGTAAAGTGGTATAGTATGCGGGAAGGGGCACTTGAGTTTCCTCAGGGTCTGATTCGGGCTCAGTAGACTGCGAGGGCAATGTAGTGCTGTGGGTGAATGTACCAGCAGATTCATCTAGCAGTGGCTGTGGCATCAGTGCACTCCATCTCAGATTCATCTTTGACTGGGGAATTCAGGATTTGACTTGATAACCCAGGAATGGTATGTGAAAAGAGCTCCATGGAGTAATCTGAAGTGTGTGCTGCATCATCCTTCACTTTGGTGTGGATGAAGGACACAACGAAAGGTGTTGTTCCTGACCAGGGGCCTGCACTGATGACTCTGTGCTTGCAGCTTTTGTAACTTCAGAAGAGGAGGCAATAGAGCTGGAGGCTGTTTCAGCAATGTAAGCCAAAACCTTTTACTGATGCCTGATGCTCCGGCTTTAAAAGAGGTTTACCTACTCCCAGAAAAGGGAACCTTAAAGGACTTCTTGTGCCCTAGCTGCTATTGTGCTTTTGCCAGAACCAGCTGATGCACCACCACCACCATCAGTACCAGCTGCGCCCCCCCGCCCACGCCCGCGGCCTCTTCCACCAGACTTCCTCATGTTTGGGAAAATGTACCAAAAATACCAGCAGAGGAATTGTACTGTATGAGTAGCGTACAGCTGTGTAAGTTGTATGTAAGAAGTGAAATCTCTGTATATATTTTGTGAGTCACAGACGCTCATCCAGTATGTATTTCACCGTAATCCAACAAGCAGATATACGGTACTGTATCAGAGGTGTACAGCTTTATACATTGTTTGTGAAACTGTCAATCTCCGTATATGAATTTACGGAATGTTACACACACACGCTGACTCGGTGTACATGTGACCGTAATAAGAACACCAGATATCCAATACTGTTTGACAATCGGACTGCTCAATACGGTGTATAAAGAAATGGTAAAGTCTGTATATGTATTTATGGAGTGTCACACACACACACACTGACCCTGTGTAGATGTGACAGTAATAAGAACACCAGATATCCGATACTGTTTGACAATCGGACTGCTCAATACGGTGTATAAAGAAATGGAAATGTCCGTATATGTATTTATTGAGTGTCACACACACACGCTGACTCTGTGTAGATGTGACAGTAATAAGAACACCAGATATCCAATACTGTTTGACAATCGGACTCCTCAATACGGTGTATAGAAATGGAAATGTCCGTATATGTATTTATGGAGTGTCACACACACGCTGACTCTGTGTAGATGTGACAGTAATAAGAACACCAGATATCTGATACTGTTTGACAATTGGACTGCTAAATATGGTGTACAAAGAAATGGAAATGTCCGTATATGTATTTATGGAGTGTCACACACACACACGATGACTCTGTGCAGATGTGACAGTAATAAGAACACCTGATATCCGATACTGTTTGACAATCGGACTGCTCAATACGGCGTATAAAGAAATGGAAATGTCCGTATATACACTCACTGGCCACTTTATTAGGTACACCATGCTAGTAACGGGTTGGACCCCCTTTTGCCTTCAGAACTGCCTCAATTCTTCGTGGCAGAGATTCAACAAGGTGCTGGAAGCATTCCTCAGAGATTTTGGACCATATTGACATGATGGCATCACACAGTTGGCGCAGATTTGTCGGCTGCACATCCCTGATGCGAATCTCCCGTTCCACCACATCCCAAAGATGCTCTATTGGATTGAGATCTGGTGACTGAGGAGGCCATTTGAGTACAGTGAACTCATTGTCATGTTCAAGAAACCAATCTGAGATGATTCGAGCTTTATGACATGGCGCATTATCCTGCTGAAAGTAGCCATCAGATGCCTGTTCTTAGCTGAGAGGAGTGGTACCCAGTGTGGTCTTCTGCTGCTGTAGCCCATCTGCCTCAAAGTTCGACGCACTGTGCGTTCAGAGATGCTCTTCTGCCTACCTTGGTTGTAACGGGTGGCAATTTGAGTCACTGTTGCCTTTCTATCAGCTCGAACCAGTATGCCCATTCTCCTCTGACCTCTGGCATCAACAAGGCATTTCCGGCCACAGAACTGCCGCTCACTGGATTTTTTTTCTTTTTCGGACCATTCTCTGTAAACCCTAGAGATGGTTGTGCGTGAAAATCCCAGTAGATCAGCAGTTTCTGAAATACTCAGACCAGCCCTTCTGGCACCAACAATCTTGCCACGTTCAAAGGCACTCAAATCACCTTTCTTCCCCATACTGATGCTCGGTTTGAACTGCAGGAGATTGTCTTGACCATGTCTACATGCCTAAATGCACTGAGTTGCCGCCATGTGATTGGCTGATTAGAAATTAAGTCTTAACACACAGTTGGACAGGTGTACCTAATAAAGTGGCCAGTGAGTGTATGTATTTATGGAGTGTCACACACACACTGACTCTGTGTAGATGTGACAGTAATAAGAACACCAGATATCCGATACTGTTTGAGAATCGGACACCTCTATACGGTGTATGTATGGAAAAATATTAATCTCTGTGTATTTTTTTATGGAATCACACACATATAGCATGTATTTGTCCGTGATACCAGCCGGTACACGGTAGTGTGTGAGGAGCGTACACCTCTGTAGCGCCCCTGAGGCTCAGTCGCCACAGAGGTACTGCACCTCCTCCTGAGGTGTGGTATCCCACCATCCAGGTAAGATGGAGACTCCCAACCATGCACCCCACACCACAAAGTAGTGTAGCAAAGCACCTTCGGCGGCTCCCTGCTTGGAGTGTAGCACAGCACCCATTGGTGGCTCCCTGCTTGGAACACGAAACGTGCTGGGAGGTGGGTGGAGTGAGTTTACATTACAAGGAGCGGGAAGAGTTTAGGATTAGAGGTCAGTTGGTTAGAGAGTTGGAGAGAAGAAGATCCCCGGAGAGAGGGATAGATGGATGGAAATGCTGCAGCAGATCCCAGTGACCTGGGTCTGCTAGCACGGGAAAGGAAGAGAGAGAGCAACATAGACTCAAAGCCTGATTCTCCATAGAAAGAAAGACTAGTACGGAACGTGAGGAGTAAAAGGGAACAGAGGACGTGGGTTAGAAGAGAACCCTGCCTAGAATTTCCAAGTGCAAGGCCGGGGCCCGGTCCCCGAAGTTGTATGGATACTAATGGTCCTGCAGCAAACACCGGAGGAATAGAAGTAGTGACCACTTTATTCCCACACAAGACTTGGGGGCACAACAGCAACTGGATAGTGAGCCAGGACTTAGTAGCAAGAAGTCCCCGAAGCAGGCTACAGCTGTCTGCCGTACAAGTAGGGTTCATAAGAACATCGGACAGGAGGAACTCCAGTGTAACTCAGTACTAGGAGTACTTCACTCAAAGGTGCTATAAGAGGAGACGTTCAGAAAAGGCACATATGTTGGCGGAGTGTTGGAAAGGAGTATTCCATCTGGCCTGGAGGTTGTCTGAGTCCCTGACCCGGAGGACTCGGCACGGAGGCAGGCACCTGTTTGTACAACAGACTGTGAGTAAAGTTTTGGAACTACATGCCCTGGTGTTCTCCACTTATTCCTGCGCCAACCTGCCCAGCACTGCTACATCCCTTGCGCCTGACACTACACCATCTACGTGTCACTTCACCTACTCTGCCCTGGGACTACAGCCCTGCCTGTGGAAGGCTATAACATCACTGCTGCACCACACCATCTGTCCCAGAGGATCTGTCTGCAGCGTCGGCTTACATCTTCATTGCAGAACAACAGGTGGCGTCACGACTTACACCTTGACACTGAACATTTACAATGGGTGCCCAGGGCCACGGGCCGGGTTCCAGCTACCGTGACATCTCCCATTGAGGACCATCGGGCCCGGCATCGAGTACCCCACTGCCCTGGGTGTGAGGGCGACCCACCTCTATATGGTGTGTGAAAAAATTTACGCTCAGTATCTACTGTGCAGAAAAAAAGTAATAAAAGGATTTTTGCTTTTAAAAAAGAAGTCTGCACAGCAGTGTGCAAACAGCAATGCGGCTCTCAGGTACCCTTATAAGGCAGCCTAATCACCAACAGAGCTGCTGCACAAAAAAGTGTGAAAAAATCAGCGCTTGCTAACTGTGCAGAGAAAAGGAAAAAAAATATTTTTGCTTTAAAAAAAGCACTCTGCACAGCAGTGTGCAAACAGCAATGCGGCTATCAGGGAGCTTTAAAAGGCCCAGTCACTGCACACTATACAGTTGTGTTTTGCAGTGACATTCGCTATCAGCACAAGCATTTTTTTTTACTTTTTCCCTGCCTAAACACTCTCCCTATTGAGAACGATCAGCAGCAATCTCTCCCTATGCTAAGATCGGCAGAAGTAAGATGGCGGTCGGCGATCCTGGCCTTTAACAGGCACTGTGACGCCACACAAAGCCAGCCAATCTCTTGCATGCCCTTCTCTAACATGGTGGGGGCCGCTGCCGACGTAATCGCGTTGCCCACAGTGTGCGTCCTTCATGATTGGCTGAAAATAGGTGCTGGAAGGATTGTGGGAAACGCGACTTTGGCGCTCAAGTTGGCAACCTCATGGCCAACCTCACGCTATGGTCGGGTTTCGGTCGGTGAAACCCGACTTTAGCAAAAGTCGTCGGATTCTGAATTTTGCCAACCTGTTTCGCTCAACTCTAGTTATCACCCGTCCAAAGGGCCCCTACTGATCATGAGAGTGGGACACTGAAATGACCATTCGGAAACGAGTCGTGGCAGTGGATATGCGGCATGTATTTAATTTCTCTTCATTGTACCGCTGAAAAGAGTTGAGCTCTGCACATGGCTATGGTATTTGCACAGGGAGCTGTGGTGAATGGTCACCGTTCCTAGCTATGCTATCTGCACACAGAGCTGTGGTGAACGGTCACCGCTCCTGGCTATGCTATCTGCACATGGTGCTGTGGTGAAAGGTCACCTCTCCTGGCTATGATATCTGCACATGGAGCTGTGGTGAATGGTCACCGCTACTGGCTATGCTATCTGCACACAGAGATGTGGTGAACGGTCACTGCTCCTGGCTATGCTATCTGCACATGGAGCTGTGGTGAATGGTCACCGCTCCTGGCTATGCTATCTGCACACGGAGCTGTGGTGAACTGTCAATGCTCCTGGCTATGCTATCTGCACAGGGAGCTGTGGTGAACTGTCAGTGCTCCTGGCTATGCTATCTGCACATGGAGCTGTGGTGAACGGTCACTGCTCCTGGCTATGCTATCTGCACATGGAGCTGTGGTGAACTGTCAGTGCTCCTGGCTATGCTATCTGCACAGGGAGCTGTGGTGAATTTTCACCACTCCTGGCTATGCTATCTGCACACGGAGCTGTGGTGATCAGTCACCGCTCCTGGCTATGCTATCTGCACATGGAGCTGTGGTGAACAGTCACCACTCCTAGCTATGCTATCTGCACATGGAGCTGTGGTGAATGGTCACCGCTCCTGGCTATGCTATCTGCACATGGAGCTGTGATGAACAGTCACCGCTCCTGGCTATGCTATCTGCACATGGAGCTGTGATGAACAGTCACCGCTCCTGGCTATGCTATCTGCACATGGAGCTGTGATGAACAGTCACCGCTCCTGGCTATGCTATCTGCACATGGAGCTGTGATGAACAGTCACCGCTCCTGGCTATGCTATCTGCACATGGAGCTGTGATGAACAGTCACCGCTCCTGGCTATGCTATCTGCACATGGAGCTGTGGTGAATGGTCATCGCTCCTGACCGCTATGGTCACTTGTCCTTTTCATCGGACCATGGAGGATCTGACCGTCATGGCAGAAACTCTTGATCTCATTAAAATCTCAACGCGTCTGTGCCTTAAGGGGCTAACTACCCTACGCCGCTCCTGACAACTCTTTTAATAAAAGAAGTGATGTCCTGGCATGTTTTCCAGAGCAGGATGACACTAAATATGGGAGATTACATTTTCATCCCAGGACTATTGTAATGAGGATCTTATTTGTAGGGGAAATGTTTCTGGAGCGATAAACGAATAAAATGCCTGTCTCCCTACACATCAATAAATAAGGGCTCAGCATATAATCAAATGGAAAATTACAAGATAGTTGTATGGGATTTTCTATATTTCTAAAATGTATGGAACATATTTCAGTTCTCCACAGTTTCCTTCCCCAATTACACTCAGGAGCACTGTTGTCGTGGATTTTTTGCTTGTGCTGCTGTTTCTTCTTTCTTTCTGCATTTCCGCAAGAGTAAATAAGTTCCAGGCTGATTATAAAGGGAGTTTAGGCTAGATTAAAAAGCACCATGCACACTCATTTATTTTTCTATTGGAAGCATATATATTTTTAACGTTATTTATTTTATTTTTTTTTCACCTGCTCATCTTTTAATTCAGACTCTTTTCCCAGTTTGCCAGCTTCGCATGACTGCGGATGAAAAGACGAAAAAGCACAACTTGATTTATGAACTTTTAATGGAAAATCCCCATGGGTTATGTATAAATCTTATTTATAGCTGGGAAAGGATGTAATAGACTTGCAATATATTTTCGAACCTTGGGAGTACGGAGACACTGTCCTGGTTAATCCATTAAAAACACAAAGCAGCTCATGATGACTCCGAAACAGAATTCTGTTAACCCATTGGTTACAATGCTCGAGGTATAAAGCAGATCTCTGCATGAGCAGAAAACAAACTCCGACCCAAAATTATACGGGTAGAACAGATTATTTTACCCCAACACGGCTTCATCATCCAAAAATTGCATCCAGTATATGATGATTACTATTATCACTACCGTATTACTACATTATTTATCTCTTTATACAGAGGCTTACATCTTTAATAGGGCTCCTACCTATTATAATACTGGTGGCTTCCTACGTATCAGAGAGGTCTTTGGACAACCCCAACACCAAAATTCAGGACTGACTATTATCTCTGCACCTACAATAGTCACATATTAATAAATACATAAACTCCAATATTGATATACACATAAAAAAAACCCAAAAGTTAACATTTTTTTTAAATCAAAAAGTGAAAAAGATTCTTACGAAGGGCCATCATTAACCACAGCCACAGCAGGATATTTGTGGACCTGCATATTAATTTACTACCATAGGTGAGCGGGCCCTTTTTTTTTCGTGTAGCTTGCATTAAGGTGTGTAGCCACCTAGGGAACTCACCCTAGAGCTAATCCTGGCTTCTTATTTCTTCCCCAATACATTTGAGTCCTGTCTGGGCACATGGAGTGTTGAGTCAATAGAGTTATGGACCATATTTTGGTAGACCTTAGCGGGGATGGAAAGCTTTTGTATTTTTGACAAATAAATCTTAACTAACTACCTTCTGGTTTTACTTACATTGGAATACTGGAGTTCATGTACATTAATCTCATTGTGCTGACGCACGGAGTATACGTTTATCTATTTATTATCTGCTTGTATGGTTTCCATCAAAATTATTCAGCCCCCATTGCAAATTAGGTTTATTAGCTAAGTGTTCTGCTGTTTGTAAAAAAAACACGCAACAAGAACAGTATAAAAAGCTCAACACAACTAATATACAGTAACAAGGGGATTCAAAATTCAACGCAAATGGCCATTTTTAATGCCTATTGCTGTCTCAGAATTATTCAACCCTTCAGGACAAGCATCTTTAATAGTAGAGCACCTATGGCTGCAATGACCAGCTGTAAAAGTAATGAATAGCCCATTCCTGCATCATTTTAGCCCACTCTTCATGAACAGTTGCCTAAATTTAATTAATATTATAAGTTTATGTACTGCAACCTCCTTATTCAAATCTCATCCAATATTTTCTATGGGTTTCAAGTCTTGGAGTTCAGGCATGGAGACCTTTGGTGTTTAGTATGCTCTTTAGGGCTTGTTCACACCACCATATTATTGGTCCGAGTGCTATCCGCCAAAACATCTGATTGTACTCGGACCAATGTTAGTCTATCGGGCAGTGCATATGTCTGATTTTTTTCCTAGGAGCGAGTTGTTCCGATGAAAAAAAATCACAGCATGCCCAAGTTTGATCGAATATTCAGATCACACTCAGCCACGCAAGTCAATGAGTGGGTGAAAATCATAGAACTGCACTTGGATGATCGGTTACCGCGATTACAGCACACTGACAGAATGGTGAAGATGGAAAATGTTTGTTCTCCATGTGCTCCTCATCTGAGTTAGATCAGAGTGTCATTTGTATAGTCGACCCAATTCTCTCGGACGGCAGAATCTATGGCCATCTGGTCCTATCCTTACTGTGCAGCTGGTGGAAGCTTCCTTTCTTTGCCACATCCAAGTGCTCTATCAAATACTTAAAGGGTTGTCCACTACTAGGACAACCACTTCTTAAACTAAATGTTCGACCCCGATAAAATAAATAAGCATATACTCACCTTCCATGACGCCTCTGTTCCTATGGTGTCTGCACTCCCTGTCCCAGGGCTGTGATGCGGTGAAATGACATGTGATGCCCAGTGCCCAATCAGCGCTGGCGTAACTGTCTCCGCCTTCGGACAAAGTGAGCATAAAGCGGAAGTCCGGCCTGCAGCTGATCTCGGACTTCCTCCTCATTTCATTTCGACAGGAGGTGGAGACAGTGATGCCAGTGCTGATTTGGTGCCAGGCATCAAGTGTCATTTCTTCACATCACAGCCTCGGGACCACGAGTGCAGACACAATGGGAACAGAGACAACACAGGAGGTGAGTATAGGTGTATTTATTTTATCGGGGCTGGACATTTACTTTAAGAAGGGGTTGTCCTAGTAGTGGACAAACCCTTTGAAGTGCATGTCATAAAGGGGTTGAATAATCCTGAGACAGCAGTAGTAACTAAATTCAATTTGGAGAAGCCACTTATTATAATTAGTTGGGTTAACTTATTTAAATTGTTCCTGTTTGGTTTACTGTAAACAGCATACAATTTGTAAAATTTTGCTAATAAACTTAGTTTGCAAAGGTGAGTGAATAATTTTGACTGCAATCTAAAATCTATCTATAATTTATCTATCTATCTATCTATCTATCTATCTATCTATTTATCTATCTATCTAAGAGTGATCTATCTATTTATCTTTCTAAGATTGATCTATCTAATATCTTTCTGTCTCTCTATTTATCATCTATCTAATATGTTATCTCCATAGCTTAGGATTTCATCTGTTATTCTCTATCAATCTCAGTTGATATTTACAAATGGAAGTACAAGAAGTTATCTTTCCCCAGAGAAGTAGATGCAATACCCTCTACAAATATGTTCCATCCTTATTATAGATTTTTATGTGATCCTAATTTTCATCAGGAGTCTTTATCCCTTTCTTTCTAGGCAGCTCGGCTGCCCCTAAATCTCCCACACTGGAGAATCAAGCTGTTGTCTCCACTGTAATTTATTGCAACCAAGAGGCTAAGAAGCTACATAATTAAAACAAAGATTTCCGATCACACATCAGGTGCGAGGCTGAGCGCTTCCATCTATTTCATTATTTTCGCTGTGGATCTCCTGTCCGTCTGTTCTCTGGCTTTTTACGTTTCATGTTTTCTAGCAGTTTCCAGCACTGACAGCTGCCGGTCACCTGCAGTCACCCACTGCCACCCTCTGGGTCCCTGACCAAAATAGTCACTAAATCTCCAGGGGACATCCAAAAAGTACTGTTACGAGGGCAGACAGTGTGACAACTTCAGAACTGCAAGAATTGTTTCCAAAACCTTCCTCTATCTTTGAGGAGACATCGCATCATCAGACATGCTACATTTAATTCAATGAAGAATTTGACACAGAAATCCTTTTTCAATGTGAGACCCATCATTCTATTTTTTTAATTAATGTCAAGAATAATAAAAAGTACCGAATTTACATAGTCTTAATTAAAAATAAGTGGCCACGTTCTTTGTGATCACAGCTCCCGCGTTTGCTTGTGTCTCCATGGTTACAGACTACAAACACACCCAATGTAGTCAGATTCTGCTGTCATGAACTTCTTCCATCAGCCCCTTCTTCTTTCTAATCTTCTAAATATGTTGGAGACCACAAACTTCAAATAAAAAGGGGAAAAAAAGCAAAAATGGACTTTGTTATATAGGCATTATACAAGTCCAAGCCAAAAGAACCCGATCCACTTGTCAAAAAACCCAAGGAGATTCATATATAATCCTTCTTTTATGTAGGATTCTATTTTGTTGAAGAGCTGCCTCCATCTCTTGCCATGTTAGGAACTATATAGAACTATATAGAAGGGAATATGACTGTGGGATGTGACTACACAAGGTTTGTTGGTAGTCTGTAACCATAGAGACACATAGGTCTGCATAGGAGACAGAACTCATTGCGATAGATTTTACCAAGTCTGTTTGTAACTGTTGCTTTTTATTAATATACACTTGGTTTCTGTTAGTTACTTAAGCAGAGCATATGAAGAACTGTCCAGCCGAGATTAAGTTTAAAGTGGTTGTCCAGGAATGTAGAGGCAGAGACCCTGATTTCAGTAATGAGTTATTTACTGGGCTGCTTGCTGTAGTTTTGGTAAAAATCATAAGCATGAGACTATCACTAGAGGACTGCTGTCACGTAGTCCTACATAGTCATGAGCTCTGTGTAACCCCACCCCCAACACTGATTGGCCGCAGTATACACGAAAACCTGCCAATCAGTGGTTTGGGCGGGGTTATGCAGAGTTCAGCATTCAGAGAACTGCTAGATCTGCAGGAGAAAAAACAGTATTTTTATCAAAACTGCAGCAAGCAGCCCAGTAGGTGATACAACTGTAGGATCAGGGTCTTTGCCCCGATATCATGCCGCTCTCAGATGGAGGTTTCAGAGACCTGCTGACTGATTCTATATAAGCTATTATAATTTGGTGTCATAGAAGCCAGACTCACAATTGTTTTAAGAGGATTACAGAGTGCGGGGAATAAGAACAGTGAAACCTAAAAATCTGCTTATTCTGAGTTACATTGTTCTACAATTTGACCTCCAATGTAACGTTTCTGAGCACTTGCCGGCATAGACAATAAGGCTTCGTTCAGCTGTCAGCGTAAAGCAGGACACGCATTCAGTGTGGATTAGCAGCGATGCCAGGAGCAAATCTCTGTAGTGAGGAACATTTTATCGAGGTGATGAAACAACGTGATGAAAAGAGACCCTTTTCCACCTGAGCAGCTGCACACTTTTCATCTCCGGGCTGGGGAAAAAACCTTGTCAGATTAAAACAGGGTATTAAAGTAAATGGCTGGGCACTTCCGAAGTTTGTTCAAGTTGACTGGAAGAAAATGTGGAAATGTCCATAAAGAATTAAATCAGACAGATCATGCAAGGCAGACTGCTCATCAATGTGACTAGTGGATTACCGGAAATCTAACAAAATTCTTGGCCAAGATGAAGTTCGGCGTGGTCTGATGCTTCCTAAAATATGGGGATCCGACAGACTACATAGCAACCTCTTATGATTGAAGAAAATGCTGATTTGTTTTCCACCCAGCTTAGCCATGTGAGCCATAACTACCTCAGATGCAGACCATGAGGCTGTTATGTCCACCTTGAAGATATGGGTGCAGGTTTTAGTTGGTCAAGAACCTGCATAGGCCTCCAATCTCCAGAGGAACGCCATACTTAGCAAACTAAGGGATGGAAAGTTGGGCTGAATGTCATGGAAATACTACGAATAGAGAAACAAACTCTAGAGAAAGTTCGGCAATAAAATATAAAGATCCTTTAATTAAATCTTAGTTCTAGTGTTGTTATTGGGTAGAAGACTGCTCATCTTCAACCCAAAAATGTCCAATTAGTTCATCTTTAGTAATAGCAGTCCATAACAGTACTTCACCTCCACCTCACTGTCGTCTGAGTCGAAGTGGACGTCTGTTCCCCCTACTAATCCTGCCACGGGTCAATCCATCTGGTCCATCAAGAGTCACATTCATCTCATCAGTTCAAAAAATCAATAAAAAATCTGTATTCAGAACTTATATGTCTTTTTCTTTGATGGTCAGGTTTTAGCCTTCATTACCTTGGCCATGTCTCTGAGCACTGAACACCTTGTACGGCCAGGATCGCACATGTGAGAAACTCAGACAAGTCTCACATGTTAATACCAAGCACTGCCGCCGGCACTCGGATCGGAGCATGCGGCCACATAGCTGTAGTTCGTGTGCCGACAAGGGGTGGTCCATTTCGGCTGCGAGACGGACTGATGACAGACGCAGAAGCTCGTTCAACTAGGTCCAACTTTATTGGGTGTCCCCTTGACATCCACAGCAAACACGACAGCTTCTGCTCCTAGGCCCGGGCACCCGTCACCTCCCTTCTCCTCCAGGTTCCTTCACCGTGGCTGCCATTAGGCCCATGGCCACAGCACTTCCCCCGACCGAGTCTGCCCGCTGCAACACTTACTGCTCCTTCAGTGTCCAGCCATCCTGTACCCCAGGCCTCCTTTAGTCAGCGCCTTCCTGACCTGCAGCTGTCCTCTCAGGGCCACCCACCTCCGAGTCTCCGTCTCTTTTCTCTGTCTTTCCTGAGCTCTTCTTTCCTCCATCATCTCCTGAGCTCTATTCCCTTCTGTCGCCTCCTGGGTGTCTGCCCTTCCCCTGGGACTCTCCTTCCTTTTATCTCCTCATCCTGGAAATCCCCTTCCCAGTTGCGTGACTCCGCCCACCATGACTCTGCAGTTTCCCTAGCCTAAAGCTGCTGTTAAGCCCTTTTCTCTCTGCTCTATGTCTCCATCTTTTGGCCAAAACCCAGTACTACACTGTCTTTTACTAATTCTAGCTGTTGTCCCACACATATACATTTAAGTCAGAATAAAGCATTGTACACATCACCTTTTGCATTTTCCTTCTTCATCAAACAGGTCCATAGGTCAGTCGACCCCCTACATACTCCCTTCCTTTGATCATTGTCGTCCCCGACAATCCCGTATCCTTCGTTTTCCCTTTTAGTACTTTCTTACTTTTTTAGTCTATGTGGCCGGTTGCTGAGCAGAGCCCGGAGCCTTCTAGCTCTGCACAGGATGCTGGTCAGAACCGGGAGCAATTAAGGTCCGAGTAGCGGACAGCTAACCGCAGGCGCTTGCGCCTCTATGAAAATTTCCCATTCGTTGGGGTAGGACCCCTCGGACTCTGCACAGGTACTCTCCCCCACTGTTCCGCTTTCAAAACCATCTTTAACTTTAGGGCAAAATGACCGAGGCTCTGGCCCACCAGGTCATCGTTTTCCTCTCTCTTCCGTTTTGGGTATCTTTCCACCTAGGACCTGACCTGTGGACCACTGTCTGTTCCAAATTACAAACCATCTTACTCCTTCTTTTGTGACAAGTCATGGCAAGCATTTTCTACTTCTCCACATGTTGGACCTCCTGGAACATATTTTTCAATATAACAATTTCACCATTTTTCTAGTAACATTTAAATTATTCCGCATATTCTGTTACATATCCTTTACCCGTTATAACTTCAAATATTTTTTTTAACATTATTAACTTCTCTATGGCATGTAAACACTTTTTGCGAACACGAGGACGCCCCCTTCCTTTATGGAAAGTACCCCCAACACATCTCGTCTGCATCAGGAACAGGGTTTCTTACCCCAAGGGGATGCGGAACAGTCCCCATGCTGCGCAATGGTGCACAGCAGTCCCGGTAGTCCATGAACATCAACGGTGCTCCGGGCCATCTCCTGATGGCCGATGTTCTCCGCCTGCAGAAGGGAACTCCACAGCCATGGAGCCCCCGGGATGTCTGGTAGTCCCTGGGCCACGAGTGTCCTTAATGCCCGAGACCGAGGCCACTGCATAGTAGCTGCGGGGAAAGTACTTTTTATAGAAGGACACCCTGTCCCCATCTGCAGAGCCCTTCCATGCTTAATAGAGGCTGCATTGAGGTAAACTTTGGGTCAGTCTCTGCCTCTTTAATAAACCCGTAGCCCCGCTCAACGTTGGTATATATGAGCTGCCCGTGGCTCCAGGTGGCAGACATGGCGGTTTCCCCCTTCTCTTTGAGGGCCACCCAGATCTCCCGCTACTTGTTCTTTTTCTGGGAGATGGTATCGGCAATCCAGACAGATGGCCCCATGTAGGGCGCAGGCCCGCTCCGCCCGGTGACGCGGGACAGCGAGAAGCCGGGCGAGGAGGCTGGTGGTCGATGGCGTGGACGTCAGCTGACCCAGCATAGGCCGCGGATTCATCGGGCGCTCATGCCGGTGAATGAGGGGAGGCTGAAACTCAGAAGCGCCGACCTTAGGCCTCGCACCCTCTTGGGCCGTTAAAGTATAACAGGGTGTGGCTGGGCGGGCAGGCTGGGAATCACTATCGGGGACTTTGGGCCTAGTGTCTGGATGGGGCGGGGAGGCGGGGGCTGCCTGTGGTGTCACCGATCAGGGCGGGGAGATGCTCACTTTCCCCGGCACTGCGGCCTCCCTCCGGCTGCTTAGTTTCCACGATGCTGCTGGCCTTCTCCCGCTGGACGGGCTCGATGTCGTCAGCCGACACCCGCTGGAAGGACCCCGCCGGTACTCTGATGTTTCCGGTCACATCGCCTGGTGTCCGCTGCTGTTTTTCAACCCACCATCCGGCAGGACCGGCCTCCAGGCCCGATGGTTCACAGGATGCGTCAGTGACGGCTACTCCAATGGCTGAAGAGTGGTTCCCGCTTCCTGCTCTATCTCCGACTCCGGCGTGGATGGTGGAGAGCATGGGCGCACCTCCGCTAGGTGATCCTGCTCCTGGGCTGCAGGCTCAGATGTCGAGAACTCCATCAGCGACAAGTTTTCAGGACAGGTGAGAGCTTGCTGCTTTTGTAACGCTCCCAGCTCCTGCTGTAGTTCTTTAGCGTGGGAGGGTGCCCAGCTTTCCTGTAGCGGCACCCTGCTTTCCCAACAGGGCGATTGTCACTCAATGTGCACTGCTCCCCCCAGGGGCGGGCTCGGGATAGTTGCCCCTGGTAGTCCAATATAGCGCCAACCTCCTCCATCCTGACGGTCGCCATTTCTGGAGGTGTGCAAAGTCTCTTTCGGGTTCTTTTCAGTCAGGTGACTCCACCCACCATGGCTCTGCGGTTTCCCTAGCCTAAAGCTGCTGTTAAACACACAAACAAGAAGTATTCAGCTCACCCCTCTTCACTCCTGATCACACCTCCGACGCACGGAAACACCCTGACCCGGGTGTATAGTGCATGCACAACATAAAGAATGATTTTTCCAGCGTCTCCAGGCGATAAAATGCATTCCATGATTAAGCCCTTTCAGGGTGAAACGCGTAGGAAATTGCTCCCCTCCATACGCCTCTTTATGTCGTTTTTACCTGATGGTATGAAGATTTTATATTCTCAATAAAGCAATTATTATTTTATCTCCTGGAGACGCTGGAAAAATCCTTCTTTATGTTGTGCAAAGCTGCTGTTAAGCCCTTTTCTCACTGCTCTATGTCTCCATCTTGTCGTCAAAACCCAGTACTACACTGTCTTTTACTAATTCTAGCTGTTGTCCCACACATATACATTTAAGTCAGAATAAAGCATTGTACACATCACCTTTTACATTTTTCTTCTTCACCAGACAGGTCCATAGGTCAGTCCACCCCCTACATAGCAATACATGGAGCCTCGCGCTCCACTCCTGAGGGCCGGCGGCAGTCCCGGGTATTAACATGCGAGACTCATCTGAGTTTCTCACATGTGTGATCCCGGACTAGTTCTTCGCCTTCGGGAAGGCTGCAGTTCTGGGATATGACAGCACTTGAGGACAATGATTCCTAGTCACTTCAAGTGTCTGCCAGTTAATGTGTGCCTTTTTTTCCAATACTTTTTTGTGATCCTGTTGATTATTTCCAAGAAACATTTGATGGTTCTTTGTTAGCGCCACAATATCTTAGCTGTTTCATAAGTTATGCATCCCTCTGTAAGACATTCCACAATTTTTGACCTTTCAGAGTCAGTTAAATCTTTATTTTGGACTATTTTGCCTGAGGAAAACAAGCTGCCTAATAATTCTGCACAACTTGATAAAGGGTGTTGGATCCTTAGGGCTCACCCTCTTCATTACACAAACACACATCACCTGATATGTTTTATCCAATCAGATTTCAAGTTTATGCAACTTGGAAAATATGTGTAAAAATGATGATATGATCAAAAAACTCATTTGCCTAATAATTGTGCACAAGGTGTAGTTCTCCATATTTATGAACTCTGTATAATGCATAACCCCACCTCCTCCTTTCATTACCAGCTTTCTGCCTATGCACAAGGTAAACAGAAACCTGCTAAACAGTGGTGTGGGCGGGGTTATACAAGAGCTCAGCATTTAGAGAACTGCTAGATCTGCAGCAGATAAAACAGGGATTTTACGAAAGCTGCAGAAAGCAGCCCAATAATTGATACATCGCTGGAATTAGGGTTTCTGCCTCTACAGTATGGCGCTCATATAGGATAGCAAAAACGTCATGACAAATTCTCTTTAAATGTACAAATATCCAAAAAATATAAAGTGTCATGTTAAACTCATGGTTGTTTATTCATTCTACAATATGATCCATGTAGGATGCACCACATGAAAATTGAAAGTAAGATTTCCATATAAACTCATTATATGATTTCCATTAGCTTAGCCCGATACAGAAGTCACCTCTTTGAAGAACCTTACTTTCATTTATTTTATTTCAATCTGAATTCTTTTGTTGTATTGCTTGCCCATATTATCTGCAGATATTAGTCCAAAGCAGAACCCTTCATAATACGCATTCAGCCCATGCACAGAGCAGATTATTAATCATGAATGTTTTTACTTATTTTTTTAAATAAAATAGATATTACATTCTGCATTTTCTAGTTGTAATGCAGCAGCTTTCACGACAGTGTGGTAATGAAGCAGTGACCAAGGATAGTTCAACTTAAATGTCTTTATTTTGGCAACTTGCAAAAATAAATGAAAAATTATCCTCCGGTTTGCATTCAGATTGTCCGTATCAATCTGTTGCCGTGGACGACTGCACCACTGTGTAACTGGTGGGGAAGGCAATGGCTTTGCTCTCTCTGGCTCTGATCTGTTTTTAGTCTCATACAGACTCTGTTGCTCTGCTGCTTGCAAAGCCAAACTGACATACCCAAGCCTTAACTGAAAGTTTATATGAGAATCAAGGACATGGATCACTCCCAAGACCCGGAGTGGAGGGAGAGATCCGTCCCACTACCTTCCTACAGATCTCCCCAGAAATAAACGCCCACATCAGGTTTTCCTAAATCTAACTTGGTCAAATAGCTAGACCACGTCCACACTCTCTTTTATTTTTCATTGTAACTTCAGCTGTGGCTGTAACTACAATGCTCTTCAGCGGTTCAGTATGTTTCTATGCACATTCTATGGGACACAAAACTACCCTTGTATATGATTCCCCTCACTGCCTCACATTCCCCCTGTCTGTTCAAACCTAGGGGGTTGGACACCTGGTACCACACAGAGTGCCTGTGACAGGGCATCTGTATTTCCTTGTGGCTTTCCAGCTCGATGTTCCATCAAGAAACTAAAACTTTGCAATGACAGAGACCATCTGGAGACAGGACTATTTCTCTCCTTGGTATTTCTCATCCAGACCAAGGGTGAATGGTTCATTACCAAGCCAAACTGTCACACATGCAAATAATAATGTAGGGATTCCAAGGCCCATTTAGTGGCAAAGCACTCCTTCTCCACTACACTATAAGATTTTTCTGCCCGGGTAAGTTTCTTAATCAAGTAGGTGACAGGATTTTGTTCTGGGTTGACATCCTGTTACAGAAACCCTCCTAGGTTTACTGCAGAGGCATCCAATTGCATGACAAAGCTTTTCTTGAAGGCTGGTGAGGACAGGATGTCTGCACAATGCCAACTTCATGGACTGGAATACTTCCTTCGCCTGAGGGTTCGTATGAACCAAGACTGATTTCCTTCCATTTAAGAGATGGGCCAATGGTTCCAATATCTCGGCAAAATTAGGTACAAATCATCAGTAATAGCAATTGCTTCACCTCAGCCGCAATGACTTGCCTCCAGGTCTCTTGTACATGGTATGGTTTCATTCGCACCTTACCTGAGTCTCCGTGACAATGTCATAGTGGATCACAGATGTACGGTTGGGCAGGTCTGAGGATTCTTCCGTATTTTGCTGCACTAATTTCCTAGTCTCCTGTCACTGCTGTTTAGAGAGAGCATTGCGTATCTTTATCTTTTTCCATGCCTCTGTAAGGAAGTTGAACTGACGGACAGATCTGCCTGTAGTGAGAGGCAGAGTGGTAGCACAGTGTAGGTACGAAAGCACTGAGATAAAGAGAAAGGGTGCCGTACTATAGTTTGACCATTAGAGGGCAGTGGAGAGTGTAAGAGTGGGACTGTATAACTGCCATTGGTCAAAGAAACTGTCAGGTGATAGTGGGCGGAGCTACCAGGACTGGGAATACAAAAGGCTGAGGGAAGGTTCTGGAAGGTCCAGTCAGCGAGGGGAGCACACTAGAAAGGAGGTTCTGCTGTGGAGATAGAGATGGTAGAAAGGCTCCAGAGAGGACTGACAGTTGAGGCGGTCACGGGGGATGGCCCAGAGGACAGTAGCCGCAGACGAAGAAGGTCTGGGGGTACCAAACAGACGGCATACGTAGATTGGTTAAGCGCTGTGGTGGATGGGCCTAGGGCAGCCACAGTGAGAAAAGCCACAAAGGACGCCACGACGATAATAATAAAGAAATTAAGGTACCTGGATCTGTGTACAAGAGAAGTGTGAAATCCCTGTGGTGAATTGTGGTGGTCGTCAGAAAGGTGGCCAATAAAACGGACCTGTTGAATACAATCTCTGTCTCAGTCTCGTGTCTGTCGGCGGCAAGAAGCGGGTCACCCCCCCATCCCTGTTGGTTACACTCTCTCGCCTATCCTACACCTCCTCCCGGGCCGGTGTCATAGGTTCCACAGTTGATACGACAGGAGTCTCATCTGTAACCATACATTCACGGTTTTCCCACACCTTTAACAGATTAACATGATAGAGCTGCACAGGTTTCCTTTTCCTGGGCAGATATACCCTGTATTTCACCTCACAACCTTTTTCCGGACATCATATGTCCCTTGTCACTTGGCCATGAGCTTACTTTCTATGGTGGACACCAAAACTAATATCATATCCCCTGTTTCAAAGAACCTGACTGCGGCCTTTCTATGGAACATTCGGCTCTGCACTGCTTGGGCATCCACTGGATGTTCCTTTTCAATCAGCATGACAGTCTAGATCCAGTCCTTTAAACTCGCCACGTGCTCTATTACTCTTTTATGGGGATTAAGCTCCTGTTCCCATGTCTCTGGCTATATCCATCAGGCCACTGGGATGTTTACTGTATAGTATTTTGAATAGAGAGAACTCCATTGAGGACTGCAGTACCTCCTGGACGGGAAACATTAAATAGGGCAGTAACATATCCCAATCCTTCCCATGGTTGGAAACCACTTTCTTTAGCATATATTTCTTTCCACTAGACCATCTGTCTGTGGGTGGCACACCGATGTGCGCAATTGTTTTAGCTGGACCAGTTTACACAATTCCTTTGTAACCTTGGAAATAAAATGAGTCCCCTGATCTGTAAAGATCTCATTACCCAAGGAGACAGAACATTGAAAACAGCTCCCAGGCAAAAAGTTTTGCCGAGGTATGACTAAGCGGAATTGACTCGGTTTAACGAGTAGCATAGCCTACGTCCACTAATATGTTTTGGTGGCATGGACTGACTTTACTATGGGCCCTACCAGATCCATAGCAATCTGCTCAAAAGGTATCTCTATTATAATCGGCAGAAGAACCAATGGACTATGGGAAACTTGCGGTGGGTATGGTCAGCTGACACTCTGGGCATGACTCACAAAACCTTTGCACCTCAGAATAAATAATGGGCCAAAAGAACCAATGTAGAATATGCTCTTGCGTATTTTTAACCCCTAGGTAACCACCCACCATGTGTTTGTGGGTCATCTTGAGCACCGCTCGACGTAACGATTAGGGCACTACGAGCTGGTCCACTACTTCATCCTGGATTTTGTCAGCCAATATGGCAAGTCCTGGTTGACTGCCATTAGCGGGAAAACTGCCTCTACCCTGTCTGCTGAGCCACCCCATTTATCTCTATCACCCTTTCCCATGCCTGGGTCTGTGTGGGATCCTGGAGCTGAGCTGTCCCAAAAGTCCCCTGGGATATTTCCAGCTCAGGACTGATGTGGTCTCCTTGACCTTTCCTGCTAACAACTATAGGAAAAACCTATCAGGTTTACACTCTTTCCCTATGAGGGTGACTTCTACCTACAGCAGGTATCCCCAGCATGGGCATCTCCCATGCCCGGAGTGGAGGGAGAGAGGGTAGCAATGCAAAAGCTCCACTATTGTAAGTTTTCATTAGCATTTATTTTTTATAGGCAAATATATAGGCAAAAGGAACTTTTGGGGCACCCTAAGCTCAATGGCCAGGGTGCCATTGCAATCCCTGCAACTATTCTAGTTACGTCCATGACGTAGTAGAGCATATAATGGTTAATTCATTGCCTAATTGTATGTTAATCTGGTTGTTTTATTTTGCTCAAAATGCAAATATTTCCAACTGTATCAATGCTGATTGTCATCGGGTCCTTCTCCGGTATCAAACAATCAACAGAGCGAGAGATGAGTGAACAGTCCAAGAACCTTTATTACATGCAACCCGAAAGGTCCATAAAACAATCCACCACACACAGGATAAAATAATCCAGGAACACGGACACAGTCCAGTAAGGGGATAAATGCCATGGGAGATGAGAGTCATAATCCTCCATTTAGAGATCGATATGACAGTGCGGCTCCCGATTCTTCTCCATATAGGGCTTCTCCAGCAGTAGTTTCCAGGGTGGTCAGAGTTTCTCAAAGTCTCTCTTGGGTGCTGGCCTTAGCATCAGCATCCCACAAAGGATCTATCTTACTGTTCTGAATGTCCTCCTCAGACCTTCTCCTTATATCTAGGGGTCGGCAGACTGGCTGTAGGGTTTGGGTTTGGAGGCCCCATAATGGTGCTTCAGAGATCAAGACACTAAAGGGGGTAATTTGTGGCATTTGGAGAGCAGAGTGGTCATGAATGGACAGTCAGTAAAAGTCATCAGGGGTTCCATCAAGAGGCATGGACACATCAAGCTGCCGATGGTAATTAAGACTCTAGACCAGACTAAGAATACATGGAATGATACAGAGCAACAAGACAACATTCCTAAAATCTATAAAAATATGAACATAGACAGAATGATACCCCACACACCATATCACACCATCACAGACACCTATTCTAGTTACGACCATGACGTAATAGAGCTTATAAGGGTTCATTCATTGCCTAATTGTATGTTAATCCGGGGGGGGGTTATTTTGCCTAAAATGCAAATATTTCCAACTGCATCTATGTTGATACTCGTATTAGGCAAGAAAACGTGTGCCCTTTAAGTGATGGGTCGACATGAGGTGGGAGAACTAGTGTGTGAGGCTGCAAAAGATACTGACAGTGATAGAAGCCAGAGGCAATTTAAAATTTTTAGACAGTGGCACAGATTTGTGGTTGCCAAGGTAACCAGGTTATTTTTTTTGGGTTATACCCCTGCCTTATAGAATTTTGTATTTGATCATCATTTAACACATACGTGAAATATACCTTGCAGGAAACAAATTAAGAGTCCTGCACAGTTATTTGGCTTACTCTAAACACGGCCTTGCAGTATATTCTATCCTTATAGAAGAATTACGGGAAAATATGAAAGAAATTCAGCCCAATTAAGGGTTACTGACAAATTGTATGAAAATCAACTCTGTAGAAACGGCTGGGTATAAATATACAGCAGAGTCTGGGATAAATGGCCAAGCAAGTAATTGAAATAAATGGCCATGGTTTGTATATTCACCAACACAAAATAATAGGAATAAATGACTGAACGCACTTATTATGGGGGTAGAAAATAAATGAAGTAACAAGCGCCATAAATAATGGATTTACTTAAGTTATTTTTATGTTATTTGTAAATTCAGAAAATCATTCAGAGCGCTCCGTCCATAGAAATACCGGGGGGACAGGCACGGGTATTAATGGCTTGTATATTCTGTTCTTAAATTAGAATAACAGTACAAACGACCGTATGAAGATATTTATAGGGCGCATTTATTATGTTTATTGGAGACATATTTTAAGGTATTTTAGTTTTTCGGTTTGTGAGGTTTTGTGTTACTGGAAAATAATAGTAGCAAGTGAATTTGCACTGAGGTGCGAGATTTGTTTTAAAGGCTGTGGAACTGATTCACCAAGGCAAAAAACTCCAGAATTCTGATGTCAATCACTCTGAAAAGTTGCTAAATTTTTGCTCAATGCAGAGTTGTACAAGAAATTAGTGACTTTTGGCCATTTTATGCCAGTTTCACCCAGCGCTGCTAAAATTGGCGGATCAGGGGCAGGACAGGGTTGTGACGCCACAGCTCATCTAATTCATGACAAGCGACAGTACTTCTTACCATAGAAATCTTATTCCAGTCCCTGACTGGAGTAAACTTTGTGGTGAGGCACACGGAGGCATATGCACCTTTTCAGATGCTCATGATTCATCAAAGGGAATCCGTCAGCAGGTTTTTGCTACTCAAGGCTCATACTCATCTGTGTATAAATCAGATGGGTGCAATACGATAAAAAAATTGGATTGCACGCCGAATACTGTTATTCACTGTTTTAGTGCTCATCTGTGATTTTTTTTCTCAACTGTAATCTGAGTGAGAAAAAATTGCAGCATTCTATGAGTCAATGGGTGCGAGAAAAAACTCGGACGGCGCACAGACCATCCGTATGACATCCAATTTTTATGGCTACGTTACCATGTAAATAGTCCTGTAAATCACTGTAAAATAATAGCTGCAGAGAAAAAAAAAACATACTGCGTACGGATGTCATACCGATGTCGCATGATACTCATCCTACTTTTCTAGATCAGCATCGGAGCGATGTTTTTAATGCAGATGAGTGTGAGCCTTTAGGCCTAAGCCACACTAGCGTATAACATCCAGTGCAAGAGCATCAGATGCGATATGCTAATGACCCTCGGCTCCTGCTCTACTGCGAGCGGGAGCCGAGTCTCATGGTACTGTTCACCTATCCTCTCGCATGACAGGATCGGAGCACAGCTGCGGAGGAGGTGGAGAAAGTCATTTCTCCATCTCCTCTGCTGCCAGAGTCGGCGTATATCACACTACACTCGGGTGATAACTGAGCGCAGCCTGATGTTTCACTAGTCTTGTACGGGTGTGAGTGAGCTGAGTCTTGCTGCCAATCACATGAGAAAATAATTGAAGATCTGAGCTTCCCCATAGTATAACACTGGGCAAAGTCTATGCGATGCTTTTTACGCAGAGCACTCAACCATGTTGTAGTTGTAGCATGTAGCAAAGCTATGAAATCTAACCCCGCCCATGCCACACTTTCTGTATATATTGTCTATAGACAGTGAGGTGCTTATCAGAGGAGGGGGCGAAGTCCAACAAGGGCTCACTTGCACTGCAGTCAAGGCAATGATAGTCTCCTAGTGATAAAACCTCCATTGTAAGTAAACAACAGCACACGGCCTAATACATCATTTAATTCAGTGTCTCAGCTGCTGCCTCATGCTGCCCTCAGATTGCATAGTGAAAAATATACTAACAGATTTACTTTAAGAGGCAAGCGCGCCTTTTTAATTAGTTAAGAGTTGTTCACGCTGATCTTGAAGAACAGGGGACAATATGCAGTGGCATAACTAGAGTCCGATGGGACACGGTGCAAGATTTGGAACGACCCTCTTCCCCCTACTTGGTATATACAGTTTGGTCACACCTGGACAAAATTACTGTTAATGCGAACAGTAAAGCAAGTTGAAGATGAAATGATGTCTAAAAGGACTAAAGTTCAAGATGACACGTTTCTTTTGTATTTTAGGCACAAGACTATTTATAAATAGTCATTTTTTTACATTTTAAAAAAATTACAAAAAGAGAAATGGGCCAATGCAAAGTTTGGGCACCCTGCATGGTTAGCACCTAGTAGCACCTTATTTTGCAAGTATCAGAGCTGGTAAACACTTTTTGTAGACAGATAAGAGTCTTTCAATTCTTGCTTGAGAGATTTTCATCCATTCTTCCTCCAGTTCTATGAGATTCCTGGGCCATCTTGCATGCACTGCTATTTTGAGGTCTAGCCACAGATTTTCAATGATGTTCAGATCAGGGGACAGACGGGAAGTTTTTTAAGGAAGCTCAGAATAAAAAAAACAAACAAAAAAAAAGATTCAGGGAACAGAAATATCCATCCAAAAATTAGAACTCACAAAAAAACTGAAACAGACAGAGTGCTTGAATACGGCATGAGAGTCTATTTTAAAAGATGAAAGGGCAATTTTAGAAAAAAAAAGTTCTGGGAAAATAAAATTAAATATAGTTTCATAACAACATACAATCAGTCTCATAGTAATTTCAGGGAGCATTATCTAAGTATTGGATAATCCTGCCGAATGATCCTGTCCTTTCAGGAAATATAATAGAAAACCTAACATTGTTTTTCATCGAAATAGGAACCTTAAGAGTCATATTGCACCTAACAATATCAGATAAGAAGTCGCGCTAACTCACTGCACACAAGGAGCCCTAACACAGACCTCTATTAGAGGTTCCTTGCGGTGTTAGGAAACAAAATCTCTTAGTTGTTATATGATAAATCACGAATATACAACATTCTCCTCCACAGTCACAGGGGGATTTTCCATATTAATCAATTTTTAAACTGTAACACTAATTATGATTTATTTGTTATAATGTGACTGTAATCTCCAGTATGTCGGTGGCACAACATAAGCAATTCACAACACAATGAACAGTCATAGATACAATATATGGAATGGTATTATTGCACATAGTTTGTCCAAGCATTTCCTCACTGATCACAGGAAAGATCCCAAATGTCTGAAACTCACCCTTTTAGAACAGATCACAACACCCACATCCAATAGGTTTTAGTAAAAGGTTAACGCAGAGCCATATTGGATATTTATACTATCCACCTTGTCACCTGAAGGTCTCAATGAATATATAGACAGCGCTGTTCTGTGAGGATTTGCTTGGATACTCTATTGTAAACCGTACATTTTTTTGCCCTTTATGCTCAACTTGTTATAAAGACTAATATTTTACTTTGTTTTCATCTGCAAATAATTTGTGAGTGCGTTTTGTGATGAACCTTGGAATTTTACATTTTTAAAACATGTGAATTAATGTGATTGGAGTCTATCCAATCATTAAGGTTATGATGTCATTAAGGATAGTATAAATTATGGCATGCATTACTCAGTTTGTATAAGCCTGATGAAGGAGCTGGTCCAGCTCCGTAACACGTAGCTTGATAAAACATAATTACTAAAAACTCTCCTTACATCCATGGCAGCACTTTTGGAAGCCCATTTTTTACTTATATTTTTATCCTGATTCAGATCAGGGGACTGTGAGGGCCATTGTAAAACCTTAAGCTTGCACCTTTTGAAGGAGTCTATTGTGGATTTTGTCGTGTGTTTAGGACCAATATCTATGTGTAGAAGCCATTCTCTTTTCATCTTCAGCTTTTCTACAGATGGTGTTATGTTTGCATCAAGAATTTGTTGAAATTTAATTTAATCGATTCTTAGGGTACCGTTACACTTAGCGATGCACCAGCGATCCCGACAATGATATGGATCGCTGGTGCATCGCTAAGTGGTCGCTAGTGAGCTGCCACACAGACAGATCTCACCAGCGACATCGCAGGGGTCGGGGGTCGTTACTTACCTGTCAGACGCGGCGATCCTGACGTCCTCCCGCCCGCGACCACGCGTCGCTCTTCGGCGCCACAGGAAGCCCAGCAGGAAGCGCCCGACGAGAAATGATCCAGGACCTTCTTGCGCGATCAGCGATTATCAGCGGGGGAGCCGATCGGAGGTAAGTATCACATGTAGCGATATCGCTAGCAATATCGCTGCTACGTCACAAAATCGGTGACTTTACAGCGATATTGCTATCGATATCGCTATGTGTAACGGGGGGCTTTACCCATACCATGTAATATTCCTCATGTCATAGGCTGCAACACAACCCCAAATCATAATTGATCCACCCCATGCTTAATGGTTGACGAGATGTTATTTTCCTGAAATTTTGTGCCTTTTTTCTCCACATGTACACTTGATCATTGTGTTCAAAGAGTTACTTCTATTTTAACCTCATTTGTCCACAGAACTTGTTTTCCAAATGCATCAGGCCTGTATAGATGTTCTTTTGCATACTTGTGATGCTGGATTTTATGACGACAACACAGGTGAGGTTTTCTTCTGATGATGTTTCCATGAAGGCCATATTTGTGTAGGTGTCTCTGAATGGTAGAACAATGTATCTCAACTCCAGAGTTTGCTAAATCTTTCTGAAGGTATTTTGCAGTCAAGCGGTTGTTCTAATTTGACTCATAGCAATCTTATGAACAGCTCTCACTGAAATTGTGCTTGGTCTTCTAGACCATATCTTGACCTCCAATGTTCCTGTTAACTGTCATTTCTTAATTACATTTCAAACTAAGGAAAGGACCACTTGAAAATGTTTTGCAATCTTTTTATAGTCTTCTTCTGCTTTGTGGGCATTTACTATTTTCATTTTCAGAGTGCTAGGCAGCTTCTTTGAAGAACCGATGGTTGAAGTTTTTTGGCACAAGATTAGAGGAAACAGGGTTCTTATAAAGCTAGGAAATTTGCATCACATGGCCTTTCCCAAAGATGATAGTGAACAAGCCATAACCCTAACAGGCTAATTAAGGTCTAAAACCTTGGTCACACTTATATAAGCACACAAATCTCTGATGGTGCCCAAACTTTTGCATTGGACAATTTTCCTTTTTATAATTTTTAAAATGTAAAAAGATAACTATTTTGTTGCCTAAAATACAAAGTAAATGTGTCATTTTAACTTTGGGTCTTTTAGAGATCATTTACACTTCAACTTAGTTAACTGTTCACAATAATAGTAATTTGGACTAGGAGTGCCCAAACTTTTACAAGCCACTTTAAGTGTGTAAATATACTGCTCAAAAAAATAAAGGGAACACTATTCCATTTGCAACAGTCTGTGTTCCCTTTATTTTTTGAGCAATGTATATATATATATATATATATATACATATATATATATATTCCATCCTGGTCTATGCATCCCCCATCCAGGTACATGTGCCCCTTGTCCTGGATCCCACTCTGGTACAGTGGGGAACAAAAGTATTTAGTCAATCACCAGTTGTGCAAGTTCTCCCACTTAAAAAGATGAGGGAGGCCTGTAATTGACATCATAGGTAGACCACAACTATGAGAGTCAAAATGAGAAAACAAATCCAGAAAATCACCTTGTCTGATTTGGCAAGATTTATTTTGCAAATTATGGTGGAAAATAAGTATTTGGTCATTAACAAAAGTTCATCCTAATATCTTGTTATATCCTTTGTTGTCAATGACAGAGGTCAAACGTTTTCTGTAAGTCTTCACAAGACTGGCACACACTGTTGGTGGTATGTTGGCCCATTCCTCCATGCAGATCTCCTCTAGAGCAGTGATGTTTTGGGCCTGGCGCTGGGCAACATAGACTTTCAAATCCCTCCAAAGGTTTTCTGTGGGGTTGATATCTGGAGACTGGCTAGGCCAATCCAGGACCTTCATATGCGTCTTACGAAGCCACTGCTTTGTTGCCCTGGTGGTGTTTTTGGGATCAATATCTTGCTAAAAGACCCATCCACATTTCATCTGCAATGCCCTTGCTGATGGAAGGAGGTTTGCACTCAAAATCCCACGATACATGGCCTCATTCATTCTTTCATGTACACGGATCAGTCGTCCTGGTCCTTTTGCAGAGAACCAGCTCCAAAGCATGATGTTGCCACCCCCATGCTTCTCAGTGGGTATGGTGTTCTTTGGCTGCAGCTCAGCATTCTGTCTCCTCCAAACACAACGAGTTTTGTTTCTTCCAAACAGTTCTACTTTGGTTTCATCAGACCATATGTCATTCTCTCAATACTCTTCTGGATAATCCAAATGCGCTCTAGCAAACTTCAGACAGGTCTGGACATGTACTTGCTTAAGCAGGGGGACAAATCTGGTACTGCAGGATCTGAGTCACTGGTGGCGTAGTGTGCTACTGATGGTAGCCTTTGTTACGGTGGC
This sequence comes from Dendrobates tinctorius, assembly GCF_039654945.1. Taxonomy (NCBI): domain Eukaryota; kingdom Metazoa; phylum Chordata; class Amphibia; order Anura; family Dendrobatidae; genus Dendrobates; species Dendrobates tinctorius. The sequence goes on along the minus strand of NW_027361939.1, from coordinate 8,873,501 downwards.
CCCAGCTCTATGCAGGTCATTCCCTAGGTCCCCCCGTGAGGTTCTGGGATTTTTGCTCACCATTCTTGTGATCATTTTGACCCCACGGGGTGAGATCTTGCATGGAGCCCTAGATCAAGGGAGATTATCAGTAGTCTTGTATGTCTTTCATTTTCTTATTATTGCTCCCACAGTTGATTTCATCCCACCAAGCTGCTTGCTTATTGCAGATTCAGTCTCCCCACCTGGTGCAGGGCTATAATTTTGTTTCTGGTGTTGTTTGACAGCTCTTTGGTCTTCACCACAGTGGTGTTTGGAGTGTGACTGTTTGAGGTTGTGGACAGGTGTCTTCTATACTGACAACAAGTTCAAACAGGTGCCATTACTATAGGTAATAAGTGGAGGACAGAGGAGCCTCTTAAAGAAGGAGTTACAGGTCTGTGAGAGCCAGAAATCTTGCATGTTTTTTAGGTGACCAAATACTTATTTCCACCATAATTTGCAAAATAAATCTTGCCTAATCAGACAAGGTGATTTTTTGGATTTGTTTTCTCATTTTGACTCTCATAGTTGTGGTCTTCTTATGATGTCAATTGCAGGCCTCTCTCATCTTTTAAAGTGGAAGAACTTGCACAATTGGTGTGTTGTGAACTCATTTTCTGGCTCACCTCTGGCTTCTGGTGAGGGTGGTGGAGCTGGCTGTGTTGGCAGAGGAGTCGTGAGCTCTCCATCCGGGCTTCCTCTGGTGGTGACAGCAGGTGATGAAGCTGATCTAAATGGCAGAGACCCTCCACCTGAGGAGGACTGTGATTGGACATCAGGAGACTCTGACTGGATTTAAGACAGCCAACTCCCTAATTTTGTGCTGGTGATTTTTTCCTGCCCTGAGATTCTGGTTTCCAGTTCTGTTCCTGCCTTCTAAAGCTAAGTGTGCTCTGCTATTTTTTCACATGAGATTTGGTCTGGTTTACTCAGTTTTTGTGGTCAGCCAATCCCTGCTGGGTCTGTGCTGAATTTCCATTCTTATGTCTCTGTTTATGCCAGTTTGCTTTTTGTCCCTGATCAGATTGGTCTCTTTTTGCTCTGTCTTCAGAATATACCAGAGTGCTGATATAGGGAATTGAAGTCTAGCGTCTTCAGGGTTTTTGTTATCAGAAAGTGTTGGACATTTTTTGGCAGGGTTTTGTGCGTGATTGCAGACAGCATCTTTCCTTTCCTGTCCTTTCTAGTTAGTGTGGGCCCCATCGTTTGCTCAGCCTATTTTTCTATCTGTGTTTGTGTTTTCATCTTGTCTCACCGACAATACATGTTTGGGGGCTGTCTATTGCTTTGGGGCCTGCTCTGGGGCAGTTTAGGTTTCCCCTTTTCTTGCTTTAGGCTTATTTAGTTCTCCGGCTGTAACGAGGCATCTAGAATCATCGTAGGTATGCTCCACGGCTACTGCTAGTTGTGTGGATAGGATCAGGGGTCTGCAATCCGCTTAGTTACCAACCTCTCTGGTTTTCTGGGGCTTAGCTTGTTTTTGTTTTCTTCCTCGGTGACTCATTCATAACATGGTGGCTGACTAAATACTTTTTTTCCCCACTGTATATACAGTGCCTCACGAAAGTATTTGGCTCCCTGGAACTTTTCAACCTTTTCCCACATATCATGCTTAAAACATAAAGATACCAAATGTAAATTTTTTGTGAAAAATCAACAAGTGGGACACAATTGTGAAGTTGAACAACATTTTTTGGTTATTTTAAATTTTTGTTGAAATGCAAAAACTGAAAAGTGGGATGTGCAATATCATTCGGCCCCTTTACTTTCAGTGCAGCAAACTCACTCCCGAAGTTCGTTGTGGATTTCTGAATGATTCAATGTTGTCCTAAATGACTAATGATGATAAATATAATCCACCTGTGTGTAATCAATTCTCTGTATAAATGCACCTGCTCTGTGATAGTTTCAGGGTTCTGTTTGAAACACAGAGAGCATCATAAAGACCAAGGAACACAACAGGCAGGTCCGTGATACTGTTGTGGAGAAGTTTAAATCTGGATTTGGATACAAAATGATTTCCAAAACTTTAAACATCCCAAGGAGCACTGTGCAAGTGATCATATTGAAATGGAAGGAGAATCATACCAGTGCAAATCTACCAAGACCTGGCCATCCCTCTAAACTTTCATCTCAAACAAGGAGAAGACTGATCAGAGATGCAGCCAAGAGGCCCATGATCACTCAGGATGAACTGCAGAGATCTACAGCTGAGGTGGGACAGTCTGTCCATAGGACAACAATCAGTCATACACTGCACAAGTCTGACCTTTATGGAAGAGTGGCAAGAAGAAAGCCATTTCTCAAAGATATCCAAAAAAAGGGTTGTTTAAAGTTTGAAACAAGCCACCTGGGAGACACACCAAACATGTGGAAGAAGGTGCTCTGGTCAGATGAAACTAAAATCGAAGTTTTTGGCAACAATGCCAAACGATATGTTTGGCGTAAAGACAACACAGCTCATCACCCTGAACACACCATACCCACTGTCAAACATGGTGGTGTGAGCATCATGGTTTGGGCCTGCTTTTCTTCAGCAGGGACAGGGAAGTTGGTAATATTGATGGGAAGATGGATGGAGCCAAATACAGGACCATTCTTGAAGAAAACCTGTTGGAGTCTGCAAAAGACCTGAGACTGGGACGGAGATTTGTCTTGCAACAAGACTATGATCCCAAACATAAAGCAACATCTACAATGGAATGGTTCACAAATAAATGCATCCAGGTGGTAGAATGGCCAAGTCAAAGTCCAGACCTGAGTCCAATCGAGAATCTGTGGAAAGAGCTGAAAACTGCTGTTCACAAGCAATCTCCATCCATCCTCACTGAGCTTGAGCTGTTTGCCAAGGAAGAATGGGCAAGAATTTCAGTCTCTCGATGTGCAAAACTGATAGAGACATACCCCAAGCGACTTGCAGCTGTAAACACAGCAAAAGGTGGCGCAACAAAGTATTAAGTTAAAGGGGCCGAATAATATTACACACCCCACTTTTCAGTTTTTGAATTACCACAATAATTTATAATAACCAATAAATTTCGTTCAATTTCACAATTGTGTCCCACTTGTTGTTGATTCTTCACCAAAAATTAACATTTGGTATCTTCATGTTTGAAGCATGATATGTGGGAAAAGGATGAAAAGTTCCAGGGAGCCGAATACTTTCGCAAGGCACTGTATATCCCCCATCCTAGCATATATGTCACCATCCTGGTATATGTCCCTTATCTTGAGTCCCATGATGGTAACATGCCCCTTATCCTGGTATATGTCCCTTGTTCTGCTGCTGTTCTTTAATGTATAGAATAAATAAACCATTATACGCACCTACCCTTTGCTCCCCAGCTGCGCAGTGCTCTTTTGTGAAGCCAGTAAGCCGACTTCAGCTTTTTTTCAGCCACACATGACCTATAATAGTTTTTTTTGCTATCAGTGCTTCATTCACAGACACTACCAAAAAGGCCTCAATCACAAATACTCTCAAAAGTTCCTTAGACATACCGTAGATGCCCCTCGGCTTGTGTGCCAGTCACTTCATCCCCCACAAGAGTCTTTTCGAAACTATGGTTTTTTCTTGAAGGAATTGTCCCATAATTAACGTATATATCGCCTGACCACAGGATAGATGATAAATGTATGGGCACTAGCAGTCTAACCACTGGGCAAGAACGGGGTATTAAAACAAAGCAGGAGAGATCATATGTGAGCAATCAACTACTGGTAACATTCATTGTCTGCAGGAGTTGTGGTCTTACTGCTTCATTCACACAGAAGAATTTAGAACTCCAGGCGTTGAGATAGCAGTGGATCTCACTAGCTATATGCCCAGTGATCATACATCTATCATCTTTTCTTTATGTGCATCAGCTTCAGAAGTCTCCTGAAGTGCTTTGGATTCTCATTCACAGTGGCTTGGTTAAGTGAATTACCAAATATTATTCCCTTAAGTGTCTGAATCACTGAGGTCCCATGTCTGCTCTAGTTAAAAAACCTAAGACAAAAACAAAATGAGCAAATACCATTCATTGCTTTTGGTTTCTCTAGTTACAGTACAGTTGCTCCAGCATTGACTTCATTAGAGATGAACCGAATGATCTGCAGATTATCGAGTTCAAGTCAAATTTCCTGAAATTTAGTTTTAAGTGAATTTGAACACTTTGAGATTTGATTTGCAGTTCACAGAAAAAAAAACTTGCCCAGTGCCATTTTCCACACTGATGAAGCATCAGAGAATGGGTTAATGTCTTTTTGTCTGGGCCCTAATGCCCTGCAGTTATAACATTTAGTGGATTATCATACCTCGTACAGTAGTGGTCAGTACCTGAGACATCACAGATCAGTGATTCCCAGTTTCACACCATCAACTTGCACAGGTAGTAACCGCCACCCTTTTTACTGCGGTCACCACTCTGCTCCTCTCACTCTTGGGTGGCCTCGCTGAGCTACCTCTTGCAATGTTTCCGGCTCTGCTACATCCTACTGCTGCTGGTGAGTCTTCATCCAGCTATAGGGAGGTGCAGCTAGAATTTACAGGAACTTAGGCTACTTTAACACTTGCTTTATCAAGATAAAGCGCATTTTTCCCGCAAAAAAAGCATGGAAAATCGCATACAAACGCATACAAATGCTGCGTTTTTTTCAAGCATTTTTATGCGCATGCATGAAAAAAACACAGCGTTTTTATGCGTTTGTATGTGCTTTTAGTGCGTTTTTACCGCATTTGCGTTTTTTTCCAACATTAGTTGACCCCTCACACTAACCCAAACCATGAATTTACTAACCCTAACCCTAACCCTAAACCTTAACCAAACCATACCCTAACCCTTAACCAAACCATACTAACCCTAACCCTAACCCTGACCCTAACCCTAACCCTTAACCAAACCATACTAACCCTAACCCTTAACCAAACCCTACTAACCCTAACCCAAACCCTAACCCTAAACCCTAACTAACCCTAAACCCTAAACCTTAACCAAACCATACTAACCCTAACCCAAACCCTAACCCTAAACCCCATTAACTAACCATAACTCTAACCTAAACCCCTAATTTCCATTCTCAAACCAATGGTCAACAAAAAAACGCATGTGCAAAAAAACGCATACATGAGCATGCCAATGCGCACATATGCGCACCCATAGACTTATAATGGGTGTCTTGCTGTAAAAAAACGCATTCTGAGGCAAGTCGGACGCCCAAAAAATGCAACAGGATGCCTTTTGTGCACCCGAGCGCACACCACAAAAAAAAGCATGCGCGTAAAAATGCATACAAACGCATGTGTATGCGCACATAAGCGCATCCCATGCAAAATATAGGGAAAAAAGCGCATGCGTTTTTTAGCGCTAAAATACAGCGCAAAAAAACGCAAGTGTGAAACCAGCCTTAACCACTTGTGTCCTGCAGAGTTTTGCTTCTTCAGTCTATCTCTAAGCAGCAGGAGGTTTATTAGTGAGCTCCTCCCACCACTCCATGTCTGAACGTAGGTTCCTAATTTCTGATCTCTAAATCCTGTTGGTGCATGTTCCTTCTGTCTCTTCTGCTACTGACCTGGCTCCTTTACCGTTTATCCTGATCTCTCTACTCCTGTCCTCCGCTACATATATTGAACTCGATGCTGCCTGCACTGACCTTAGATTGTCTTACCACATCTATGTCTTCGTCCACCTGTTCTTTGTACCAGTGCTTCTGATCCTTCGTTGCAGACCCGGAAACTGCCCTGTAGTGCTACCTGGTGACTACCTGCAGTCAAGCATATCCTCACCATCAGAGACTCTAGTGAATACCATATAGTCACTTAGATACAAAAACTTGATTCCAGCTCATCCAGTTGCTCTATGCTTGTCCACCTTGGGCTCAGATACTGGCCTTGCCCTGGCCTCTCACCAAGTATAATAGAAAAAATTGGAGTCCGGCTCAACAGGACTGGATTTTTATTTTCTTTCCATTTTTCAAAAGAAAATATAGAGCGTACAAAAGAAACTTTTCATGGTCGACATGACCCAGTCGACGCGTTTCGACTGCACTAAGCAGTCTTACTCATGACTATTACTGCTTAGTGCAGTCGAAATGCGTTGACTGGGTAAATTCATTGAAGGCGGTGAATTCCAATTTTCAAAAGAGCTGTTCAACTCTTGACCTCACAAATGTTTTCATGTCAGTATACAACAACTATTATGGTGCCAGATTCCCTTTAAGTACCATATCATGAAAATGGATACACTTAGACATTTTGTAAAGTATTATGGATTTAGTGCTCCATTATTGAATATCATGCAAAGGCTGGAAATTAGGTGCTAGAAAGGTTAGAAATGTTCAGGATATTCAGTGGTTAATATACATTTCCATATTTTGTCCCTTGCTTGATATTCTCTTATATATTTTTTTTCTTGACAACATTCCAGCAATCAGCATTCAAAAAGGTCTCATTAGAGCTTGTGAGAGATGGTCTTCGGAAGGTCACATAATAGAGCATGACAATGCAATTATACTTCCTGCAATAAAGGTCATTCTTACCCATCATGCTAATTATCTTGACAGTGTTGCGTTCATTCTGTTTCTTTTGCTCTTAATGTTTGGTAGAGTTCTTGGTTCTGAGTTACTAATGTGCTTCCCAGTCACCTCTTCCGGGACCATTCAGAGGAGAAACGTGTTCCTCATGCAACTTCTTCTGAGATTGTTTCCAAATGACTACCAAAAACTTCCAATTTTATTTAAAAAATATATATATATCTTTTTTTTCTTATTATTTACCTGAATTTCTGATGGTCAAACTAAGCTAACATATGGATTTGTATTTGAGCTTCTATGGTATTATATGTCCCAGGTCATGATTGTCTAAAAAAAATGTGTCTCTCTAAGGGTTCGGTCAGAAGAACGTATCATACACACATGTGCCGTTCGTAGTAAAATCGAATAGCTCACGGACAGCACAATGGTCAGTCTTAATAAATAGGGCTGTCAAGTGTAATAGTGAAAAAAATGGATATCTGGATGACACAGGTGGTACATGATGCAGTATGGGTGACAATATGGGTGAAGATTGTCGTTTTTTTTCTGGATATAGAAGTTGATTTTTTATACACTTGTTTCAACCTGGCCTGAGACTGACAAAGGTCTAAGGTAATTTTCTGTAATTCAACCACTTGGAGACTTTTTCTTTTTTTTCTGCCTTTCATGATCCATAACTTTTTTTTTTACTTTTCTGTCTATATAGCTGCATGAGGCTTATTTTTTGCAGGACATGTTGTAGTTCTGAATTAAACCGTTACTTTTATCATGTACTGATAATCAGAAAAAATACATTCCAAGTGTGGTGGAATTAAAACAAAACCACAAAGGCAAAAAGAAAACAATTTTGCCATTGATTTTTTGAGTTTTATTTCCACTATGTTCACTTAGCAGCACAAAATGACATGTTACCTGGTTCTACGGTCATTACGGTTATAGTGATATCAAATTTATAAATTTTTTTTGTTTTACTTTTTAAAAAAAAAAAAAACTAAAGAAGAAATTATTTGTGTCACCACTTTATTTTTTTTATCCTATTTTGGGAGAGGTAATCAGACTTAATATTTTATTAGCTTCCATTGTTATAGATGTGGTAATACAAAATATATTTTAAAAAATTGTTTACGTTTTAAAACTAGGAATTTCTTTGAAACTTTTACTTTTTTAGTTCTTTTTTTTCTATTTTTAAAAATTATTTACCTAATAAAATGATTTGCTGTTCTACACCTTGGATACATACGTGTACAAACATTTTCTATTTTGAATAATTAATTTTAAAAATTACATTTCTAAAAAAAAAATCAGTGACCAATATAACCTCCTTTTTTCAATAACAGTCATAAGCAGAGATGAGCGACTATGCCTTTTTTCTGGTCGAGTCGGGTTTCTTGAAACCCGACTTTCACAAAAGTCGGGTCGAACGAAATCGGACGATTATCGTGAAAAGTCGAAGGCCGACTGAAACACGAAACCCATTGCAAGTCAATGGGGAAGCAAAGTTGGCAGGGAATGGAGGACAGGAAACACACCTACAGTGCCCTTTTGAATGCCAAAAACATCAATTCTGATTACTGAAGCTTTTCAACCTTAATTTACTTCATAATACTAGTTACGCACTGAAAAATGGTGGTTATTTGGCTAAATTTGTGGGGGGTTGGGCTGGCTCCAGGTTTTCATGTGCCCTGGGCCAAAGAGCGCCCCTTTAACACATGCCACAACTCATGATGCTCGGATACCGCTGAGAAATAGCGGCATAGTACAATGAAAAATACTTCACTTTTTACATCTCATGACTGATATCCATCTTTAATAGCTCCAAAAACGGACAGTATATTACTGTCTTGAGGAGATCATTTGCATATTCCCAGTGCCTTCTGGGATAAGTGAAGAGTCTCCGCGAGCTCAACGATCACTGGGTTTTGGCCGTTGCAGCTGAAAAGAGGAAATCGGAAAACCAGGGGAAGAGTCTTGAGGAGATCATTTGCATATTCCCAGTGCCTTCTGGGATAAGTGAAGAGTCTCCGCGAGCTCGACGATCACTGGGTTTTGGCCATTGCAGCTGAAAAGAGGAAATTGGAAAACCAGGGGAAGAGTCTTGAGGAGAGCATTTGCATATTCCCAGTGTCTTCTGGGATAAGTGAAGAGTCTCCGCGAGCTCGACGATCACTGGGTTTTGGCCTTTGCAGCTGAAAAGAGGAAATCGGAAAACCAGGGGAAGAGTCTTGAGGAGATCATCTGCATATTCCCAGTGCCTTCTGGGATAAGTGAAGAGTCTCCGCGAGCACGACGATCACTGGGTTTTGGCCATTGCAGCTGAAAAGAGGAAATCGGAAAACCAGGGGAAGAGTCTTGAGGAGATCATTTGCATATTCCCAGTGCCTTCTTGGATAAGTGAAGAGTCTCCGCGAGCTCAACGATCACTGGGTTTTGGCCTTTGCAGCTGAAAAGAGGAAATCGGAAAACCAGGGGAAGAGTCTAGAGGAGATCATTTGCATATTCCCAGTGCCTTCTGGGATAAGTGAAGAGTCTCCGCGAGCTCAACAATCACTGGGTTTTGGCCGTTGCAGCTGAAAAGAGGAAATCGGAAAACCAGGGGAAGAGTCTTGAGGAGATCCTTTCGGCGCGCGAATTTTGGCTCATCTTTCATCGTTTTTAAGAAATCTCGATATGGAAGAGACCAGGAGCCATTTGGTGAGCTACATTTCTTGCTACATGTTCACAGACTTACCAGTGGAAAAGCCAGACTTCACATGCCACAAATGCAAGCTTGTGTCCCTGTTGGAGGAAAAGTTGCAAAATCTCGAAGAGAGGTTAGCTACATTTTGGCCTTTGCAGCTGAAAAGAGGAAATCGGAAAACCAGGGGAAGAGTCTTGAGGAGATCATTTGCATATTCCCAGTGCCTTCTGGGATAAGTGAAGAGTCTCCGCGAGCTCAACGATCACTGGGTTTTGGCCATTGCAGCTGAAAAGAGGAAATCGGAAAACCAGGGGAAGAGTCTAGAGGAGATCATTTGCATATTCCCAGTGCCTTCTGGGATAAGTGAAGAGTCTCCGCGAGCTCAACAATCACTGGGTTTTGGCCGTTGCAGCTGAAAAGAGGAAATCGGAAAACCAGGGGAAGAGTCTTGAGGAGATCATTTTGGCGCGCGAATTTTGGCTCATCTTTCATCGTTTTTAAGAAATCTCGATATGGAAGAGGCCAGGAGCCATTTGGTGAGCTACATTTCTTGCTACATGTTCACAGACTTACCAGTGGAAAAGCCAGACTTCACATGCCACAAATGCAAGCTTGTGTCCCTGTTGGAGGAAAAGTTGCAAAATCTCGAAGAGAGGTTAGCTACATTTTGGCCTTTGCAGCTGAAAAGAGGAAATCGGAAAACCAGGGGAAGAGTCTTGAGGAGATCATTTGCATATTCCCAGTGCCTTCTGGGATAAGTGAAGAGTCTCCGCGAGCTCAACGATCACTGGGTTTTGGCCATTGCAGCTGAAAAGAGGAAATCGGAAAACCAGGGGAAGAGTCTAGAGGAGATCATTTGCATATTCCCAGTGCCTTCTGGGATAAGTGAAGAGTCTCCGCGAGCTCAACGATCACTGGGTTTTGGCCGTTGCAGCTGAAAAGAGGAAATCGGAAAACCAGGGGAAGAGTCTTGAGGAGATCATTTCGGCGCGCGAATTTTGGCTCATCTTTCATCGTTTTTAAGAAATCTCGATATGGAAGAGGCCAGGAGCCATTTGGTGAGCTGCATTTCTTGCTACATGTTCACAGACTTACCAGTGGAAAAGCCAAACTTCACATGCCACAAATGCAAGCTTGTGTCCCTGTTGGAGGAAAAGTTGCAAAATCTCGAAGAGAGGTTAGCTACGTTGAAGATCATTAAGGAAGGTGAAAAGTTCTTAGACAGAGCAGAATTATCTCTTCATGTTACAGAAAGAGAAGAAATTCGAAGTGCACCTGAAGAAACAGAGGAATGGAGACATGTGACCCAGAGAAGCAGGAGGATCAGGAGGCAGTCAGCACCCATACTTCTCAGGAACCAGTACCAGGCTCTCACGTAGGAAAACGATGAAGAAATACATCAGGATAAGACTTTGCCCACAAACAACAACCTTTTACGCCTTCTGAGTCCTCCTGGATGGAGAAAGAAAAATGTTGCGAAGAAGAAACGGAGAGTGGTGGTGATGGGGGATTCCCTGTTGAGAGGAACAGAGGCCGCTATCTGCAGACCGGATAAAACTTCAAGAGAAATGTGCTGTCTTCCAGGTGCAAAGATTAAAGATGTGTCTGACAGGATATCAGGACTCTTCAGACCTACAGATGACTACCCTTTCCTGCTACTACATGTGGGGACAAATGACACCGCAAGAAATGACCTGGAAACCATCTGCAGAGACTTTGAAGACTTAGGCAAGAAAGTGAAAGAACTTGGAGCGCAGGTGGTCTTCTCTTCCATCCTCCCAGTGGATGGCCATGGAACAAGGAGATGGAATAAGATTCTGCAGGTGAACAACTGGCTACGTCGATGGTGCCGTCAGCAACGATTTGGATTTATGGATCACGGAGTGAATTACCTTTACGATGGACTACTTGCTAGAGATGGGGTGCACCTTACGAAGACTGGAAAACATGTATTTGGAAGTCGCCTTGCTACACTTGTAAGGAGAGCTTTAAACTAGAACAACGTGAGAAGGGAAGCAAAAGACCAGAAAAAGGCATACACCTGACAAATGCTATTGAAAACTCTGCTATTAGAAGTGGAAAGGAAGAACAAAGACAAAAGAATCTAATTAATAAAAATATTGGAGAAAGAGAAACCAATCACAAACTAAAATGTTTCTATACTAATACACAAAGCATGGGCAACAAACAAGGAGAATTGGAACTGCTAACACAGGAAAAGAAATATGATGTCATTGGAATCACTGAAACTTGGTGGGACAATACACATGATTGGAATACAAGGCTAGAAGGATACAACTTATTTGCAAGAAACAGACTTGATAAACGAGGAGGAGGTGTCGCATTGTATGTTAGAAATGTGTATATCTGCACAGAGATTGAAGCTTCAGAGACCGGGAGTTCTGTGGAAACTGTTTGGGTAAGAATACAAGGACAGAACAATGGAAAGGACACCAATGTAGGCATTTACTACAGGCCGCCTGTAGATATGGATGAACTCTTTATGCATCAAATGGCCAAGTTCTCCAAAAAATATGACATAGTTGTCATGGGAGATTTCAACTATCCAGACATTTGTTGGGAATCTCTCTCAGGCAAAGGAAATTCTTATCCTCTCTTGCTGACAACTTTATCTTCCAAAAGGTAGGGGAGAAAACAAGGGGAACTGCTACCTTGGATCTAATCCTGATAAACAGGGAGGAAATGGTTGAGGAGGTAAAGGTGGCTGGGACCCTAGGAGGTAGCGACCATGCTATATTAGAATTTTGGATAAATAGAGGAGGAAGACCTGTGAAGACTCAGACGTCAAGGTTAGATTTCAGAAAGGCAGAATTTAAGGGATTCAGAAAGAGAATTGGAGGGATCCAATGGCTTGATATCCTTAAAGACAAAAATGTCCAGGAAGGATGGGAAATCTTGAAAAATGAAATTCTCAAAGCACAATTGTTAACAATTCCGAAAAGAGGGAAGAATAGGAAGCATTTAAGGAAACCTGGATGGATGAACACAGAACTTAAGCACATGCTAAAAAGGAAGAAAAAAATGTTTATAAAATGGAAAGAGGGAGGCATATCTAAAGAAGAATATAATGCTGTCTGCAGAACCTGCAGGGCACAAATCAGATTAACTAAAGCTGACAATGAGTTGAGGCTTGCAAGAGATGTCAAAAGCAATAATAAAGGATTTTGGGGATATGTCAAAAGTAAAAGAAAAGTCAAAGATGCTGTAGGATTTTTACAGGATAAAAATGATGAAATGGTAAGACAGGATGTTGAGAAGGCCGAACTTTTAAATTCCTATTTTGCATCTGTTTTCTCTCAGAAAGGAAATGTAACATCAACTGTTCTTCACTGTCCTATTAAGGGAATAGAAGAATCCAGGATATCTATAAACAGAAAGATAGTAAGGAAACACTTAGCTAGCCTAAATGAATTCAAGTCTCCAGGTCCAGATGAATTACACCCCAGAGTACTGAAGGAGATAGCAGAAGAAATTTTTGAACCCCTCTCCATAATCTTTGAAAATTCTTGGAGAACAGGAAAAGTCCCAGAAGACTGGAGAAGAGCAAATGTTGTTCCAATCTTCAAAAAGGGGAAGAAGGTGGACCCAGGCAACTATAAGCTGGTGAGTCTGACTTCTATACCAGGAAAGATCTTTGAACAAATTATTAAACAACATGTATGTCAGTACCTGGATAAGAATGAAGTGATTAAACAGAGTCAGCATGGGTTTGTAACTAATAAGTCATGTCAGACTAACTTAATTTCCTTCTATGACGGAATCACTGATTGGGTGGATCAAGGAAATGCTGTAGATATAGTATATCTTGACTTCAGCAAAGCATTTGACAAAGTATCTCATACAATCCTTATTGAAAAAATGACTAAGTATGGAATGGACAAGGCAACTGTTAGGTGGATTCATAACTGGCTTAGTGATCGGACTCAAAGAGTGGTTGTAAATGGCTGCACATCCAGTTGGAAGAATGTCTCAAGTGGGGTACCACAGGGCTCTGTCCTGGGCCCTGTATTGTTCAACATCTTTATCAACGATTTAGATGAAGGAATTGAGGGTAAACTGATTAAATTTGCTGATGACACAAAGCTAGGAGGGATAGCTAATACTAGAGAAGAGAGAGAGGATTCAAAAAGATATAAATAAACTGGAGAAGTGGGCAGCAACTAACAGAATGGTTTTTAACAGGGAAAAATGCAAAGTACTACATCTGGGCAATAAAAATGAAAAAAGCATATACAGAATGGGAGGAATAGGGCTAAGCAACAGCACATGTGAAAAAGACTTGGGTATACTAATAGATCACAGACTGAATATGAGTCAACAGTGTGATGCAGCAGCAAAAAAGGCAAATGCAATTCTAGGATGTATTAACAGAAGCATACAGTCTAGATCACGTGAAGTCATTATTTCCCTCTACTCCTCTTTGGTCAGACCTCATCTGGAATATTGTGTCCAGTTTTGGGCACCACATTTTAAAAAAGACATCAACAAACTGGAGCAAGTTCAGAAAAGAGCGACCAGAATGGTGACCGGTCTGCAAACCCTGTCTTATGAGGAAAGGTTGCAGGATTTGGGAATGTTTAGTTTGCAAAAGAGAAGACTGAGAGGAGACTTAATAGCTGTCTACAAATATCTCAAGGGCTGTCACATTGTAGAAGGATCAACTTTATTCTCATTTGCACAAGAAAAGACTAGAAGCAATGGGATGAAACTGAATGGGAGAAGACACAGATTAGATATTAGAAAAAGCTTTTTGACAGTTAGAGTGATCAATGAGTGGAACAGGCTGCCACGAGAAGTGGTGAGTTCTCCTTCAATGGAAGTCTTCAAACAGAGGCTGGACAGACATCTGACTGGGATTATTTAGCGAATCCTGCTTTGAGCAGGGGGTTGGACCAGATGGCCCAGGAGGTCCCTTCCAACTCTACGATTCTATGATTCCATACAGTATTATGGCCACCGCATAGTGCGCTATACAGAGTAATGAGGCCCATATATTTCTCCATACAGAATCATTGGTCCCATATAATGTTTGAAACAGTATATGATGAGCTCCACATAATGCTACAGTATATGTTGGTCCCCATGGATGAAGCTCCACTGTTTTATGGGCCCAAATATTGCTCCATACATAATGGGCCCCATTTCTAATGCTCTAGTGTATAATGTGCCCTGTAAATGCTGCTCCAGTGTCTGATGTCCACCTTTGGAATGCTCCAGTGTATGGTGGGCCCCATATATCATTCTCCAGAGTATAGTGCTCCCCAAAAATTGCTGTCCCAACATTGAAAACAATTAAATAAGTCTCCTCGCTATGGAATCCTTGTACTAGTCTGGACTCCTCGTCGTCCCCATCGTCCATCTCACTGCACTTGGCTGTTTAGGCAGAGAGCGTACAGACGTGATGTCATTGCGCTCTCCGATCAGACTATCACGGTCAGGAAACGCGGAAGACGTTATGGTGGTGGAACATGGAGAGGTAAGTATTTCAACTTTGCAAGTGCTGTGATCCTGAGCAAGCAGGGGGGGCCCACTCATTGGCGACGGCAGTGGCACAGGGCCCCTCTAATAGTACGGCGGTGTGTGGCGGTGTGTCTGACGGCGGGTGGGCCTCCCCTCCCCTCCCACCGGTAGAGACACTTTTGCGTACTATGAGGGGCCCTGTGCCAGTGCCATTGCCCCTGCGCCTTCCTCTTTGTAACCATGTAAGGTGGTATAGTATGCGGGAAGGGGAACCTGAGTTTCCTCTGATTCAGATTCTGGCTGTGTAGAGTGTGAGGGGAATGTAGTGGTCTGGGTAAATGTACCAGCAGAATCATCTAGCAGTGGCTGGGCATCAGTGCACTTGTGGCGTCTCCAGGAGTACGGTCGCCACAGTGGCATTACCTTCCTCCTAGGGAGTTTGATGTCATGCTTGGGAGCAACGAAGGATCTCTCTAGCAGTTAAACCAACACACAACACATTTCCCACTCCACGCCAGCAGGGAGACCTCTGAACATGACTGCTGAGGAGCTGCTCTCTGTGGTCGGGAGGAGGTAAGTTAGGCCATTCTGTGCAGGGAAGGGCAAGTGTGTGGACGTGAGAAGGGGAGCTGGAGGATGAGCAGAGTTTAGGCTCACTCCTAGCTGGAGCGCATGGTCCGGATTCCGGTCTCTGAGTTTGTAGGGACACTGACGTTCCTGCAGCAGAATCCGGAGGAAGTAGCAGCTGTAAATGCTTTGTACCCAACTGAGGCTCGGAGGCCCCAGCATCAACGTGTGTGAGCCAGAAGGAAAAGGCTATGGCTGCCAGCCATACGAGAAAGTTCCAAAAGTGAGTCAACAGGGGGAACTTCATTGAACTCAGCACTGCGAGTACCTCAGATAAGCGCTAGAACGGAGGCCACACTACCTATCTGCAGAGAGAGAAATCCAAATTGGCTTCCAGGCTGACCAAGTCCTTCTCCATCTGTACTCTGGGTCCTGGACAGCACCTACCAAGTACAGGTAAAGGAACTGCACGACTGTGTCTGTCATCTTTCTCCTGCACCTGGCGCACGGCTCACCTACATCCTGCACTGCACACCATCTCCCAACTCTTTCATCTGCCCTGAGACTACGGCCCTACCTGTGCAGGTCTTCTACATCTTAGCTGCACCACAACATCTGTCCCACAGAAGCAACACTGCAGCGCTGGTCAATCTAATCAGAAACCAGAGGTGGTGTCACATATCATTCACCTATAAACGTAATTCACCCCTTTGCATGGACGCCCAGGGCCACGGAACGGGTCACCACCACCGTGACACATCCCTGTGAGACACCGTCCAGGTACCGATTAACCCCACTGCCCTGGCTGGCCACCCACACTCCATGTCAGATTCATCTTGGACTGGGGAATTCACGATTTAACTTGATAACCCAGGCATGGTATGATAGAAAAAGCTACATGGACTAATGTGAAGTGTGGCCTGCTGCCTCATTCAGTTTGGCTGGGGGTGCAGGACACAAGGAAAGGGGTTCTTCCTGACCAGGAGCCAGCATTTTACCACTCAGTGCTTGCATTTTTTTGAAACTTCAGAGGTGGGCATATTTGATGGAGTCTGTTTCGGCAATGTAAGCCAAAACCAGTTCCTCCTGCTCCGCCTTTAAAAGCGGTTAACCTACTCCCAGAAAAGGTATCATTCCAGGCGTTCCAGAGCCAGACCATGACGCAGGCTCAACACCTCCTGCCTTAGCTGCTATTGTGCTTTTGCCACTACCAGCAGATGCACCACCACCATCATCACCAGCTGGCCCCCCTGCGCCCACGTCCGCGGCCTCTTCCACCAAACTTCAAAATTTTGCACAAAATAGACACAAAATAATATCAGATATATGGCACTGTATCAGAAATGTACAGCTCTATTCAGTCAAAGGATAATTGTCAATCTCCATATATATTCCATCAGTCACACAGAGACGCTCACAGAGTCACACACTTAGATAGCTTCAATTTGGCCGTGATAACAGCCGTTACACGGTACTGTGTGAGGAGCGTACACCGCTGTACGGTGTGTGAAAAAATGAACGCTCACTACCTCACCAGGACAAAACAATACAATTTGGATTGTTTTTAAAAAAGCAGTTTTGAACACCAGTGTGCACACAGCAATGCAGCTAGCCTTAAAAGGCAGGCTAATCACCACCAGCGCTGCTGCACAAAAGCAAAAATCTTCACCTTTCACTGCACAGTAACTACAGTGAAAAGCGCTAGCAGCAGAAGCAGTTTTTTTTTTCTTTCTGCCTTCCTAATGCTCTCCCTACAGAATCAGCAGCTGCAGCAGCTCTCCCTTTTCTGAGATAAGCATGAGTAACATGGCGGTCGGCGTCCCCGCCTTTTTATACCCCCTGTGACGCCACACAAAGCAAGCCAATCACTTGCATGCCCTTCTCCAAGATGGTGGTGACCGCTGCCTATGTCATCACGTTGCCCACAGTGTCCGTTCTTCCTGATTGGCTGAAAAAGGGTGCTAAAGCATCTTTTGAAACGCGACTTTGGCGCTAAAGTCGCCGACCTCGTGGCCGACCTCACGCTAAGGTCGGGTTTCATTTCATGAAACCCGACTTTGACGAAAGTCAGCGACTTTTGAATTTTTTCGACCCGTTTTGCTCAACTCTAGTCATAAGCCTTTCATTCATTCCAGTTTCTTAATCTGTTGCCGATTAACTTTTTCCACAGTACCAACCACTGCCTCCCAGACACTGTGTAAGCAGATTGTGGTATGCAGTGACGCAAGAAGGGGAAAGCAAGGGTTAACAATTTAATTGAGCAGTAAAGATACTCCTCACAGGGAGATAAACAGTTAAATTGCAAATGGTAGGGGAGTAGACAAGAACCATGTGATAGCAGTCCACTCAATAAACTTATCGTGTTTGTGGCTCCCTCGGCGGCGGATGATCCAATGAGTGTTGTAGTCCTAGAAACGGCCGGTGTAAAGTCCTCAGAAGAGATTCCAAAGCTCACGGTATATCTTGGGGCGGCAACGGGCGGTCTCCAGTTTTACCCGTTGAGCCACTAGTCCATAAACTCGTGCAGCCAAAGTCAAGGGTGGCTGCGTATAGTCTATTGTCAAGAGAGGTCTGCGGTGTGCTGTCCGGCAAAGAGGGCCACAATGAACAGTCCTGAATACGGCCCCTGTTCCTGTGCCTTTGCGCTGCACTTAGCTCAATGGAGCCCAAGGCCCTTCCTCTGCTGCTGGTCTTAATGGCGTGCTCAGGTGAAGCCGCCCGTGGTACATTGCAGTGCTGCTGCACACTAAGCAGAGCACAGACACCTGCTCTGTCACACTGCCCATCGCTTTGCGCGCTTTCACTTGACCCACACCCCCTGCTTCCAGGTTACCAGGTCTGTCTGGTCCCCTATTCTTTCCCCTGGACAACCTGGGTCGCAGCCTCAACAGTTCCAGGCCCGATGCAGTATAGGTGCCCACAGCTAGGTCTTCCTCCTTACACATTGTACAGAGAGGTGACTGTTTTTCTTTACCATAAATATCACATTTAAGGAGGGCCCAGAAGTTCTCATTAGGGTTTAGGTCAGGTGAGGAAGAGGCCATGTGATTATTCTTTCATCTTTAATGGGAACCTGTCAGCAGGATTGTGCACAGTAACCTACAGACAGTGTCAGGTGCCATAATACTGATTAAAATGATACCTGGGTCGGTGAAATCCATCTTGTGGTTGTTGTTTACTCTTTATTTTCAGTTTTGAGTTAATGATATGCTTGTGCTCCAGGGCGGCCTGTGAGGGGTCCTTCATGTAGTGCTCTGCTTAGGTATTCATATGCATGACTTCTGAAAGTTCACTGATCCCTCACTGACCTGCCCCCTAGTTTACATAATGAATATTATATATATATCTTGGAAAGAAAAAAACTCTTCTGCAGGCAAGTAATTAATTACATTATATACACATTTGTTTGATGTAATCCTGAAAGTGGCGCCGGCCACACCTGCACACCATCAGCTATCGGTGGACATTGATACAATAGCTGCTACTGTACATAGAATCATAGAATCGTAGAGTTGGAAGGGACCTCCTGGGCCATCTGGTCCAACCCCCTGCTCAAACAGGATTCGCTAAATCATCCCAGACAGATATCTGTCCAGGCTCTGTTTGAAGACTTCTATTGCTGGAGAACTCACCACTTCTCGTGGCAGCCTGTTCCACTCATTGATCACTCTAACTGTCAAAAAGTGTTTTCTAATATCTAATCTGTGTCTCCTCCCATTCAGTTTCATCCCATTGTTTCTAGTCTTTCCTTGTGCAAATGAGAATAAAGATGATCCTTCTGCAATGTGACAGCCCTTGAGATATTTGTAGACAGTTATTAAATGCCAGTGTTTTCTGTCAAGATGGTGCCAGTGGCACCATCTTGACAGAAAACAAAAAAAATTCCTCCTCCAAGAGCGCACATTTAAAAAAAAAATACTTGGCCTGGTCCAGGTGACCAATTTTTTTTTAATAAACTCATGATAGTGTGGCAAACACTGCTTCTGATCATCGTGAGCGCTCAGCTGTGATCGGAGATATAAAATTTACCTCCTGTCACTGATGTCGGCTGATGGGACTACTGCTCCTATCAGCCGATGCCTGCTGCCGCTAATAAAAGTGAGACCAGGAGCAGCTAATGAGTGTATTCATCAGCCAGCTCCTGTGCTGTAAATAAATAATTAAAAAAATTAATCCTGGAGTCTGGATTACTTAATCCAGGGTGAGGATTAAGTGATCCAGACTCTTCGCTGGTAATACTGAACGGTGTAGAAGACTGGGTGAAGCTGGCAAGCATGCTGGAAGCATTTTCATTTATACAACCGACCCCCTGTTTGCACTGGTGTGGCTTAAGTCGTGGTTTTCGTGCCTCCCTGCAAAGCGAGAAAGGAAGCTATGTGTTGTGGATGGGCATGCTTCTTGTGCTCCAGCAACAGGCCCGGTCGCACCTG
The DNA here is from genome assembly GCF_039654945.1 of Dendrobates tinctorius. Classification (NCBI taxonomy): domain Eukaryota; kingdom Metazoa; phylum Chordata; class Amphibia; order Anura; family Dendrobatidae; genus Dendrobates; species Dendrobates tinctorius. The sequence continues at coordinate 8,853,812 of NW_027361939.1, read as the reverse complement.
CCCCACGTCTTCACCATCTGCGTGCACCATCATCAGCACTTCTACTTCGGTGACCCTTGCTGTACATTTTACTTTACTACGTAAAGTAAAAATAAAAAAAACAATTGTAGAATTGTGCTAATTTTGTAACTTCACAGCACTTGTTTTTTTTCTTTTCCAGTCCATCACATGATAAAACGGATGATGACATCCAAACATTCAACTCATCGTGAAAAAAAAACCTCATATTGGTATATTGAAGGAACAGTTAAAAAGTTGGGGCTCTTGGAATAAGGGAAGGAAAAAAAGCAAAGCGCAAAAATGGAAAATCGCCATATCAGTTAATGGAACTGTATTTTCTACAGTATTCTGCAAAGGAAGAAAAATATAGATCTGTATTTTGGCTTCCATTGTTATGAAGGCATTGGTCATCATCAAATCAAGCTCAGTACATGCTATATGCCTTATTAGGCTATGTGGATGCCCGAGAGCAGATTCTTTAGCTGGTTCTTTAGCACCTGCCACAAACTTGGCTCGTCTATGAATTGCCCGGCCATTCATTCAAATGCCACCAACCAGTAGCAACCCACTAAGACCAGAAGACAATCTAACTTTACAGGGAAATACATCTATTAGCTGGTAGGTGGCTCAAGAATTTAGGCTTTTATATATAAAGAGCAGAATTAAAATATTCCTCATGGGATCAGGTAAAAAGAGAACATTTCTGATGATGAGACAGGCGCAGGAGGGTGTCTCTGAAGATGCTGATTATGTATAGAGACCGTGGCATTAGCTCTGAGCTGTTATCAGAATGCTTTTCCATCCTAACATTTCTTTAGACTTTCTAGCCAGTGCACTAATAAAATAACAAGACTGATTTTCACAGAACTGAAGGTCCCAAAGATCCAATACAAGGCTGCAGAAAAGATATGGCTGATTTTACAGTAGGTGATAAAGGCAGGCAGGGAAAAAAACAAGTTCATGTCCACTCAAAGCTATTAATTCTTTCTCCAGGATCATGAAAGATTTTCTGACAGTATTTGCTGAAATTTATAACCCAAGTTCAATCACGTAATGGTAGGAGAAAGACAAAAGTGTTCCATCACAGAGATTAGAACACGGAGATAGAACCCAAGAGTGTTTTTATTTGACCTCCCGAGGCCCCTGTCCGATAGTCAAGGTTGTGATATCTTTAATGGGCCTACATATCAAGCCTGAGAGATCTTGTGATCTATCTGTAATGTGGACTGCAGGAAACTCAGATCATTAGATCATTTGCTTATCTACAACATTACAGCGACAAAAAGGACTTTATGCTGAAAATATCAATTTACAAGGTTGTAGCTAACACATGCAATGTGCACACAACTATTAGGGGGATTCAATTATGCTGAATAAAGAATGATCCATGACCAAGATGTTCTATAATCTGTGTCAAACTGTAAAATACTGTAGATTGCACTGAAAAATAATCTACCATTATTATATTTATTTTATCGAAAAAAACAATATATATATATATATATATATATATATTATACAGCATATGTAAATATATACAAAGAGTGAGAGAAACAGTTTTCTCAAAATGAATACGTTGATGCATGCCTGCCTGCAAGATGTCATCCAAACAACTTCTATATTGTGGTTTCAAAAAAATGAGTGCTGCTTACATTTCTTGACAAAGAGAAAAAAATACTATTACTTTTCTGCTACCTGTGGCAAAAAATTAAATGGCAACCCTCACCATAGTGCAATTTAAACCTGTGCTGAACAGATGCAATTCCGTCATTTACTTTTTGGTTTTGCTTTTGCGTTATTCATTCATTATTATTTTGTACTCTTAGGCTACTTTCACACATCAGGTTTTCGGCGTCAGGCGCGATCCGGCGTCGTGCCGGAATGCCGGATCCGGCAAATGTTTTGTAAAACCTGATGTGCCGGATCCGGTTTTCTGCCGGATCCGTCTTGCTCTTGACAGACAAAACCGGATCCGTCTCATCCGGTTCATCCGTTTTTCTATCCGTTTTTCGACGGATTACGCCAGATCCGGTTTTTAAAATTGACCCTTGTGGCCCCTCAAGGCAGAGTACACTGGCAGGATGACAGAGTGTGAAAGATTTGTGCCCTAACCAAACTTGTGTACCTTCTGGACCAACAGTATATACCTTTGCCAACCAAAGTTGGCTATCTTGTCATGGTCTACTATTTTTAGCTTTAGGCCACAGGTGTGTACCTGGTTGTGTTTTATGCAAAGTATTTCACCTTTTAGCAAAAGTTGTGTACATTGTTAGGAAATCACCAACAATAAACACAACTTTTTAGGTGAAATACTTTGCTTCAAACACAACCAGGAACACAACTGTGGCAAAAAGCTAAAATTTACCCACAGTTATATACCTGGTTTTGAATACCTTTTTACCTTTGAAATACCCTGTATTTAACCTTTTTTTTAAACATAGTTCGCCGCAGAAAGAAAAGACAGACAACCATTGTGAAACGATAATTTAACTTTTATTTAAAATTTTTTTTTTTTTTTTTGTAAAATGTTTTTAAAGTGCAAAAAACTTTTTTAATAAAGGTTTTAAACCCAATGGGCATTTTTATTAAAAAACACACATTACAAATCTGTGTAGTGTGGGGTGGAAATACTGCTGGAGGGGCTGCGGGACACTTCGACACTGGGTGTGTGGAGAGAGGACTGGGATCGTGGTGGGGAAGGAACAGTTAGAGGTGAAGGTGTGGAAAAAGCTACAGAATGGGTGGACATGTTGGAGGCAGAAGAGGTGGTGGGCGGTGGAGTGGAGGGTTGGGCAGGGACTGTAGGAGCAGATGATGTTGATGGAAAGTTGTATGGGGAAGGAGTTTGGTACGGGGAAGGAGTTTGGTACGGGGAAGGAGTTTGGTACGGGGCAGGTTGCTGGAAGTGGGGAGATGTCTGGTACTGGGGAGGTTGCTGGTACTGGTGAGGTTGCTGGTATGTAATAGGAGGGGGAGGATGGAAAGTGGCTGGAGGGGGTGCAGATGTAATAGGAGGGGGAGGATGGAAAGTGGCTGGAGGGGGTGCAGATGTAATAGGAGGGGGAGGATGGAAAGTGGCTGGAGGGGGTGCAGGTGGAGGAACTACAGTGGTGGGAGGTGGAGGTTGGGAGGTAACCTGCTGTAGAGCACCGTGGCACGAATGCATTACATGCATCTGCTGGGTAGGAGATAGTGTTGCCATGCGCTCCACAACAGACCTGAAAAAGGTGTGGTTTGGCGAAGATCTTGCTTCTGAATGCATGGTTTGCAGAAGTGTCTTCACCTCCAGAATGCTGGAGTTGATCTGCTGAAAGCCTGCGGAGATTTGCTCTGACAAGACTTTTAGACAGTTCTGGAAAGATGCATTCAGATGCAAGAACTCTTGCGCATAACTCTTTTCCTGACCCCTCTGCCGCTGCCGCCCAGTACCCGCAGGTGTACTAGAGGTGGCAGGGGCAGAAGGGTGGGGTAAAGGGAAAGCGATCTCCTCACCAGCAGCTTCATGTAATGTAGGCGGCCACGATGCTCCTGTGCTGGTGGATGGGACAGATGGGTCGAATGTGTGGGAAGGCTGGGAAGGTGCAGATGTACCGGGGCGGTCGAAGTGTCCCTCGGTGCCAGTCTCCTCAGGGATCGCCTCAGAAGGGTCCAATCGTGCAGGCTCCCGAGTGCTGCTCACCGTGCTGTGGAATAAAGAGAAAAAAAAACAATTAAAATAGTGACATGGTATGGCCCTGGCTGAAAAAAAAAGTTACATCTAACATTTTTTTCACATGTGGTGTGTAATATTTACCTTCTGGTGAGCATTGTTTCCCGGAGGAACGACAGGGCTTGTGCGTACTTGTACTTGCTCCTGCGTCCTCCAAATCCACTCGGGGCCCGCATCTCTTTATTGAACTCCTTCTTGAAACGATCCCTCACAGACCGCCACCGATTCACAATTCTGTTCCCTGAAACGAGAAAGGAGTGGTTAGTATACAACATCAGTGTTTCACAAACTCCAGTCCTCATGGTCCCCAGGGGTCATGTTTTCAGGATTTCCATAGTAAATAGAAATCCTGAACACATGATCCGTGGGGACCACGAGGACTGGAGTTCGGGAAACACTGGTTTACATCAAGCAACCGGTACTGTATATACTTACGCTCTTTAATCTGGGCCCGAACATCGAGGTCCTCCCAGCGGCCCACAAGGAGCGAACAGATTTCCTCCCAGAGTCGTCGGGTAACGATAAGGTCAGCGTGGCGGCGGTCAGTCATATTCCAGAGCGGCTCCCTTTGTCTGACGAGATCGATGAGGTGGTCCACATCGAGTCCTCCATCCTCACCGTCAGAGTCGGGAGCACGCTGTGAAGGCTGTTAAAGAAAAAGACAAAAATAACATTAGCCTCCACAAAAGAAATGAAATAAAAAGTGCAAAAAAACAAAGCAAAAATATTTATACTTACACGCTGGTGACCGCCGCGTTGCTGTCGCCGACGACCCTGGGAGGCACTGCGAGGACCTCTTGGCCGAGCACCAGATTGGGAAGACTAGAGAAGAAAACAAAAAATGTTATGTCTTTGGATGTAGGCATTTGTTTGCTGTGTGTGGTCTGCAGAACATTGTTTTCTATGTGTTGTGTGTAGTGTGATGTTGTGTTTCTGCGTTTGATGCAAAAAACTTACCAATTGTGAGCCCACTCCAGGTGTCTGTCCACCCCTTCCTTCTTCTTCTGGGAGCTCCTCTTCATCTTGTGATTCCTGTTTTGAAATAAAAGGCAATGAATAGACATATATTACAGAGATGATGGATTTTGGAAATAAAAACTTACCGTCAAACGCTGACGATGCGAGGGAGGGCTCCCAGAAGAAGATGTGCTGTCCTGTTGATGGCCAGACTCCATGGCTGTGGGTATTGCTGCTGCTGTTGCTGCTGCCAGTGATGCCATTTCTGCTGCTGCTGCTGCTGCTGCATCTCTTTGGCGGCTGTTGAATAAAGAGAAACAAAGGGCCAATGAATATCTTGATATTCCATGGCCCTAGTTTGGAGGAATGGGGGATTTGATAATTACCGTCTCTCATCTGCTGCTGGACTCCCCTCCTCAGCATGTTCTATTTGCTGCTCCATTTGGGGTGGTGCTGATGGTGCTGCTGCTGCAGATGTCTGCTGCCTTCTCCTGCTCCTGGTTCTTGGCTTGGGTGGCATGTTGGGTGTGGCTGAGGGTCCCATTGTCTTGCTTTTATATATCTCCTGTGGGCAGAGCTACTGAGCATGCTCAGACCAAAAAACCGGATCCGGCGCATTGCGGCGCTCATAGGCTTTCATTGTGTGAAAAAGCCGGACGCGCCGGATCCGGCGTGTCCGGCTTTTTCGCCGGTGACAAAAAACGTTACAGTAGCCGTTTTTTCCAGATGCCGGATCGCGACACATTGCCGGATCCGGCGAAAACCGGATGAAACGCATGGCCATCCGGCGCGATCCGGCGCAAATGCAAGTCAATGGGGGGGAAACCGGATCCGGCATTGCATTTCGCCGGATCCGGTTTCTGTCAAAAGCGCCGGATCGCGCCTGACGGCGAAAACCTGATGTGTGAAAGAGGCCTTAGGGGATTTGAACCTGTGATCGAATGATTGCTTATACTATATATTGCAATACCACAGCATTGCAGCATAAAGAACAAATCACCGTCTCTTATGAAGGAATACAGCACCAAAATGAACATAAATACCAGAATACAGTACCATCAATACATGGAAATAGAACCAGAATCACCATCAGTAGAGCAGTACAGAACCAGAACCATCATCAGTACAGGAATACAGCACCAGAACCAAAATCAGTATAGGAACATAGCATCAGAACCATTAACAGTATATTAATATAGCACCAGAACCACCATAAGTACAGGAATACAGCACCAGAATCAACAACAGCACATGAATTCAGCACCAGTACCACCATCACCCCATGAATACAGCAAAAGAATAAACACAGTACAGGAGTGTGGCAACAGAAAAATCATTAATACATCAATACAGCAACAGAACCATTAGTTCATGAAAATATCACCATTGGTACATGAATACAATATATCACCAACACCAACATCAGTACTTGAATATAGCAACAAGATTAGTACAGCAATCAATTGTAATGTCAGGTCAGCCCCAACTGTATACATTGGTAAAATACGCATCTACAACTACTAGCATTTCTTTAGCAATCGCAAGGAGATACTAGGAGTTGTTCTGTAGCGAACGTGTTCACACTCACACAGACTAGAAAGACCCTAGCAGCACAGTTAAAAAAACGCTATCTTGGACCTGACAAAAGAATATTATAGGTTAGGATCCCATGAAAGAAAGACGTCTTGTCGCGACTCATGGGCTCTCATAAATTGGCCAATTTATGCGCTTTAAGTGCCTTCATGTTTACAAGCATATTCCATAGAGCAGTAATGCAGTTAAAATTTCATATATTCAATGTTTGCATAAATCTTAGCAGTTGCAGGCAAAGCGATCTTGGGCTCCACTAAGGGTTGCCTGGGAGTTACAGTCCCCAAACTTGATGTGTTAGGGTGCTGTAAAATGACAGTACGTAAATCTGCCACCTCCAAGTTGAGCTGCTGCAGTTTCCCTGTCAGAGCAGTGATAGAATCCATAATGGATCATAAAAATGGTTTTGGTCAAAGCTAATGTCATGACTCTATTATCAAATATCCCTGGACTAGGGGCTCATTCCCTGTCCCAAACGATAGGAGCGCCCTAGATCAACATATTCCCCAGATTACTTCTGATGGTGAAGTCGCCTGGGCCACGTACCTTAGCTCCTGAATAGTGTTGAGCATTCCGATACCGCAAGTATCGGGTATCGGCCGATACTTGCTGTATTGGAATTCCGATACCGACTTCCGATATTTTTTCAATATCGGAAGTCGGCATCGGAATCGGAAGTTCAAAGTTGATTGACAGCCGAAATGACGTCATCATGATGCGCGGTGTGTGCGCATCATGATGCGCCGTCATTTTGGGCCTTCCGGGGGTCTCTGCCGGCCTGCTGGGGGGCTGTGCCGGCCTGCCGGGGGGCTGTGTGGACTGCCCGGGGTCTGTACCGGCCTGCCGGGGGGCTGTGCGGGCCTGCCGGTGGTCTGTGCACCCTGTGGGGGTCTGTACCGGCCTGCCGGGGGGCTGTGCCGGCCTGCCGGGTGGCTGTGCTGATGTCCGGGGGTCTGTGCAAGCATCGTCTGATGGGACTACAAGTCCCATCTGGCGATGCCTGCTACCATGACAGTGATTGACACATTAGCCAATGATGGGACAGTAGTAGTCCCATCATCCGGCTAATGTGTTAAATGTTAAAAAAAAAAAAAATATATATATACTACATACATACTACATACATACTACATGCATGCTACATACATACTACATGCTACATACATACCACATATATACTACATGCATGCTACATACATACTACATGCTACATACATACCACATATATACTACATGCATGCTACATACATACTACATGCTACATACATACTACATATATACTACATGCATGCTACATACATACTACATGCTACATACATACCACATATATACTACATACATACTACATGCATGCTACATGCTACATACATACCACATACATACTACATACATACTACATACATACTACATGCATGCTACATACATACTACATGCTACATACATAACACATATATACTACATGCATGCTACATACATACTACATGCTACATACATACCACATACATACTACATACATACTACATACATACTACATGCATGCTACATACATACTACATGCTACATACATACTACATATATACTACATGCATGCTACATACATACTGCATGCTACATACATACTACATACATACTACATGCATGCTACATACATACTACATACATACTACATGCTACATACATACCACATATATACTACATACATACTACATGCATGCTACATACATACTACATGCTACATACATACCACATATATACTACATACATACTACATGCATGCTACATACAATACATACATAGACATACAGTACATATAACATAGAGTAACATACTTACCAATACTTGTCACATTGTTCCCCGAAGCCATTGTCTTTTACGGAATAAATATTAACATAACAAACCACAAAAATACTCACCCATGATCCGAAGCAGTCCACGAGTGTGTCCCATGACGATCTTGGGTAGAGAACTGCAGCATCAGCTGATGCTGCCGTTCTCTACGGGCTGCAGGAATCCAATGACGGAAGGTAGGTATCCTTCCGCACTGTATTCCTCCGCCACTTAAAAAAAAAAAGTCCCTAGTCTCACTTTATGCCATTGCTGCGTGGGAAATTCCCACACAGCAATGGCATAAAGTGAGACTAGGGACTTTTTTTTTTTTAAGTGGCGGAGGAATACAGTGCGGAAGGATACCTACCTTCCATCATTGGATTCCTGCAGCCCGTAGAGAATGGCAGCATCAGCTGATGCTGCAGTTCTCTACCCAAGATCGTCGTGGGACACACTCGTGGACTGCTTCGGATCATGGGTGAGTATTTTTGTGGTTTGTTATGTTAATATTTATTCCGTAAAAGACAATGGCTTCGGGAAACAATGTGACAAGTATTGGTAAGTATGTTACTCTATGTTATATGTACTGTATGTCTATGTATGTATTGTATGAATGTATTGTATGTAGCATGCATGTAGTATGTATGTAGTATGTATGTAGTATGTATGTAGCATGTACTATGTATGTAGCATGCATGTAGTATGTATGTAGCATGCATGTAGTATGTATGTAGCATGCATGTAGTATGTATGTAGTATATATGTAGCATGTAGTATGTATGTAGCATGCATGTAGTATGTATGTAGTATGTATGTAGCATGTAGTATGTATGTAGCATGCATGTAGTATATATGTAGTATGTATGTAGCATGTAGTATGTATGTAGCATGTAGTATGTATGTAGCATGCATGTAGTATGTATGTAGCATGCATGTAGTATGTATGTAGCATGCATGTAGTATGTATGTAGTATATATGTAGCATGTAGTATGTATGTAGCATGCATGTAGTATGTATGTAGTATGTATGTAGCATGTAGTATGTATGTAGCATGCATGTAGTATATATGTAGTATGTATGTAGAATGTAGTATGTATGTAGCATGTAGTATGTATGTAGCATGCATGTAATATGTATGTAGCATGCATGTAGTATGTATGTAGCATGCATGTAGTATGTATGTAGTATGTATGTAGCATACATGTAGTATGTATGTAGCATGCATGTAGTATGTAGCATGTATGTAGTATGCATGTAGTATATATGTAGTATGTATGTTACATGTAGTATATATGTAGTATGCATGTTGCATGCATGTAGTATATATGTTGTATGTATGTTGCATGTAGTATATATGTAGTATGAATGTAGCATGTATGTAGTATGTAGTATGAATGTAGCATGTATGTAGTATGCATGTTGCATGTAGTATATATGTAGTATGCATGTTGTATGTATGTAGCATGTAGTATATATGTAGTATGTATGTAGTATGTATGTAGTATGTATATATGTAGTATGTATGTAGCATGTAATTTTTTTTTTTTTTTTTTTTTTTTTTACATTCAACACATTAGCCGGATGATGGGACTACTACTGTCCCATCATTGGCTAATGTGTCAATCACTGTCATGGTAGCAGGCATCGCCCGATGGGACTTGTAGTCCCATCGGACGATGCCTGCACAGACCCCCGAAGCCTGCACAGCCCCCCCGGCAGGCCGGCACAGCCCCCGGAGCCTGCACAGACCACCGGCAGGCCAGCACAGCCCCCCGGCAGGCCGGCACAGCCCCCCGGAGCCTGCACAGACCACCGGCAGGCCGGCACAGCCCCCCGGCAGGCTGTCACAGCCCACCGGAGCCTGCACAGACCCCCTGGCAGGCCGGCACAGCCCCCCGAAAGGCCCGTACAGACCCCAGAGAGGCTGTACAAGGCAAAAACAGGGTTTTTCTTATTCCGATACCGGAAGTCCTATAGACTTGAATGGGACTTCCGGTATCGGAATCGGCGATACCGATACTTTTTTTTAAGATCGGCCGATCCATTCCGATGCGATACTTTGAAGTATCGGACGGTATCGCTCAACTCTACTCCTGAATCCATCCTAAGTCTGTACCCTTCCCCCACCCAGGGAAGAGGGGAGTAATAGTGTACCGTAATACACCAACCAGATTAACAAGGTAATATGAACAGGGATAATGAAAAATGCAAATCATACAAATATACTCACACAAATAACAGAGGAAAGTGCCAGGGAGTGGAGGATGGTGTTAAACCAAAGTAGGAATAGAAGGGAATTATCACACAACCAAAACCTAGCAACAGTCACAGATAAATCCACCAAACGACTTCTCAAATTACAACCACCAACAACCCCCTGTCATACAGAAAAAGCTTGCTCTGCCAATGAGTGTTAGCCAAGACCCAGATTATATATGAGATGGGAGAGGCTAACGGTGAACAGCTGAGAGTCTTAATGCAGGAAAGCTTCCAGGAGCTCTCAACCAAGTAGATTAACCCTTGCACTGCTAAAAGAAACCTGCATTTTTTAAAATGAAGGTGAAGTGCTTCTAATCAGTGCAAGAGTAGGAGAAATCAGAAGCTGCGGTCTTCTGGCTCTTTTCTGTCACAGTAAACCCGTGATGTACAGTTAATATTCCATAAACTAGAATAATAAGACCTACTGTATATACAGTAAACCTAAAGTGCTGTGTGTTGGTCATGATTTTTATACCCAATCCTAGGCCTTAGTCACATGTCGGTATTTCTTCAGTTGTTTATTAGTACTTGTAGGCCAAAATCAGAAGTGAAAGCTGCAGAGAGAAAAACTATTATTAAAAGATTCACTGTGTGCGAAAGTGGCTTTACCATCTTAATTTTTCAAGGCCAGGTTACAATCCATGGCTGGATGTAAAGTGTTGCCACAAAAGTGGTTTTGCTAATTCAGTTGCTTTCCTCCTTGCTGTCTTCGCTCCTATTATATCTGTAATATGAAGATGACACGAGAACATCCACCTCTATTAATTATCTGTCTTCTTTCTATATAGAGGTTCTTCTCCACTGTCACTGGGTCTGCCCCTTTTTCTCCTCCCTGAAAGGTCAGGTGTAATTACCAGATGTTCCTGTTAGCTGACAGTGTAAGAACATTAATTACACTATAGAAATATAGTTACCAGGTAAAGGGTCTTAATGGTTTGCTTGGTATTTATCATGTCTTGACTGATTTAGCTCCTCTAGCCATATAGATATATGCACAATGTAATTACAATATTTATGTAAGCACAATATCTGACCTCACCGAACAGTGAAACACCCATAATGTGGTGCGTGGCAGCAGTAGTGGGCAAAGGGACATCTGCCGCGCCCCACCATGCTTCAGGAAAATGAGGGTCCTTGCTACAGTTAGGTCCATATATATTTGGACAGAGACAACATTTTTCTAATTTTGGTTCTAGTCATTCCCACAATGAATTTTAAACAAAACAATTCAGATGCAGTTGAAGATCAGACTTTCAGCTTTCATTTGAGGGTATCCACATTAAAATTAGATGAAGGGTTTAGGAGTTTCAGCTCCTTAACATGTGCCACTCTGTTTTTAACCCCTTCGTGACCCAGCCTATTTTGACCTTAATGACCTTGCCATTTTTTGCAATTCTGACCAGTGTCCCTTTATGAGGTAATAACTCAGGAATGCTTCAACGGATCCTAGTGATTCTGAGAATGTTTTTTCATGATATATTGGGCTTCATGGTAGTGGTAAATTTAGGTCGATAATTTTTGCGTTTATTTGTGAAAAAAACAGAAATTTGGTGAAAATTTTGAAAATTTTGCAATTTTCAAAATTTGAATTTTTATTCTGTTAAACCAGAGAGTTATTTGAAACAAAATAGTTAATAAATAACATTTCCCACATGTTTACTTTACATCAGCACAATTTTGGAATCAAAATTTTTTTTTGTTAGGAAGTTATAAGGGTTAAAAGTTGACCAGCGATTTCTCACTTTTACAACAAAATTTTTTTAGGGACCACCTCACATTTGAAGTCATTTTGAGGGGTCTATATGGCAGTGAATACCCAAAAGTGACACCATTCTAAAAACTGCACCCCTCAAGGTACTCAAAACCACATTCAAGAAGTTTATTAACCCTTCAGGTGCTTCACAGGAACTAAAGCAACATGGAAGAAAAAAATGGACAGTTTAATTTTTCCAACAAAAATTTTGTTTTATCATCAATATTTTCATTTTCACATGGGTAACAGGATAAAATGGATCCTAAAATTTGTTGGAGAATTTCTCCTGAGTACCCCGATACCTCATAAACCACTGTTTGGATGCACAGCAGGGCTCAGAAGGGAAGGAGCGCCATTTGACTTTTTGAATGGAAAATATGCTGGAATATTTAGCGGTTGCCATGTCGTGTTTGGAGAGCCCCTGTGTGCCTAAACATTGGAGCACCCCCACAAGTGACCCCATTTTGGAAACTATACCCCCCCAAGGAACTTATCTAGATGCATACTGAGCACTTCAAACCCCCAGGTGCTTCAGAAATTGAGCTGTAAATATGAAAAAGTACTTTTTTTTCACAAAAATTTTATTTTAGCCTCAATTTTTTCACTTTCACATGGGCAACAGGATAAAATGGATCCTAAAATTTGTTGAAAAATTTCTCCTGAGTACACCGATACCTCATATGTGGTGATAAACCACTGTTTGGGCGCACGGCAGGGCTCAGAAGGGAAGGAGCGCCATTTGACTTTTTGAATGGAAAATTAGCTCCAATCATCAGCATACACCATGTCGCGTTTGGAGAGCCCCTGTGTGCCTAAACATTGGGGCACCCCCACAAGTGACCCCATTTTGGAAACTAGACCCCCCAAGGAACTTATCTAGATGCATAGTGAGCACTCCGAACCCCCAGGTGCTTCAGAAATTGAGCCGTAAATATGAAAAAGTACTTTTTTTCACAAAAAATTTTTTTAGCCTCAATTTTTTCATTTTCACATGGGCAACAGGATAAAATGGATCCTAAAATTTGTTGGGAAATTTCTCCTGAGTACACTGATGCCTCATATGTGGGGGGAACCACAGTTTGGGCACACGGCAGGGCTCAGAAGGGAAGGAGTACCATTTGACTTTATAAATGGAAAATTAGCTCCAATCGTTAGCGGACACCATGTCGCTTATGGAAAGTATGTAGTGTATGTCAGGTTAGTGTGTGTTGTAGTATACACCACCCACATACACAACAACAACATGATGAACACTATATTACACCACACACCAACCTGACACTACGTCAGGTTGGTGTGTGTGCTGTAGTGTATGTCAGGTTGGTGTGTGGTGTAGTGTACGTCAGGTTGGTGTAGTGTACACCACACATACACACCAACCTGACTTACACTAGGCCACACACACCATCCTGATGTACAGTGAACCCTCTGTATTTACTTTCATGCAGTCTTCACTTTATGGTAGATTTGGAGATTGATGCGCCTACCTCCTGGAGAGTGTTGTTCACTTGGTTGGCTGTTGTGAAGGGGTTTCTCTTCACCATGGAGACTATTCTGCAATCATCCACCACTGTTGTCTTCCGTGGGAGCCCAAGTCTTTTTACATTGATGAGTTCACCAGTGCTTTCTTTCTCAGGATGTACTAAACTGAAGATTTTGCCACTCCTAATGTTGTAGCAATTTCTCAGATGGGTTTTTTCTGTTTTTGCAGCTTAAGGATGGCTTGTTTCACCTGCATGGTCATCTACCGGGACATCAGACTTGCCTTCAAACGAGTCTGAGGCCTATATCTCTGATGGGCACAAGTTGGTGGATCAGAAGGCTCAGGGAAAAGGGGGCCCTAGGAGGGGGGTAATGTTAGGCGTCGGATTTCTGCGTTTATTCCACAGGGATCCAGATACTCACATTCTGCAGTCTCCTACTGTTTATCTACTGCAGAGGAGATTTCAGAGGAGATTGCCTTGCAGCAAATCTCTCCTGAGGCTAAGTCCTTCTGTCCTCCTACTGAGCATGCTCATGGGACGATCTCCCATTGGAGATCGGGAGTCATGTGCTCAGGTCCCGCTCCAGATCTCATTGGTCCATCTCTGAGATCTGGAAGCTTGCGGAAGGTCCCGGCTGCTATAAAAGGCGCGCATGGCTGTTCCGCCATGCGCTAGTATAGACTTACTTGCTGCTGTGTGTATGAGAACGGATGCATGATTCTGGTGAATGACTCATTATAAAACCCCTTCCCTTTGATATTACGTATGTGGTTAGGGACTGAGTCAGAATCAGTGCCAGCGCTCCTCTGCTGCAACATCCACAGCTGCTAGCGTCTGACATTGCGCTTGCGCCTCAGCCTTGTCGTTTAGCGGCAGTGTCCACGCCACGCTGCAGTAGCAGCCCCTTTGCATTCGCAGTTGCGACGCGCCGCACATGGTAGGTCTAGATGGACGTAGTGCTGCCGCCTTGGGCTACTCCTGTGACCTGATACCGTGTGTGCGTTTTTACTGAGTACTGTGACCTCATCATGCTCAGCCTTTTGTGTTTGTACTTATTTGGCATCTCTGTGAATTAACTGAGATTGCTCTGCACACCTGGTTGAAGTTTAACCCTGTGCTCATTTCCACCATATTGCTCCTGCCACCACTTAGCAGTGGTTATATCACCTACTGCATGGTGGACCCCGAGCGGCGAACGCACTTTATTATTATTTTTACTTAGTGCATTCCTAACACTAAAGTCCTGTTTATCTGAAAGAAGAAATCCGTCCTTCAGCTTAATCACCTTAATTCGCCTTTAATTGGGCATTCCGGACTACCACTACCCCTGGGCAAAATTCCGTACCACTTAAGTAGGCCTCCTGGCATAGGCTAAGGACCTCGTCTCGCTGATCTTCTGAATAATATTCCATTACGTTAATTATTCCTCCTAGCTTGGATTAAGGACCTCATCCTCCCATTTATTTCCGCTAGGCTCCCTGTCTGAGATCCGTACTTCTGCTGCCACTAGACCCTTGATTTGCTTCAGAAAATACTATCTGTCATATTATGGTCTTTACACACAGCATCATTTCTATGAAGGTCTGAAAGCAGTTAGACAACAGGTCTACTACTTCTCAAGTACTGTCTCTATCTACAGTAACTAATCAGCAACAAACTATCTCTGCTATGTGCCCATGTAACTTCTCCCATACATAATGTAGCACCTACCTATTTTCTATGATAGTAATGCAGTTCCAATTTAATAGATTTACTATTCTTAACATTGCAGAGGGCAGCATTGTTTTGTCTTAGAATCATTTTGTTAGATGGCACCTGTACACACTGGTTTGGATATGCTTGTCAGTTTTTTCTGTTTGTAGCTACTTCCAATGACATATGCACTCCTATTCCCATCAGTCTTAGGTGAGTTTAATCCCTTCCTGACATACGCCGTGCATATACTGTTCTGCAGGAGATGCGCTCCCGCAAGAGTGATATATCTACCGCGGCACGATCGCGCAGTCTCACACTGAGTGCCTCGGTGATCGGGTGCAGGTGTCAGCTGTATGTGACACATGAAACCCCGCAGTAATGCCCACAATTGGTGCTAGCAAGGATCGTGGCCGTTTAACCCCTCTGATGCCGCTGTCAGTAGTGAAAGTGACATAGAGAAGCATCACGCAGGGAGGGTGCTCCCTGCGCACTTCCATCGGGACATTGCAATGCAATCACGATGGCCTGATGGTGTCCATGGAGACCCCCAGCATCAAGATGGCCACTGGGTGCTTCTGGGTCCTGCAGGTGCCGGCATGCCTGCCTGTCAGTGATCTGACATTATATAGTGATGCCCCATACTGGGACAATCTAAACAAGTAAAAAAAATATTAGAATGTGTAAAAATATGTTTAATTTTTATTTTATCCTTAAATAAAGAAAAAATAAATGTTTCCAATATTATTATTATTTATATAAATAAAAAAACTATTAAAGTACACATATTTGGTATCGCCGTGTCCGTAATGGCCCGCTCTATAAAACTTTCCCAATAGTTAACCCCTTCATTGAACACCCTTAAAAAAATAAATAAAAAATGAAAAAACAAGACAAAAATCAATGCTTTATCATCATACTGCCGAACAAAAAATGCAATAAAATTCGATCAAAAAAGATAGATATAAATAAAAATGGTACCGCTAAAAATGTCATCTTGTCCCGCAAAAAACAAGCTGCCATTCAGCTCCATCAGCAGAAAAATAAAAAAGCTATAACTCTCAGAATAAAGCAATGCAAAAGTAATAATTTTTTCTATAAAATAGTTTTTATTGTGTAAAAGCACCAACACATAAAAAACGATATAAAGGAGGTATCGCTGTAATTGTACTGACCAGAAGAATAAAGCTGTTTTACCAATTTTACCACACTCTGAACGGTATATAAAAACAAAACAAAAAGCAATTCCTGAATTGCTGATTTTTGTTCATGCTATCTCCCAAAAATCAGAATAGAAAGTGATCAAAAAATGTCCAACAATGATACCAATAAAAACGTCACCTCGTCAAAAAACAAGCCATCATGTGACTCTGTCAGCTGAAATATGAAAAAGTTATAGCTCTCAAAATATGGTGATGCAAAAGCTCATTTTTACAGTAAAAAGCATCTTTTGGAGTGTGACAGCTGCCAAACATAAAAACCTGATATAAATCTGGTATTGCTGAAATTGCACCGACCCAAAGAATAAAGTCGCCTAATCACTAATACCGCATGAGGAATGGTGTAAAAAATAAATAAAACCAATTTTTCACTTTCTGTTGATTTTTTCATTCTGCCTCCCAAAGATCGCAGTAAGGCTCGGCGCACATTTATCCTGCACTCTGCATTGAGGTTTCCATGTAAATCACTGAAATACATATTTCAGAACCTCCGGCTGAAGATTCCCTATAATGAGGTAGATGGAGGCACTGTGGACGCCGTCTAATCTGTAATCCAACGGCTGTGTCTGTCTTTTTAGGATCACATAAAAATGCCATCGGCCACTGTTTTGTGCACTTCTAAAAAGAAAGACACTGCGGAACAGAGGCCAGACGGAGTCCAGAGTAACTCTGCTGCCTCATTATAGTGAATAAATCCATCGGGGGTTTAATCTGACAAGTCACTTGGAGATTTAGATGGAAACCCCAAAGTAAGTGGTCAGCGTAGCGCACCGGATAAATGTGAACCCAAACATTATGTAAAATGTTCCCAATAAAAGCTTCAACTCAATCCACAAAAAGCAAGTCCCCACTCAGATTTGTCATCTGTTAGCGGAAATATAGGGGGCTTCCTTGTAACTAGTAGCACAAAGGCTCTGGAAAAGCTAAATGGCTCCTCGCCCCCCAAAAGAAATTCAGCAAATTCTCCGCTCCCAAATCCAAATGCCCCGATCTCTTCTGAGCCCCAGTGTGCCTAAACCACATATAGTGTCCACATGTTTGGCAATACTGTAGTGATGAGAGCCCGCCTAACTTATGGGTGCGTGTTTCCAGAAGCATGAGATAGGCATAACGTACTGGTCACTACAACATACTAGTCACTACAACGGCAGTTTGCAATTTTGACTCGGCAACATCCATTGCTTGCTTCTGGAAAACACCCATTGAGTCAAAATCGTCACTACTCACTACATCTGTAGATAAATTGCCAAAGGGTTATAATTTCCAAAATGGGGTCACTTGAGAGGGGATTCTGCTTTTCTAGCACTTAGGAACTCTTTATATGGAATCCGCAAACTAGTCAGGGAAAATCTGCGCTCCAGGAGGCAAATAGCGCTCTGTCCCTCATGAGTTTCTCCGTATGGCTAAGTAGTACTGTACAGCCACATATGAGGTATTGCCATGTTCAGTAGAAATTTTGGGACAAATTCTGGTGCAATTTTTACTCATTTCCCAGTGTGAAAATGTAAAATGTTGGGCTAACACACAATCTTGGTGGTAAAAATGTTAATTTTCTTTTCTTCACTGCTAAATGGTATAAAAGTTTGTGATACACCTGTGGTGTCAATATAATCACTGCACCCCTAGATGAATTTATTGAGAGGCTTAATTGGTAAAATGGGGTCACTTAAGGGGGTTCTGCTTTTCTGGCACCTCAGGGGCTCTGCCAGTGTGACATGGCACCCAAAAACAAGTGCAGCAAAAGTTGCATTGTAATATGGCGCTACTTCCATTCTGAGCTTTGCACTGTGCCTTAAAAGTAGTTTTCAACCACATATAGGGTATCAGTGAACTCAGGAGAAATTGCACAACACACTTTGGGGTACATTTTCAGTTTTTATCATTTTGAAAATACAAAATTTGTAGCTAAAAAGATTTTTGTGGGGAAAATGGTTTTTTTTTTTTTCATTTTCACGGCTTAACATTATAAACTTCTATGAAGTACCTGGGGATTCAAAGTGCTCAATACACATCTAGATAAGGTCTCAAAGGGATCTAGTTTCTAAAATGGTGTCATTTGTGGGGGTTTCCACTGTTTAGGCACATCAGGGGCTCTTCTAAAGTGACATGGCATCCTCTAATTATTCTATCAAATTTTGCATTAAAAAAGTCAAATGGCGCTCCTTCCCTTTCAAGCACTGCCATGTGCCCAAACAGTAGTATTCCCCCACATATAGGGTATCGGCATACTCAGGAGAAAATTGCACAACAAATTTTATGGAGAAATGTCTTCTGTTACACTTATTAAAATGCAAAATATGGAGCTAAAAAAGATTTATTTGGGAAAAATGGGATTGTTTTATTTCCACATCTCTATGTTA
Organism: Dendrobates tinctorius; assembly: GCF_039654945.1. Lineage (NCBI taxonomy): Eukaryota > Metazoa > Chordata > Amphibia > Anura > Dendrobatidae > Dendrobates > Dendrobates tinctorius. The sequence goes on along the minus strand of NW_027361939.1, from coordinate 8,834,960 downwards.
TAAACTTCTGTGAAGCACCTGTGGGTTCAAGGTGCTCAATACACATCTAGATAAGTTCCCTAAGGGGTCTAGTTTCCAAAATGGTATCACTTGTTGGGGGATTCCACTGTTTAAGCACATCAGGTGCTCTCCAAATGCAACATTGCAACCGCTAATTATTCCAGCAAATTTTACATTCAAAAAGTCAAAAGGCGCTCCCACCCTTCCAAGCCCTGCCATGCACCCAAATAGTTGTTTTCCTCCACATATTGGATATCTGCGCACTCAGGAGAAATTGCACAACAAATTGTATGGAGCAATTTCTCCTGTTACCCTTATGAAAATACAAAATATGGAGCTAAAACAGGTTTATTTGGGAAAAATTGGATTTTTTTTATTTTCATGACTTAATGTTATAAACTTCTGTGAAGCACCTGTAGGTTCAAAGTGCTTAAAACACATCTAGATAAGTTCCCTAAGGGGTCTAGTTTCCAAAATGATGTCACTTGTTAAGGGTTTCCACTGTTTAGGCACATCAGGGGATTTTCAAACATGATATGGCGTCTGCTAATTATTCCAGCAAATTTTACATTCAAAAAGTGAAATGGCGTTCCTTCCCTTCTGAGCCCTGCCGTATCCCCAAACAGTAGATTTCCCTCACATATGGGGTATTGGCATGCTCAGGAGAAATTGCACAACAAAATATAGTGTCGATTTTCTCCTATTACCCTTGCGAAAGTTAAAAAAAATTAGGTCTAAAGCAAAATTTTTCTGAAAGACAAGTTTATTTTTTCCTTCCACATTCCAACAATTCCTGTGAAGCACCTGAAGTGTTAATAAACTTCTTGAATGTGGTTTTGATTACCTTGAGAGGTGCAGTTTTTAGCATGGTGTCATTTTTGGTTATTTTCTGTCATATAGGCCATTCAAAGTCACTTCAAGTGTGAGGTGGTCCCTAAAAAAAATGGGTTTGCAAATTTTGTTGCAAAAATGAGAAAACGCTGGTCAACTTTTAACCTTTATAACTTCCTACCAAAAACAAAATTATGTTTCCAAAATTGTGCTGCTGTAAAGTAGACATGTGGGAATTATTATTTAATAACTATTTTGTGCGATACGACTCTCTGATTTAAGGGCTTAAAAAATTAAAAGTTTGAAAATTGCAAAATTTTCAACATTTTTGGCAAATTTCCGTTTTTTTCCATAAATAAACGCAAGTCATATCAAAGAAATTTTACCACTATCATAAAGTACAATATGTCATGAGAAAATAGTCCCATAAGCACCGGGATCCGTAGAAGCGTTCCAGAGTTATGACCTCATAAAGTAACACTGGTCAGAATTGAAAAAAATGGCCTGGTCAGGAAGGTGAAAACAGGCTTAGGGGTGAAGGGGTTAATTAGCTGGTTCCTTCCTACCCCATAAATTGTAGGCTTTTTAGTCCAAGAGAGGTATATTACCAGAACAGGGATCCAGCAATAAAGTATGTCTTGACAGTGGCTATTGGGCTCCCATGCATTGGCCAATTTATTTGCTAAGTATTAGAGTTGAGCGAAACGGGTCGAAAAAATTCAAAAGTCGCCGACTTTTGGCAAAGTCGGGTTTCATGAAACGAAACCCGACCCTAGGATGAGGTCGGCCACGAGGTCGGCGACTTACGCGCCAAAGTCGCGTTTCAAAAGTTTGTTTTGCGCTCTTTTTCAGCCAATCAGGATCCACGGACACTGTGGGCAACGTGATGACCTAGGCACGGGTCACCACCATCTTTCAGAAGGGCATGCAAGTGATTGGCTTGCTTTGGTGGGCGTCACAGGGGGTATAAAAGGGCGTGCATGCCGACCGCCATCTTACTTTTGCCGATCTTAGTATAGGGAGAGGTTGCTGCTGATTCTGTAGGGAGAGCGTTAGGCAGGGAAGAAGACAAAAAAACTGCTTCTGCTGCTAGCGATTTGGCCTGCACAACACACAAGTCACTGTGTGTGCAGTGCAAGGGGAGGCTATATTGTGGTGTATCAGTGGTGTTGGCTGTTGGGCTGCCTTTTAAGGCTTCCTGACACGCTGGCATTGCTGTTTACCCACTGCTCCGCAAACTGCTTTTTTAAAAGCAATCCAATCTCCCTTATCCTCTAGTCACTTTTATCACAGCTGTGCCATCGAGCCTGTCACATAGCGCTCAGATATCAGTGGGCCTCACACAATCCACAAGTGTCCAGTGTCCAAAAGTGTGCGCAGAGATTCAAAATCTCCATTATCATCTCGTCACTTTGGTCACAGGCAGCTGTGCCATTGAGCGTGTCACATAGCGCTCAGATATCAGTGGGCCTCACACAATCCACAAGTGTCCAGTGTCCAAAAGTGTGCGCAGAGATTCAAAATCTCCATTATCCTCTTGTCACTTTGGTCACAGGCAGCTGTGCCATCGAGCGTGTCACATAGCGCTCAGATATCAGTGGGCCTCACACAATCCACAAGTGTCCAGTGTCCAAAAGTGTGCGCAGAGATTCAAAATCTCCATTATCCTCTCATCACTTTGGTCACAGGCAGCTGTGCCATCGAGCGTGTCACATAGCGCTCAGATATCAGTGGGCCTCACACAATCCACAAGTGTCCAGTGTCCAAAAGTGTGCACAGAGATTCAAAATCTCCATTATCCTCTCGTCACTTTGGTCACAGGCAGCTGTGCCATCGAGCGTGTCACATAGCGCTCAGATATCAGTGGGCCTCACACAATCCACAAGTGTCCAGTGTCCAAAAGTGTGCGCAGAGATTCAAAATCTCCATTATCCTCTCGTCACTTTGGTCACAGGCAGCTGTGCCATCGAGCGTGTCACATAGCGCTCAGATATCAGTGGGCCTCACACAATCCACAAGTGTCCAGTGTCCAAAAGTGTGCGCAGAGATTCAAAATCTCCATTATCCTCTCGTCACTTTGGTCACAGGCAGCTGTGCCATTGAGCGTGTCACATAGCGCTCAGATATCAGTGGGCCTCACACAATCCACAAGTGTCCAGTGTCCAAAAGTGTGCGCAGAGATTCAAAATCTCCATTATCCTCTTGTCACTTTGGTCACAGGCAGCTGTGCCATCGAGCGTGTCACATAGCGCTCAGATATCAGTGGGCCTCACACAATCCACAAGTGTCCAGTGTCCAAAAGTGTGCGCAGAGATTCAAAATCTCCATTATCCTCTCATCACTTTGGTCACAGGCAGCTGTGCCATCGAGCGTGTCACATAGCGCTCAGATATCAGTGGGCCTCACACAATCCACAAGTGTCCAGTGTCCAAAAGTGTGCACAGAGATTCAAAATCTCCATTATCCTCTCGTCACTTTGGTCACAGGCAGCTGTGCCATCGAGCGTGTCACATAGCGCTCAGATATCAGTGGGCCTCACACAATCCACAAGTGTCCAGTGTCCAAAAGTGTGCGCAGAGATTCAAAATCTCCATTATCCTCTCGTCACTTTGGTCACAGGCAGCTGTGCCATCGAGCGTGTCACATAGCGCTCAGATATCAGTGGGCCTCACACAATCCACAAGTGTCCAGTGTCCAAAAGTGTGCGCAGAGATTCAAAATCTCCATTATCCTCTCGTCACTTTGGTCACAGGCAGCTGTGCCATCGAGCCTGTCACATAGCGCTCAGATATCAGTGGGCCTCACACAATCCAAAAGTGTCCACTGTCCACAAGTGTGTGCAGAAATTCTAAATCTCCCCTGTCCTATAGACACCTTGTACCTTGTTTTACATTACTATATAGTTTGTTGGATTTTGTCTACATTTCTACCAAAAATGAGGAAGGCTGGTGGAAGAGGCCGTGGAATTGGGTGGGGGTTGGCAGCTGGTAATGATGGTGTTGGTGGTGGATCTGATGGTAGTGGCAAGAGCAAAATAGGACCGAATGCAGGAGGTGCTGACCCTGCGTCATCGTCTGGCTACATAAGGCCTCGAACGCTTAGTTTTCTAGGAGTTGGCAAACCACTTTTAAAGGCAGAGCATCAGGAAAAAGTTTTGTCTTACATTGCTGACTCAGCCTCCAGCTCTATCGCCTCCTCTTCTTCGGTTGTAAAAAGTAAAAGCACTGAGTCGTCATTGGAGGCTCATGTTCATGAACCACACCTTTCCTTGTGTCCTTCACCCCAACCAAGATTGAAGGATGACGCAGGCCATACTACTGATTACTCCATGGAGCTGTTTTCACATACCATGCCTGGATTATCAAGTGAAATGGTGAATTACCCAGGCCAAGATGAATCTGACATGGAGTGCACTGATGCACAGCCGCTGATGGATGATTCTGCTGGTACATTCACTCAGAGCACTACATTGTCCTCGCAGTGTACAGAGCCAGATTTTGACCCTGATGAGACCCTTCCCGCACACTATACCACCATACACGGTGACACAGAGAAAGGTGCACATGACATAGAAGAGGAGGTGATGGATGACCCAGTTGTTGACCCAGATTGGCATCCATTGGGGGAAGAGGGTGCTGCTTCCAATAGCTCAGATGAGGAGCATCCACAGCAGACATCGACATCGCAACAGCTGTTATCTGGCAGGCCCGGAGCACTCCAAAGACAGGTTCCAAACATCAAAAGAGTTGCTGGACAGCTTGTCCAGAGGGTCAAAAGATCACAGCGTGCTAGGCCGCAAAATGTCTGCCAAAGTAGGAAGAGTGCAGTGTGGCACTTTTTTGAACAAAATCCTCATGATCAGGCCAAGGTTATCTGTAAGAAGTGCGCAAAGACCTTTAGCCGAGGGAAAAATCTGAAAAATTTGAATACCAGTTGCATGCTTAGACATTTAACCAGCATGCACTTGCAAGCGTGGACACAACACCAAACCTCAAGTGCCACATGTGCAACTGATCACAACGAAGGTAGTCAGCAACGCTACATTGTTTCCCCCACTGTAAGCCCACCGGTTAGCACAGCAGCAAATGTTGAGGTGTCGTTGCAAGGCCACAGCAGTCAGGGAATCCCACTGTTATATCAACGAAAGACTGATTCTAGGCCATCAGAAAGAACACCAACTCCATCACCATCATCAACCCTCTCTCAGTCCGCCCTGTCCACCGCTACTTCCACCATATGCAGCTCTCAAGTCCAGCTCACCCTCCCAGACACTATGAGTAGGTCAAGAAAGTACTCAGTCTCTCATCCGCGTACACTGGGTTTGAACGCCCACATTGCCAAACTAATCTCGTTTGAGATGATGCCCTTTTGGTTGGTGGAAAGCACAGCTTTCCGCGAACTCATGGCCTATGCAGTACCACGCTATGACCTACCCAGTCACCACTTCTTCTCTCGCAAAGCCATCCCAGCCCTCCACCATCATGTGAAAGACCGCATTGTCCATGCACTCAAGCAGTCAGTGAGCGGAAAGGTGCACCTCACAACTGATGCATGGTCCAGTCGGCATGGCCAGGGCCGTTACGTGTCCATCACTGCGCACTGGCTTAATGTGGTGGATGCAGGGTCCACAGGGGACAGCGGTGGTGGGACAGTGCTGCCTAGCCCACGGTATAGGAAACAGTTGGCTGTAGGCGTTCGACCCTCCTCCTCCTCCTCCTCCTCCAGAAGCGAAAGCTCGTCCACAGAGCGCAGTCGTACGAGCACTCCATCTGCAGCTGCCACTGTTGCACACGATGTGTCCCCCTATCGAGCAGCTAGTGGAAAGCGTCAGCAGGCTGTGTTGCAGATGATGTGTTTGGGCGACAGACACACCGCCGTGGTGCTGGCCGAGTACTTGAAGCGACAAACTGAGTCATGGCTGGGCAGTGTACATCTTGAGGCAGGCAAGGTAGTTAGTGATAACGGCCGTAATTTTGTGGCAGCCATAGCCCTTTCAAAACTCAGCCACATACCTTGCTTGGCTCACACCTTGAACCTGGTGGTGCAGTGCTTCCTCAAAAATTATCTGGAGTTAACAGCCCTGCTCCAGAAGGTGCGAAGACTGTGCGCGCACATCCGCCGGTCGCCTGTACACTCCGTTCGTTTGCAGAAGCTGCAGGGATTGCTCCACCTTCCCAACCACCGCCTCATTATCGACATTGCAACAAGGTGGAACTCCACCCTGCACATGGTGGAGCGGCTGTGCGAGCAGAGGCAGGCCATAATGCATTTGTGGGAGGATACACGGCCAGGCACTTTGAGAGCAGACATGGAGTTGACAGGCGTGCAGTGGTCGAAGCTGAAAGACCTTTGTAAAGTCCTTCAGTGTTTTGAGGAATGCACACGGCTGGTAAGCGCAGACGACGCCATCCTAAGCATGAGCATCCCACTTATGCGTCTGCTCATGCAAACTTTGACGCACCTTAAGGAGCAGGCGTCTGCAGCCAATGTTGATGAGGAGGAAGAGGAGGAGGGAATCCTTGATGACATTCAGCCATTGTCTGCTCAGGGACCTCTCCTGGACGAGGTGGAGGAAGAAGAGGAGGAGGAGGAGGATGATGGGGATGATTACTTAGGGGAGGAGGATGCATCTCGTGGGCCAAGTGAAAATGTTGGCGTGGCAAGGTCTGGTACAGGGTTTGTGCGTGACTGCAGGGATGTGGATTTGCCAGAAAGTGCTCCTCCACCCAGCACTCGCAGTGCATCATTGACACCGGGAACATTGGCCCACATGTCAGATTATGCCTTGCGGATCCTAAAAAGGGACCCCCGCATTGCCAAAATGATGAACGATGACGACTACTGGTTGGCCAGCATCCTGGATCCACGCTATAAAGGCAAATTACAAAACATCATGCCACAGGAGAACCTTGACCTAATATTGGCTAATAAACAAGCAACTCTGGTAAATCGGTTGCTTGAGGCATTCCCAGCACACAGCAGCGGTGATGGTTCTCACATGAGCCGTACGGGCCGGGGGCAGCTTGACAGAGGTGTTTGTGGTGCACACAGCAGAAGTGGCGTTGGAGACAGGGGTTTCATGACAATGTTGTGGACTGATTTTTCAAATACCGCTCACACAACTGGTAATACTGCATCGATGGAAAGTGACAGGAGACAGCAGTTGTCAACTATGGTTACAAACTACTTTTCCTCCCATATCGATGTTCTCCCACACAGGTCATTCCCCTTTGACTATTGGGCCGCTAAATTGGACACCTGGCCTGAATTGGCCCAATATGCCTTACAGGAGCTCGCTTGCCCAGCTGCAAGTGTGCTATCGGAAAGAGTCTTCAGTGCAGCTGGATCAATCCTGACAGAAAAAAGGACCCGTCTGTCAACCCAAAATGTGGATGATCTAACCTTCATTAAAATGACACATAGGGTGACAGAAAAATGGCTTGCTTTGGTCCACCTCTTCCTGGTACTTCACCTATTTCGCCTTTTGCATCAGCTGAATGTCCAACATCAACATATGCCACTTTCTAAAACTCCCTAACTGTGCTGCCTCCCCCCCCATGGCCGGGGTCACCACCTACCGCACGACACCGTGCGAGTGCCGTTGCCCTGGACAGGTGGGTAGGCCGACTCTTGGGCGCGGGCACTGGCACAGGGTCCCTCATAGTGCAATCAAGTGTCTCTGACGGTGGTGGTGCACACCCGCCGTCAGACACACCACTGTACTATGAGGGGCCCAGTGCCAGTACCGACGCCCACGAGTGGGCCCCCCTTGCTTGGGCAGGGCCCCAGCATTTGCAATCTTTACCTCTCCCTGCTCCTCCGCTGAGTAATCTGGGCCGTCAAATCCATACTGTGCCTGACACCGTCTGAGCCTGCCTCCTGAGACATATATTTTGACTGTGTACGCTATCCATGCATGTTATCCGGGGATACGGTACCCTTTCTAACCTTTGTGCAATCACGTGCAATCCATACTGTGCCTGACACCGTCTGAGCCTGCCTCCTGAGACATATATTTTGAATGTGTACGCTATCCATACATGTTATCCGGGGATACGGTACCCTTTCTAACCTTTGTGCAATCACGTGCAATCCATACTGGGCCTAACACCGTCTGAGCCTGCCTCCTGAGACATATATTTTGAATGTGTACGCTATCCATACATGTTATCCGGGGATACGGTACCCTTTCTAACCTTTGTGCAATCACGTGCAATCCATACTGTGCCTGACACCATCTGAGCCTGCCTCCTGAGACATATATTTTGAATGTGTACGCTATCCATACATGTTATCCAGGGATACGGTACCCTTTCTAACCTTTGTGCAATCACGTGCAATCCATACTGGGCCTGACACCGTCTGAGCCTGCCTCCTGAGACATATATTTTGAATGTGTACGCTATCCATACATGTTATCCGGGGATACGGTACCCTTTCTAACCTTTGTGCAATCACGTGCAATCCATACTGTGCCTGACACCGTCTGAGCCTGCCTCCTGAGACATATATTTTGAATGTGTACGCTATCCATACATGTTATCCGGGGATACGGTACCCTTTCTAACCTTTGTGCAATCACGTGCAATCCATACTGGGCCTGACACCGTCTGAGCCTGCCTCCTGAGACATATATTTTGAATGTGTACGCTATCCATACATGTTATCCGGGGATACGGTACCCTTTCTAACCTTTGTGCAATCACGTGCAATCCATACTGGGCCTAACACCGTCTGAGCCTGCCTCCTGAGACATAGATTTTGAATGTGTACGTTATCCATACATGTTATCCGGGGATACGGTACCCTTTTTAACCTTTGTGCAATCACGTGCAATCCATACTGTGCCTGACACCGTCTGAGCCTGCCTCCTGAGACATATATTTTGAATGTGTACGCTATCCATACATGTTATCCAGGGATACGGTACCCTTTCTAACCTTTGTGCAATCACGTGCAATCCATACTGGGCCTGACACCGTCTGAGCCTGCCTCCTGAGACATATATTTTGAATGTGTACGCTATCCATACATGTTATCCGGGGATACGGTACCCTTTCTAACCTTTGTGCAATCACGTGCAATCCATACTGGGCCTAACACCGTCTGAGCCTGCCTCCTGAGACATATATTTTGAATGTGTACGCTATCCATACATGTTATCCGGGGATACGGTACCCTTTCTAACCTTTGTGCAATCACGTGCAATCCATACTGTGCCTGACACCGTCTGAGCCTGCCTCCTGAGACATATATTTTGAATGTGTACGCTATCCATACATGTTATCCAGGGATACGGTACCCTTTCTAACCTTTGTGCAATCACGTGCAATCCATACTGGGCCTAACACCGTCTGAGCCTGCCTCCTGAGACATATATTTTGAATGTGTACGCTATCCATACATGTTATCCGGGGATACGGTACCCTTTCTAACCTTTGTGCAATCACGTGCAATCCATACTGTGCCTGACACCGTCTGAGCCTGCCTCCTGAGACATATATTTTGAATGTGTACGCTATCCATACATGTTATCCAGGGATACGGTACCCTTTCTAACCTTTGTGCAATCACGTGCAATCCATACTGGGCCTGACACCATCTGAGCCTGCCTCCTGAGACATATATTTTGAATGTGTACGCTATCCATACATGTTATCCGGGGATACGGTACCCTTTCTAACCTTTGTGCAATCACGTGCAATCCATACTGGGCCTAACACCGTCTGAGCCTGCCTCCTGAGACATAGATTTTGAATGTGTACGTTATCCATACATGTTATCCGGGGATACGGTACCCTTTTTAACCTTTGTGCAATCACGTGCAATCCATACTGTGCCTGACACCGTCTGAGCCTGCCTCCTGAGACATATATTTTGAATGTGTACGCTATCCATACATGTTATCCAGGGATACGGTACCCTTTCTAACCTTTGTGCAATCACGTGCAATCCATACTGGGCCTGACACCGTCTGAGCCTGCCTCCTGAGACATATATTTTGAATGTGTACGCTATCCATACATGTTATCTGGGGATACGGTACCCTTTCTAACCTTTGTGCAATCACGTGCAATCCATACTGGGCCTAACACCGTCTGAGCCTGCCTCCTGAGACATATATTTTGAATGTGTACGCTATCCATGCATGTTATCCGGGGATACGGTACCCTTTCTAACCTTTGTGCAATCACGTGCAATCCATACTGTGCCTGACACCGTCTGAGCCTGCCTCCTGAGACATATATTTTGAATGTGTACGCTATCCATACATGTTATCCAGGGATACGGTACCCTTTCTAACCTTTGTGCAATCACGTGCAATCCATACTGGGCCTAACACCGTCTGAGCCTGCCTCCTGAGACATATATTTTGAATGTGTACGCTATCCATACATGTTATCCGGGGATACGGTACCCTTTCTAACCTTTGTGCAATCACGTGCAATCCATACTGTGCCTGACACCGTCTGAGCCTGCCTCCTGAGACATATATTTTGAATGTGTACGCTATCCATACATGTTATCCAGGGATACGGTACCCTTTCTAACCTTTGTGCAATCACGTGCAATCCATACTGGGCCTGACACCGTCTGAGCCTGCCTCCTGAGACATATATTTTGAATGTGTACGCTATCCATACATGTTATCCAGGGATACGGTACCCTTTCTAACCTTTGTGCAATCACGTGCAATCCATACTGGGCGTGAGAACGGCTGGCGAGCTGTTAAGCAAGCTACAGCACCTGTCCAGACAAGTACAGGGATTCCCTAGCGAGGAGACTTATTTGATTGTTTTCAATGTTGGGACAGCAATTTTTGGGGAGCACTATACTCTGGAGAATGATAGATGGGGCCCACCATACACTGGAACATTCCAAAGGTGGACATCAGACACTGGAGCAGCATTTACAGGGCCCATTATACACTAGAGCATTAGAAATGGGGCCCATTATGTTTGGAGCATTATTTGGGCCCATAAGACAGTGGAGCTTCATCCATGGGGACCAACATATACTGTAGCATTATGTGGAGCTCATCATATACTGTTTCAAACATTATATGGGACCAATGATTCTGTATGGAGAAATAGATGGGCCTCGTCATGAGATGTAAAAAGTGAGGTATTTTTCATTGTACTATACCGCTATTTATCTGCCGTATCGGAGCATGATGAGTTGTGGTATGTGTTAAAGGGGCGCTCTTTCGCCCAGGGCACATGAAAACCTGCAGCCAGCCCTCCCCCACCCACAACTTTAGCCAAATAACCCCCATTTTTCAGTGCGTAACTTGTATTATGAAGTTAATTAAGGTTGACAAGCTTAAGTAAGAAGAATTGATGCTTTTGGCATTCAAATGGGCACTGTAGGTGTGTTTCCTGTCCTCCTCTCACTGCCGACTTTTATTCCCCATTGACTTACATTGGGTTTCGTGTTTCGGGACGACCCCGACTTTTCCCTATAATCGGACGATCTTGCTCGACCCGACTTTTGGAAAAGTCGGGTTTCACGAAACGAAACGCGACCCTAAAAAACCAAAAGTCGCTCAACTCTACTAAGTATCTATTTTTGCTATAAATTTTTCCATAACAATATTGCAGTTCCAAAATTCCATATGTACATAATGTAGCATGTACCTTTTTTCTATGGTAGTAATGCAATTCCAATTTACTAGATTTACTGTTCTTAACATTCTAGAGGACAGCTTTGTGTCAGTCTGCGAGTCATGAATGTCTAGCTATATACAGTAAACTAAACTTATTGGATTGTCTATTAATTATTTTAGCCATTGTTACCATCATTTTTTTTTTTAGTTTCCTACTACACGTTTTGAAGTATTTTTTCTTCTGCCCTTCTGATTCCAAGCACTGTGTATTCAGACACAGAGGATTTTCATGCAGTGTTGTTTCCCATTATTTTTTAGAAGCACTTCACCTCCGTGCTACCAATAACTAAGAGAGGATGGAGTCATTTCCAAAACCTCTGAACCCTCAAGCCACTATTTCATATTAAGGCTAGGTAGGATTTTGCCTAAGTATCCCACATATAATTCTAATGAATATTCCAGTGAATTGTGCTTCATTTTAAAAGGAATCTATCAGCAAGAATTGGCTTTTTAATGTGAGAGCAGCGTGATGTAGGGGCAGAGACCCTGGTTCAAGTGATGTATCAATTACTGGGCTGCTTCTTGTAGTTTCAATAAATTCAGTGCTTTATAAGGAGGATATCACTAGAGGACTAGTTGTCATGTGCCATGTAGTCCTTCTGGTCTGTGTAACCCCGCCCTCACCAGTGCAAAACAGTAATGTGGGCGGGGTTATACAGAGCTCAAGAGAGTACAGAGTTATATCAAAACTGCAGCAAACAGCCCAGTAAGTGACACATCGCTTAAATCAGGGTCTCTGGTAAGTTTTCAGACTAAACAGCAATTCCCTTTTAATTAAAATTCCTTTCAATTTTTGTGGATGGCTTGGAGGATGTGCAACACTTACATCTTGGTGCCAACCTATACCCAGGTACTGCATGTAGTATGGAAAGAATAAACACATTCACACATCGTTCTTTTATACCTATGTGCTGGTTTTGGAATTTGTGCTTATTTTTATTGTCCATGTGTTTTTTTTCCTATGAAGAAAAAAAAATGATGATTAGTCATGAGCGAGTAAACTCATTGCTCGGGTTTTCACGAGCATGCTTGGGTGCCCTCCGAGTATTTTGGCGTGCTCGGAGATTTAGTTTTCGTCGTCTCAGCTGCATGATTTGTGACTTGTAGACAGGCTGAATAAATATGGAGATTCCCTAACAAACAGACATTCCCACATGTATTCAAGCTGTCTAGCAGTCGCAAATCATGCAGCTGAGACGACGAAAACTAAATCTCCGAGCACGCCAAAATACTCAGAGATCACCCGAGCATACTCGGGAAAACCCGAGCAACGAGTATACTCACTCATCACTAATGATGATGGTTTCCCAAGCTTCTGCTATTGATCAGTCAGTGAAACACAGACAGCACAGAGATGTTATTCAGATGGGATCTGTGCGCTGTTGTTTTTTTTTGCAGATCCATTCACTTGAATGGTCACGTTTCGATTGCAAATTCAGACAAGTTTTCATTTTTTATGGACTATGAAGTTGTAAATCAACGTGAAAAGGCCCATAGAATATAATATGCTTGAATGCTAATAAAGCCATGTGTATGGGATCTACTATATGTATTTTTATTAGCAACAATATAAGGTATAAGTAACATAACAAATGGTTAGGTGTATGGGTATATAACATTTATAAGATGCCTTGATTCTAGGGCCTGACAGATGTAATACTACTCTTGTGTACCACGGGCATAAAGTAATGTATTAAACCTGTAAACAATCAATGTTAAGAATTAGGTTTACTGCAGACACGTTGACGTCTAAAATGTTTCTAAAAAACTTTGTGAAGTCGAATCTGATCAGCATTTGTCAGTGTTTGGAGCGTTTCCACAAATGCATTTAGGCAAAAACTATATATCTATTCACTTTCGCGCTTGCCTGCCAGCTGAAAAGGCTATTTAAGGTTGATTACCAACTCATTTTACATTTTATCAATGCCTCTGTGTGTTTTGCCTTCTGTTTCACATATAAATACACCAGCACTGGTTCCAACAGTGTGACATTGCTGTGTGGCTGGGTCAGACAACTGTCCTCTAAGTAGACAGAATTACACCTGGCTCAGGATTAACTAATTAAAAAATGTGCTTTACAGCATTCATTTCCCATATATACATAGGACAAAGCTATTATACTGCACTATGGTACACAATCGGATTCCAGCTCTTATTTTCTACAGACCCTTTTTAAAGGTAACATCGTATCTGATTGAGTACTGCGTAAATCTCTCGTTTATATCCTTACAATTTAGGCAACGTTAGTAAGTACTATAAATGCAGAATAAAATGTATGTAATTGTGCAACTGCTTTCCTATGGTCATAATTAGAGTTGAGCGAAACGGGTCGGTCAAATTCAAAAATAGCCGACGTTAGCTAAAGTCGGGTTTCGCCGATCGAAACCAGACCATAGCGGGAGGTCGGCCATGAGGTCGCCGATCAGAGCACCAAAGTTGCATTTCAACTAATGTTTCCAGCGCCTTTTCTCAGCCAATGGTGGAAGACGCACACTGTGGGCAACACGACGACATGGGCAGCGGCCACCACCATCTTAGAGAAGTGCATTGAAGAGATTGGCTGGCTTTGTGTGGCGTCACAATGGGTATAAAAGACTCTGAACGCCGACCGCCATCTTACTTCTGCCGATCTTATAATAGGAAGAGGTGCTGCTACTGATTCTGAACAGGGAGAGCGTTAGGCAAGGAAGAAGAAAAAACTGCTTCTAATGATAGCGCTTTTCACTGTACAGTTAGTGTGCAGTGAAAGTGGAGGATTTTTGTTGTGTGCAGCAGCGCTGGTGGTGATTAGGCTGCCTTTTAAGGCTACCTGCTAGCTGCATTGCTTTGTGCACACTGCTGTTCAAACTGCTTTTTTCAGAGCACTACAACTTTTATTATTTTGTCCTGGTGAGTACTGAGCGTTCATTTTTTCACACACCGTATAGCGGTGTGCGCTCCTCACACACTACCGTGTACCGGCTGGTAGCACGGACAAATAGAAGCTATCTGTGTGTGACTCTGGAAAAAAAAGCCGAGGAGTTTATCCGTTTTTCCAGACATACACCTGAGAGTGATGTCCGCTTTTCAAACAGTTTCATATATCTGCTGTTTGATGACGGTCAAAACTAGACAGAGACAGGGTGTGTCAGTCCCTATACAAATAGACGGAGATTGACAATTTTCCATACACATACCATATAGAGCTGTCCGATTCTCAAACAGTATTGTATATCTGCTGTTCGCATTACAGTCACATCTATACAGACTCAGTGTGTGTGTGACACTCCGTAAATACATATACGGAGATTTAGTTACACAAAAAACGTAGACAGCTGTACACTTCAGATACAGCTCCGTATATATGCTTGTTGGATTACGGTCCAATACATACTGTGAGAGCGTCTGTGACTAACAAAATATATACATAGATTAATTTGTTTAATACACCTTACACAGCTGGATACTCCTCATACAGTACCATCTCTCTGCTGGTATTTTTGGTACATTTACCCAAACATATGGAAGTATGGTGGAAGAGGCCGCGGATGTGGGCAAGGGGGAGCAGCTGGTACTGATGGTGGTGGTGCATCGGCTGGTTCTGGCAAAAGCACAATAGCAGCTAAGGCAGGAGTTGTTGAGCCTGCGTTATCGTCTGGCCCAAAAACGCCTGTAAGGTTGCCTTTTCTTGGAGTAGGAAAACCGCTTTTAAAGCCGGAGCATCAGGAACAGGTTTTGGCGTATATTGTCAAAACAGCCACCAGCTCTATTGCCTCCTCTTCTGAACGTTCGAATCCTGCAAGCACGTAGTCGTACCCAGTCGTCACTTCTTTTCTCGAAAAGCCATCTCTGCCCTCCACCGGCATGTGAAAGACCGCATTGTCCATGCACTAAAACAGTCAGTGAGTGGAAAGGTGCACCTCACAACAGATGCATGGACCAGTAGGCATGACCAGGGCCGTTACATGTCCATCACTGCGCACTGGGTTAATGTGGTGGATGCAGGCTCCACTGGGGACAGTGGAGGTGGAACAGTGCTGCCTAGCCCACGGTATAGGAAACAGTTGGCTGTAGGCTTTCGATCCTCCTCCTCTATCAGCGAAAGCTCGTCCACAGAGCGCAGTCGCACGAGCACTCCATCCGCAGCTTCCAGTGTTGCACATGAGATGTTGCACTATTTGTACCAAGGACTGTGACAAGAGCAAGGGGGCATTCTCTTTGTTTGGAGGAAAGACAATTTCTGCACCAGCATAGAAAAGGGTTCTTCACGGTAAGAGCAGTGAGACTCTGGAATTCTCTTCCTGAGGTAGTGGTGATGGCCAACTCACTGAATGAATTTAAGAAAGGAATGGATGCTTTTCTTGTGAGTAACAGTATAGAAGGTTACGAATAACAGAATATTATAGGTAGATGGTTGACCCAGCTTAGGGGAAGGAATTTTTTTCCCTATGGAGAAAATTGGCTTCTACTCTGTGGGTTTTTTGCCTTCCCCAGGATCAACAATGCAGAACAGCTGCACTAAAAATAGGCTGAACTAGATGGACATAAGGTCTTCCTTCAGCCTTCAAAACTATGTTACTATGTTATCGAACAGCTAGTGGTAAGCGTCAGCAGGCTGTGTTAAAGATGATGTCTTTGGGCGACAACAGACACACTACTGGTTGACTACTTGCAGCGACAAACTGAGTCATGGCTGGGCAGTCTACATCTTGAGGCAGGCGAGGTAGTAAGTAATAACGGCCGTAATTTTGTGGCAGCCATAGTCCTTGCAAAATTCACACACATACCTTGCCTGGCTCACCTGGTGGTGCAGTGTTTCCTTAATAATTATCCTGAGTTAACATCCCTACTTCATAAGGTGCGAAGACTGTGCTCGCACATCTATCGCTCAAACGTCCACTCCAGTTGTATGCAGAAGCTGCAGCGATTGATCCACCTCCCCAAGCACTACCTAATCATAGATGTTGCAACAAGGTGGAACTCCACCCTGCACATGGTTGAGAGGCTGTGCGAACAGAGGCAGGCTGTAACGTATTTGTGGGAGGATACACGAGCAGGCAGTTTGAGGGAAGACATGGAATTGTCGGATGCGCAGTGGTCAAAGCTGAAAGACCTCTGTAAAGTCCTTCAGTGTTTTGAGGAATGCACACGGCTGGTAAGCACAGACGACGCCATCATAAGCACGAGCATCCCATTTATGCGTCTGCTCATGCAAAGTTTGATGCACATTAAGGATCAGGCTTCTGTAGTGGAGGAGGAGGAGGAGGGAAGCCTTGATGACTGTCAGCCATTGTCTGGTCAGGGAACTGTCCTGGACGAGGTGGAGGAAGAAGAGGAAGAGGATGAGGGGGATGATTATTTTGGGCAGGAGGATGCTTCTCAGGGGGCAAGAGAAAATGTTGGCATTCCAAGGTCAGGTACAGTGTTTGTGCGTGACTGTAGGGATGTGGATTTGCCAGAAAGTGCTCCTCCACCCACCACTGGCAGTGCATCATCTCGTGAGATCGCTATAGCAACGCGAGACCAACGTCATCACAGGTCTCGCAAGGCATTACTGGGAACGCTGAGGCCCGGGATGGCAGCGCGGGACGTCGGAAGGTAAATATACCCCGATTTTTTTATTTTTTAATTATTTTTTACATTCTTTCTTTTACTATTGATGCCGCATAGGCGGCCTCAATAGTAAAAACCTGGTCACACTTGTCGAGTGTGACCAACCTGTCAATCACTTTCCAAGCGATGCTTCAAATCACTTGGAAAGTGCTTGAATATCGCAAGCGAAAATCGCGAACATAATCGCGGTAAAATCGCACGGAAAAACACGCAATTTCTGGGAAGGAGTCTGGTTTACATTGTCCAGATTTAAACGATACTTGGGCACATAGCCTTAAAAGTACCACAGCACTGTATACTGTTATACGCTTCGACTACTTTTCTACTTGTTAAATTCTGCAAACAAAGTCCATGGAGCCTCATTTAAGAGTCTCAAACACGGGACTAGCCAGATCTTCCTCCAGGGAAGAACCCAGCCAAGGGGTGGCTCCTTTTTGGAAACCACCATTACCACCATATTAAGTGGCCCTTTAAATCAATATCCAGCTCTTTACGAGTTTACAGATATGACAAGGGAAATACCAAGGCCAGGTATCCATCCACAGACAGCTGTTTTGGGGTGTTGCCCCTCATCAGTGGCTGGGTTCTTTCCTGGAGGAAAACTTGGCTGCCGCAGTGTTTTCTTTGACTGGTCTCCATGAGGTGAGTGATTGTTTCCTGATGTTGGTCTACTAGGCATTGCTCCCACCTAGCCAGAATCCTACTCCACACTGATGAGGGGCAACACCCCGAAACAGCTGTCTGTGGATGGATACCTGGCCTTGGTATTTCCCTTGTCATATCTGTAAACTCGTAAAGAGCTGGAGCATCATCCATGAGGCCCATCATATACTGGAGCTTACCAGATTGGGGACATCAGACACTGGAGCAGCATTTACGGGGCCCATTATACACTGGAGCATTAGAAATGGAGCCCATTACATGTGGAGCATTATTTGGGCCCATAACACACTGGAGCATCGTCAATGGGGACCATCATATACTGTAGCATAATGTGGAGCTCATCATATACTGTATGGAACATTATATGTGGCCAATTATTCTGTATGGAGAAATATATGGGGCTCATTATTCTGTATGGCGCACAATGTGGTGGCCATAATACTGTATGGAGTAATATACTGTCCTTTTTTTGAGCTATTGTACAATTTTAAAATAGATCAGTCATGTCATGTAAGCAGTAGAGTTGAGCGAAACGGGTCGGTCAATTTCATAAGTCGCCGACTTTCGCTGAAGTCGGGTTTCATGAAACGAAACCCGACCATAGCATGAGGTCGACCACGAGGTCGGCGACCAGAGCACCAAAGTCGCGTTTCAAATGATGCTTCCAGCGCCCTTTTTCAGCCAATAATGGAGGACGCACACTGTGGGCAACGCGATGACATGGGCATCGGTCACCACCATCTTTGAGAAGGGCATGCAAGTGATTGGCTTGCTTTGTGTGGCGCCACAGGGGCTATAAAAGGGTGTGCACGCCAACAGCCATCTTACTTCTGCCGATATTAGCATTAGGGAGAGGTTGCAGCTGCTGATTCTGAATAAGGGAGAGCGTTAAGTAGGGAAGAAGAACAAAAAAACTGCTTCTGCTGTTAGCGATTTCCACTGTACAACACAACAGTTTGTGTGCAGTGACAGGGGAGGATATATTTGTGTGCATCAGCTCTGTTGGTTATTAGTCTGCCTTATAATATATCAGCCTCCTAAAATCTCTAGGGAGATTGAAATTCTCCACAATACTATATACACTTTGTACCTTGTTTTACAGTACCATATAGCTGGTGGTATTTTGGGTACATTTTTCCAAAAATGAGGAAGTATGGTGGAAGAGGCCGTGGAAGTGGGTGGGGGTTACCAGCTGGTACTGAAGGTGGTGGTGGGGGGGTGCATCTGCTGGTAGTGGCAAAAGCACAATAGCACCTAAGGCAGGAGGTGTTGAGCCTGCGTCATCGTCTGGCTCCACAAGGCCTCAAAAGCTCCCTTTTCTGGGAGTAGGTAAACCGCTTTTAAAGCCGGAGCTTCAAGAGCAAGTTTTGGCTTACATTGCTGACACAGCCTCCAGCTCTATCGCCTTCTCTTCTGAAGTTTCAAAAAATAAAAGCACTGAGTCGTCAGTGGAGGCTCCTGGTCAGGAACAACACCTTTCCTTGTGTCCGTCACCCCCACCAAAAGTGAATGATGCAGCAGGCCACACTTCACATTAGTCCATGTAGCTCTTTCCCACATACCATGCCAGGGTTATCAAGTCAAATCGTGATTTTCCCAGTCCAAGATGAATCTGACATCGAATGTGGGTGGCCAGCCAGGGCAGTGGGGTTAATCGGTACCGGGCTGGTGTCTCAGAGGGATGTGTCACAGTGGTGGTGACTCAGTCCGTGGGCATGGGCATCCATGCAAAGGGGAGAATAACGTTTATAGGTGAATGATACGTGACGCCATCTGTGGTTTCTGATCAGATTGACCCGCACTGCAGTGTTGCTTCTCTGGGACAGATGTTGTGGTGTAGCTAAGATGCAGAAGCGCTGCACAGGTAGGGCCGTAGTCACAGGGCAGATGAAAGAGTTGGTAGATGGTGTGCAGTGCAGGATGTAGCAGAGCCGTGCGCCAGGCGCAGGATAAAGATGACAGACACAGTCGTGCAGTTCCTTTACCTGTACTTGGTAAGTGCTGCTTGGAAGCAAATTAGAAATTCTGTGTCTGCAGATAGGTAGTGGGGCCTCCATTCTAGCACTTATCTAAGGTACTCGCAGTACTGAGTTCACTGAACTTCCCCCTGTTGACTCTCTTTTGAAACTTTCTCATATGGCAGGCAGCCGTAGCCTTTTCCTTCTGGCTCACACAAGTCGCTGCTGGGGCCTCCAAGCCTTAGTTGGGAACAGAGCATTTACAGCTGCTACTTCCTCCGGATTCTGCTGCAGGACCGTCAGTGTCTCTACAAACTCGGAATCCGGACCATGCGCTCCAGCTAGGAGTGAGCCTTAACTCTGCTCATCCTCCAGCTCCCCTTCTCACATCCACACACTTCCCTTTCCCTTCACAGACTGCCCTAACTTCCCTCCTCCCGACCACAGAGAGCAGCTCCTCAGCAGTCAGGTTCAGAGCTCTCCATGCTGGCCTGGAGTGGGAACTGTGTTGTGTGTTGGATTAACTGCTAGAGAGATCCTTCGTTGCTTCCAAGCATGACATCACACTCCCTAGGAGAAAGGTAATGCCACTGTGGCGACCGTATTCTTGGGGGCGCCACAAGTGCACTGATGCCCATCCACTGCTAGATGATTCTTCTGGTACATTGACCCAGACCACTACATTCTCCTCGCACTCTACACAGCCAGAATCTGACCCTGATGAAACTCAGGTTCCCCTTCCCGCATACTATACCACCTTACACCGTGACAAAGAGGAAGGTGCAGATGAAAGTGCAGGTTCCTTGAGCAGGTGGGGGGGCATACTCATGGGCGATGGCACTGACACAGGGCCCCTCATAGTACACAAAAGTGTCTCTGCCGGTGGGAGGGTGTCTCTGCCAGTGGGAGGGCCCACCTGCCTTCAGACACACCGCCGTACTATGAGGGGCCCTGTGCCAGTGCCGTCGCCAAAGAGTGGGCCCCCCTGCATGCTCAGGATCACAGCAGTTGCAAAGTTGAAATACTTACCTCTCCCTGCTCCACCGCCGTGACGTCTTTCACGTTTCCTGACAGTGACATTCTGGTCAGAAAGCGCGATGACATGACGTCTGTACGCCCTCTGCCTAAACAGTCCAAGTGCGGAGAGGTGGAAGTTGGGAATGACGAGGAGTCCAGATTAGTACAGGGATTCCCTAGCGAGGAGACTTATTTAATTGTTTAAAGGTAGGGAGCAATTTTTGGGGAGCACTATACTCTAGAGAATGATATATGGGGCCCACCATACACTGGAGCATTCCAAAGGTGGACATCAGACACTGGAGCAGAATTTACAGGGCCCATTTTACACTGGAGCATTAGAAATGGGGCCCATTATATATGGAGCATTATTTGGGCCCATAAGACAGTGGAGACAGTGGAGCTTCATCCATGGGGACCAACATATACTGTAGCATTTTGTGGAGCTCATCATATACTTTATCGAACATTATATGGGACCAATGATTCTGTATGGAGAAATATATGGGCCTCATTACTCTGTATAGCACACTATGCGGTGGCCATAATACTGTATGGAGTAATATACTGTCCGTTTTTGGAGCTATTGGAGAATTTAAAATGGATATCAGTCATGTGATGTAAGAAGTGAAGTATTTTTCATTGTACTATACCGCTATTTCTCTGCAGTATCAGAGGATCATGAATTGTGGCATGTGTTAAAGGAGCCCATTGACACTCTTTGGCCCTGGGCCCACGAAAATCTGGAGCCAGCCCTCCCCCCACAACTTTAGCCAAATAACCCCCAGTTTTCAATGCCTAACTATTATTATAAAGTAAATTAAGGTTGACAAGCTTAAGCAATAAGAATTGATGTTTTTGGCATTAAAATGGGCACTGTAGGTGTGTTTCCTGTCCTCCACTCACTGCCGACTTTTCTTCCCCATTGTCTTGCATTGGGTTTCGTGTTTCAGTCGGCCTTCGACTTTTCATGATAATCGGCCGATTTCGTTCGAAGTCGGGTTTCATGACACCCGACTCAACCCGAAAAAAGGCAAAGTCGCTCATCTCTAGTAAGCAGTGAAGTATTTGTCATTGTACTATACCTATATTTATGTGCCGTATCGGAGCATCATGAGTTGTGGCATGTGTTAAAGGGGCGCACTGACACTCTTTGGCCCAGGGCACACGAAAACTTGGAGCTGACCCTACCCCCCCCACAACTTTAGCCAAATAACCCCCTGTTTTCAATGCGTAACTATTATTATGAAGTAAATTAAGGTTGACAAGCTTCAGTAATAAGAATTTATGTTTTTGCCATTGAAATGGGCACTATAGGTGTGTTTACTGTCCTCCACTCCCTGCCGACTTTGCTTCCCTATTGACTTGCATTGGGTTTCGTGTTTCAGTCGCCCTCCGACTTTTCCCTATAGTCGGTCGATTTCGTTTGACCCGACTTTTGAGAAAGTCGTGTTTCATGAAACCCGACTAGACCCTAAAAAAGGCAAAGTCTCTCATCTCTAGTCATAATGCAAGCACATTTTAAAAGACCACTCCAACAATTTGTTTAATTACCGCTTTAGTTTACAATAAGTAATGTGTGTGCATTTAAAATACTTACCTATTGTTGTCTACTGCCATTTACAAAGCTACTCTGATTGTTCTGCCTTCATACACGTTGACACGGTGTGCACTCTAGCATACAGCATAAACCACCTTCTATCTTCCAAAATAAGCAGACTGTTCTCTGTAGTCAAACTTGTTAATTGGTGAAGAGTATAGAACATGCGGTAAAACTATAAAGAATACAAATGACATGAGTAAGTATTGGGAGATGATCACACAGCTAACACAATTACAGGAAGTATACAGTGTGATGCAAACTTACATCGAAACACACAGGTGTCTAATTACATCTGCTGTGCACTGGCTGCTATACAGTTAATAATATCTCTGTACAAACTGCATGTCAAGAAAGATATTAATCTTACCAGATATGCTTTACCCGGAAAACGAACTCAAGTAGAGGAGTTACAGGAGGACAAGTAAACAACGTGCGTCCTATGATATACACAGAAGAAAATGGCATCTCCCTCATCCCAGAATACATTGCTTCATTCTCACAATGCATCACTCTGTTAAAGACACAGGCTCCTGCCTCTTGTGACCACAACTAAGCCTAGCCGGCTTGCATTGCTTCTTTGCGGTGGACCAGAAGTCATTTTCTCTATGTAAGTCTATGAAGCTCAGAATTAGCATCTCAGAGATTTACATTAAGAGAGGAGATGCAGTCACTTGGCACAGGAGAGTACTGGAGCAGCGCTGGAAATGGTAGAAGACAGCAATGGGTAAGTGCTTAAATGCATGGGCTCTGCACCCAATACTAATTGCAAAAAGAGGAGGCAATAAAAAAATCTAGACTGATCCTTTAACACCATTAAATATACTACTTGATAACATGCTAAAACTTTTTAAAACTATTTGTTAGGAGACTGGAGAAGCAGACCCACAATGCACCCCATTTTGTTTCCATGAATGTGCTACTTTTTATTCAGTGAACACAGACTTTCCCATTACTGAGATAGGTGGTTGCAGTTGCAATTCTATATGGACGGAATGAGGGAGGAATTAAAGGCAGAGCTCATCCCTATTCTACCCCCTCCTATTTAGAATCTTAGCAGTAGCAACTTTCATCTCATATTTCAGCAATGGGAAAGTCTGTCTTCACTGAATTCAGATTTTACCTAAGAATTAATAATAATAATCTTTATTTTTATATAGCGCTAACATATTCCGCAGCGCTTTACAGTTTGCACACATTATCATAATTGTCCCCGATGGGGCTGACAATCTAAAGAATTGAGAATTTTAATAATGAATGATCGATTCTGGCAAAGAAAGAATCAAATTTCTCTGATAAAATTTATTACAAAGTTTCTTAATTTCACACCTACTTTTGATTTATGAGATAAAAATTAAAACAACAGTTGTTCTTTAATAGAGATGAGCAAACTTGTTTGGAAAACATTCGCCAATCTCAAATTCGGCAGCTCATTCAGATTTGTGTACGGAGTCCCAAGCATTTTTTCTCAAAGTCGGCTAAATTCGGGTGCAGTTCCATAACCATTTGCGTTTACACTAAGGCTATGTGCCCACGTTGTGTTTTTTAAGTGTTTCCGCAGCGGCAAGGCAGCCGTGGAAACTCTTAAAAACGCTAGTTAAAATGCATCCCATGCAATCCTATGGGATTCAGTAGTTGCTGTGCCCATGCTGCAGATTTTTCCGATGCTGAATTGCATTGTGGAAAAATCCGCAGCATGTCCATTAATTTGGCGGAATCGCAGCGATTCCAATGCCATAGGATTGCATTGAAACACTCACTTTATGCATGTGGCCATGCCCACCATACGTGAAGTGAGCGTTTCACGTGCAGATGGTACCCAGGGTCTGGAAGAGAGGAGACTCTCTGTCATGGTCACGTGTGTCAGGTCGCAGATGATACCGCAAGGCGGACGCATAACACACGTGACCCTGGATACACCGCCTCCAGTGGGGCGCATTTAAATAATAAAACGTGCAGGTGGATACGCCGCCTCCACCTGGCGAATTTAGGTATTACACGTTATACATACAATAATCAAATAATAAAGGGGGAACCTGGGAAACTTTAACAATGGTGGGCCCTGCGATAGGGAATGGGGACATGGAGACCTCCTAAGCTCCCCTGAGCCAGTGTCCCTGCACTCCTTACATTCCCTATACAGGCTCCGCACCTGTCGCCGCACGCGTACCTTAACGCCCTTGCTCACCCTGACCCTAAACCCTCACTAGGGAATGGGTCGGTGCGGAGACTAATCCCACCACTGCACTAATAACACACATGAGGAAAGAGACAATACAGGGGAAACACCACTTAGCTTTGCTCTGTTGCGTGCGCTCCTAGCAACAGAGCCCACCACCTGCATGCGTCTTCTCCTCCACCCGGATCCATCACCATAACAGGATCCTTCACCTTAGTGCAGCCTTGGAGCAGAGTCCACCACCAGTTGCAGCTGCTTAGAACCAGAGTCCCAAGGATGAGTTCAGCTGCTGACACGAAGTCGAGCATGCTTGAGTCCAGCTCAGCGGCCAAGTCCCACATGGTGAGTGCCACTCTCCATAGTCGCCACTCCACCAGCCCATGCAGACACTTCCCGCTGACACCATCACTGCGACTCCACCACGCCATGCCAGCCCTTCGTCCAGACACCATAGCTGAAACACGTCCCCCCTGGCTAAGCTGCGCAGGACTCCTCACCAGCTCCATCCTTCATCCAGGCTCTCCAACTCAAAGTGAACACAAACTCACAATATCACCACCTGTGATTGCACACCCCTAGCACACCTTTATAGGGTGTCACACCTGATACATAATTAAGTGAACATTAACCTAAACCTAAGGTGTGATACCATTCCCCACCACCGGGCAACTTAGAATGAACGACACCACGTGTGATAATTCTAATGGCCACCGGGGGCTATCACGACACACTTTGGAACCAAAGGAAAAAAAGTTCACTTGATGCATTTAATACCGCCAGATCCAACACTGGATCATGACAGTACCCCCCCTTAATGAGGGGCCTCTGGACCCTCAAGACCACCCCTCATTAGGGAAACACCCACAGCGGGGACGCCCAGACCCTGAGTTCACCCCACCATTACCTGATACTTCAGGTTTATGACAAACACCGCTGGTAGTGGCAATAAAGTTCATTTTGGAGGCACCACTCATCTCCACAGCGCCGACCTGGGGAACGAGTTTATGTATGTGTATGTTTGTTTGTTATGAGCTGATCAGGCTCCACAACACACTTCCACAAGATGTTTTTTGGTGACACACATACACGCTCGTTCACACACAGATCCGGACCTGAACGTTTATTACACACATTCGTTTGTCAAAAAATTGGTGAACTCATTCAGGACCTGATCACAGAGGCGTCCCCCTGTGTCACCACACTCACACCCCCGCTATTCGCCAAGGGATCACCACCCTCCAACCCTCTTCACCCTGAGGTCTGCGCCTCCCAGGGTTGGTTTAATGGCGAGGGTTGAGATTTGTCCCTACTCCCCCGCAGCACACCTGCTGCTCACACCAGGAGGAGAGGGAACGCATATGGAGGAAATATACACTCACTGGCCGCCTCCACACGGCCAGGAGGGGCGGCTTCTATGGTGGTATTTGAAGATTTGGCGTAAACCCCGCGGACTCTACATCAGTCTGCTCATCACTGGAACGCACCCCTTCACCTCGGGGAATACCAGGCAGCTCCGTGGGGCACCATTCCTCCCACCTGCCTGGGTGCGCCCACATGCATGAACCAGTCCCGCTCCCCAGCAGCGACTCTAGGGGGCTTTAGCCAGACCGCAGCAGCCATTTTTTTTTTTTTGGTTCTCTGAGCAGAGGCCCCAGACCGTGATAACTGCTGCTGCAGCGGCTCTAAACACCTTGCCGCTCCCCACTCACATCAGTGAGGCCCGGCAGCAATTACTCAGCGGTCTCCACATGGCCAAAGCTCACCAGAAAAAAAAACTGTAGGGCCTGTGATAATGTCATGGTCACGTGTGTCAGGTCGCAGATGATACCGCAAGGCGGACCCATAACACACGTGACCCTGGATACACCGCCTCCAGTGGGGCGCATTTAAATAATAAAACGTGCAGGTGGATACGCCGCCTCCACCTGGCGAATTTAGGTATTACACGTTATACATACAATAATCAAATAATAAAGGGGGAACCTGGGAAACTTTAACAATGGTGGGCCCTGCGATAGGGAATGGGGACATGGAGACCTCCTAAGCTCCCCTGAGCCAGTGTCCCTGCACTCCTTACATTCCCTATACAGGCTCCGCACCTGTCGCCGCACGCGTACCTTAACGCCCTTGCTCACCCTGACCCTAAACCTTCACTAGGGAATGGGTCGGTGCGGAGACTAATCCCACCACTGCACTAATAACACACATGAGGAAAGAGACAATACAGGGGAAACACCACTTAGCTTTGCTCTGTTGCGTGCGCTCCTAGCAACAGAGCCCACCACCTGCGTGCGTCTTCTCATCCACCCGGATCCATCACCATAACAGGATCCTTCACCTTAGTGCAGCCTTGGAGCAGAGTCCACCACCAGTTGCAGCTGCTTAGAACCAGAGTCCCAAGGATGAGTTCAGCTGCTGACACGAAGTCGAGCATGCTTGAGTCCAGCTCAGCGGCCAAGTCCCACATGGTCAGTGCCACTCTCCATAGTCGCCACTCCACCAGCCCATGCAGACACTTCCCGCTGACACCATCACTGCGACTCCACCACGCCATGCCAGCCCTTCGTCCAGACACCATAGCTGAAACACGTCCCCCCTGGCTAAGCTGCGCAGGACTCCTCACCAGCTCCATCCTTCATCCAGGCTCTCCAACTCAAAGTGAACACAAACTCACAATATCACCGCCTGTGATTGCACACCCCTAGCACACCTTTATAGGGTGTCACACCTGATACATAATTAAGTGAACATTAACCTAAACCTAAGGTGCGATACCATTGCCCACCACCGGGCAACTTAGAATGAACGACACCACGTGTGATAATTCTAATGGCCACCGGGGGCTATCACAACACACTTTGGAACCAAAGGAAAAAAAGTTCACTTAATGCATTTAATACCGCCAGATCCAACACTGGATCATGACACTCTCCTCCAGGCCCTGTGTACCATATTCCTGTTAAAAATAGAAAAAATAAAAAATAGGGATATACTTACCCTCTGTCGGCCCCCGGAGTCCTCCCGGTCCTCCGCGGTGCACGCGGTGGCTTTGTTCCCAGGTGTGCTTCGCTCCAAAATGACGTGACGTCGCTGTCGCAACATACATGATGCTCATATTGTTAGGATTAGAAATAGTGCTGAGTACTGGGTTGCTACTCTGTTAAATCCACGGTACAAGAGTAAATTTTGCAAGATGCTTCCCCCCTGGAAAGGGACGCATGTGTGGGGAGGAGGACTCCCAGACAGTGAATGGACAGGTACCCAGGGGACCGCCATCAGGGTTCCTGAGGGAACGATACTGGGAGGACAGTAAAAGGAAAGACTTGACTGGAGTTGTCAGGGAAACAGGGGGCGAGGCAAGCTTAAAAGGAGCAGGGGGCGCGCTGAAGTGGCAGTTGACAGAGAGCCGGATAACAGACAGGGAGCCGTGTAAAAGAGAGAGGGCCGAGGGAGCGGACGGTGTGTTTTGGAGAGACCAGGAGGGGTCTGTGAGGGGAAAGTTACAGACTTACCGACAATTGACACGTGAGAGATTGGCACCGGTGGCTGCTCCCCACATACGGTCACATACAGCCACTCCCGCTGCTTCCCACCCTGTTGTGACAAGGCCGCTACCTCAAGTGACCGCTGCGATGTGAGATCATTCCATTACCGCGTCCAGGGCACTACCCCCCTGCCTTCTCCCACAGCTGCGGCCCCGTCATCACCGGCCCCAGGGGCGCCACCCTGCTACAGGAATCTGTAGAAGCCGCCATCTGGTTTCCTGAGGGACTCTGGGCCGAGATTGGTGAGCGGTTAGATTTAGAGACTGCGTCACTACTGCGCCCCTCACCGGCATTGTTTCTTCAGGGCCTGTTGTGCCCCACCGGCATCATTTCTTCAGGGCCTGTTGCGCCCCACCGGCATCATTTCTTCAGGGCCTGTTGTGCCCCACCGACATCATTTCTTCAGGGCCTGTTGCGCCCCACCGGCATCGTTTCTTCAGGGCCTGTTGTGCCCCACTGGCATCGTTCCTTCAGGGCCTGTTGCACCCCACCGGCATCATTTCTTCAGGGCCTGTTGCGCCCCACCGGCATCGTTTCTTCAGGGTCTGTTGCGCCCCACCGGTACAGTTTCTTCAGGGCCCGACGAGCTCAAACCTTCCCGGAAGATCGAGGTGTCAAGGCAGCCGCATCAACGACCTCTAAGCGGCTGCATCTGCAATCCCGAGTGACGCATGGAAGGATAAGTGGACGTTAGAAATAAGTGTATTAGTTTGGCCATATTCTGGCCTCTGACACCCGGACTAGCCGGGTTACTCCCAGTTACACAGAAAGTATTGTTTATCTTATTGAGTCCCTGCGAAGACAGATTGTTACCCCATTTTGCCCGCTCAGCCTAGCCCCAGTGGCTTCAATTTATAAAAGTTTATTATACAAGCCATACCCTGTCTCGTGTCACTGCATCCTGAGAACCTGCTAGAACCCTACACATGCATGCTGGAGTATTGAAACATGCTTGTAGACAAACTTAAGAGTGGTTTTCACCAAGACTGCAGTGAGGCACACAGTGTGCATCGCAGTTATAGACTTCCAAGCTTGGGAACGTCGAGTCATCAACTCTAAAACATTAGCAGCAGCACTGTAAATGGCACAATCAATTTCTGTGTCGTATCACACATTTTTTAGACCAGCCCGTGCACCAGCAGAGCAGAGTACAAGTCTGACACTTTATGAACGACTGAAGATGATGATGCAGGAGTATCTGTAGCTCAATATCAATGCTGTATGGGGTAATTTAGACCATTTTTCATTTTTGTCTTCAAAAGTGGAAGAGCGCCTTGAGCTCACCTTGTCAAGCTTTGGAGGTTTTGTCTTGCCTGTCAGCCAGCATTATCTCAGAACGTGTCTTCGGTGCTGCTGTTGATGTCCTGATTGATAAGCGCTGTCAATATGAACAAGACATGGATTTCCAATGACTTTTGCCCCCCAGTTATAGACTGGGAAGAATAGGCGATGGTGCCGTTTTTAGTGTCAGGCATTGATCTCGCATTATTGTAGTGGGTGACACCTTTGTTGCTTCTTCTGTGCCTGCTGCTGCTACTGCTGCTGATGTTACAAACAATTTTTGAAAATGTGGAGACTCCAAGTTGGGTCTCCACCTGATGTGTTGCTTGTAGTGGAAGGTGTCTCAGAGGCCCATTATGCTATTTCTACTCTGGGAAATTTGATGCCACCTTTACTGGTGTGTGCAAATAATTTCTTGAAATGTGGAGACTCCAAGTTAGGTTTCCATCTGGTGGGTTGCCTGTAGTGGAAAGGGTCTGAGAGGCCCATTATACTATTTCTAATGTGGGGAAATTGATGCCACTTTACTGGTGTGTGCTAATATTTTTTTGAAATGTGGAGACTCCAAGTAGGATCTTCATTTGGTGGGTTTCCAGTAGTGGAAGGGGTCCCAGAGCATTATACTATTTCTATTCTGTGGAAATTGATGCCACTTTACTGGGGTGTGTGCCAATAATTTTTTGGACTCCAAGTTGTGTCTCCTTCATGTGTGTTGCCCATAGCAGTAAGGCTCCAAGACCAGCAGGCCTGCACTTACTTTCAGTTAACTACATGTGTTACTATCCTTAAATGTTTCTAACAATAGTAGTCTACGAAGCTGATATATGTGCCACCTGAGTGTGGCAGAGGAGAAAAGCGGTTTGAGCCGTTGCATGAGGTATCAGGGCTCCAAGCAAAGCAGGCTTACACTGGTCTCTCATCTACCTTGCCTTAATTGATACTTGAATTGAAAGCTCTAAATTCTGGCCCAGACCCTGATACCACATACATGACCCATAGTAGAATGCTGCTCTGCCATTATCAAATTTCTACTGTGGTTCAATTGGTGCCACTTTTCCTGTTGTCTGCTCCTCATTTTAGGAAATGTTTGGACTCCTATACCTGTCAATCATCTACCTGTTACTGCTCAATGTTTTAGCTAGAAATGCTGGTCCAAGCCCTGTCCCATGTATCCATGCTGCGCAGTTATACTATTTGCACTCTGGGTCAATTGATGCCACTTTTCCTGGTGTATGCCCCTATTTTGAGCTGTTTGGGAAGTTTTATACCCCCTTTAAGATGTTGTCTATTTGTTTGGCTTAGCTTCCATTGAATTCAATGGGGTTCGGCTAGGTTCGACGAACCGTTCAGTGAACATGTTCGGCGAACATCGGGACATTCGCCGAACCGTATCGAATCTTGAAAGGTTTGCTCATTGCTATTCATTATGGCAAATTCCAGATACATCAAACAGGAATACTGGGAATAGATGGGAATGCAGTGGAGTAATAGTTCCAGAACAGAATGCAAGAGCTGATGGTTAATCCTGAAGACTGAACTAAACCCTTATCATTCCTCAAACATCTTCCACTCTAAGAAGGGTTACTACACCCTATCGGGCCTCAAGATCCCAGTACCTTCTATTCGTCACTACATGTAGGTGGTGATCAGTTTCATTATCTGCTTCTTTACCATCCTTGACTTTAGCACAGGGGCTTTCCTGAGAACCTTGCACACTTTGATGCTTTTGTGGATCAGGATTCCCCCCTATTAAGAGGTGAAGCAGGCTACTGCTTCACTACACTAAAATCAGATAGTTCTGCTGTGTTGGCCTCCTGGAAAAGGGAGAGAACTGCTCTCCCACATCCTTGCTGTGACTGCTTCTCTGCTTTTCTTTAACTAGCAACCATGGTTGTTGAATTTATGTACTAAAATCCCACCACATAGATATTTCCTGTCTAGCAGCTAAGTGGTGGGATTAACGTTTTAGTGTGTGCTGCTGAATACTACACAACAAAACAGTGTAACAATACAATTATACAAAGGCATATATCAAACACACTTCAGATTATAAAACATTAAAGTATTCCCCATCTTTGGGGCATTACAAAATGATAGCAACTTTCGGCTACCACTAGATAAAACATTCTACAAACCGATTTGCAGAGCTTTTATTGAGTTCAGTGATCCTGCCAGGTCAGGTAATTGGATTTGCGATCATGATTTATGTGGCACTGAAAGATCATACTTAAGTAACATTTAAAAGAACACTAAACCTAAAAATGAACAATGAGGCTAAATAGAAGAAAACTAAACACTCACACAGTATTTTTCAGTCTTACAGTTATTATCCACTAGGCCTGAGCGAGCACTAAAATGCTCGGATTCTCGTTAATCAAACTGAGCAATGCCAAATGCGCGGATGCTCGTTTCGAATAACAAGCATAATGGGCGTCAATGGGAAATCTGATCATTTTTCCGGCAGACACTAAAGGTCTGGGGGAAATGGATGGAAAAAGTGCTTAATGGAAGATAAACAGCATGGGGAAGATCCCTGTGTACTTTTGTCCAGAGACATGCTAGGGACACAATCCCTAGTTCTAGAATCAGACTTTAATGAGGAAGAGGTGTTAAAGATGATCAAAGACCATAAAACTGGCAAAAATCCAGGTCCTTATGGGGTCTCCCCTAGGTTCTACAAACTTTTCAAAGAACAATTAATCCCAGTTCTTTTTTTAAATCCTTAAGCCCATCGCTCAGGGCAGATAATTTCCCACACAGTCCCTTCTGGCACATACAATAGTTATTCCTAAAATAGGCAAAGATAACACACATTGTAATAATTTCCATCCTATATCATTAATCAATATTGATCTAAAGATCTACTCTAAAATGATAGCTATAAGACTTTAATTATTAATCTGAAACATCATACACAAAGAAAAGGTGTGGTTTGTCTTGGGAAGGGAAGCGTGAGATAGAGCTATCAAAACAGTGTCAATCATTGACAGATTGCGCTCACATGGAGTCCCATCCTGCCTAGTATCTATAGACTCAGAGAAATCTTTTGACAGGGTAGGATGAAATTTCCTAAGAGCTACATTACAAGAGATTGGATTGGGTGAAAAAATGCTATTTCGCATCATGGCTCTTTACATCTCGCCTATGGCTCAAAGTAGAGTTAATGATGGCATTTCAAGCCCATTTCCAATCTTTAATGGCACTCGTCAGGGCTGTTCCCTTTCCCCTCTCCTTTATATTTTTGTGATGGAGGCATTAGCTAACACTTTTAGGGCCAAAGGATCCATATCTGGGATTCAGATTGGCAGCAAAATTAATAAGATGTCCATCTTTGCAGATGATTTCTTATTATAAGCTAGATATCCGAGAATCTCTTTCCCAGTGATTTTATAGAAATTTAAATTCTTTTCATCATTTTCTAACTTCAAGGTGAATGTCTCCAAGTCAAAGATCCTTAACTTGAACATACCAGAGGTTGAGGTCACACACCTTAGCTCTCTATTCCCCTTTAAGTGAAAAATAAATCACATTAAATATTTAAGTATTCATATCCCGGCTGATACCTCTCAGATTTATTCTCTTAATTTACTACCCTTACTGAGGAATATAGAAGAGGATCTGACAAAATGGTCTGGGCTCTCAGTCTCATGGTTTGGGCAAATAAACATATTGAAAATGGATGCCTTTTTCAGAATTTTCTATTTGTTTCAGACTATCACATATAAGCCCCCTAGATAACTTTTCCAGAAACTTAAATCTCTATCCTCTAGATTTATCTGGGGACTATCAAAACCCAGCCTCTCATACTTCATTTTAACTCAAGACAGAAGGTTGTTATGGGGGCTCAGACTTTTTGTCATAACATAAAGCTTCAAAACTCAGCTGTATCTTGAATATAGTCACTAACCCACTCAATAAAATTTGGTCTGAAATAGAGGAAAACCTAAACTCAACCTCACTCACTTCACTGATGTGGAGTGGACAAACACTCAAATCCAAAGTATCTCCCCATCTCCTTTTTATCTCAGCTTTTTAACTATCTGGGATATAATGGCTTCCAAAAATAAACTTTCATCAATTCCAGGCACTCTGTCCCCTCTAGTACATTTCCTACTCGAATGAACACAGTAATTTTAGATATCTAGGTTCACTAGATACTCCAATCTTCCGGATGAGGCATGTCGTATTGTCCTATGGTTTAAAACCCATCGAGAACCTTAACCCTCCAGATTCCAACTGCAGTCAGGCCTGGTTGGAATCCCATTATATTCATAGTCTTTTATACTCAATCCCTTACCATGAAAACTGGACAGGACTAGTGTTGAGCATTCCGATACTGCAAATATCGGGTATCGGCCGATATTCGCTGTATCGGAATTCCGATACCGAGTACCGATATTTTTTCAATATCAGATACCGGTATCGGAAGTCCCCATAATGCAATGAGCCACTATTTTGGCTGTGATTGGCTGCTGAAATGATGTCATCATGATGCGCGGTCTGTGCGCATCATGATGCGCGGTCTGTGCCGACTGCAGGGGGTCTGTGCCGACTGTCGGGGGTCTGTGCCGACTGTCGGGGGTCTGTGCCGGCTGCCGGTGGTCTGTACGGGCCTCTTGGGGGTCTGTACAGGCCTGTCGGGGGCCTGTGCTGGCTGCCGGTGGTCTGTACGGGCCTCTCAGGGGTCTGTACAGGCCTCTCGGGGGTCTGTACAGGCCTCTTGGGGGTCTGTACAGGCCTGTCGGGGGCCTGTACTGGCTGCCGGTGGTCTGTGCCGGCTGCCGGGGGCCTGTGCCAGCTGCCGGGGGTCTTAACGGGCCTCTCGGGGGTCAGTACAGGCCTGTCGGGGGCCTGTGCCGGCTGCCGGTGGTCTGTACGGGCCTCTCAGGGGCCTGTGCCGGCTGTCGGTGGTCTGTGCCGGCTGCCAGGGGGCCTGTGCCGGCTCCCGGTGGTCTGTACGGGCCTCTCGGGGGTCTGTGTCGGTGGTCTGTGCCAGCTGCCGGGGGCCTGTGCCGGCTGCCGGTGGTCTGTGCTGGCCTGCCGGGGGTCTTGTGTGTGTGCAGGCATCGTCCGATGGGACTACAATACACTACATACATACATACTACATACATGCTACATATATACTACAGTCATACAACAAACATATATACTACATACTACATATATACTACATTCATACAACATACATACTACAGACATACATGCTACATATATACTACATTCATACAACATACATACATATTACATATATGCTACATTCATACTACATACATACAACATACATACTACATACATACTACATACATGCTACATATATACTACATTCATACAACATACATACATACTACATACATGCTACATATATACTACATTCATACAACATACATACATACTACATACATACTTAATATATACTACATTCATACAACATACATACATACTACATACATGCTTCATATATACTACATTCATACAACATACATAGTACATACTACATACCTACTACATACATACAACATGCTACAGACATACAACATACATACATACATACTACATACTGCATACATACTGCATGCAATACATTCATACAATACATACATAGACATACAGTACATATAACATAGAGTACATACTCACCATCACTTGTAACTTTGATCCCCGAAGCCAGTGTCAACTATGAAAAAATATGAAAATAACAAACAAGCCATATACTCCCTGATCCGCAGAAATCCACGAGGGTCCCACACCGATTTCCCATGGAGAACAGCAGCATCAGCTGATGCGACCGCTCTCTAGGGGCTTCAATAATCCAATGACGGGAGGTAGGTATCCTTCCGCACTGTATTCCTCCGCCACTGTTAAAAAAATAGTCCCTAATCTCACTTTATGGCAAAAGCTGCGTGGGAACTTTCTCACACAGCAATGCCAAAAGTGAGACTAGGGACTATTTTTTTACAGTGACGGAGGAATACAGTGCGGAAGGATACCTACCTCCCGTCATTGGATTCCTGCAGCCCCTAGAGAACGGTCGCATCAGCTGATGCTGCTGTTCTCCACGGGAGATCGGCGTGGGACCCTCGTGGATTTCTGCAGATCAGGAATATATCGGTTGTTTGTTATTTTCTAATTTTTTATAGATGACACTGGCTTCGGGGATCAAAGTGACAAGTGATGGTGAGTATGTACTCTATGTTATATGTACTGTATGTCTATGTATGTATTGTATGCAGTATGTATGTAGTATGTATGCAGTATGTAGTATGTATGTATGTTGTATGTCTGTAGCATGTTGTATGTATGTAGTATGTACTATGTATGTATGTTGTATGAATGTAGTATATATGAAGCATGTATGTATGTTGTATAAATGTAGTATGTATGTAGTATATATGTATGTTGTATGAATGTAGTATATATGTAGCATTTATGTAGTATATATGTATGCTGTATGAATGTAGCATATTTTTAGCATGTATGTAGTATGTAGTATGTATGTTGTATGAATGTAGTATATATGTAGCATGTATGTAGTATGTATATATGTAGCATGTATGTAGTATGTATGTATGTTGTATGAATGTAGTATATATGTAGCATGTATGTTATATGAATGTAGCATGTATGTAGTATGAATGTATGTTGTATGAATGTAGTATATATGTAGTATGTATGTAGTATGTTTTTTTTTTTTACATTCAACACATTAGCCGGATGATGGGACTACTACTGTCCCATCATTGGCTAATGTGTCAAACACTGTCATTGTAGCAGGCATCGCCCGCTTGTAGTCCCATCGGACGATGCCTGCACACACAAGACCCCCAGCAGGCCCGCACAGACCACCGGCAGCCGACACAGGCCCCCGGCAGCCGGCACAGACCACCGACAGCGGGCACAGGCCCCCGTGAGGCCCGTACAGACCACCGGCAGCTGGCACAGGCCCCCTGGCAGCCGGCACAGACCACCGACAGCCGGCACAGGCCCCCAAGAGGCCTGTACAGACCACCGGCAGCCGACACAGGCCCCCGACAGGCCCGTACAGACCACCGGCAGCCGGCACAGGCCCCCGACAGTCGGCACAGACACCCGAGAGGCCCGTACAGATCACCGGCAGCCGGCACAGGCCCCCGACAGTCGGCACAGACCCCCGAGAGGCCCATACAGACCACCGGCAGCCAGCACAGACCCCCACAGTCGGCACAGACCCCCAAAAGGCCCGCACAGACCCCGCCCGCACACAAGGAAACGCACAGTGTCCGCCCATGCACCGCCCACACTCTTCCCCCCTCCCGAACAGGATGTACAAGGCAAGAAAGAGTTTTTTTTAATTCCGATATTTCTGTCCCATTGACTTGAATGGGACTTTCGGTATCGGAATCGGCGATACCGATACTTTTTGGGCTATCGGGCCGATCCAATCCGATCCGATATTTCTGAATATCGGATGGTATCGCTCAACACTAGACAGGACCCTTAACTGAATTAGAAAAAATACCCTCCAGTTGTGTTTTCTTTGATATGCGGACTGCTGATGAGAGTGGATACTCTAAATTCCCCAGTTCCGTTCGATTCTGGAACAAGAGCTTTGCAGTGACTCTGCCATTGGCAATATGACCCACATTTGGTGGTTTTGCCCTCGAATATTCACACTCTGGGCATGAACATTTGATCATTTTAACAAGCATTTTGGGATCAATCTTAAAAACACTGCAGAAGAAGCTTTACTCTCGATATTGCCCATCTATTACGACTGTCAAGAAAGGTGTGACGAGTCCTGGAGTGGATCCTCTGGGTCGTGACACCAACCCGCCTGGGGCGAGCTGACCTAGTGAGGACCACCCCCTATACAGGGAGTGTCAGGGGCAAGCCCCAGGGGGTAAGGTACTGTGGTAGGGGCCAGATTGGGGGGTGGTCCACTGCTTACCGCGCACAGATGACACAGAGACGAGACGGAGGCAGATTTTCAGGTACAACAGGTCCGAGTTTATTGGCTGTCCTCCTGACGACCGTAGCCATACACCGCAGCACCTTTACAGCTCTCCGTATTCAGGTCCGGGTACCTGCACCTTCCTTCTGTCATAGTGACGTTCCTCATGGCTCTTTCACTGGGGCTGCCCTAGGCCTATCTACCGCCAGCGCTTCACCAGTCCGAGGTCATCGTCCATTTGGTACCCCCGGGGCCTCGTCTGTTCTGCGGTACTTCATGTCGGGGCCACCCCCCTGACTATCTTTTCTCCTCAGTCCCCTGGTCGAGCTCTCCACTGCTGTCCGTACTCCTTCACTGTCTCTTCTCCTGAGCGCCTCCTGGGATTGGGACCCTCTGGAACCCTCTCCTGTCCTATTTATCTCTCTCCTCGGGAAATCCCCTCCTGGGTTCCTGTCTCCCCGCCCCCCATTACTAAGCGGTTTCTGTCAAGTCCTGTACTCACACTCCCCCCTGCAATCTTGTGGTCAAACTTAGGTACTGCAGTCCTATTCCATTTTCCCCAGCTGTTTCCCTTCTATTATTATAAACGTCCATCTGCAGTGCACCCAGCATCCCTTCTTCCTACAGACAAGTCCGTCCATCAGGTCACCTTCCCTACTCTCCCCCTTCCTTTGTCTATTGTCATCCTCGACAATCGTATTCCCTACCTACGTCATCCTGTAGCTTGTCCACCGTCTGTTGCCGGACCGGTTGTTGGGCCAAACCCACCATACGTGGGGGGCCGAACCAAACCGGGAGCTCCATGCTCCGAGCAGCCTACAGCTACTCGCCGGCACGCATGCCACATGACAACGTCTTTCAAGTTGGGCTAGGTCCACCTGGACTACTCTACAGTGTGTACCTCCCACTACTCTCCCCTTCTGTCACCCTCAACTGTCTGGAATGCCATGACCGAGGCCCTATGCCTACCCGGTCATCGTCAGCACCCGCCTGTCCTTCTGGGGTGTCCGTGGTATCCACAGTCCACAGGACTACTGTCTGGTTCAATCTCTCTCGTCTGTTTGTCCATCAATTTAAAAAAGTCATGGTCGGCGTCTTCGTCTCACCTCATACCCGGGACATTTTTGAACATTTTTTCACAGACAACATTTTTTTACAGATAACATTTTAAACCAACTGTATATACTAGACATAGCATTAACTATACTATTTGTAATAGGTACAACGATTACCCATTCTTCCTACAACATTCTACCTTAATTATCATCCTAGCATGCTACTAATAAACTTACTATATATTTTCCATGTAAATTATTCTCTACATCATATCTACATCTATCAGTATTATACAACACTCAAAACATTATCAAAACATTTTCCTTTTTGGTTAACAACGGTGCGCCCCCTTCCTTTGTGGGAAGTACTCCCATACATCCCTGCTACAACAAGAGGTGGGGTCTCTTACCCCAAAGGGACGCAGAACAGTCCTTTATGCTGTGCAACAGCGCACAGCAGTCCCGGTAGTCCATGTTCAGCAGTGCTCCCGGCCATCTCCTGATGGCCGATGTTCCGCCAATAGCAAGGAACTCCACAGCCGTGTAGCTCCCGGGATGTCTTGACTGTTCCTGGGCCCCGACTGTTCTTTTTGCCCAGGGCTCAGGGGTCATCTCCCTCCTGAAAGATGCGTCAAACGGGGTAGAAGGGGCCGAAGATGGTTCCACGGCACGCGTTCCACGCCATTTCTCTGCTTGAGGACCAGGCCCTGGCACGGGCCAAAGGGAACTCCGCCGCCACAGCATCGCTAACTGGCAGAAAAGTCTCAGGGGCAGAGCCGGCCTCAGTTGCCCCTGCGCAGGGATTGGCACCCTCTCCACAGGGCCCTGTGACCCCTGGGGGTGCCCAGCATGGATGTTCAGTGACAGGAACCTTAGGTCCCATATCCCCGTTGGGGGACAGCGCAGGGGCCCAGCAGTCCACCACTGGTGGTGGTGTAGGCGCTCTCATCTCCGGTGATGCGATGGCTTCGCTCCATCCAGCCCCAAGCTCCTGCAGTTCCAACCGTAGGCAGGGCCCTGGGGTTGTTGACCGGCGAGAAGGGGAGCGGAGAAGCTGGGACCTGCTAGTGGAGACGGCAGACGGCTCCGCAGAGGCGGCAGAGCCCGTCGACCCGGCCAAAGCCGTGATCTGGAGTGGGGCTGGTGCGGCCGCGGACCTTGATAGGCAGGCCGCAGCCGCGGTATGGAGTGCGGCAGAGGCGGCCACGGGTCCCGGTGAGCAGGCCGCAACCGAAGTCAAGGACGGGACGATGGCGGCCACAAGTACCGGTGAGTAGGCCACCGCTGGAACCATAAGCGAGGCAGTGGTGGCCACGGAGGTCGAAGGGTAGGCCACGGAGCCTGGCGGCCTGGCCACGGCGGCATTACGGGACGGGCCGAAGTGGCGGCAGGTCTCGATGGATAGACCGCTGCTGGAGGTTGGAGAGCGGCAGGAGTGGCCATAGGTGGGTTCCGCACCAGCGACGCGGGATGTGGCGCCGCCGAGCGGGGCGGCTTGTGATCGCTGGCCGAGGCGTCGGTCAGCCCGGCGAGGGCTGCGGAGTCATCCGGAGCTGGGGACTCTGGAGAGCGGGAGGCCGAGCGGGGATGCCGAGGGCCGGTGTCGGGGCCCTGGGACCGGTCTTGTGCTCGGGACGTAGGGGTGGGACCTGCCTGCGGCGCCACAGGCTGTGCCAGAGGTACTCTCACCTTTCCTGTGGCTGTGGCTTTCTGCAGGCTGTTCCTCCACTCTCCCAGAGGTTGGTTCGGGGTGTAACCAGCCTCTACTGCTCCTCTGCAGCTCCCGCTCCTGTCGTCTGGCGTCTCGCCCTCGGCAGGATAGTTCCGCAGGGACGGTCGACAACAGATCCTCCAGCGGCCGCCCCGGGTAATCCATTTCTGCACCAACCCCTTCCTGCTCACAGGTCACCAGCGCTGCAGGGGCACAGAGTCTCTTTCAGGTTTTCTTTTGCTGGCTCCAAACACAGTCCCAATTCGTATTCCACTCGGGCACCATCTTGCAAAGTTTTTTTTCTTCTTCTTCCATTCCGGATCTGCCTGAGGAAAACCAGCAATCCACAGTCCAGTTTTTGTACCGCCCCGGATCCTCTGATGACAGCCAATGATCCGGAACAAAGTCTCAAATTTGTAATCCACAAGTAAAGCAACTCAAGCCCTTTTGATTTCTTCTGTCGTAGGCTTGCCGCTGAAGTTGTAGTATTGGCGGAGGTGATCCTGCCGACTACGCCAAATGTGGCCAAATGTGGTAGGGGTCAGATTGGGGGGACACTGCTTACCATGCACAGACGACACAGAGATGAGACGGAGGCAGATTTTCGGGTACAACAGGTCCGAGTTTATTGGCCGTCCTCCTGACGACCGTAGCCATACACCGCAGCACCTTTACAGCTCTCCGTATTCAGGCCCGGGTACCTGCACCTTCCTTCTGTTGTAGTGACGTTCCTCGCGGCTCTTTCACTGGGGCTGCCCTAGGCCTTTCTACCGCCAGCGCTTCACCAGTCCGAGGTCGTCGTCCATTTAGTACCCCCGGGGCCTCGTCTGTTCTGCATTTCTTCGTGTCGGGGCCACCCCCCTGACTGTCCTTTCTCCTCAGTCCCCTGGTCGAGCTCTCCACTGCTGCCCATTCTCCTTCACTGTCTCTTCTCCTCCTGAGCTCCTCCTGGGACTGGAACCCTCTGGAGCCCTCTCCTGTCCTATTTATCTCCCTCCTCGGGAAATCCCCTCATGGGTTCCTGTTTCCCCGCACCCATGACTAAGTGGTTTCTAAAGCCATAAGCTGCTGTCTAGTCCTGTACTCACGCTCCCCCTTTCCATCTTGTGGTCAAACTTAGGTACTGCAGTCCTATTCCATTTTCCCCCAGCTGTTTCCCTTCTATTATTATAAACGTCCATCTACAGTGCACCCAGCATCCCTTCTTCCTACAGACAAGTCCGTCACCTTCCCTACAGTACCACGACTGCTGGCACCAGGCGGCCGGCTCACAGGAGACACAAGTGAGTGTGTCTGCAGGAACGTGCAAAGTGGGATGCGTGCAAAGGAGCACACCAGAATACAGAGCTAGACAGCAGGTGTGCCAGGAGGCACAACAGAGTATTGGAACGGAGTACAGGATAGAGCGAGTGCCAGGAGGCACAGCAGAGTACAGGCAGAGTGCAGGACCAGAGCGTGTGCCAGGAGGCACAGCAGAGTACAAGGCAGAGTGCAGGTTCAGAGCGTGTGCCAAGAAGCACAATCGAGTACAAGGCAGAGTGCAGGTTCAGAGCGTGTGCCAAGAGGCACAATAGAGTACAAGGTAAAGGACCTGAATACAGCGCACAGCCAGGCAGGGAGATGGCAGACCAAGCCAGGAAGTACAACAATAATCAGGCACCTCCCACAGGAAGAGGTAGCCTGATAGAGCACCTGAGTCTTAGAACTTCCCGGTCAAGTCCTTCAGTATCATAGAGAGGACAAGACCAAAGACAGAGCTGGGCAGAGCGCGCATGCGCACTGGAACATAGCGCAACCATGGAGCTAGGAGCGAGAGGTGCGCGTGCACACCCGACGACACTGTCGGAGCGGCTGCGGCAGCGGAAGTGGTGACGACGAACCCGAGGTCCCACCCCCAGGTGGGAGTGGCATGACAGGCGGCGTGACAAAAGTGCTCTTTAGAATATTTTTTAGTGACGGTGAGGTAGATTATCCCCTCTTTACACCCCCTCTTTCTAAGGCCTCTTTCACACATCAGGTTTTCTGCTTCAGGCGCGATCCGGCGCTTTTGACTAAAACCGGATCCGTCGAAATGCAATGCCGGATCCGGTTTCCCCCCCATTGACTTGCATTAGAGCCGGATCGAGCCGGATGGCCATGCGTTTCATCCGATTTTCGCCGGATCCGGCAATGTGACGCGATCCGGCGTCTGGAAAAAACGGTGACTGTAACGTTTTTTGTATCCGTCGAAAAAGCCGGACACGCCGGATCCGGCGTGTCCGGCTTTTTCATACAATGAAAGCCTATGAGCGCCGCAATGCGCCGGATCCGGCGACAGCCGGATCCGGCGGCCGGATCCGGTTTCTTTGGTCTGAGCATGCTCAGTAGCTCTGCCCACAGGACATATATAAAAGCAAGACAATGGGACCCTCAGCCACACCCAACATGCCACCCAAGCCAAGAACCAGGAGCAGGAGAAGGCAGCAGACATCTGCAGCAGCAGCACCATCAGCACCACCCCAAATGGAGCAGCATGCTGAACAACGGGAGGGGAGTCCAGCAGCAGATGAGAGACGGTAATTATCAAATCCCCCATTCCTCCAAACTAGGGCTATGGAATATCAAGATATTCATTGGCCCTTTGTTTCTCTTTATTCAACAGCCGCCCAATAGAGGCAGCAGCAGCAGCAGCAGCAATGGCAGCAGCAGAAACACCACCCACAGCCATGGAGGTTGGCCATGAGGAAGACAGCACATCTTCTGGGAGCCCTCCCTCGCATCGTCAGCGTTTGACGGTAAGTTTTTATTTCCAAAATCCATCATCTCTGTAATATATGTGTATTCATTGCCTTTTATTTCAAAACAGGAATCACAAGATGAAGAGGAGCTCCCAGAAGAAGAAGGAAGGGGTGGACAGACACTTGGAGTGGGCACACAATTGGTAAGTTTTTTGCATCAAACGCAGAAACACAACATCACACTACACACAACACATAGAAAACAATGTTCTGCAGACCACACACAGCAAACAAATGCCTACATCCAAAGACATAACATTTTTTATTTTCTTCTCTAGTCTTCCCAATCTGGTGCTCGGCCAAGAGGTCCTCGCAGTGCCTCCCAGGGTCGTCGGCGACAGCAACGCGGCGGTCACCAGCGTGTAAGTATAAATATTTTTGCTTTGTTTTTTTTGCACTTTTTATTTCATTTCTTTTGTGGAGGCTAATTATGTTATTTTTGTCTTTTTCTTTAACAGCCTTCACAGCGTGCTCCCGACTCTGACGGTGAGGATGGAGGGATTGATGTGGACCGCCTCATCGATCTCGTCAGAGAAAGGGAGCCGCTCTGGAATATGGCTGACCGACGCCACGCTGACCTGATCGTTACCCGACGACTCTGGGAGGAAATCTGTTCGCTCCTTGTGGACCGCTGGGAGGACCTCGAAGCTCGGGCCCAGATTAAAGAGCGTAAGTATATACAGTACCGGTTGCTTGA
This sequence comes from Dendrobates tinctorius, assembly GCF_039654945.1. Classification (NCBI taxonomy): domain Eukaryota; kingdom Metazoa; phylum Chordata; class Amphibia; order Anura; family Dendrobatidae; genus Dendrobates; species Dendrobates tinctorius. The sequence continues at coordinate 8,791,458 of NW_027361939.1, read as the reverse complement.
TTTAAACCAGTGTTTCCCGAACTCCAGTCCTCGTGGTCCCCATGGATCATGTGTTCAGGATTTCTATTTACTTTGGAAATCCTGAAAACATGACCCCTGGGGACCATGAGGACTGGAGTTTGGGAAACACTGATGTTGTATACTAACCACTTTGTCCTTTCTTGTTTCAGGGGAGAGAATTGTGAAGCGGTGGCGGTCTGTGAGGGATCGTTTCAAGAAGGAGTTCAATAAAGAGATGCGGGCCCCGAGTGGATCTGGAGGACGCAGGAGCAAGTACAAGTACGCACGAGCCCTGTCGTTCCTCCGGGAGACAATGCTCACCAGAAGGTAAATATTACACACCACATGTGACAAAAAAATGTTTAGATGTAACTTTTTTTTTTCAGCCAGGGCCATACCATGTCACTATTTTAATTGTTTTTTTTTCTCTTTATTCCACAGCACGGTGAGCAGCACTCGGGAGCCTGCACGATTGGACCCTTCTGAGGCGATCCCTGAGGAGACCGGCACCGAGGGACACTTCGACCTCCCCGGTACATCTGCACCTTCACAGCCTTCCCACACATTCGACCCATCTGTCCCATCCACCAGCACAGGAGCATCGTGGCCGCCTACATTACATGAAGCTGCTGGTGAGGAGATCGCTTTCCCTTTACCCCACCCTTCTGCCCCTGCCACCTCTAGTACACCTGCGGGTACTGGGCGGCAGCGGCAGAGGGGTCAGGAAAAGACTTATGCGCCAGAGTTCTTGCATCTGAATGCATCTTTCCAGAACTGTCTAAAAGTCTTGTCAGAGCAAATCTCCGCAGGCTATCAGCAGATCAACTCCAGCATTCTGGAGGTGAAGACACTTCTGCAAACCATGCATTCAGAAGCAAGATCTTCGCCAAACCACACCTTTTTCAGGTCTGTTGTGGAGCGCATGGAAACGCTCTCTCCTGCCCAGCAGATGCATGTAATGCATTCATGCCACGCTGCTCTCCAGCAAGTTACCTCCCAACCTCCTCCTCCCACCACAGTAGTTCCTCCACCTGCACCCCCTCCAGCCACTTTCCATCCTCCCACTCCTATTACATCTACACCCCCTCCAGCCACTTTCCATCCTCCCCCTCCTATTACATACCATCCACCTCCCCAGCACCATCCACCTCCCCAGCACCATCCACCTCCCCAGCACCAGCAACCTCCTCAGCACCAGCAACCTCCCCAGTACCAGCAACCTCCCCAGTACCAGCAACCTCCCCAGTACCAGCAACCTCCCCAGTACCAGCAACCTCCCCAGTACCAGCGACCTCCCCAGTACCTGCAAACTCCCCAGTACCAGCAACCTCACCAGTACCAGACATCTCCCCACTTCCAGCAACCTGCCCCGTACCAGACATCTCCCCACTTCCAGCAACCTGCCCCGTACCAGACATCTCCCCACTTCCAGCAACCTGCCCCGTACCAAACTCCTTCCCCATACAACTTGCCATCAACATCATCTGCTCCTACAGTCCCTGCCCAACCCTCCACTCCACCACCCACCACCTCTTCTGCTTCCCACATGTCCACCCATTCTGTAGTTTTTTCCACACCTTCACCTCTAACTGTTCCTTCCCCACCACGATCCCAGTCCTCTCTCCACACTCCCAGTGTCGAAGTGTCCCGCAGCCCCTACAGCAGTATTTCCACCACACACTACACAGATTTATAATGTGTGTATTTAAATAAAAATGACCAGTTTTATGGTTTCAAAGCTTTATTAAACAAGTTTATTAAAATTTTAAAAAAGTTTACTAAAAAAAACATTTTTCAATAAAAGTTAAATTATTTTACACTGGTTGTCTGTCATTTCTTTCTGCGGCGAAAAAGGTTAAATACAGGGTATTTAAAAGGTGAAATGGTATTCAAAACTAGGTATATAACTGTGGGTAAATTTTAGCTTTTTGCCACAGTTGTGTTCCTGGTTGTGTTTGAAGCAAAGTATTTCACCTAAAAAGTTGTGTTTATTGTTGGTGATTTCATAACAATGTACACAACTTTTGTTAAAAGGTGAAATACTTTGCATAAAACACAACCAGGTACACACCTGTGGCCTAAAGCTAAAAATAGAGACCATGACAAGATAGCCAACTTTGGTTGGCAAAGGTATATACTGTTGGTACAGAAGGTACACAAGTTTGGTTGGGCACAAATCTTTCACACTCTGTCATCCTGCCAGTGTACTCTGCCTTGAGGTGACATAAAGTATAGTGCAAAATTGTCCCTCATTACTGAAACCGTCACAGAACTTCTAGTGGTAATGTCATGGTAATCTTGCAAGGTGGTTTCTTCAGAGGTGTCCTCAATGGAAATGGGTTCCTTGCAGATAACAAAATTGTGGAGTACCACGCATGCTTTGATCACCTCGTCCACATTTCTGTCTTGAGGTTGATCGCAGTCAATAGGACCCGCCATTTGGCTGTCAGAATACCAAAGGTACATTCAACCATTCTTCTTGCTCTTGTGAGGTGGTAATTAAAAATGCGTTTTGGTCTTGTCAATCCTCTGCTAGAGTACGGTTTCAAAAGGTGTTCTGACAGCTGGAAGGCTTCATCCCCTACACAGACAAATGGCATAGGTGGACCAGATGTTTGCGGCAGCGGTCTAGGTGGTGGGAACTGGAAGGTGTTTCCATACAGTTTACGCCCCATGGCAGACAGTTTGAAAACTTGAGAGTCATTGGAGCGGCCATAGGCCCCAATATCAACCACAATAAATTTGTGTTCCGCGTCAGCGATGGCCATGAGGACAATTGAAAAATATTTCTTGTAATTGAAATATTCCTATCCCGATCCAGCTGGCTTTACAATGCGGATATGTTTCCCGTCCACAGCGCCCAAGCAGTTGGGAAACTGACATATCTGTTGAAACTTGTCAGCAATTTCAATCCACCTCTCTGTTGTGGGCTCTGGTAAAAACTCTTCAGCTAAGGAGTCCCACAGTGCACGGCATGTGTACTTCACTATTCCAGATATGGTGGAAATCCCGAGTCTGTACTGGAAATGCAGTGACGAAAGGGATTCTCCAGTTGCAAGAAATCTGTGGGGAATTAAAAAACAATAAATTAGTTTTAAATCACAGCATTACATACCAAAACTGAGCTATAACACTTGGAGATACAAACTACCACCAACAAGATTGCAGTGAAAGTGTGCTCTGATGCGATCACATCCAATAAATGTGGCTTACCTTAAAGTCACCATCAGACGCTCTGCGGGTGAAACAGAGAAGCGGCAATAGGTGTCCGCTTTTCTTATGAGGTGTGCAATGCGCTCCACCAAGTAATCAAAATTCTCCATTTTAATCCTAACATATCCAAAAAATTTATCCGGGTTTCGTCGAAGGTCCATGCAGAGTGTAGAATAGACCCCACGCGTCATTCTCTTGGCTGTGATGGGGTGGATCCACAAACGTCGTCTACGATGCCTGATGCGCTGCTGTCTCGCTCTCTCCTTCTCCAGAACAATCACCCTCAAACGATTCGCCTCCGCTATAAAATCCGCCAAATTCTTCAAAATATTTCCAATGACAACATCCATCTTCGCCAGTAACTTGCTCTTCTCTCCAACCTGCACTTTCTCCTCTACAACCTGTCAAAGAAGGGCTGTAGGAACATGCTATATATAGTTTTCCAGTAGCCAATCCCGTTCGGAAGGCCACAAGGGTCAATTTTAAAAACCGGATCCGGCGTAATCCGTCGAAAAACAGATAGAAAAACGGATGAACCGGATGAGACGGATCCGGTTTTGTCTGTCAAGAAAAAGACGGATCCGGCAGAAAACCGGATCCGTCACATCCGGTTTTACTAAACATTTGCCGGATCCGGCGTTCCGGCACGACGCTGGATCGCGCCTGACGCCGAAAACCTGAAGTGTGAAAGTAGCCTAAGGCTGCAAAGAAACTTAGACAAAATCAGAGGAGCATGGATATTCTCTCTGGGTTCCCATGACCTTTCTTCAGGGCCAAAACCCTTTCAATCAAATAAGAAAAGAGTTCTCCCTCTTACCCTCTTCATGGCCAGAATGTCTTTTACCTCAAACTCGTCCCCCATACCAACAGGCTGGGGAGTGTGGCCAGTAGAAGGATGGAACCGGTTCAGTACCACAGGTTTGAAGAATTACACATGGAAGGAATTGGGAATACGGAGCGAAGGGGGTAATTTCAATTTGTACGCAACATCATTAATGCACCTGATAACCTTAAAAGGACCAATGTAACGGGGACCCAGTTTGTAAGATGGTACCTTAAGGCGAATGTATCTGGAGGAAAGCCACACCTTGTCACCAAGAAGATAAGGAGGAACGTCCAGGCGCCTCTTGTCAGCGTGTTGTTTCATCCTGTCAGGGGCTTTCTCGAGAGCGGTTTTGGTCTCCTGCCATACCCTGGAGAACTCCACGGATAGAGAGTCAGCCACAGGTTCCCCTGAGACAGGAAGTACCGGAAGAGGCACACTGGGATGCTGTCCGAAAATGATGAAGAAGAGATACTTGGTGGACGATTCGCTGGAGTGGTTATTGTAGGCAAATTCAGCTCAAGGAAGTAGACCGACCCAGTCGTTGTGATGAGCATTAGTAAAGTGCCGGAGATAGGATGTAAGGATCTGGTTTGTGCGTTCCACTTGCCCATTGGTTTGGGGGTGATAAGCAGAAGAGAAGTCCAATGTCACCTTCATGAGTCCACAAAGAGCTCTCCAAAACCGGGACGTGAATTGAACCCCTCTGTCAGATACGATGTGCAGCGGGAAACCATCGATTCTGAAGACATGGGAAATGAAGATCTTTGCCAATTCAGGAGCCGAAGGTAGGCTGGGAAGAGGAACGAAATGAGCCATATTTGAAAATCGGTCTACAACCACCAGAACCACCGTGCAACCGGAGGAGCGAGGCAAATCGGTAATAAAATCCATGGCTATGTGCTGCCTTGGAACCGAAGGTGCAGGAAGCGGAAGCAGAAGACCGGAGGGTGGCTGTCTGGGTACTTTGTTCTGAGCGCAGGAAGGATAAGAAGCCACAAAGTCTTTGACATCCTGGGAAAGGGATGGCCACCAATAGTAATGGGAAATCAAGGAAAGAGTCTTCTTGACACCAACATGGCCGGCAGTCTTGGACGAATGTTCCCAGTTGAACACTCATCTCCGGTCATTCTCAGCCACAAAGGTTCTTCCCGGAGGTAACATGGTCAACCTGATAGGAGCCGATGATATGGGAAGGCTCTTCTTCAGCCTCAGTTGACTGGAAAGACCTAGACAACGCATCCTGTTATGATTGGGTCACCGAGGAGGAAAGTAAGACCAAGCTAAGCCACAGAAAACCAGAGAGGTTGGTAACTAAGCGAATTGCAGACCCCTGATCCTATCCACACAACAACGGAAATTCCCCGCACTTCAACATGATCAGACAATTGCTTAATCTCCATTAAAGAAGAAAAAATCCTCCTACGGCCCCAGAGAAAAAGAGGAAAAAATATATATAAAAACAAAATTCTGACCCTTTTTTTTTTTTTTTTACAATTCTCTCCTGCTTTTGATTACCCTAGAATTTGCGGTTTGGCTGGTGATTCTGTTATGATTGGGTCACCGAGGAGGAAAGCAAGACCAAGCTAAGCCACAGAAAACCAGAGAGGTTGGTAACTAAGCGGATTGCAGACCCCTGATCCTATCCACACAACTAGCAGTAGCCGTGAAGCGTACCTACAATGATTCTAGATGCCTCGACACAGCCGGAGAACTAAATAAGCCTAAAGCAAGAAAGGGGAAATCTAAACTGCCCCAAAGCAGACTCCAAAGGAATAGATAGCCCCCAAACATATATTGTCAGTGAGACAAGATGAAAACACAAAGGCAGGTAGGAAAATAGACTGAGTAAACGAAGGGGCCCACACTAACTAGACAGGACAGGAAAGGAAAGACACTGTCTGCAATCACGCAAAAAACCCTGCAAAAAATGCCCAACACGTCTGATAGAAAAAATACTGAAGTCACTAGTAGTGTTGAGCGATACCACCCGATACTGAAAAATATCGGATCGGAATGGATCGGCCGATCTAAAAAAAGTATCGGGTATCGCCGATTCCGATCCCGGAAGTCCCATTCAAGTCAATGGAACAGAAATATCGGAATTAAAAAAAACCCTTTCTTTCCCTGTTGGTTAATTCTACATGAAGAAAAACAACTAATAATAATGTAGAATGTATTGTGGGAGGTGTAGGAGACATTAAAGCCATAGTGGTTTAGCCCAATCAAATGGAATAGCAGGAATTTTTTTTTTTTTAAAGACGTTCGAAGTTACAAAGATATTGACTATGTTAAAGTCTTTAATTTTTTGTCAGACATGTATGTTTCACTACTTCCATGCTCTTCACCTTCTTTTTTACTTCTCCCACACTTTCTCCTTCATCATCTTCAGCAGCAGCAGCAGCAGCAGTATCTTCTTCTTCTTCTTCTTCTTCTTCTTCTTTTTCCTCTTCTTCCTCTTCCTCTTCTTCTTCTTCTTCTTCTTCCTCTTCTTCTTCTTCTTCTTCTTCTTCTTCCTCTTCCTCTTCTTCTTCTTCTTCTTCCTCTTCTTCTTCTTCTTCCTCTTCTTCTTCTTCTTCCTCTTCCTCTTGTTCTTCATCATATTCTTATTTGTGTCAGGCATTCCTGTAGTTGTTATCTATAAAAGTTTGAAGATTACACCTTCCGTTCAGCCTGTCACAAAAGATTTACAACAGGATTTGTCCACGTTCAGTTTGGCATGCAGCAGCAGGCCTTTTCCAGGGGCACCACGAGGAGGATCGGATTCACCCCCATACACTGCTTAGTCTTCTTCTGCTTATAAATTTGATAATCTCATTTGCTCAGATTTTTAGTCTTATGCTTAATGTTTTTCTGCTTTTGGTGTTTATGCTTCTTGGTCTTCTGTCTCTTGTTGTTCTGTATCTTGGTGGTTGTCTTCCTGTTCTTTGTCCTCTTGGTCATCTTCTTCAGGGTCATCTTTTAGGTATTCTTCTGTGTGGTCTTCAGGGTCATCGTCTTCATGGTCATTGTCAGGGAGATCCAGAGTGAAAATCAAAAACCATTTCCACAAGCTTGAACTTTGAAAAGTAGCAGAAGTTACAAGAAGGCTGAGGAACTGGCGAGAACCAGCTGATGGTACTGGATCCCGGAGTGGCAGCAGAATGAACAAGAGCCAATGGCACAACCGTGGACCAGCTGACGGTGCTGGAACACGGTTACTAAGCAGGAGGTACCTGTGCTCCAAAGCACTACCAAGGACCAGCAGACGTTGCTGGAACTCGGATACCGACAAGGAGACACCTAGGCCAAAGGCTCTGCCGGGATCCAGCTGACGTTGCTGGAACCCGGATGGGTAACAGAAGGTACCCATGATTAGCAAAGTGTCGCGTCCGCGAGAAGGCCGCAGTTGCCGAAACCCTCAGTCCTACAGGGGGTGCTTTTCCTATTGGCACTATGGAACCAGCCTTTGTTACCAGAACCTGCAGTCCACATAGGAAGCACCGAAACTGCAGGTACCATAGACTCGGCTAACCCGACCGCAACACGACAGGACAACGTATCAGTGGCAAAGTTACGTTGACACTACCCGGAAACAGCAGGCGTGCTGTAACCAGGCTGGGCAGGAGGGAGTGCCCATGCCAAAGACACTTCCGAGAACCAGCTGACGGTGCTGGAACCCGGAGGGTTAGCATTAGCTACAAGAGTAAATGGAACTACCGAGAACCAGCTGACGGTGCTGGAACTCAGAGTGGCAGCAAAAGGAACAACAGCCAATGGCACAACCGTGGACCAGCTGACGGTGCTGGAACACGGTTACTAAGCAGGAGGTAGCTGTGCTACAAAGCACTACCAAGGACCAGCAGACGTTGCTGGAACTCGGATACCAAGAAGGAGGCACCTAGGCCAATGGCTCTGCCGAGAGCCAGCTGACGGTGCTGGAACCAGGATGGGTAGCAGAAGCTGCAAGAGCAAATGACTCTAGCGAGGACCAGCTGACGGTGCTGGAACCCGGAGGGGCAGCAGAAGGAACAAGAGCCAATGGGACAACCGTGGAACAGCTGACGGTACTAGAACACGGTTTCTAAGGAGGAGGTACCTGTGCTAAAAAGCACTACCAAGGACCAGCAGACGTTGCTGGAACTCGGATACTGAGAAGGAGGCACCTAGGCCAAAGGCTCTGCCGAGAACCAGCTGACGGTGCTGGAACCCGGATGGGTAGCAGATGGTACCCTGGAAAAAAACAAAGTTGCAAGGCCGTGAGCCGGCTGCAGTTACCGAAACCCACAGTCCTACAGGGGGTGCTTGTCCTATTGGCACTACGGAACCAGCCTTCATTACCAGAACCCGCAGCCCACATAGGAAGCACCGAAACTGCAGGCACCATAGACTCGGCTAACCCGACCACAACACGACAGGACAACGTATCAGTGGCAAAGTGACGTTGACACTACCCGGAAACAACAGGCGTGCTGTAACCAGGCTGGGCAGGAGGGAGTACCCGTGCCAAAGACACTGCCGAGAACCAGCTGATGGTGCTGGAACCCGGAGGGCTGTAAAAGGAACAAGAGCCAATGGCACAACCGTGGACCAGCTGACGGTGCTGGAACACGGTTTCAAAGCAGGAGTTACCTGTGCTCCAAAGCACTACCAAGGACCAGCAGACATTGCTGGAACTCGGATACCAAGAAGGAGGCACCTAGGCCAAAGGCTCTGCCGAGAAACAGCTGACGGTGCTGGAACCCGGCTGGGCAGGAGGGAGTACCCGTGGCAAACACACTTGTGAGCAGCAACATGCGATGTTGAAGCCCAGGGGTCAATCATGCAGCAGGCTGAGGCCAACTTGGAGCGAGTTTTATATTGGTTGTACACAACTACTGATTGTAACCCTGCTCCACTTTGGCCTCTGGCTCTACTGTCTCTAGTTTTCCCCTGGCCTCCAACCACGCCAGTTGCTGCTCTGCAGTGTTGTCTGCACAATCCACACTTGTTCCTGAGTTACTGGGGCTCAGTCACGTCCGTTGATCCCCTGATGTGTGTCCGTCAAGGTGTCCTGCTCTGTCCACATTCCCACAACTGTTAATGGGAATGGGGACAGAGCAGGAGACATTGCCGGACACACATCAGGGGATCAACTGACGTGACTGAGCCCCAGTAACACAGGAACAAGTGGGGATTGTGCAGACGGCACATCAGAGCAGCGACTGGCAGGCTTGGAGGCCAGGGGAAATACTAGAGACAGTACAGCCAGAGGCCTAAGTGGACCACGGTTAAAAGTCAGTAGTAGTGTGATGTTGGAGGCAGCAGTAGACTTTGCCATCCGCACAGCAGGGGAACAGCTGGCGTTACTGAACCCCACAGACACAGGAGCGAGTGATTCTATCTGTGCGGACGTCATTTCCAAGCTACAACTGGCTGTGTTGAAGCCCAGGATCAATGCTCCGAGCATGCTGAGGCCTACTTGGAGCAAGTGGAAAATAACATGTAGTGTGATGTTGGAGGCAGCAGGAGATTTTGCCATCTGCACAGCAGGGGAACAGCAGGCATTACTGAATCCCACTAACACAGGAGCTAGTGTGTGTTTCTCTGTGAAGACGGCACTTCTGAATACCAACTGGCAATGTTGGAGACCAGGGTGAGGCATGGAGCAGGCTGAGGCCTGCTAGGGTTGGCATGTGGAGGCAGCAGGAGATTCTGCCATCCGCGCAGCAGGGGAACAGCAAACATTACTGAACCCCACTAACACAGGAGCTAGTGTGTGTTTCTCTGTGAAGACGGCACTTCTGAACACCAACTGGCATTGTTGGAGACCAGGATGAGGCATGGCGCAGGCTGAGGCCTGATAGGGTTGGCATGTGCAGGCAGCAGGAGACTTTGCCATCTACAAGGCAGGGGAACAGCTGTCATTACTGAACCCCACAGACACAGTAGCGACTGTGTTTTTCTCTGTGAAGACTGCACTTCTGAACACCAACTGGCATTGTTGGAGACCAGGATGAGGCATGGAGCAGGCTGAGGCCTGATAGGGTTGGCATGTGGAGGCAGCAGGAGACTTTGCCATCTACACAGCAGGGGAACAGCTGTCATTACTGAACCCCACAGACACAGTAGCGAGTGTGTTTTTCTCTGTGAAGACAGCACTTCTGAACACCAACTGGCATTGTTGGAGACCAGGATGAGGCATGGAACAGGCTGAGGCCTGATAGGGTTGGCATGTGGAGGCAGCAGGAGACTTTGCCATCTACACAGCAGGGGAACAGCTGTCATTACTGAACCCCACAGACACAGTAGCGAGTGTGTTTTTCTCTGTGAAGACGGCACTTCTGAACACCAACTGGGGTTGTTGGAGACCAGGATGAGGCATGGAGTTGGCTGAGGCCAACTTGCTGCACGTTTTATAGAGGTTGTAGACTACTACTGATTGTAACCGTGCTCCACTTAGGCCTCTGGCTCCACTGTCTCTAGTATTTCCCCTTGCCTCCAATCCCGCCAGTGACAGCTCTGAAGTGGCGTCAGCACAATCCACACTTGTTCCTGTGTTACTTGGGCTCAGTCCCGTCAGATGATCCCCTGATGTGTGTCCGGCAAGGTCTCCTGCTCTGTCCTCATTCACACTACTAGTAATGGGAATGTGGACAGAGCAGGAGACCTTGACGGGCACACATCAGGGGATCAACTGACGTGACTGAGGCCAAGTAACACAGGAACAAGTGTGGATTGTGCAGACGCCACTTCAGAGCTGTCACTGGCAGGGTTGGAGGCCAGGGGAAATACTAGAGACAGTGGAGCCAGAGGCCTAAGTGGAGCAGGGTTACAAATTAGTAGTAGTTTGAATGTGGATGGAGCAGTAGACTTTGCCGTCCACACAGCAGGGGAGCAGCTGGCATTACTGAACCCCACTAACACAGGAGCGAGTGTTTATATCTGTGTGAACGGCACTTCCAGGCTACAACTGGCTGTGTTGCAGCCCAGGATCAATGCTCCGAGCAGGCTAAGGCCTACTTGGAGCGAGGAGAAAAAGCGTTGTAGTGTGAGTTTGGAGGCAGCAGGAGACTTTGCCATCCACACAGCAGGGGAACAGCTGGCGTTACTGAACCCCACTAACACAGGAGCGAGTGTTTATATCTGTGCGGACGGCACTTCCAGGCTACAACTGGCTGTGTTGTAGCCCAGGATCAATGCTCCGAGCAGGCTGAGGCCTACTTGGAGCGAGGAGAAAAAGCATTGTAGTGTGAGTTTGGAGGCAGCAGGAGACTTTGCCATCCACACAGCAGGGGAACAGCTGGCGTTACTGAACCCCACTAACACAGGAGCGAGTGTTTATATCTGTGCGGACGGCACTTCCAGGCTACAACTGGCTGTGTTGTAGCCCAGGATCAATGCTCCGAGCAGGCTGAGCCCTACTTGGAGCGAGGAGAAAAAGCGTTGTAGTGTGAGTTTGGAGGCAGCAGGAGACTTTGCCATCCACACAGCAGGGGAACAGCTGGCGTTACTGAACCCCACTAACACAGGAGCGAGTGTTTATATCTGTGTGGATGGCACATCCAGGCTACAACTGGCTGTGTTGTAGCCCAGGATCAATGCTCCGAGCAGGCTGAGGCGTACTTTGAGCGAGGAGAAAAAGCGTTGTAGCGTGAGTTTGGAGGCAGCAGGAGACTGCCATCCACACTGCAGGGGAACAGCTGGCGTTACTGAACCCCACTAACACAGGAGCGAGTGTTTATATCTGTGCGGACGGCACTTCCAGGCTACAACTGGCTGTGTTGTAGCCCAGGATGAAGCATGCAGCAGGCGGAGGACAACTTGTAGCTGGTTTTATAGAGGTTGTAGACTACTACTGATTGTCACCATGCTCCACTATGGCCTCCGGCTCCACTGTCTCTAGTATTTCCCCTGGCCAACAACCCCGCCAGTTTGTTAGCACCGCCACGATGGGTCCCGCTGTCCCTGCCGTCCCCATACTCACCGCCGCTGCTTCGGCCTCCAGTCCGGGTCCCTCCTGCCTCTCGCTCCCAGCGCGCACCTCCAGTCGTCCTCCGTTCCGGCGGGCGGTCTCCCGGTACGCTCCCCCTCTGCCCTCGGCCGCGCGCACTGTGCCTCTGCGCACGCGCCGGGGGGCCTGACCGCGCGTCCCTGCCGTATGGATGCCTGCTGGCCTGACCTGATCCTGACCCACCGCCTGGCCAATCGGAGGATACCATCAGATATTTCAGGCCGCCCTCCCTTAGGGGAGGCGCCTGACTATCGAGTTCTCCTCACTGCGTTCAGGCCCTGCTTGCTCTTGCTGGTCCCCAGCTCTCGCTCGCTCCCCCAGCTCCCATAGCTGCTTCAGCCTATGCCTCCCTGCTAACCCTCCTGTGTCTTCCTTTTACAGCTCCCTGTGTCCTGCTTCCGTCTGGTTCCGCTGCTCTCCTTCACCCTTCCGCAACTACCTCCATTTCCTGGACCCTGGTTACCCCGGATCGCTCATCCTCCTCTCCGCTGCTCACCCTCTTGAGCCGACCCCTGGTCCTGGCCGCCGTGACGTTTGAGCTTCCTGAGCCTGCTCCCAAACGGTCCCTGTATAGGGGTCAGGCCACCTGGTGCGCTCGCTCAGGGAGAGTTCGGCGTCACCGTCCAGTGGGTCCACTCCTGTCCTAGCATCCAGCATTGTGACACAGTTACAGCTCTGAAGTGGCGTCTGCACAATCCACACTTGTTCCTGTGTAACTGTGGATCAGTCCCGTCTGTTGATCCCCCGATGTGTATTTGGCAAGCTCTCCTGCTCAGTCCTCATTCACACTACTAGAGACAGTGGAGCCAGAGGCCTAAGTTGAGCACAGTTACAAATCTGTAGTAGTTTGCATGTGGAGGCAGCAGGAGACTTTGCCGTCTACACAGGAGGGGAACAGCTGGCATTACTGAACCCCACTAACACAGGAGCTAGTGTGTGTTTCTCTGCAAAGACGGCACTTCTGAACACCAACTGGCATTGTTGGAGCCCAGGATGAGGCATGGAGCAGGCTGAGGCCTGATGGTGTTGGCATGTGGAGGCAGCAGGAGACTTTGCCGTCTACACAGCAGGGGAACAGCTGGCATTACTGAACCCCAATAACACAGGAGCTAGTGTGTGTTTCTCTGCGATGACGGCACTTCTGAACACCAACTGGCGTTGTTGGAGCCCAGGATGAGGCATGGAGCAGGCTGAGGCCTGATGGTGTTGGCATGTGGAGGCAGCAGGAGACTTTGCCGTCTACACAGCAGGGGAACAGCTGGCATTACTGAACCCCAATAACACAGGAGCTAGTGTGTGTTTCTCTGCGATGACGGCACTTCTGAACACCAACTGGCGTTGTTGGAGCCCAGGATGAGGCATGGAGCAGGCTGAGGCCTGATGGTGTTGGCATGTGGAGGCAGCAGGAGACTTTGCCGTCTACACAGCAGGGGAACAGCTGGCATTACTGAACCCCACTAACACAGGAGCTAGTGTGTGTTTCTCTGCGAAGACGGCACTTCTGAACACCAACTGGCATTGTTGGAGACCAGGATGAGGCATGGAACAGGCTGAGGCCAGATAGGGTTGGCATGTGGAGGCAGCAGGAGACTTTGCCATCTACACAGCAGGGGAAGAGCTGGCATTACTGAACCCCACAGACATAGTAGCGAGTGTGTTTTTCTCTGTGAAGACGGCACTTCTGAACACCAACTGACGTTGTTGGAGCCCAGGATGAGGCATGGAGCTGGCTGAGGCCAACTTGCAGCACGTTTTATAGAGGTAGTAGACTACTACTGATTGTAACCGTGCTCCACTATGGCCTCTGGCTCCACTGTCTCTAGTATTTCCCCTGGTCTCCAATCCCGCCAGTGACAGCTCTGAAGTGGCGTCAGCACAATCCACACTTGTTCCTGTGTTACTTGGGCTCAGTCCCGTCAGATGATCCCCTGATGTGTGTCCGGCAAGGTCTCCTGCTCTGTCCTCATTCACACTACTAGTAATGGGAATGTGGACAGAGCAGGAGACCTTGCCGGACACACATCAGGGGATCAACTGACGTGACTGAGGCCAAGTAACACTGGAACAAGTGTGGATTATGCAGACGCCACTTAAGAGCTGTCACTGGTGGGGTTGGAGGCCAGGGGAAATACTAGAGACAGTGGAGCCAGAGGCCTAAGTGGAGCAGGGTTAAAAATCAGTAGTAGTTTGAATGTGGATGGAGCAGGAGACTTTGCCGTCCACACAGTAGGGGAGCAGCTGGCGGTACTGAACCCCACTAACATAGGAGCTAGTGTTTTTCTCTGTGCAGACGACACATCTGAGCGACAACTGGCTGTGTTGAAGCCCAGGGATTATAGTTCAGGTGGTAGAAACATGAACACAACAGGAGACCTGTATACAGTTGCCAAACAATTATTTAGTCGGGAAGAGGACTGGCAAATTCTGGGGAGATCCAGGCCTTATTCATTTTCAGAAAAGTAAGCCGGTCGACGTTATCGGAAGAAAGTCGCATGCGACGGTCTGTTAGTACACCACTTGTGGCACTAAAGACGCGTTTCGATAATACACTGGCAGCAGGGCAAGCCAGCACCTCCAATGCATACTGGCTAAACTCTGGCCATGTATCCAGCTTAGAGACCCAAAACTTGAAGGGGGAAGAGCCATCTGGGAGTGCAGTCACAGGGCAAGACATGTAGTCTGTCACCATCTGACGGAAACGTTGCCTCCTGCTGACTGGAGCCATCAGTGATGGTGTAGACAATTGTGGCGGACACACAAAACTTAGCCACATTTGGGCCATAGTGGTCTTGCCTTGTGCTGAGGCGCTGCCTCTGCTCCCTCTTTGTGCCAAGTGTCCTCCACTGGCTCGAATGCACAGAGGTGCTTTGTAAAGCACTGGCACCACTGCTGTCGGGTGGAATGGAAAACATGATGGACTGCACCAGTGTGTCTTGGTACTCCCGCAGTTTACGCTCCCGGTTCAACGTTGGTATGAGGGTTTGCAAGTTGTCCCGGTAGCGAAGATCTAGGAGGGTGTACACCCAATAATCAGCCGTGTAGAGAATGTGGGCAATGCGGCGGTCGTTTCTCAGGCACTGCAGCATGAATTCAACCATGTGCTGCAGACTCCCAACTGCCAAAGAACCGTTGTCCCCTGCTTGAGGCGTGATCTCTGCCTGCTCTGCATCACCCCACCCTCGCTGTACATACTGACTAGAGCTTTGTGTACCTCCCTCCTCTGGAGAGATGTCTTCCTCCTCCATCGACTCCTCCTCATCCTCCTCACAAAGTGTCCCCTGCCTAGGCCTTTGTGAGGAAGCACGTAGCGCAGACAGTCCAGAAGCAGATGGCATTTGGGACTCCTCATCCTCCACCTCTTCCAAAACCTCATCCCTTAGTGCTTGCAGTGTTTTTTGAAGCAGGCAGATAAGGGGGACAGTCATGCTGACTAGTGCATCATCTGCACTCGCCATCCACGTGGAATCATCGAAGGCACGTAAAATGAGGCAGATGTCCTTCATAGAGGCCCACTCAGTGGTGCTGAAGTGTGACCGGCGCACATTGCGACTTGTTTGCGCTTGATGCAGCTGGTACTCCATGACTGCTGCCTGCTGCTCACACAACCGCTCCAACATATGTAACGTAGAATTCCACCTGGTGGGTAGGTCACATATGATGCGATGTTCCGGAAGGCGTAATCGGCGCTGCAGAGCAGCAAGGCACGATCTTGCCGTGCTGGAACGCCACAAGTGAGCGCACTCTATGCGGACCTTGTGCAGCAGTGCATTAAGATCCGGATAGTCCCTCAGAAAGCTCTGCACGATCAAGTTGAGCACATGTGCCAGACATGGGATGTGAGAGAGGTTGCCTAGGCCAAGAGCTGCCAACCAGATTTCGGCCATTGTCACACACTACCAAGCCCGGCTGGAGATTCGCTGGCACAAACCACACGTCGCTCTCCTGCTTGATGGCATTCCAGAGCTCCTGCGCTGTGTGGCTTCGATTCCCCAAAGAAATTAATTTCAGTACGGCCTGTTGACGTTTGGCCACGGCTGTGCTCATATCGGTCGTAACAGGCTCCTGCTGCGCTGTTTCAGAGGAACTGGAGTAGGAGGAGGAGTCAATATGTGCAGACTGGATTCCTGCAATCCGTGGAGTTGGCAGAACATGTAGAGCGCCACTCTCCAGATCTGTACCCGGCTCCACAACATTGACCCAATGGGCAGTGAGGGAAAGGTATCGTCCCTGTCCATGGTTACTGGTCCACGCATCAGAGGTCAGGTGGACCTTGCTACTGATGGCGTTTAGTAGCGCATGTTTTATGCTTGCTTCCACATGTTTCTGCAGGGCAGGGACGGCTCGTCTGCTGAAATAAAAGCGGCTGGGCACGGTGTATTGTGGGACTGCCAATGCCATGAAGTCCCGGAAGGTGTCAGTCTCCACCAGTCTGAATGACAGCATTTCAAGTGCCAGTAGCTTGGCAATGCCAGCATTCAGAGCCTGTGCTCGGGGATGGTTTGCCGAGTATGGCCACCTTTTCTCCCATGCCTGTGTTACCGAGTGGCCTGGGAGTGTGAGGATGACTTGGAACGTGGTGCTGTGGGTGGAATGTCACAGGGTCTCCGGTCAACAGTGCCAGAGGTTCTTCCTTGGCGATCCTGTGAGGAAGCCGAACCAGCTGTGTGTGAGCTGGAGGAAGAGGCCCCAACACGAGCTGAAGAGGTGGTAGGTGGTGCTGAACATTGGCCTATGTCTTCAGTGTGTCTGTGTAACTCCAGCTCGTGCTTGGTCCGCACATGTTTCCACATATTAGTGGTATTGAGGTTGCTGACATTTTTCCCTCTTTTGACTCTCTGCTGACACATCTTGCATTTGACAAAGCAAATGTCATCTGCAACTGTGTCAAAAAAGGACCACGCACTGCAAGTCTTGGGAGCGCCCGTTTTGCCTTTTGAAAGTGGAATGCTCCTAACAGGTGCGGAAGTGGAGGCTACAGGCAACCAAGTCTGCCCCCTCCCTCTCCCTCCGATTTTGGCCGTTCGGGGAATCTCTTCCTCAGAGCTGCTCCCACCACCTTCCTGTTCCTCATGCCATGATGGGTCAAGGACCTCATCATCTACACTCCCCTCTTCAAACACCTGCTTCTCCTGGGTTGTCTCGCCAGCACCGTACGCACCAGAAAGTGGTAACTGAGTCTCGTCATCATCTGATGCGTACTGAGGTGTGCTGACCATAGGCACTGGCCCACCCGCCTCTTCAGATTCAGAGGGACAAAGAAGTTGCGCATCACTGCATACTCCCTCTTCTTCACATTCTGGAATGCTGCTTGGCTGGCCCCCTCTTTCCAAACCAACAGATTCCGAGAACAGAAGTAGAGACTGAGATGACTCCTGTCCATGTCTCTCTGACTGCCTTGGGCACTTTGGCAGGTGGTGAAGAGACAGATGGTTGCTCTTCGGTGCTCTAGCCCTGAGAGGATGTGGAAGTAATTGAAGTCGATGAGTTAGCTGCCATCCATCCGACAACGGCTTCAATTTGTTCCTCCCGCAGCAGTGGGGTACGGTGAGGTCCTACAAAGCTGCGCATAAAGGACTGTTGCCTGCTAAAACTGGGGGATGCTGACTCACTGGTGCTAACAGCAGGCACAGAATCCCCACATCCTCTCCCTGCAGAATCCCCACGTCCTCTCCCTGCAGAATCCCCACGTCCTCTCCCTGCTGAAACTCCACGCCCACGGCCACGTGCCTTACTCCCTGCCTTCTTCATCTTGCTAGACTGAGAAAGATAGGCAGAAAAGTACAAAGGGGGGCCTTAGTGTGCTTATTCCTGAACAGCTGGTTACAGGTATAAGAAACACTAATTTTATGAAGTGTGTGTGTCGACTACACTATAATGGGAGCTAATGTGGCTTACACAACTTTCAAATGTAGTGTTTGGTGAACTTTGTTGTTTTTTTTGGGGGGGGAAAAACTAAAAGGATGTGACGAAAGATTTGAAAGTCAGAGTATCACCAACTTTCTGGAGCTATTACAATGCAGGCAGGTAACCTACAATGCAAAAGATGAGGCTCCAAAAAAATTGGGTAATACTAATCTGGCTGCAGCTGAAGGGCACAAGCCAGAAAAAAGGCTCCTCTATCTACTTCTATATAGTGTTTGCAACCAACCAATGTAGATGGATATGGATGGATGCACACTAATAGGAGAAGAAAAAATGAGCTGCAATTAAAGAAAAATATGTGTGAGGCAGTGACGCACGCTGAGCGGCCTACAACCAGACGCAGCTGCAGGACACACAACTCAGCGTGAGCTGCACTCACACACAGTCAGAGACCTCTCAGACAGCCGTGAACAGTGCAGCTAAGTGGGCACTAGTACTGACAGGCTGCAGAAAGGCTCCGCTGTGTACTACTAGTGTTTCCAACCACCGTATATGGATACGGATGGATGCACACTAATAGGAGAAAAAATGAGCTGCAATAAAAGAAAAATGTGTGAGGCAGTGACACGCTGAGCGGCCTACAACCAGACGTAGCTGCAGGACACACTACTCAGCGTGAGCTGCACTCACACACAGTCAGAGACCTCTCAGACAGCCGTGAACAGTGCAGCTAAGTGGGCACTAGCACTGAAAGGCTGCAGAAAGGCTCTGCTGTCTACTACTAGTGTTTGCAACCAACGTATATGGATACGGATGGAAGCACACTAGATAGAATTTTTTAAAAATAAGCAGCTCAAAAAGAAAAATATGTATGAGGCAGCAGTGAGGCACGCTGGGTGGCCTACAACCAGATGTGGCTGCAGGACCCACTCCACAGCGTGAGCTGCACTCACACAGCCCTTGCAGACAGCTGTGAACACTGCTGCTAGGGGAAAGAAAGCTACAGTGGTGGTTTATGTAGCCTGGGTAAAGCACAATATTGTTATGAGAATCGCTATTTTTAACTGTCCCTCACAGTCTTCAACAGCAGCCTGTCCCTAACTGAATTCACAGCAGAGTGACTAGAAATGGCGGCGGCGGTGGCTTTTATAGTGCATCATGACATCATTTCAGCAGCCAATCACAGCCATGCCAATAGTTAACATGCCTACATGCCTAACAGGATGTGCCCACACTTCTGAGGATTCCCATTGGTTGAATCAAAGCAAGCGGGCTGATAACATTATGGGAACTTCCGATTCCGGTATACGATATGAAAAAAGTATCGGAAGTCAGTATCGGAATTCCGATACAGCTAATATCGGCCGATACCCGATACTTGCGGTATCGGAAAGCTCAACACTAGTCACTAGACTTCGTCCACTATATCAGCACTCTGGTATATTCTGAAAACAGAGCAAAGAGAAGCCAATCTAATAAGGGACAAAAACAAAGTGGCACAAACAATAACATAAGGATGGAAATTCAGCACAGCACCAGCCGGGGCTTGCTGACCACACAAAACTGAAATAGACAAAACCAAATCAAATGTGAACAATCGCAAAAGAACACTTAGCTTGAACATGCAGGGACTGATCTGGAAACTAAGACCTCAGGAGGCAGGAAAAAATCACCAGAAGGGGTAGAGGGAGTTGGCTGTCTTAAATCCAGTCAGAAGCTCCCAATGTCCAATCGTCCTCCTCATTATCAGGTGGCAGGCCTCTGTTAATTAGATCAGCTCCATTACCTCCTGTAACCACCAGAGGGAGCCCGGAAAGAGAACTCGCGACCCCTCTGTCAATACAACCATCTCCACTACCTTCACTAGCAACCAGAGGTAGGCCCGAAAGTGAAGTCACAACAGCATCCGCTTTAACGTTTTTATTGCCGGGCCGAAAATGAAGTTCAAATTCAAAGCGGGCAAAGTACAGGGACCACCTAGCTTGCCGGGGGTTGAGTCTCTGAGCGAACTGGATGTACGCCATGTTCTTATGGTCCGTATAGATCTTGAATGGATGTATGGCACCTTCCAGTAAGTATATCCATTCTTCCAAAGCCAATTTAATGGACAACAGCTCTTTGTCGCCGATGGAGTAGTTTCGCTCAGACGGGGAGAAAATTTTACAAAAGAAGCAACAGGTGACTAGGTGTCCGGACGATGACCTCTGCAGAAGGACTGCGCCAACCCTGGCAGAAGATGCGTCCACCTCAGGGGTGAAAGGTCTATTAACCTCATGACGATGAAGCGCTGGAGCCGAGGCAAAAGGCCTGGAAAGCTTCTTCTGCCTCTGAGGACCAAGCATTCGGGTTAGCCCCTTTGCGGATTAGGGAAGAGATAGGACGAACCAACGAAGAAAAATGGGGGATGAACTGCCGATAGTAGTTCGCAAAGCCGAGGAAATGTTGGATTGCCTTCACTCCATGGGGCCAATCGAGAATGGCAGACACTTTCGCCGGATCCATTCGTAGTCCGGAGTCTGAAATAATGTACCCCAGGAATGGCAAGGACGTCTGTTCGAAGACCCATTTTTCGAGCTTGGCGTAAAGGCTGTTCTCCCTTAAGCGCAAGAGGACCTGGCGCACATTTTTTCTGTGAGCAGACAGATCAGCGGAAAACACGAGAATATCATCCAAGTAGACTACCACGCAGGAGTACAGCATATCCCGGAAGACATCATTCACGAACTCCTGGAATACCGCTGGGGCATTGCAAAGTCCGAAGGGCATAACCAAGTACTCATCGTGACCGTCTCGGGGGTTAAAGGTGGTCTTCAACTCATCACCGGAGCATATGCAGACTAAGTTGTAGGCCCCACGAAGATCCAACTTGGTAAAAATTAGTGCTCCTCTTAGTCGGTCGAAGAGCTCCAGGATCAGTGGTATTGGGTACTTATTCTTGACTGTGATATCGTTCATCCTCGATAGTCTATGCAAGGACGGAGGGAGCCGTTCTTCTTTTTGACAAGGAAGAATCCCGTTCCTGCGGGTGAAGAGGACTTGCGGATGAAACCCCTGGCAAGATTCTCTTGGATATAATCTGACACAGCTTGGGTTTCAGCAGGTGAAAGTGGGTAAATTCTGCCCCTGGGTGGGGTAGCACCAGGAATGAGGTCAATCGGGCAGTCGCATGGACGATGTGGAGGCAGGGTCTCTGCCTCCTTTTTGTCGAAGACATCCGTGAAAGACCAGTAAGCTGACAGCAGACCTGCAGGTGCCGAAGACGGACAGGTAAAGTTCATGGGATGAACGGATGACAAGCACTTCTCCTGACAAGATGGCCCCCAGCGGAGTATGTCACCCGACTGCCAGTCCAGGGTTGGCTCATGAGTCCGTAACCAAGGGAGACCAAGAAGCAGTCCGTGTGACATAGTCGACAAGACATGAAAGGAAATCTCCCGGTGCAGAGCTCCAATCTGCAACTCAATCTCCTTGGTGATAATAGTAACGATCTCCTGCAAGAGATTACCATCGACTGAAGCAATTACCTGAGGAGTCTCCAGGGATCTGACAGGAATCCGGTATTTTTTAACTGCCTCGAGCCTAATAAAGTTCCCTGCCACTCCTGAGTCTAAGAAAGCCTCTCCAGAATAGCGCTTAGAGTTCACATGCAACAGAACAGACACGATCAAGGGGGGAGAGGAGTCACGTACACCGAGGGAGGCCTCTCCTACCACTCCTAGGCGAAGAAGTTTCCCGGCTTCTTGGAACAGGAGCGAAGAAGATGAGAAGGACTCCCACAGTAAAGACAGAGTCCTTGTGTGAGCCTCTCATTGCGGCGCTGCTCGGCCATCTTGAAATGGTCCACCTGCATAGGCTCAGAGGCGGAGACCGTAGAAGAAGGCACAGGTCGTGAGTGGGGAGGACTGCAAGTAGACGGAGGGAGATGAGGATATCTTCTCTCTCTGGCTGACTCTTGAAAACGCAGGTCAATGCGTGTGGCAAGAGAGATCAACTCCTCCAAAGAGGTAGGGGTATCCCAGCCTGCCAGTTCATCTTTAATCCGACCAGACACACCATGCTAGAAGGCCCCCACAAGGGCCTCATTGTTCCAACTGAGTTAGGAGGACAAGGTGCAAAACCGGATGGCATATTGTTCTACCGATAGAGTGCCCTGGTGGAAGTTAAAGAGGGACTCGGTGGCGGAAGCCAGATGACCCGGCTCATCGAACATTTTGCGAAAGGTGTCCAAAAAGGTGGAAAGCTGAGAGACGAGGGGATCATCAAGCTCCTAGAGAGGGTTTACCCATACTAACGCCTCTCCCTCTAAGTGGGAAACAATAAAGGCTATCTTTGCACGCTCGGTGGGATAGTGCTGCGGCAAAAGCTCAAAATGTAACCGGCATTGGTTCAAAAATCCACGACAAAACTTAGGGTCACCACTATATCGGGGTGGCTTGCATAAGCGAGGCAGCGGGTGCGGGGCCGAGGACTGTGCAGAAACGGATTGTATGGAAAGGAGCCAATTATCTACCGATGCCATATAGTTGAGGATATGAGCCTGGGTGTTGCGTTGCTGCGTGAGTTCTTGCTGGAGGCTCGCCAACTGGGAAGCGTTCCCAGGGTCAGAGGACTGTAAGGCAGATAAACGGGACTCCATGGACTTGAGAAATGACATAATCCTAGTCTGGCTTTCCCAGAGGAACACCAGCTCCTTTTGGACAGGCGCTGCGGTACCAGCAGAGTCCATGGCCTGATTATACTGTGACGACTCCTGGAGTGGACCCTCTGGGTCGTGGCACCAACCCGCCCAGGGCGAGCTGACTTAGTGAGGACCACCCCCTATACAGGGAGTGTCAGGGGCAAGCCCCAGGGGGTAAGGTACCACAACTGCAGGCACCAGGCGGCCGGCTCACAGGAGACACGAGTGAGTGTGTCTGCAGAAATGTGCAAAGCGGGATGCATGCAAAGGAGCACACCAGAATACAGCGCTAGACAGCAGGTGTGCCAGGAGGCACAACAGAGTACTGGAACGGAGTACAGGATAGAGCGAGTGCCAGAAGGCACAGCAGAGTACCAGGCAGAGTGCAGGACCAGAGCGTGTGCCAGGAGGCACAGCAGAGTACAAGGCAGAGAGCAGGTTCAGAGCATGTGCCAAGAGGCACAATAGAGTACAAGGCAGAGTGCAGGTTTAGAGCATGTGCCAAGAGGCATAATAGAGTACAATGCAGAGTGCAGGTTCAGAGCGTGTGCCAAGCGGCACAATAGAGTACAAGGCAGAGGACCCGAATACAGCGCACAGCCAGGCAGGGACACGGCAGATCAAGCCAGGAAGTACAACAATAATCAGGCACCCCCATAGGAAGAGGTAGCCTGATATAGCACCTGAGTCCTAGAACTTCCAGGTAAAGTCCTCCAGTATCATAGAGAGGACAAGGCCAAAGACAGAGCTGGGCAGAGCGCACGTGCGCACTGGAACATAGCGCAATCATGGAGCTAGGAGCGAGAGGTGCACCCGATGGGACCCTCGGAGCGGCCACAGTACCGGAAGTGGTGACGACGAACCCGAGGTCCCGCCCCTAGATGGGAGCGGTGTGACAGGCGGCGTGACAAAAAGGCTCTTTAGAATATTTTTAGTGACGGTGAGGTAGATTATCCCCGACATTGCAGCTCAATCACCATTCCATCCAAGCTGGAATGGATTGAATCTGTGGATAATGTAAATCACATGAAAAATCATATATCCTCTGATACCTCGTTTCGGGCAGACTGATATGAATATATGAGAGCTTGGTTGCCTTTGACCTCTTTAGGAGATTCTCCTAAATTTAAAACACGGATAATCTCTCGATTTTAGGGAGAGAGAGAAGAGTCGTAAAGAAAAACTTGGACAGCTTGTTAGCCAGAAATACATGGAAAACCCTTCCACTTCCATCTTGTGTCTCCCTCTGTATTTCCATCCCCTTTTCTCCTAATGTATACTGTCTTTCGTGACCTGAGATTTTCTCTAAACAAACTGTTATTGTTAACTTTTATTAACTGAGTATATGATGTTAAATATGCTCAAATTTACAGCTACATATGACAATATTGTGAATTGGTCAGCAGTTCTTTTTGTATCTTATTTGCTATTTCTAATTTGCAATAAAACTTATTGAATCATAAAGAAATATAATTTGAAGAATTACTTTGAGCCCAAAACACATTTAAGTAGAAATAAATCCTGAAGGTGTCCATTTGCTTTGAGTTACTGGCTTTATGTTTAATGCTCATTTAAACATTTTGGTTATATCGACTCCCTAAGAACAGTGAAAACTGAAGTCCGGAAAATGTGGGTGTTAAAAATTCAATATGTTTAGACGGAAACAGATGGCTCACTTTAAGATAACAGGAAACAGACTGCTGACTCCAAAACTCAGACATTTAAGGCTGGCTCGCCATTTTTCATAATTACATGCTGGCCATTACTTAGTGGCTCTTATGTCATATCTGTTCAAAAAGTAGATTACCTTTTCTTTAGGGGTGCGCAAGTGTGTGGCGCCAGAAGCTTTTAACAATGAAATATCGTGTTCTGATTCTATGTTAAGGTTACTTATCTCATAGAAGAAACAGACTCACCAACTATGAGTTTGATGAGATAGAAGGTACTTCTGTTTTATGAAACAGTAAATAGAATTTCATGACTTATGGATATGGGACGGACCCCCACTCCATCTTAAAACCACCATAACTACAGTAAACCTAGGCACTAGAATAAATACACAACACATTATTTTGGTTGTCAAAATGGCCACAGCTTTATTTAAATCACAGGATTAAAACAATCACAGTAGGAGTCAGGTGAAGTGCTAGTACATTGGGATTCACAAGTACTGGGATATCCCCAGCTGTCTGACGTACAGCAACAGGACAGACAGCCATAAAGGGGTGGCACGCACTGGCTTGCCATTCAAGCAGAGCCAGTAAACTTTCAGGGCACCAGTGACCCCATTTTCCTCACTCCTGTGTTTAACCACTGTGCCCACCCCTGATTGACGTTACCATTACGTCCTTGAGGCTGGCCACCAAAGCCGAGCCTGTTCACCACCATGAGGTTTTACATCCTCTATTAGTTAAAATGAGTCCACCTTAACTTGCCTGCAACTTCCACCTGACTCCTAAACCACAAAGCCGTGACGGGTTATAAATTCACATTTGACACCTTTTTTTTAATAAATCACTTTAGTAAACTTATAAACTAGAAGTCCCTGCAAAAGCATTAAGGGGACTAACTTGGCAAGCCTCCGACTCACAAAGAGTCATCTTACAGTGCTCAGGAGAGGAAAAACCCCCTGTGGAGGAAACCTCTAGGGAACCATGACTGAAGGATGGCCCTTCCCTTGGGCTTAGAAGGTTAATGCTGTTAACTCTTTATAGCCATGATAAAATTGAACCTGTAACAAAATATACAATGGTAATTTCAAAAATACAATAAAGCATTCATCATACAAGCAATAATTAAAACGTTTTAGGATAATGATTACAAACAGGGGCAGGAGGGCGGGAAATGCTTCCTCCTGTTCATCCTGTGTAAGAAAGAGGGAGAGAGACAGATGTCCTGTTCTATATAAGCCTCACCCTCCTCACAGTAACCCGCTAGGCACAGGCATACTGGGCTTCTTACTCTGAAAGCAACATCACTCGTGCTTAAAATCTACACCACTATACCAAAAAAAAAGCTGCAGGAGTAAAGGTCCACCCATCCCCAAGTCATGTCCTCCTCCGCCTATGGCTCCAGTGGTTTCTAGAATTATCTTCTATGCTACGTGTCAGTGTTTCTGTTGGTAAGAACAAAAAAGATCAGATCTACAGAGAGTTGGTTTCCTAATCTTTAAGTGTGTCAATCTTACATTTTATAATTTGTTCGAGTTACAAAGTTAGTATGATTGAAATAAGACACATGTCCATCAATTTCAACCAAGGGAAGGGAAAGGATAAAGAGTAGGGGTATAAGTACATCCTTAATCCAGATTCTGTCTGCCCTAACAAGCAAGTTTTCCCCCCCTGATCCCAGGTTGATCAACTGGATCATCCTTCAGAACAAGATTTTTATAAATGTACAGTATATAAGTAATTATTTTTTTCGTAAAAAACACCAAGTTTTTTTTTAAACTATCAATGGTTCCTGCTGTAAGCTGGTTCTGGTTATTCCACAAATTAATAGTTGATGTTAAAGAAATCTTGTTTTCTCTGGAGAATGAAACTTTCTTTCTCCAGATGGAGGAAGTGTCATCTTTTCTTTTGAGTTGGTTTTACTGCTTTTGACCATATTTTTTGTATGGGCCATTTGTGTGTCACAATCAATTTTTGGATTTGTTCAGAACTATTTCCGTGGAGTTAAACCTTTTTTCCTTTATGGCCAGCAGGGGTTAAATGTCAGTTATTCCCCTCCTAGCAAGCTGGTGTAATTGCATTGCTCCTGGGTCAGCCGATGTGGGCGGTGACCACTCCCACCTTCCTTTAAAAGGTCACGTGACGCATCAGCTCACTGTCAGTGTTAGAGCAATCTGCAGTGACCAAGCTGGAGTAAGGAGCTCTCTGAGTGCAGTGGGGCGTCTGCAGAGTTTGCTTATCCGGTGCCTTTATCCTGCTGTGCGGTGCTTTGCAGCAGAAAGAGCTAAATGTAGTATTTTTGTTACCTTGTCCGTTTGGTGTCTGTCACTTCCCCCTGCTTATTACCTGCACAGGTGAGGCTAGTGCTTCTTTTTAGCCAGTGCACTTGCCAGGGCAGTTATAGGTGACAAATAGGGACTAGGTATCCTGATGGCGGCATTGGGAAAGACCCGCATAGGGCGTTAGGGGAGTGCAGGGACAGGCTCAGGTTTGAGCACAGGTGGTAACCATCCCTCATTCCCTATTGGTAGGGCCTTCCTCCCCCCTTATTCCATCCCCGGTGCATGAGACTTGTGCCGTCCGTTGACCAACAACCCATTGGGTCGTGTCACACCGTGATAATCACTCTGTGACATTGTGTAAGTTAATCATGTCCTTCTTATTATTCTCTTCTCAAGATTAAATAAATTTAATTATTTAAATGTTTTCTATCAACTAACATTGTCAATTGCCTTCAGCTTTGTGTCTCTTTTTTTTACACTTTGTCTAATTGCAGGGCTTCCTTTCTATTAACATGTGCTCAGAACTGAACTATATATTCTACATGATGTTGCACTTATGCTTTGTGAAACAATAGTATTTCATGCATTTTAATGCATGGCATAATTCTGTTGAATTTAGAAACAAGAGATGGGTGAACTCGAGCAGTAAAGTTGGGCATCCGTATCGAACACCTACTGTTTGAGCACGATCACAGAAAACAGACTTCATCAGGAAACCTTTATTACTGTTTGGGTTCATTCTCCTGAACACGGGGTGTTTCTTATGCTGTCATGTGCACAACTGCACGGCAAATACTGTCTCTGATCGGCGGTAAGATCATTACCGTCGGTCAGACAGCCGGGTTCCCTTGCTGTCAAATGACAGCATGAGCCTGCAGCTGCAATTGGAAGAAAAAAGTTTCTGCTCACTGGTGTCGGCTGATGGGACTACTGCTCCCATCTGCCAATGCCTGCTGACACTAAAAACAGTGAGAGCAGGTGGCTGATGGGAGTATTCATCAGCCAGCGCCTGCGTTCTAAATTAATAATTTAAAAAAGGCATAGGTTCCCCTGTATTTTTAATAACTAGTCAGGCAAAACTGACAATCTCTCCATCAGCTTGATGTCCCATGACAAAACAAAGGTGATATCCCCACAAATACGAACCCCACTTGCCGCCACCACCACAGGGCAAGTGGGAGGAGCTGGACAAAGTGCCAGAATTGATGCATCTAATAGATGCGACCTTTCTGGGTGGCTTTAGGATGCTATTTTTAGTTTGGGATGGCAATATCCATGGCTCTTTACCAGCCTGAGAATATCAGCCCCCAGCTGTCTGCTTTAGCTTGGCTGGTTGTCAAAAATGTGGTTACCCCACCCCATTAACTGAGACATCCTTTCTAAAAAGGATGTCTCAACTATGTGTGTAAGAGGATTATCCTTTAGAATAATGTCTAGTAAAGAAAGCTGTACAGATGGTTCCCCTCTATTCTTTATAACCAGCCCTGCTAATGCTGACAGCTGAGGACTGCAGCCCCCAACTGTCAGTTTTGCCTGGCTGGTTATCAAAAATACAGGGGAACCATCTGTACAGCTTTCTTTCCTAGACATTATTCTAAAGGATAATCCTCTTACACACATAGTTGAGACATCCTTTTTAGAAAGGATGTCTCAGTTAATGCTATTCTTTTATCTACGAAATCTCATCCCGTCCATTTACCCAGGCTATACCTTCAGGGGGAATTTACACGCACCAGAAGCATATGCTCCACCGAAGATGCGTTTCATTGGGAATGCGCAGTCATATCCAGGAGACTAGTATAAAACCTGGGTTAGGGCGCACCACAATACAAAAACAAATTAACAAAACAGTATCTGTGTAAATTGAGGTACCACATCAGGTAGAACAAATAGTGAGAAAGAAGAGAGAAAGAAGGCTACCTGTAAGCATGTGTACACTCACAGTATATAAATATAAAACATGTAATTTTATTGGACACAAAGAAACAAGCGAAAGATTAATTAAAAACAATTAAAATGGTACAAAGGGTTACCCAGGCCAAAACACCTCAAAAGAGATAATATAAACTAGTCTTATAAATTAAATATTAGATAATGCATACATATAATAATGTGCATTACATGGTCCAATACATCAAGAAAAATGGCAATCAATTTATATATGCATAGATCAGTTGTTATCAGAGGAGCACACTCACAAGCACACCCCTGAAGTAGATAGTAAAAATCCTCAAGGCATGAGCATATTAAATCAACTGGAAGAATTATAAAAACCGGAATCATCCTATCTCAAGCAAGAGTAAATTCCAATGAGAATCCAATTAATGTTCAAAATAATAATAGAGTGGAACATGCCTAGGTATAGCTCAAACATGAACTCACAAATCTGTGTTCACATAGGGAGATCCATAAATAGGATCCAGAAAATGGTCAAATAGCTACCATGGAGTAGTCCTCTTGAGGTAAGTCCCTGGAACTCCCCCCAAAAAGTATATCTACATAGGTGGTGAAAATCACCAGGGAAAGGAACAGGAATGCCAGGGAGATCAATTGAGTATAGAGAGGTGAGAGGCAGAGATGAAAGATAAGCCGCCCGGGGGCCCAGGAACCGACCCCACGCATATCGCTGCTTCTAGCACAGCTTTTGTCAGGGGAGGTGCTAGAAGCATGCGTGGGGTCGGTTCTGACTTGTACCACATGTAAGCTATACTATATAGGGCATACAACTAAAAAAATCAAAGAGTTGCTAAACATGTGGCTAATATCAACAACAAAAAATGTGCAGCTTGTATGTTTTTTTTTGGCCTACATTCTGCTTTATTTAACCAAAACTGAGAGCCAGGCAAAAAAGAGAAAAAAGCCATAAAATGGCCAAAATTTCAGTATGCACAGATATGATATACGCAATGCTCTATATACACACATAGAGTGCCTGCAGGCCTTGCACTGATGTGTATACAGCGACGTACACTCTCTTGCCTGCCTAACACTGGAACCGATATACTTCAGAAGGACTGTTGGTTTAGCTGGATGTGAGTATTTAGGATAGTAGACCCCACACTAACTAACAAATGCCCAATTCTGACCCTATCAAGGCAGCCACTCTCCCTACACTCTTTCAATCCGGAGCTGAATCTGCTGAGCAGCGCGGCGTCCGGTCCCTTATACCCCTGATGGTGCTGTGCGGCAAGCCAATCACTGAACGATCACAACGAAGATGGCTGCTGCATTTCATAGCCTGGCAGACAATCCCTGCAGCATGATTAGGTCTCTAAAGTCCTCCAATAATGCTGGGTGGAGACCCGAGTTCCCGCTGAGTAATCCAGGAAATGATCAGTACTCGCGAGTACAGTGATACTCGGGCGAGTACCGAGTAGTGGTGAGCACGTTCGCTCATCACTAACATTGCCTAGAACAAATATGTGGGGAGTAGAGTTGAGCGAAACTGGTCGGTCAATTTCAAAAGTCGCCGACTTTCGCAAAAGTCGGGTTTCATGAAACGAAACCCGACCATAGCGTGGGGTCGGCCACGAGGTCGGCAACCATGGCGCCAAAGTCGCGTTTCAAATGATGCTTCAGCGCCCTTTTTCAGCCAATGATGGAGGACGCACACTGTGGGCAACGCGACGACATAGGCAGCGGTCACCACCATCTTTGAGAACGGCATGCAAGTGATTGGCTTGCTTTCTGTGGCGTCACAGCAGCTATAAAAGGGCATGCACGCCGACCGCCTTCTTACTTCTGCTGATCTCAGAATAGGGAGAGCTGCTGCTGCTGATGATTCTGTAGGGAGAGTGTTAGGCAGGGAAGAAGATACAAAAAACTGCTTCTGCTGCTAGCGATTTTGCCTGTACAACACACCAGTTAGTGTGCAGTGCAAGGGGAGACTATATTTTCGTGCATCAGCTCTGTTGATTATTAGGCTGCCTTATAAGGCTCCCTGATAGCTGCATTGCTGCTTTCACACTGCTGTGCAAACTGCTTTTTTAAAAGCAAAAATACTTTTCATCCTCTTTTTTGCCCAGTTATCAAACGTTCATTTTTCCACACTTTTGTGTGCAGCAGTCCTGCTTATTAGGCTGCCTGCTGCCATACTTGGGACTGAGAGCATCATTGTCAGCTTGCTAAAATCTCTAGGGAGATTCAAATTCTCCTCAGTCCTATATAGACATTTTATACACCATCCAATTTCAGCCTGTTATATTGAGGTGTAATCTACACTGGGCCTGAGATAATAGTTCAGTGTCCTCAAGTCTGTAGGAAGATTCAAAATCTCCCCTGTAGTATATAGGCATTTTATACACCATCCAATTTCAGCCTGTTATATTGAGGTGTAATCTACACTGGGCCTGAGATAATAGTTCAGTGTCCTCAAGTCTGTAGGAAGATTCAAATTCTCCCCAGTCCTATATAGACATTTTATACACCATCCAATTTCAGCCTGTTATATTGAGGTGTAATCTACACTGGGCCTGAGATAATCGTTCAGTGTCCTCAAGTCTGTAGGGAGATTCAAATTCTCCCCAATACTATATACACCTTGTACCTTGTTTTACAGTACCATATTGCTGGTGGTATTTTGGGTACATTTTCCCAAAAATGAGGAAGTGTGTTGGAAGATGCCGTGGAAGTGGGCGGGGGTTGTCAGCTGGTAATGATGGTATTGGTGGTGGTGGTGGATCTGCTGGTAGTGGTAAAAGCACAATAGCACCTAATGCAGGAGGTGTTGAGCCTGCATCATCGTCTGGCTCCACAATGCCTCAAAGGCTCCCTTTTCTGGGAGTAGGTAAACCGCTTTTAAAGCCGGAGCTTCAGGAACAAGTTTTGGCTTACATTGCTGACACAGCCTCCAGCTCTATCGCCTCCTCTTCTGAACTTTCAAAAAATAAAAGCATTGAGTCATCATTGGAGGCTCATGATCTGGAACCACACCTTTACTTGTTCCTTCACCCCTACCAAAGTAAAGGATGCGGCAGGACACACTACAGATTACTCCATGGAGCTCTTTTCACATGCCATGCCTGGGTTATCAAGTCAAATCGTGAATTACCCAGTCCAAGAAGAATCTGACATGGAGTGCACTGATGCACAGCCACTGCTAGATTTATCTGCTGGTACATTCACTCAGAGCACTACATTGTTCTCGCAGTGTACTGAGCCAGAATCTGACCCTGATGAAACTCAGGTGCCCCTTCCCGCATACTATACCACTTTACATGGTGACACAGAGGAAGGTGCACATGACATTGAAGAGGAGGTGATGGATGACCCAGTTGTTGACCCAGATTGGCATCCATTGGGAGAAGAGGGTGCCTCTGCCAATAGCTCAGAAGAGGAGGAGGAGCATCCGCAGCAGGCATCGACATCGCAACATCTGTTATCTGGCAGGCCCGGAGCAGTCCAAAAACGGGTTGCAAAAATCAAAAGAGCTGCAGGACAGCTAGGCCAGATGGTCAAATTAGCACAGCGTGCAAGGCCTCAAAATGTCTTCCATAGTAGGAAGAGTGCAGTATGGCACTTTTTTGAACAAAATCCTAATGATCGGGCAAAGGTTATCTGTAAAAAGTGCGCAAAGACCTTTAGCCGAGGGAAAAATCTGAGAAATTTGAATACTAGTTGCATGCTTAGACATTTAACCACCATGCACTTGCAAGCATGGACTGACTACCAAACCTCACGTACCACATGTGCAACTGCTCCCAATGAAGGTAGTCAGCAACGCTACATCGTTTCCCCCACTGTAAGCCCACCGGTTAGCACACCACCAGCAGCAAATGTTGAGGTGTCGTTGCAAGGCCAAAGCAGTCAGGGAATCACAATGTTATTGCTACGAAAGACTGAATCTAGGCCACCAGAAAGAGCACCAACTCCATCACCATCATCAACCCTCTCTCAGTCCGCCATGTCCACCGCTATTTCCACCATATGCAGCTCTCAAGTCCAGCTCACCCTGAGTAGGACAAGAAAGTACTCATCCTCTCATCCGCGTACACTGGGTTTGAACACCCACATTGCCAAACTAATCTCGTTAGAGATGATGCCCTACCGGTTGGTTGAAAGCGAAGCTTTTCGCGAACTCATGGCCTACGCAGTACCACGCTATGACCTACCCAGTCGGCACTTCTTTTCTCGCAAAGCCATCCTAGCCCTCCACCTTCATGTGAAAGACCGCATTGTCCATGCACTCAAGTAATCAGTGAGTGGAAAGGTGCACCTCACAACAGATGCATGGTCCAGTAGGCATGGCCAGGGCCGTTACGTGTCCATCACTGCGCACTAGGTTAACGTGGTGAATGCAGGGTCCACAGGGGACAGCGGCGGTGGGACAGTGCTGCCTAACCCACGGTATAGGAAACAGTTGGGTGTAGGTGTTCGACCCGCCGCCTCCTCCTCCTCCAGAAGCGAAAGCTCGTCCACAGAGCGCAGTCGCACGAGCACTCCATCCGCAGCTGCCAGTGTTGCACACTCGGTGTCCCACTATCGAACAGCTAGTGGTAAGCGTCAGCAGACTGTGTTGAAGATGATGTGTTTGGGCGACAACAGACACACCGCGGAGGTACTGGCCGACTACTTGCAGCGACAAACTGAGTCATGGCTGGGCAGTCTACATCTTCAGGCAGGCAAGGTAGTTAGTGATAATGGCTAGAATTTTGTGGCAGCCATAGCCCTTTCAAAACTCACACACATACCTTGCCGGGCTCACACCTTGAACCTGGTGGTGCAGTGCTTCCTCAATAATTATCCGGAGTTAACAGGCCTGCTCCAGAAGGTCCGAAGACTGTGCTCACACATCCGCCAGTCGCCCATACACTCCAGTCGTATGCAGAAGCTGCAGCGATTGCTCCACCTTCCCAAGCACCGCCTAATTATAGATGTTGCAATAAGGTGGAACTCCACCCTGCACATGGTTGAGAGGCTGTGCGAACAGAGGCAGGCTGTAATGCATTTGTGGGAGGATACACGGCCAGGCACTTTGAGGGCAGACATGGAGTTGTCGGGTGTGCAGTGGTGGAAGCTGAAAGACCTCTGTAAAGTCCTTCAGTGTTTTGAGGAATGCACATGACTTGTAAGCGCAGATGACGCCATCATAAGCATGAGCATCCCACTTATGGGTCTGCTCATGCAAACTCTGATGCACATTAAGGAGCAGGCTTTTGCAGCTGAGGAGGATGAGGAAGAGGAGGAGGGAAGCCTTGTTGACAGTCAGCCATTGTGTGCTCCGGGACCTCTCCTGGACGAGGTGGAGGAAGAAGAGGAAGAGGAGGAAGAGGATGATGATGGGGATGATTATTTAGGGGTGGAGGATGTCTCTCTTGTGGGGCTAGAGAAAATGTTGGCGTGGCAAGGTCTGGTACAGGGTTTGTGCGTGACTGGAGGGATGTGGATTTGCCAGAAAGTGCTCCTCCACCCAGCACTCGCAGTACATCATTGACACCTGGAACATTGGCCCACATGTCAGATTATGCCTTACAGATCCTAAAAAGGGACCCCCGCATTGCCAAAATGATGAACGATGACTACTGGTTGGCAAGCATCCTGGATCCATGCTATAAAGGCAAATTCCAAAACATCATGCCACAGGAGACCCTTGACCTAATATTGGCTAACAAACAAGCAACTCTGGTAAACCGTTTGTTTGAGGCATTCCCAGCACATAGCAGAGGTGATGGTTCTCCAACGAGCCGTAGGGGGCAACATGGAAGAGGTGTTCATGGTGCACGCATCAGAAGTGGCGTTGGAGACAGGGGTTTCATGACCATGTTGTGGACTGATCTTTCAAGTCCCGCTCACACGACTGGTAATACTGCATCGATTGAAAGTGACAGGAGACAGCAGTTGTCAACTACAGTATGGTTACAAACTACTTCTCGTCCCATATCAATGTTCTCCCTTACAGGTCATTCCCCTTTGACTATTGGGCCTCTAAAGTAGATGCCTGGCCTGAATTGGCACAATATGCCTTACAGGAGCTCGCTTGCCCTGCTGCTAGTGTGCTATCGGAAAGAGTCTTCAGTGCTGCTGGATCAATCCTGACAGAAAAAAGGACCCATCTGTTGACCCAAAATGTGGATGATCTAACCTTCATTAAAATGAACCATGCATGGGATTCAAAGGATTTTGTCCCACCTTCTCCTGATGACACATAGGTTGCCAGAAAAATGGCTCGCTTTTGTCCTCCTCTTCCTTGGACTTCTCCAATTCCTCCT
Organism: Dendrobates tinctorius; assembly: GCF_039654945.1. Taxonomy (NCBI): domain Eukaryota; kingdom Metazoa; phylum Chordata; class Amphibia; order Anura; family Dendrobatidae; genus Dendrobates; species Dendrobates tinctorius. Next base: position 8,756,751 of record NW_027361939.1, on the reverse strand, counting down.
TTTGCAGCTGCTGAATGTCCAACATCAACACATGCCATTTTTTAAACCTCCCTAACTGGGCTGCCTCCCCCCCCATGGCCGGGGTCACCACCTAGCGCACGCAACCGTGCGAGTGCCATTGCCCTGGACAGGTGGGTGGGCCGACTCTTGGGCGCCGACACTGGCACAGGGTCCCTCATGGGGCAATCAAGTGTCTCTGACGGTGGGGGTGCACACCCCCCGTCAGACATACCTGCGTACTATGAGGTGCCCAGTGCCAGTACCGACGCCCACGAGTGGGCCCCCCTTGCTTTGGCAGGGCCCCAGCATTTGCAATATTTACCTCTCCCTGCTCCTCCGCTGTGTAGTCTGGGCTGTCAAATCCTTCCCTGGGACTGCCACTACAAATTTGGTGAACTGATAGATGATGGTTAAGTCATAGCTATGCCCTGTCCTACTGGCCGGGCTCTAGCTTCAGATGATCAATGGCTTCCATTTCTTATGGACATCGACTCACATTGAGATGCAGTGGTGGTTTATCATCAGCTTTCACAGTTTTCCTACTCACAGATGTGTGACATTCCTGCCCACATTTTTAAATGTGCCCTCTCATGCCAATCCAATAGAATCGCCTACAGCCTGTGGCTTTTGTCTTTTGCACTCCAAAGTTAACTGACAGATTATGATAGGCAGTGAGGACCATGTCTACATCTCTCCCTGTGATCAAAATTTGATGGAGATGAGTAACGGTGATGGGATCAACGGTACTGCGATACAGCAACCCTTTCTTCACAAAGAACTGTTTTCGCTGTCTCCACACACACAAAGTAATTGAGGGTCAGCATCGCCTCTGAGAATTCTCCTGGGAGTTTTTCCCGTGATTAGTAATTCCTAAATTTCTGCAATCACTCAACTTTATGTCTGTACTTTTATCCATCTCGTTTCCTTTTGCGGAGAGTCTGGACTCTCTTACTGAGACAGAAATATATGTGAAGATTTAAAAATACCCCAACAGTGTATACTGGTGTATGCTTCAAAAACATTTCCTTTTTTCTACTTTTTAGATTGTTGTCTAATCCATACTGAGGCTGTGAGTGTCTTTGTCGCACTCCGGAAATAAACACGGAGATTTTAAATGTTTAAACTATGCTATATATACCTGTTATTTGGTGATACTGTACCCTTTCTCAACTTTCTGCAATCTTGTCGAATCCATACTGTGCCTGAGACCGTCTGAGTCTGCCTCCTGATTACAGATGAGTGGTGTCTGAGTGGAACTGTTGGCCAAGTTCAAGTTCTAGCTGTTTTGGCCGGTGTTAGATCCATTCGTCGAACTACAACACTTTGATTAAAATTTGGCTGTTCGAGTTTCCGTTCGAGAACGTTTCGTTAAACAAAAGCGTATCTTTTTTTCACATTAATAATGGTTTTCAATGATAATAGACAGTTTTAGGGCATAGTAGCGGTGTCTGGTAGCCAGCGGTGTAGTACACCTGTGAAGGAGCTACACCGTGTGTGTTTCTAATCATTTTTTACCACATATTGTCTTGAAAATCCTTTAGGGCCTAGTAACTGTGTCTGCTACTCAGAAGAGGAGCCCACCCGTGAACCGAGCTATGCTGCCTATTTATGAAAGAACCAGTTTTTGACTGCATTTACACCACTTAATACTTTGAGCCTAGTAACTGTGTATGCTACTTAGCAGAGTTGGCCACCCGTGAACCAAGCTATGCCGCCTGTTTATGTAAGAACTGTGTGCTACTCAGCAGAGGAGCCCAGCTGTTAAGCAAGCTACAGCACTTGTGGTTTGGACACTTAATTTTTTCACATTCTTTCTGGAATGCCGTTTAGGCCTAATTCCGGAATTACGGTGCACTTACTGGGAAATGCTTGTTCGCGGGGAAAAATTGTAATCCCAGATCCCCATCACTAACGGGGTTCAGCGTGTTATCCGCACGTGGACGCGATACACGCTGGTCCTTTCATTGTAGCACGCGTGCAGCCCCGGACATGTAAGGGCATGATAGACCTGTTATTGGCCGATCTCGCGTGCCAGAGTCTCACGTGTCCCTCTAGTAAGCTGGACACGGACCGCGGGGGCATGCCTGAGCCTCGTTCTTTAATGGAATTAAGCTTGCAATCTGTGCAGTTTTTTTGTTGATGGCATGGTTGAGGTTGCCCGTGTTGAGTCCAATTAAACCGAAGGCTCCACTCCTGGTGGTGCCCTTCTGGACATTCCATTAAGGTTCAGCTTTGCAACCATACTGCCCCAGGAAGCAAAACACTTTTCCTGACAGTGACATTCTGGTCAAAGAGCGCGATGACATCATGTCTGTACGCCCTCTGCCTAAACAGTCCAAGTGCAGAGAGATGGAAGATGGGGATGGCGAGGAGTCCAGGGTACAGGGATTCCCTAGCGAGGAGACTTATTTAATTGTTATAGAGGTTGGGAGCAATTTTTGGGGAGCACGATACTCTGGAGAATGACATCTGGGGCCCACCATACACTGGAGGATTCCAAAGGTGGACATCAGTCACTGGAGCAGCATTTACAGGGCCCATTATACACTGGAGCATTAGAAATGGGGCCCATTATATATGGAACATTATTTGGGCCCATAAGACACTGGAGCTTCATCCATGGTGAACAACATATACTGTAGCATAATGTGGAGCTCATCATATACTGTATGGAACATTATATGGGACCAATGATTCTGTATGGAGAAATATATGGGCTTCAATACTCTGTATGGCGCACTATGCGGTGGCCATAATACTGTATGGAGGAATATACTGTCTGTTTTTGGAGCTATTGGAGAATTTAAAATGGATATCAGTCATGTGATGTAAGATTTGAAGTATTTTTCATTGTACTGAACCGCTATTTCTCTGCCGAATCAAAGGATCATGAATTGTGTCATGTGTTAAAGGAGCCCAGTGACACTCTTTGGCCCTGGGCCCACGAAAATCTGGAGCCATCACTCCCCCCCCACACAAGTTTAGCCAAATAACCCCCAGTTTTCAATGCCTAACTATTATTATAAAGTAAATTAAGGTTGACAAGCTTAAGGAATAAGAATTGATGTTTTTGGCATTAAAATGGGCACTCTAGGTGTGTTTCCTGTCCTCCACTCACTGCCAACTTTTCTTCCCCATTGACTTACATTGGGTTTCGTGTTTCAGTTGGACTTCGACTTTTCACAATAATTGTCCGATCTCGCTCGACCCGACTTTTGCGAAAGTCAGGTTTCATGAAGCCCTACTCGACCCGAAAATAGGCAAAGTCACTCATCTCTAGTGGGGAGTGTGGACCTTGCAAACCAGGTTCTACAGCCATACCAGGTATCAAGAAAATCATATACCTGGTATAAGAAGTTAGTAATTTATTTGTTCCAGTTGGCCACATATAATTCCTTTGTGTTGTACTAGAAGCCGGAAATGCAGATACTTTCCTTGATTATCAGGAAAAGGTCATTGAACATGTTGTTTTTGAAAATTTTGTCCCCGCCAATCCTTTAGAAGCAGAAGATGTCAGAAGACTCACTGAGCGACATTTTAATACACTCATCCCAGTAACAGGAATAAAAAAGAACCCCCAGAGAAGATGTTGTGTATGTTCCAAGAGAGGAATGAGGCATGATCCCCGCTATTATTGCCCACAATGCCCATCATTGCCAGCCTTTTGCCTCCATGACTGCTTTAAATTCTTCCACACAGAAACACGCTTTTAAGCTGTTTTGACATTCAAGCATTTGGTTTATTTAGTTACAGAAACATTTGAGTAGAGCTGACTTAACAATTTTGGGGGCTAGGTGGAGGGATGTCTCCAGAGACACAAGCTGGGCCCAATATATTGGGCACTACAATGACATTTTTGCAATTTTTGCTCTAAAACTTCCACTACGTGTTTCTGGAAATCATCCATGTAGTGAAAATTGTCACTATATCTACAGATGAATCCCCAGAGGGGTGTCATTATGAAAATGGGGTCATTTCAGGGGAGATTCTGTTGTTTTGGCATTTAGCGGCTATCCAAATTGCCATGACAGCGGAATCCCCCTGAAGTGACCCCATTTTGGAAATGACACCCCTCTGTGAATTGCAAATGATACCCCTCTGGGAATTGGAAATGATACCCCTCTGCGAATTCATCTATGGGTGTAGTGACCATTTACCTATCTTCCTATTTTCCAATGTAAGATTTTTCTTCACTGCCCAATGGTATAATTTCCTATGGAACAGCTGTGGTGTCAGTATGCTCACTGCACCACTAGAAGAATTCATTCAGGGAAGTATTTTGTAAAATGCAGTCACTTTTGGGGGCTTATTGCTGTTCTGGCACCTTAGGGGCTCTGACAATGTGACATGACACCCTCAAAACATTCCAGCAAAATCTAAACTCCAATATGACGCTCCTTCCATTTGAAGCTCTGCCATGCGCCCAAACAGTGGTTTACCCCCACATATGGGGTGTCATCATACTCAGGACAACTTGTACAACAACGTTTAGGGTCCAATTTCTCCTGATACCCTTTGAAAAAAAATTGAGGGTGAAAAGATAAGTTTGGGGGGAAAAAATATGATTATTTATTTTTACGGCTCTACGTTAACTTCTGTGAAGCACTTGGGCGTTCAAAGTTTCCACCACACATCTAGATAAGTTCCATGGGGGGTATAGTTCCATAGGTTCACTTGTCAGGTGTTTCCACTGTTTAGGCGCGTTAGGTGCTCTGACAATGTGAAATGTCACCCACAAACAATTCCAGCAAAATCTGCACACCAATATGGCACTCCTTCTCTTCCATGCAAAATATGGAGCCAAAAAGATTTATTTGTTAAAAATTTTGTTTTTTTTTTATTTCCACGGCTCTACAGTATAAACTTCTGTGAAGCACCTGTGGGTTCAAGGTGCTCAATACACATCTAGATAAGTTCTCTAAGGGGTCTAGTTTCCATAACAGGGTCACTTGTTGGGGGTTTCCACTCTTTAGGCACATCAAGGGCTCTCCAAATGCAACATGGCATCTGCTATCGATTCCAGCCAATTTTGCTTTCCAAAAGTCAAATGGCACTCCTTCCCTTCCAAGCTCTGCCATGCACCCAAACAGTAGTATTCTCCCACATATGGGGTATCGGCATGCTCAGGAGAAATTGCACAACAAATTGTATCGAGCAATTTCTCCTGTTACCCTTATGAAAATGCAAAATATAGAGCTAAAAAGATTTATTTGTGAAAAATGTTATTTTTTTTTTATTTCCGCAGCTCTACGTTATAAACTTCTGTGAAGCACCTGTGGGTTCAAGGTGCTCAATACACAACTAGATAAGTTCCCTAAAGGGTCTAGTTTCCAAAATAGGGTACTTGTTGAGGGTGTCCACTGTTTAGGCATGTCAGGGACTCTCCAAGCGCAACATGGCGTCCGCTATCGATTCCAGCCAATTTTGCATTCCAAAAGTCAAATGTCGCTCCTTCTCTTCCAGCTCTGCCGTGTGCCCAAACAGTAGATTTACCACACATATCGGGTATTGGCATGCTCTGGAGACATTGCAAAACAAAATGTATAGTCCATTTTCTCCTGTTACCCTTGAGAAAGTAAAATAAAATAATTCTAAAGGAAAATTGTTGTGAAAGAAAAGTAAATGATTTCGTAAATTTTGTTGTAAAAATGATAAATCGCTGGTCAAATTTTAACCTTATAGCTTCCTAACAAAAAAGTTGTTTCCAAAATTGTACAGATGTAAAGTAGACATATGGGAAATGTTATTTACTAGCTATATTGTGCAATATGACTCTCTGATTTAAGGGCATAAATATTAAAAGTTTTAAAGTTGCAAATTTTCTAAATTTTCTCCAGATTTCCACTGTTTTAACAAATAAACACAAGTCATATCAAAGAAATTTTACCACTATCATGGAGTACAATATGTCACAAGAAAACATTCTCATAATCACCAGGATCCGTTGAATCCCTCTAGAGTTATATCCTCATAAAGTGACACTGGTCAGTATTAAAAAAATTGGCCCCGTCACGAAGGCAAAAAAATGCAATAACTGGCGATCAAAAGAATGTATCTGCACCAAAATTGTATCATTGGAAACGTCAGCACGGCACGCAAAAAATAAGCCTTCACCCAACCCGCCCGAGATCATGAAAAAGGGAGACTCAGAATGGGTCTCAGAAAATGGAACAATTTTTTTGTCTTTTTTAGCAAAGTTTAGTGTCTATGAACTCGAAATGACCTGGAAAATCATAATAGCAGGTCAGTTTTAGCATTTAGCGAACCGAGCAAAAAAGCCAAACAAAAAACAAGTGTGGGATTGCACTTTTTATGCAATTTCAGCGCACTTGTAATTTTTTTTCTCCCATTTTCTAGTACATGACATGGTAAAACCAATGGTGTCGATCAAAACTACAACTCATCTCACAAAAAATAAGCCCTTAAATGGCCATATTGACAGAAAAATAAAAAAGTTATTGCTCTGGGAAAAAGGCATGTGAAAAACGAAAGCGCAAAATCGAAACAAGCTCCGGTCACGAAGGGGTTATTAATAATAATAATAATAATAATAATAATAATTAGAAGAAGAAGAAGAAGAAGAATATGAAAAACTCACGCACTTGAAGATATGCAGATGAAGTGGAAAAAAGTTTAATCCAAAATTATGCGAAGCAATTATGATGCTTCGGTCCAGCATCCAGACTTTCATCAGAATACTTGTGGATGGATTGCTGAAAGGGAGGTGAATACAATTGCAGCACTCTAAGGCTAGGTTTACATTTGCGGTTCAGTCCACAGTGTATTGTCCGCAACTGCAAACACATGCAAAAACAGCGTTTTTTATCCTCATCAGCTTGCGCATGACGGCAAAAAAACACTGCGTTTGCTTGCGTTTTTGCATGCATTTGCGCTTTTTATGCGCTTGCGCTCTGTAGGGAAAAGATTTTCCAGGAAAATTTCCTTGACACAAGCCACGCCCAATGGGCGTGTCTCATAGGATTTCTCTATGTAGACCATTGCACAGATGAAATCCCCAGATTTTGCTCCTGTATCCAGCGTCAAGATGAATCTTCGCATGGAGAGTTTCTATCGGAATCTGGATTTGGCTGTCAACTTGTTTCTTGCCTTTGCATTTGCTTGTGAGCAAGAAAGGAAAAGAGAAAGATGGAGAAGATGGTGTCAGCGCATTTGGCAACACCCCATTGTTGAAGGTCCGGGAGAGCCGTGGAGCCTACCACTCCTTATACAGTGAGCTCCGGTGAAAACCCAGAGAAATATTTTGAGTACACGAGGATGTTTCAACAGAGCTTCTGTGATTTGCTGTTACATGTACAAGGAGCCATCAGCAGGCAGGACACCCAGCTCTGTAGAACGATTCCTGCTGAGGAACGTCTGCTGGTGACCCTAGGGTACGTAATATTTAAAAATAAACGCCTGTCATAATTATTATCGTTCTGCAATGTACTTAATTTTTCTTATTTTTTCTGTTTTTCAAAACAACTGTACTAAATATTATTGTTCTAAAAGCCATGTCCTTGTCCTTAATTTTTTTTTCTTTCTCTGTTTTGCAAAACCCCTGTCATAAATATTATTGTTCTTAATTTTATTTTTCTTTCTCTGTTCGGCAGATTACTGTCTGCTGGAGAGAGCATATCATCGCTCCATTTCCAGTTCCGGATTGGAATTTCAACATTTTCTGGGATTGTTGCAGACACTTGCCGGGCTTTGTGGGATGTTCTCCATGAGGAATTTATCCCCCTACCCACCACGAAAATCTGGCAGGAAACTGCAGAAAAATTCTTGGAACTTTGTAATTTCCTCAACTGTTTGGGAGCAGTGGATGGAAAACATATTTGGATTACCAAACCAGCTGGAACTGGATCCGAGTACTTTAATTAAATAAAAATATTTTTCCATAGTGCTCATAACCATTGCAGCTTCCGACTGTAGCTTTGTCGCTGTGGACATTGGATCTTTTGGCCGTGGTAATGACTTCCAGACATTTAAAAACTCGGACATGGGCCAACGGTTATATGGGAATAATTTTAATTTCCCCCTGCCACGACCTCTTCCCAACACTGAAGGCCCGCCAATGCCATTTGTTGTGGTCTGGGATGAGGCCTTTTAGATGTGTGGAAACCTACTTAAACCATACTCCAGTCGGGACTTGAACTACATGAAAAGGATTTTTAATTACCAACTGACCAGGGCATGAAGATCTGTTGAGTGTGCCTTTGGTATGCTTGTCTCGAAATGGCGCATTTTAGGGACGCCATTAATCTCAAAATTGAGACAGTAGATGAGGTGGTCAAGGTGTGTGGTTCTGCACAACTACATAATGGCTAAAGAGCGACCCAACGTTGAACTTGATGAACCTGTTTGTAACCCATTGCCAGATTACCATCATCACCCTGTGAGGTCAGCAGTTGAAGTTGCCAAAATGAGGGATGCATTTGCGGCCTACTTTGTTTCTGATATTGGGCATGTGGCATGGCAAGATGAAATGGTTTAGTAAAATGTTCTTGTAATGTTATGTACCTGGAATGGTAAAATGTACTTTTAATGTTTGCTGACAATAAAACACCCCTAGTGAAACACCTGTTCCAAGTGCCCTCTACAGTACATATTTTTTTAAGTTTTATAAGGTGATCACCGGTTCACAAGTACAGTCTTTATAAAATCCACTCCCAGTCTCATGCAGATGGCATGAGACAGGGAGTGGATTATAACCAAATTGGGTTATGTCACCCATGCTTTACACTACACCTCTTCTCTCTGAGGTCAGTGCTATGGAAGGTGACGTCGGATTATCTCCATCATCTCTTCAGTCTGCATTTCTATATTCCAATAGATTACTGCAGACTGAAGAGATGATGGAGCTAATCCACCTCATATCTTTACTCACCTGCCTGTGTGTCAGAACTAGTGCACTCAGGATGCAGTAACCCAGCATCCTGAGTGCACTAGTGCTGACACCTGGGCAGGTGAGCATTGCTGACCCCTGCCCCTTTGTGCTGTATTAATTATTTTTTTGGAAGATTTTCAGTCCTTTTTGTGTTTTTGCCACCTCATAGCTCCATGACAGACACAAGAAGCAAAGCTGAAGTGTAAAGGAAATAAAGAAAAAGATTAGCATATTGTGTGTCATGGAGCTATGAGTTGGCAAAAACACACTGTGTGTAGACGGCGACGTGTGTGTTGACGGCGCACGGAGTGTGTTGCCGGCGACAAAAGAGACAGTGATCAAGCAGTGATAGGGGAAAAACAACACAAATTTATTTTACAACACAAAAAATATATATATTTTTTACGAAATAATGAGGGGGAAATGTTATGAAGCTGGGGGGTATGGAGCTGGGAGGATTGGCTACTAAATGTGCCTACTAAATGTGTGGGGTCTGGGAGGTCAAGGATGGAAGTAGACACATTAGGAGTGGAAGCATGGGACAGGAGAGACACATTGGAAAGGAGAGACAAACTGGACAACACAGACACATTGGGAGGTGAGGGTGGAGGTAGTACGACAGTTCTTTTTTCCCATTTCTTCTTTTTGTGTTTGCCATCAGTAGGTCGGTGGCTTCTTTGTCTCCTTGGGAGGATGGGAGTGGTGGGATCTGGATCCGGCATGGAGGTGGATGTGAACGGCCATGCAGAATCCGTAACCGGCATGGTGGGGGCGGTTGACGGCCGTGCAGAATCCGTAACCGGCATGGTGGTGGCGGTTGACCGCCGTGCAGAATCCGTTTCCGGCATGGTGGTGGTGAACAGCCTTGCAGTTTCCAGATCAGCCATGGTGGTGGCAGTGGATGGCCATGCAGGAGCAGGACTCGGCAAGGTGGTGGAGTGGCTTTCAGCAGCACCTGGCATGGTGGTGGCACTGTAGTGATGTGCGGCAGGACTGGGCATGACGGTGGCCGTTCAGTGGTATGCAGCAGAACTTGGTATTGAGGTAAAGCATGTTAGTGGTGTCAAAGGTGGAAGTACCACCTGTGGTTGCTGGAAGTACTGAGTCTGCTGCAAACCCTGACCGTAAGCAGCATTGCAGGCCTGCATCACATTGAGCTGGAATTCAGGCATAAGGTGTGCCGATATGCCCCACTCTATCACAGTAAAAATATGGTTTCTGAAGGTTGACTTCCAGACGGTCAAGGCGTCTCAGGTCCTTGTTGAAGCGATCCTTCATTGAACGCCAACGGGTTCTGACTTTGGTCACTGTGAAGGGGGGAAAAAAAATTGTTAAACAATGCACTTTAGACTAGGATCACACATTCGCAGGAGTTTATCGCATCACATACGGTTGTGTGATCCCGGCCTTACAGCTTTACTGCCGCGTCAGACCACATTGCACTACTTATGAAATTCCTTTCTGACTCATGGCGTGGCGTTATCTCAGTCATCCATCAGCGATCGGGCCATCTCATTCCATAGCCACCGAATCACCCTGTTGTCCTAGTGCTGCTGCTCCCGGGTGTCCCACAACGCAACTCGCTCCTGCATTAGTGTGATAAGGAGGTCTTTATCCAGGGATTCCTCCTCCCGTTGTGGAACATAGAAATGAAAGAAAGACATTAATGCTGGAAAGATAAAACAATTTATAAAAAAAAAACAAAAGAAACAAAATACAGTCAAGAAAAAAAAAGCAGTCAAGAATAAGTACAAACAGTCAAGAATACTTACATGCCGTCTTGCCACCGGAACTTGGGCCTGAGTCTGCTGCTCCTGCTCCACTGCACTTGTTGTGCTGTAAAACAAAATACATGATTTTGCCACATGTGTAGTAATAATGACAGTGAATACTTACCAATCGCTAGCAAATGTATTTACGTCAGTCTCCTGTCCGGTGTGTTCGTTGTGCTCTGGATTTGAGGCCATGGTGATATGGTGATGAATGCTGCAAGAAAGTGACAGAAATGAGTACAGACTGCAGGGAGAAAAACAGATAGACAGACATTTTGTAATAATGGCAAAGTCTTCCCCACAGAATCAGCTTGCTTCCAATTGCACAGAGTCAGGAGATAATGGACTTCCAGTGCCCACACCTTCTTTTTATACATCTTTGTTTTGGGTGTGGCTTAAACCAGTCCCTGGACTTGTTTACTCAGAAAACGCATGCGTACGCAAACACAAGCGTACACATATGTCCTTGCGTACATTTGCGTTCCCATAGACTGTAAAGCTTTGTTTTGATGCACTCCATTCGCAAGCGCATATATTTGATGCCCCAAAAATTGTAACATGTTGCGCTAGCCACGCCCCGCCGCACACCGCGAAATGATGCATGCGTAAGCATCCGCAGGCAAACACATACAAACGCATATCCCTGCGTCCATCATGTTAAAGATATGAAAACAGGACGCAAGCGGATGAAACGCTACGGACACAACTGCAAATGTGAAACTGGCCTAAAGTATTTGTACTCTTGAGGCGTGCAGATATCATCATCTAGCAAGGCAGCCCAAAGATTGAAGAGGAATGGCTTCAACAAGACAACCGTTTTCCATATGCCCCGTTTGGTCAATTGAAGTTCATAATTGAAGGCCTTTCCTCTGGACCATCCTCTACGAGGCAGAGAAGAGAGAGATGGTATTTCTCTCTCATGGCAGCCTTACCCTTCACTTTCTGAATGTGCATGTAGTCGTATCTGTGTAATATACTGCATCAGACACATGAAAATAACTTTGATTACTGCCTTAATTTTCGTATCCAATTTTTATACCAGACTCGCCTTCAACTGAAATGCATGGAGGCTGTACCGGTGCCTTTTGCCATACTACGGTAAGATGTATTGAGCCTTAACACTCACTTTCAGCCCTATAACTATTCAACATCATATTTTCTGCTTTAGTGCATCAAACAATTTTACTCTTGCGAAGTGTACAGAAAATACCCATAATGGAGGGGAATGTAATGGTGGTTGATTAACATCCCCTTCAACTGCTGCACATTTGTTTGCTATTTGTGGCACACTGACACCGACCGTCTCCGTCCTTCTCTTCCCTCTGAGAAGGAATAGTTATAAAGGGCTTATTTGCCCTGGAAATGAATTCAGCTGGAATTCGCTAATTTGCATACAAGTGTTAGGACAATTGACCCAACTCATTGATCTCTGAGGGACTCCAGAGACCCAGAGGTTCTTCATTAAGTTGCTGATATTATCTCATGTAACATAATACATCACTTCATATTACGTTCTGTGGGGCCAATTCATCATTCAGCAAGATACATGAGGCAGAGAGAAATTCAGCCCTACAGAATAAAACAGCAAGAAATGATTTTATCTAATCTGAAGGTGATTGATGGATGTGCTGCCTACAGATGGGGTGGAGTATATTGTCATGCACCAAACACCAAGAGCAGAGCTGCTGACAGCTGAACTTATAGAAGATATATTATACAGCTGTAATCAAATTAGCATTACGTAAAGTCTTCTCCATCTGTATACCATATTTAAAAAGCACCTTAACCCTAATAATTCATCATAAATGTGCTTATAAATGAAGGTCTTTATTTTGCTATTCACTCAGTACCAGTGATTGGCAGCAGCAGTCATATATACTTACTGGAATCATAGCTCAGCACTGACGGGTGATGCCGGTAGTACTGTAGTGTAGGGATGAGCGAGTATACTCGTTAGGATTCGGTACTCGGCGAGTAATGCGGTACTCGCGGTACTCGAATCCTGGCAAGTATTTCACGAATCGCCTCGCAATATTCGGCACAGCCCGCACAGTCCCCGCACAGCCCAGCACAGTCCCCCGCACAGTCCCTGCACAGCCCAGCACAGTCCCCGCACAGTCCCTGCACAGCCCAACACAGTCCTGCACAGTCCCGCACAGCACTGTACAGTCCCGCACAGCCCTGCACAGTCCCTGCACTGCCCTGCACAGTCCCGCACAGCCCACCACAGTCCCACACAGCCCAGCACAGTCCCGCTCAGCCTAGCACAGTCCCGCACAGCCCTGCACAGTCCCAGCACAGCCCAGCACAGTCCCCGTACAGCCCTGCACAGTCCCTGAACAGCCCAGCACAGACCCGCACAACCCAGCACAGTCGCGCACAGCCCAGCACAGTCCCGCACAGCCCTGCACAGTCCCCGCACAGCCCAGCACAGTCCCTGTACAGTACCTCCACAGCCCAGCACAATCCCCCACAGCCCTGCACAGTCCCCGCACAGCCCAGCACAGTCCCTGTACAGTACCTGCACAGCCCAGCACAATCCCCCACAGCCCAGCTCAGTCCCTGCACAGACCAGCACAGACCCGCACAACCCAGCACAGTCCTGCACAGCCCTGCACAGTCCCGCACAGCCCTGCACAGTCCCCGCACAGCCCAGCACAGTCCCTGTACAGTACCTGCACAGCCCAGCACAATCCCCCACAGCCCAGCACAGTCCCTGTACAGTACCTGCACAGCCCAGCACAATCCCCCACAGCCCAGCACAGTCCCTGTACAGTACCTGCACAGCCCAGCACAATCCCCCACAGCCCAGCACAGTCCCACACAGCCCGGCAGTCTTCGCTCAGTCCCCGCCCAGCCCAGCACACACACAGCCCATTACTCGCATTTCCCATAGACTTACATTGGACTCGCTACTCGTTATGAGTACCCGAGTATTAGGAGGTACTCGTAATGAGTACAGCGAGTTCAAGTATTTCACTACTCGCTCATCCCTACTGTACTGTCCAAACTTACAAAGTTACTGTATATTGTTATCTTTTCTGATAATGTTAAAAATGTTAATGTGTCTTAAATTGGGATAATGCTGCAACGTCAAGTTTTCCCAATTATACCCACTGAGTCCGGGCATCATCTGCCATGTTAAGTAGACTAGGAAATGGTGAATCATTGCCTCAGCACCATCATTTTCCCACGGTGCTGAGGTCACAGGAGTTCATGCCGGCAGCAAACACAGACTCAGTGACGTCACCACTCGTCACTGAGTCCGTGTGCGTTGCTTCCCATTCATTCCCCAGTAATTTACAGCCCGAGTGCTTGCATTAGCATCATTAGCATCATTTTCGCCGAGGGACTTCACTGAGCGCCGGACAGGTCTGGTATATTGTTTTTTTTTTTACTTTTTTTTTTACAGGAGATCGAGGGATTCGAGATGGGATTAGCAGTGTAATAAAGATGGAAAAACACGTAGTGTATTATTTCATTAAAAGGCTTTATTCTTACTGTGTGTGTTTATTTAACCCTTTTCTTACTATAGGATTAATGTTGGATAGGTGTCTTATTGACACCTCTCCGTTACTAAGCCGGGCTTAATGTCACCTTGCAAAAGAAAGGTGACATTAACCCCTTATTACCCCACTTGCCACCACTACAGGGCAAATGGGAAGAACCTGACAAAGCTCCAGAATAGGTGCATCTAATATATGTGCCTTTCTGGGCAGCTGCGGACTGCTGTTTTTAGGCTGGGGGAATAGCCTGAGAATTGCAGCCCACACCTGTTAGTTTTGCCGGGTTGGTTAACAACATAAGGAAGACCCCACAACAATTTTTTTTCATTCATTCTTCCCTGCTTGTGCTGTTGCCGGGAGAGCAGGGAGAATGACAGCCGCATTTAGCACCATATGCAGGGGAACAGCGGCTTACGGTATCGCTTCATCCCCAGCGGCCATCCGTGCTCACGGAGGACAGTGTATACTGTTCTCCATGTGCACGTGTGCTGCACATGTTGCAGCCTGTGGGTCCGGGTCAAAATGGACATGTCTACGGTATCACGCACACGGAACGTGTGTCCATGAAAACACGCTGACATCTGCATAGACCCATTCATTTGAATGGGTCTATGTGTGTCAGTGTCTCAGGTACGTGAGAAAACTGTCATTACACATACCTGAGCCACTGACGTGTGAAGCAGGCCTTATAGTATAAGAACGTCAGAACAAGGCTTCTTAGACTTACATTGTAAGTGAGACTTCTCATGTACAGATCATAGAGTGATCCAGCAAGTCACAATTGTGGATGCAGACATCTCTGAGAAGCAAAGCAGAACCAAGTTTGGCACCGGAGAAAGAGAAGGTAGGCAAGTTTATTATATGCTCATGCTACATTACATGCACATACACAGGGTGGGCCATTTATATGGATACACCTAAATAAAATGGGAATGGTTGGTGACCCAGATTGGCGCGCTGAATTTGCAGAATTGGCAAAAAAAAATTGGAACAGGATCCTCAGTTTACACAGAACATTATGTTCAGTGATGAGGCAAACTTTTTAGGGTGGGACATTTATATGGATACAACTAAATAAAATGGGAATGGTGACAGTTTTCTTGTGCAGGGTGTCCTGCATTGAAATCTGCTGCAATGACCCGGGTACTGCGTTTACCAGACATCAACACAGTTTCTATCCGCTCCTCACGTATTAACCTCTGTATCATGTCAATGGCTGCAAACAAAGAGAAACTTGTAAATAACACATGAAAGAATAAAGTTACATTAAAACCAAGCACACCATTGTTTTTCTTGTGAAATTCTCAATAAGTTTGATGTGTCACGTGATCCTTTCCCACTGAAAAAAATAAAACTGGATCCAAAATGGCCGACTTCAAAATAGCCACCATGGTCACCACCCATCTTTAAAAGTTTCCCCCCTCCCATATACTAATGTGCTACAAACAGGAAGTTGATTTCACCAACCATTCCCATTTTATTTAGGTGTATCCATATAATTGGCTAACCCTGTACACTCATTTAATGAATAAAAAACATAGTAGGAATGAATATTTGATTATTTAAGGCTAAGTTCACATTAGCATCATAGTACGCTGCGCATCATCTGCATGTTCAAGCGCATCCAAAAACACATGCAAACGCATGTTTACGCAACGATTTTTATCCGCATCATCTTACGCATGACGGAAACACTGCTTGTGCATGCATTTGTATGCATTTTTGCATGTGTTTGCGTTGTTTCTGCACATGCATTCGATATTTCCAATGCTTTTCCAGTAGAGTTTCCTTTACACCAAACACCCAATGGGCGTGTCTCATGGGATTTCTATATAGAGGCACACTGCACAGATGAAATCCTTGTCTTTTTCTGCTGTATCCAGCTGCAAAATGGATCTTAGCTTGGAGAGCTTCCTTATTAATCTTGATTTGCAATTGAAATTGGCTGTTGCCTTTGCAGTGGCTTGTGAAGAAGAAAGAAGAAGAGAAAGACGGAGAAGACGTCATCATCGCTATTGGCAAAACCCCATTGTTGAAGTCCAAGAGAGCCATGGAGCCTACCACTCGTACACAGAGCTGCGTAAAAACCCGCAAAAGTTTTCCAACTACACGAGGATGTCGAAACAGAGCTTGGATGACTTGCTGCAATGTGTCCGAGGACCCATCACCAGGCAGGACACACAACTACGTTGAGCAGTTCCTGCGAAGGAATGTCTGTTGGTGACCCTGAGGTACGTAATTTTGAAAAACAAACACATGTCGCTAATATTATTGCTTGAAAAGCCATGTGCTTATTTTTTCCCCCCATTTTCTGTTAGGCAGATTCCTGGCTATCGGAGAGACATTATCATCTCTACATTTTCTATTTTGGATTGGAGTGTGCACCCTTTCTGGGATTAATGGAGATACCTGCCGTTCTTTATGTGATGTTCTCCATGAAGAATTAATCCCCCAACCCATAACTGAACTCTGGCTGGAAAATGCTGCAAAATTTCTGGACATTTGCAATTGTTTGGGGGCTGTGGTCGGCAAACACATTCGGATTATGAAACCAGCTGGAAGAGGATTCGAGTATTTCAATTACAAAAAATGCTTTTCGATTGTTCTCATGGCGATTGGAGATTCTGACTGTCGATTTGTTGCTGTGGATGTTGGCTCATTTGGATGAGGAAATGACTCACAGACTTTCAAAAACTCAGTCATGGGCCAACATTTGTATGGTAATGATTTCAATTTTCCACAGCCACAACCTCTTCTGAACACTGAAGGACCGCCAATGCCATTTGTTGTGGTTGAGGATGAGGTGTTTCAAATGTGTGCCAACCTTATAAAACCGTACTCAAGTCGGGACTTGAATCACACCCAAAGAATTTACAACAACCAACTGACAAGGGCACGAAGAACTGTGGAGTGTGCCATTGGATTGCTGGTATCTAATTGGCGCATTTTGGGTACAGCTGTCAATATTAAAATTCAGGCAATTGATGAGGTTGTGAAAGCATGTGTTTTTAGGCACAATTACATCCTGTCAAAAGAGCTATCCAACTTAGAACTTAAGGAACCTGTTAATATCACATTGGATTACAAATATCGCCCTCTGGGGACTACAGTGGAAGTTGCCCAAATGAGGGAGAAATTTTCTGCCTACTTTGTTTCGGATATTGGACATGTAAATAAATAAATAAATAATCTTTATTTTTATATAGCGCTAACATATTCCGCAGCGCTTTACAGTTTGCACACATTTTTCATCACTGTCCCCGATGGGGCTCACAATCTGAATTCCCTATCAGTATGTCTTTGGACATGTGGCATGGCAAGACAAAATGGTTTAAGCCGCAAAGTAAACTGTACCTGTAATGTTATGTACCTGTACTGTTGGCTGACTTTAATACTAAAACCTTGACTGTAACTTTAAAGGGAATCTGTCACCTCATTTTGGCATGGTATTTAAATGATTTGAGTCCGGTCTGATGGACGGTGTTTCGGGTGTTTTCCTCACACCTCCTTGGCCGCTATCCACAATATTTCAGGGAATTTCCATACTTGGCCTCCATATTACGCCCATGCGCATTGAAATCTGGACTCATGCATGCGCAGTATGCTTTGCCCAACTGTGCGCAGGCGCTGGTGAACTATGTCCCGGAACACAGCGAAATACATAGTTCACTGGCGCAAGCGCTCTAATGCTTTTTGGCTTTGCCCGCAGTTGGGCAAAGCATACTGCGCATGCGCGAGTACAGACTGCAATACGCATGTGCGTAATACGGAGACCAAGTATGGAAATTCCCTGAAATATTGCGGACAGTGGCCAAGGAGGGGTGGAAGAAAGGACCCAAAACACCGCTCATCGGACCGGACCCAAGTCATTTCAATACCATGCCAAAATGAAGTGACAAATTTCCTTTTATAATAAACACCTTGACTGTAACACCCGTTAATACTTCACTCAACAATACACACATGCTTAAATAAAGAGATAAAGAAAGCACAAGGAGACAGGTATTGTGAAACAAAATAATTTTTAATAACAAATATAAAAACAATTTGAAATTTAACAAATTAAAAAAAAGAAAAATAATGGTATTTACTTTCGGGGTCTGCGGGAGGGAGTTACATTGTGGACCTGGGGGGTGTTGGGCTGTGATTGTAGGCTAGGAGTGGTTGGGGAAGTTGTTACAGGGGAATTGGCAGTCAATTGGAGGATCGGCAGCACCAGGAAGGCATCACCAGGATGGCAGTCCGGGACCAGAGCAGCAAACAGTCTTCAAGGAACAGAAAAAAAAATTAGTACAAATTGCAAAGACAGACAGACATTTTCAAAGCTTCTATACTAACATTCAGTTTTGTGCTTGCATCCAGAGTCTTGAGAGTAATGAACTTGCTGTGTTCTCACCCCCTTTTATACCCCTTTGTTTTAGGAGTGGCCGAAACCAGTTCCTAGACATGTTCAGTCTGAAGTATGCATTTGTATCGAACGCATGCGTACGCACGTCCTTGCGTAACAATGCATTCCCATAGACAGCAATGCGTTGTTTTGATGCACTCAATCTGCAATCATCCACATGTGTATGGCTGTGCATAATTGATGCCTCAAAAAATGCAACATGTTGCGTTTGCCGCACACCGCTGCACACCTCGAAATGAGGCATCCATGCGCATCCGCATGTGAACGCATGTCCCTGTGTACAACATGTTAAAGATATGTATGCATGACGCATGCGGATTTATGCGGATCATATGCTGCGCACAGATACATTAATGTGAAACCAGCCTAAGAGACTATGCTGTGTGAGAATGACAATAGTTTTGTACTCCATGTAAAGATTTGCTTGTGTACTACTTAAAGAGAACCTGTCACCATGAAAATGCCGTCCAAACTGCAGGCACCATGTTATAGAGCAGTAGGAGCTGAGTAGATTGATATATAATTTTGTGAAACAAAAATTTGGTATAACCTCGTATATTCATTGAATCCTCTGCTCTTTTTGGGATTTTTCGGTCCAGCAGCGGTCCTACCAGTTATACAGATATAGCTGACAGTCACTGATAGGACTGCCCACTCGACCGAATATCCTTGAAACAGCAGAGGTTTAAATGATGTTTTTGGGGTTTTTTTTAGAAACTGGGTATAAGCACCCATTTTCCTGTAGAGGATATGCATACAATTGTGAGATTGAGAAAGACTCATCAACCTGCTTTAGAAAACAATATTGAAACATTTAGCACATCTGATCACTTTAAATAAAAAATGTTGCTAAACATAGGACCAACCCAATATAAATGCATGTATCTCAATTACTTTTTGCAAAATATTCCAGTTGATGGGTGAAAGAAAGGTATTAAATCCTTGACTCTTAGTAGCAAAGTTGGTGGGTAGGTCTGCGAACAGTTACTGTATCACCACTGCTGCTAGAGATTGGCCGCATTGGTCACATGTAGACAAAATATCACTGGTGCAGACAACATCCAAGAATTGAGGATAGGTTACGTTATTGCAGCATCAGCACAGTTTTGTGCTTTGGAAACAATATTTTCCCAAATTTACAAAGGGTATATCTGAGCTCCTTAGTTCTTGCCATCTTGTGCCACTGAATAGCAGCTGACCCATGTGTAAGTCCCGTTCCATGTATAGGAGTTAAAGGGTGAAAGCCAGGGCTACCACTGGGCTCTGGGAAATGGAGTAGCTTGCGCCATGCCTGTTTGTGGTAGCCATTTTTGAGCTGGCGGATGACTACGAACACCAATCAGAAACAGAAGAGCAGCTGTGGTGTGGGACTGAGCAGCAGCGTGAACCAATGACTAAACAGGGGGTGTGTTTCAGACTTCCCGAAAGACACTCTACCTAAACTGTAGTCACAATTCACAGCTCTGCCCTAACGGTGAGCGAATAAGAAGCCAAACAACAACAACAACAAAAAATACAGAAAATAAATAGCAGATAAGTATCACCTTTAGCTTGTGACTTACAGCATCGTTTTTATTTTATATCTGGACGGTCACTTAAAAAGAGCTGATCCCTTTATTTTGTGCCTTTAGAAAACTAAGTAATGCCTTCAAGAATCTGTTAGCTCCAGAGTAATAATTTAAGAATATCATCCATCAGGAAAGAAACATCTAATTTGCTTACAGTATATAAGTTTCAAGGCACAGGGCTGATGAATACTGCAATTTAAACATACCTAGTAAACGGCATAATCAATACGTCATATTGATAGATGCCATAAACGTAGATTTTTTCTACGGAAATCCAAGCAATTCATTATTCCCAGTTCAAAGTGATCATGCTGCGCCCCGGCATCCTCATTTTTCTCTCTTTAAATGCAAATATTTTATAAGAAGTAAAGGACACAGATATCAATACATCTGGATAGGTAGACTAAATCAAAGTTAGTATAACTTAGATGGCTACTGCATATAAATAAGGGACTCGGAGCGTCTTCATCTGCGGCGTCAGATATATCTGAAGATGTTCTGTTTTATAGATATATATTTATGGAATGATATATTTATACATTTAATAGTATGAGGACTGTGCACCTTTTTATCTCGGACCCAGAAATAGTTATGAAATCTATTAGGCTTATCATTATTGGCAGTGACATGTTAAATGAATCAGCGTCTCCTAGCAGCAAATTGCACTAATGGCATTGACATATTAAAGGAGCAGACCCTCGGGTGTATTATCCCGCAATGGATATTAATGAGTTTTTGTAACCTATTTGTTATTTTTCCTTATAGCACAGACTGGTGGGATGGATGTAATACAATTATTCTATAGAACAGGTGCAGCTGTTGGAAATGATTTGCACAGATATTTCTTTTTTGGTAAACATTAGTAAATGCTGTTTAAGGTTCTTAATATATGTTACTATCAGACAATCTGCCATAGAAATGCCCTGCGAGCTCATCCGACAAGGGTTGGCACACTGGTTAATTGTGTTCGGCTCATAACCTCGGGATGCACACGTTTTATGGTCGTAGGAAAACAACTGCAAAATTATAAAGGATAGCAATTATTTCACAACTCGGTTTGTGCTCAGAAATGGGAAGCCGATGTTATAATCCTCATATGGGATATTTACTAAGATTGCCAATTCTCATTTAGGGTAAGTCAAAATGGAAAAAAATAAATCCACTATCCTTGAGCTTTATTATTGTTTAAATTCTCCACTCATAAAAGGAAAGCTGTAAATAGAGACAAAATTTTAGCCCAGACATTAAAGGAGATACTTTCTGTAGCTTTATATATGAAACAAATAAACTGCATTTTACTTACCATCTTCAGACCAGATGTTATGCCTGTGTAGCGACTCACTCGAGAAAATGGGTTATACGCTAAAAAACTACAACTAAGGCTTGTTTCATACTAGCGCTTTTGAGCACAGCGACGGCCTGCGCACGGCCGCCACTAAGCCCCGCCCCCTGTCGCGCCTCCGCCGGTAGCTCAGCCTACCGGCGCATGACGCTGCATGCGTCCTGCGTCCCCATCTTTGTCACTGGCCCGCAGGCCGTGCGCAGTATGCGTTTGGCGGCGCATGCGTCCTTTTGACTGTGCACCGACCTGCGCCAAACGCAACCTGCTGCAGTTTGGTTGCGCTCTGCGCACCGTCAAAAAGGCGCATGCACCGCCAAATGCATACTGCGCACGGCCTGCGCCCCCAGTGACAAAGATAGGGGACGCAGGATGCATGCAGCATCATGCGCCGGTAGGCGGAGCTACCGGCGGAGGCGCGGCAGGGGGCGGGGCTTAGCGGCGGCCGTGCGCAGGCCGTCGTTGCGCTCAAAAGCGCTAGTGTGAAACTAGCCTAACCTTGCCAATTTCTGTACAGACTAGATATACTAATACCGCAGTCCCTAGTGGTACCCGCGGGTATAGAGATAGCCCTAACCACAGACTAGGGGATGGCAAATCGGACCTAACTTGCCTAAATGGCCGTCGAGTTGCTTCCCATTCATCCTAGTGTGAACTAACTACAAGAGTCTTTCCATGTTCCCGGTCTGGTCATTTCAGGGGATAACTTTTCTCAGCTTCAGGCTGGTTTCACACTTGCGTTTTTTTGCGCTACGTTTTTGCGCATAAATGCGCATGCGTTTTTTCCCTATTCTTAACATGGGTACGCATTGGCATGCATTTATGCGTGCACAAAATTCTCCTAAAAACACATTAAAGCCTTTGGGAACGCTGATGTGCGCATGGTCATGCGCACGTCAGCACAAAAAAACGCATGCGTTTTTTTTGCAAAAACCATGCGCAAAAAACAAGGAAACGCATAAAAAACCCATGATGCGTTTTTTATGCGCGTTTGCACTGCGCAGAAAAATGCAAGTGTGAAAGTAGCCTTAGTCTGGTTTCAGGATTGCTATTTAGCACCGCTGCATCCTGCAGGTGGTGTCAGCTATAGTTCTGCCTTCGGTGTGTGTATCTGACTCTGGTATATCCTGATTTGTCCTGTTGTGATCCCTGACTTGCCTTGTGTCTGTTTATTCATTCTGTCTGTCCTGACTCAGTGTTTCCCTGTAAGTTTGTTGACTCCCTGGTTTTGACTTGGCTTGCATTCGAACCTGCTTTTGTCTTTTGTCGTTGTCATATCCGCTTCTGACCGTTGCTGATCCTCTGGCTTGTTTCTGATCACATGTACTGCTGTGACCTCTGGTGCTTCTGCACCTGACTGTTTCTGACTCGGCTTGTCTGACCGTCTGACCACTCTTTCGCCACCTAGTGGCGCTTGTGCTGCTGCTCAGTGTTGCTACGCTGTGTGTGCAGCCTCTCTTCCCCCACCAGCACCAAATGGTTGAGGTTGCACTACAGTGCACTGCAGTAGCATGACAGAAAGAATTTTAACCGACCCTGAAAATATATTTTCTTGTACGTGGCAGCAACATTCTCTGTGGGAACGCAAGTAACACTGCCACCTTTGATGAATTTCTGAGTACAGATTACAGTAAAAAACATGAATCTGTCAATGAGTCCATGGAAAAAAGCAGCTAGGCTTAGAATTTATAAGGCAATAATCCCTGACTAGATTCCTATCATAGGCTATACATACTGCCACACCTCACCCTACACGAATTGCAGATAAAAGCAGTATTATTGTACAATATAGAAAGGATTTTAACAGGCTCTGAAAGGATTTTTTTGTACATGGCAGCAACAAACTCTGGAGGAATGCTGTAACACTGAAAGATTTGATGAACTTCTGAATACAGGTCATAAACATAAATTGGTCAATGAGTCCATGGGAAAAAGCAACTGCAAGGCTTAGAATTTATAGTGAATTAATCCCTGACTAGATGCCTTTCATAGGCTATTCCTACTGCCACACCTCACTTTAACCAAAGTATAGATAAGAGTTGTATTAACATAACAGAATAGAATCTGGAAAAAGAGATTAGTTTAATGTAGCATTATCAAGGACTGCTATTTTATGAACCCTGCTGGGGAATGTAGTTGAGCGCTTCGCAATTACACAGCCTGAGGTGAAGGAGACCAGGATCTTCTGTACTTACCATACAAAGTCTCCTGTCCTGGCCGTAAAATCCAGTATGCAATGTGAGAACTCCCTATGTGACAATCACCTGACAGCCCACATCAAGTCACTGGATCATAAACTAATAGAACCCACTGGCTCTTTTGGGTTTAAAAAATATTACCTCAACTAGAAGGTGGATCCTCAAAAAAAGCATTTTTTCCCTTTACTAACGGGTGGGTTTCCTAAACTGGTAAAGCATAAGCGCTAAGTGCAAGGGATGTCAAAAAATAGAATAAAGCTATCCAATACCCCTTTGAATAAATGTCGTAGAGGGTCTCAGAAAACATTTTTTTCCAATTATTAAGAAGTAGATATAATGGTAATGCCCATGCAATAAGAGCATGGGCTGAAAAACATTTACCCCTGGGATATACTGTATATATACTGTATATATATATATATATATATATATATATATATATACATATAATAAAAGGATGTTCGAGGTAGGCCTCTAAACACTTAATGCAGGCATCATAAACACCCTTAAAAAATTTAGAGCAAGGATAGCATGAGCACCCTGTTGATGTTGATATGGTGGTGGAGGAGGAAGACACAAAAAATATGTGCTGGGCTGTGCGGGACTGTGCCGGGCTGTGCAGGACTGTGCTGGACTGTGCGAGGACTGTGCAGAGACTGTGCCAGGCTGTGTGGGACTGTGCTGGACTGTGTGGGGACTGTGCCAGGCTGTGCGGGACTGTGCTGGGCTGTGCTGGACTGTACTGGGCTGTGCGTAGACTGTGCGGGGACCGAGCTAGGGTGTGCAGAACTGTGCTGGGCTGAGCGGGGACTGTGCGGGACTGTGCTGGGCTCTGCGGGACTGTGGTGGGCTGTGCAGGGACTGTGCGGGACTGTGCTGGGCTGTGCGGGACTGTACTGGGCTGTGCGGGACTGTGCTGGGCTGTGCGTGGACTGTGCGGTGACCGAGCTGGGCTGTGCGGGACTGTGCTGGGCCATGCGTGGACTGTGTGGGGACTGAGCTGGGCTGTGCGGGACTGTGCTTGGCTGTGTGTGGACTGTGCGGGGATCAAGCTGGGCTGTGCAGGACTGTGCTGGGCTGTGCGGGACTGTGCTGGGCTGTGCGGGACTGTGCTGGGCTGTGCGGGACTGTGCCAGGCTATGCGGGACTGTGCTGGACTGTGCAGGGACTGTGCCAGGCAGTGCGGGACTGTGCTGAACTGTGTGGGGACTGTGCCAGGCTGTGCGGGACTGTGCTGGGCTGTGCGGGACTGTGCTGGGCGGTTCGTGGACTGTGCGGGGACCAAGCTAGAGTGTGCAGGACTGTGCGGGACTCTGCTGGGCTGTGCGTGGACTGTGCGGGACTGTGCTGGGCTGTGCGTGGACTGTGCGGGGATCAAGCTGGGCTGTGCAGGACTGTGCTGGGCTGTGCGGGACTGTGCTGGGCTGTGCGGGACTATGCCAGGCTGTGCGGGACTGTGCTGGACTGTGCAGGGACTGTGCCAGGCTGTGTGGGACTGTGCTGGACTGTGTGGGGACTGTGCCAGGCTGTGCGGGACTGTGCTGGGCTGTGCGGGACTGTGCTGGGCGGTGCGTGGACTGTGCGGGGACCGAGCTAGGGTGTGCAGGACTGTGTGGGCTGTGTGGGGACTGTGCGGGACTGTGCTGGGGTGTGCGGGACTGTGCTGGGCTGTGCGTGGACTGTGCGGGATTGTGCTGGGCTCTGTGGGACTGTGCTGGGCTGTGCATGGACTGTTGGGGGGACAGAGCTGGGCTGTGCGGGGTATGTGCTGGGCTGTGTGGGACCGAGCTGGGCTGTGCTGGGCTGTGCGGGACTGTGCTGGGCTGTGCGGGACTGTGCTGGACTGTGCGGGGACTGTGCCAGGCTGTGCGTGACTATGCAGGCTGTGCCGAATATTGCGAGGCGAGTAGTGAAATACTCGCCAGGATTCGAGTGCTGTGAGTACCGCATTACTCGTTGAGTACCGAATCCTAACGAGTATACTCGCTGATTCCTAGTTATAATACCCCAACTAAAAAAACACAGCTTTGATAAAACACTGATGGCAGGGCTGGCCAGGACCTCTAAAGCATAGAGAGATAGTTCATGCAATGTGACTAGCTTGGATACCCAATAGTAAGGCACAGAGGAATCATGGAGGACACTAGTATGGTTGACAAGGTACTCCTTCAGCATCTTCCAAACCTTTTCCCTCCTTGTCATAGTATACTGTGCAACAGGGCCTGGGCAATAGTAGAGTCTGAGAAAATTCTCCTAGACCTTTGAGAGTGTTCCCCTACCTCTGTTGCAGCTGGTGTGTGTCTCCCTAGTCTCCACTTCTTGGTTGTCCAAGGAACTGTGACCACCAGTATTGTCAGATGGGATTTTTTTAACAATCATTCAACTATGGCATCTGGTACTGCAACATTTTATAAGACCTCTCCGCTAAGGAAAGGAAAGATGTAAAGTTCTCCTGGTCACATGAGTCTAGAAGGGTGACCAACCAGTAATTAGTGTTGGCCAAAATGCAAACAACGCGAGCGTCACAGGAAAGGCAGCAGAACATCAACTCAGCCATGTGTTCCAGATTGCCAACAACCAAGACTTCCCTATCCCCACCAATAGGGTGAATGTCCATGTTGTCTTCCTCTTCCTCCTCCTCATCCTCTTCCTCATCCTCCCTCTCCTTCTCATCTTCAGGCCATCTATGCTGAACAGATGGGATGACGGGTGGTGTGGGTACTACCATCAGTAATGCAGGCAACCAGCTTCTGTTGCTCCTCCTCCTGATTAGCATCCAATCCACACCACTGAGAAGATGAGATGAGGCTGGGCTGAGTAGCATGACCCAGTATAGTTTCTTGCTCTGTCTCCATTTGCTCCACCTGCAAATCTCCTCTTTAATTGTGAGCAGAAAGTGTTTCAGTAGAAAGAGAAATGGGGTGGTGATGCCTATTATGGCATCTTGGACGCACACCATCTTGTTCGAGAATTCAAAGTTTTGGAGAACCGCACAGATGTCATACATCTATGCCCACTCATCAGCTCTGTGGGACCAAAACGTCTTTTGTCAATTTTTGGACGGACTGCAATAAAAATCTCCTTTGGATTTTCTCGTTAAGTTGAGTGTCAAGTTTTATTCTTATGGTACCACGCGTTGTATCCCAGGGTCTGACTTGGTCCCGGATTCCACAATGTTATCCCAGTGTGCCGTCAGAGAAATGTGGCATCCCTGGCCACAAGCACTAGTCCAGGTGTCCGTGGTGAAGTGGACCTTCCCAGTCACAGTATTGGTCAGGGCACGGCTGATGTTATGGGACCCATGCTTGTGTAAGGTGGAGATGGCACAAATTGTGGCTGGGGACCGAGTGCTAAGAGACAACCGCCATGAGGTTGCGGAAAGGTTCCGCTGCCACAAGCCTAAACGGCAACATTTTCAAGGCAAGCAGTCTGGAAATGTGGACATTTAGTATTGTAGCCACTGGGTGGGTGGCTGCATATTTATGCTTGCATTTCAAGAAATGGGGTAGGAACAACTGAACGCTGAGCTGGAATAAGGACGTGGATGCTGACGGTGGTTTCAAGTGTGTAATAACAGGATCAAGGTGGGAGTCATCTTTGTCTACATCAAGGGCAAGGGATTGTTGTGTGCGTAGAACAGGGGAAGAGGCAGTGGTTTCACTCGCAAACATTGTTTCTGGACCATGGCGTTCCGGCCCAAAGTAGTCGGGTGCTTTGCTTGCATGTTCCTAAGCTTGCTGGTGATGTTCAGGCTGGTAGTTGTGCTGCCCTGCTAATGCTGGCATAGCAGACGTTGCAAATTGTCTTTTTTGGGTTGACTGGACTGTTTGGCTCTGCAACTTCTGCCGTGTGGGTGCTCTGTGGAACAGTTACCTGCCTTATGTTTCTGGCCACTCCACTGGCTCCTCCTGCCTGTTGTGGTGCTGTGGGTCCCTCCCCCTGTGTGTTGCTGTCCATTTGCATGGCACCTTCCCAGGTTGGGTCAGCGACTTTATCATCCACCACCTCATCTTACACTTCCGCACTCTGGTTCTCCTTCTGACTTGCTGACTTAACAACACCACTTTTTTGGCAATTGTGTCTCATCATCCTGCTCTTGCTGCAGTAATAGCATTTTCCCACTATTGCTTTCTTGTGGCTGCTCAAATATTTGGGCATCGCAAATGCGATATTCTCATGTCCTGCTTGAAATGAGCAGGGTGAGAGGCCAGGATCTACAAATGGAAATGTGAACAACTCTTTGGAGTGTCCAAGTGTGGGATCACCCTTCTCTGGGCACTTGGCATGGTAGGAGCAGGAAGAATCAGGGTGAGGATTATGTTGTTCAGAATCATGGCTACTGAGATTGGACCATGTGAAAGACAGGGTGGTGCTGTCAAAGTGACTGTAAGCATTATCTGCTATTCATCCAACAAACTATTCACACTGGTCTGGCTTCAAAAGTGGTGTCCTGCGCCCCCTACAAAGTGGGACAGGAAGCTAGATCAACATGATGTTTGTGTTTGTTGTGCTCCCGCAGCAGGCACAGTTTCACCTTTCCCACTGCCTTGGCCTCTGAATTCACCATTTGCATCACGTTCACTTCCTCATTCCTTACCACATGCCCGGTCCATTTTTAATTACGTGTGATACATGCCTGTTGAGAAAATGTTGCAGTATTACAATGGCAGGAAAATTTTCCCACTTCAGATAGATGTCTTAGGCGTATCAATAAAGCGATACTATTTGTAAC
Organism: Dendrobates tinctorius; assembly: GCF_039654945.1. Classification (NCBI taxonomy): domain Eukaryota; kingdom Metazoa; phylum Chordata; class Amphibia; order Anura; family Dendrobatidae; genus Dendrobates; species Dendrobates tinctorius. The sequence continues at coordinate 8,728,341 of NW_027361939.1, read as the reverse complement.
CAAAAAATGTTTTTTGCCAGGAAAATTTCCCCACTTCAAATGGACGTATAAGACTGCAGTACCAATATAGCAATGCTATTTGTAAACAAAGAATTTTTTTGTGTGTTTTGATGCTCATCTCTAGCAAGATAAATGCTTTATAAAATTTCACTGCTGAAACAAAATTGCAGTATTATTGTTGCAGAAAAAATTGCCCAATTGAGATGGACATATGAGACTTCAGTATCAATATAGCGATGCTATTGAGATCCAACCAAGTCTGGCTGTATGGTTTAGATGCACAACTGCTGCATTAAAAATGGTGTATAATATTTCGCTACTCAGGACAATTCGCAGGATTTAGAGGAAAAATAATACAATTAGCCCTAAGAAGGGTTTTGGTATGAGTGGCAGGCTGCAGCATAAAGGACTTGCAATTCACCCTATCCTGTCCTACAGATCCCTTCAGCACAATCTCTCCCTATGTGCTGCTAACGGCAGTATTGATATGAATTATAATTATCCCTAAGAAGGGCTGTTGTACTTACAATAAATGTTAATGTGGTTGAATCCCTGCTTAATACGCAACTACAATTCTGTCCCTCTTTCTCCAGCAGCTCTCCCTGCTCTGCCTCCTTCCGAGGTACAGTGTGCCGAGTATAGAGTCACTGGTCTTATATAGGCCTGATGACCTGATGACGCTATGTGGCCAGCCAATCACAGTAATGCCACAACCAAGATGGCTATGGCATTACAGTGTTTACGGAATGTCATACACACACGCTGACCCGGTGTAGATGTGACCGTAATAAGAGCACCAGATAGCCGATACTGTTTGATAATCGGACTGCTCAATACTGTGTATAGAGAAATGGAAATGTCCGTATATGTATTTATGGAGTGTCACACACACACGCTGACTCTGTGTAGATGTGACCGTAATAAGAACACCAGATATCCGATACTGTTTGAGAATCGGACAGCTAAATACGGTGTATAGAGAAATGGAAATGTCCGTATATGTATTTATGGAGTGTCACACACACACGCTGACTCTGTGTAGATGTGACTGTAATAAGAACACCAGATATCCGATACTGTTTGATAATCGAACTGCTCAATACGGTGTATAAAGAAATGGAAATGTCCGTATATGTATTTATGGAGTGTCACACACACACGCTGACTCTGTGTAGATCAGACTGTAATAAGAACACCAGATATCCGATACTGTTTGATAATCGGACTGCTCAATACGGTGTATAAAGAAATAGAAATGTCCGTATATGTATTTACGGAATGTCACACACACACGCTGACTCTGTGTAGATGTGACAGTAATAAGAACACCAGATATCCGATACTATTTGATAATCGGACACCTCTATACAGTGTTTGTATGGAAAAATGTTAATCTCCGTGTATTTTTTTTACTGAGTCACACACATAAAGCATATATTTGTCCGTGATACCAGCCGGTACCCGGTAGTGTGTGAGGAATAAAAGGATTTTTGCTTTTAAAAAAGCAGTCTGCACAGCAGTGTGCAAACAGCAATGCAGCTATCAGGGAGCCTTATAAGGCAGCCTAATCACCAACAGAGCTGATGCACAAAAATATATCCTCCCCTGTCACTACACACTATACAGATGTGTTGTACAGTGACATTCGCTATCAGCACAAGCATTTTTTTTTACTTTTTCCCTGCCTAAACACTCTCCCTATTGAGAACGATCAGCAGCAATCTCTCCCTATGCTAAGATCGGCAGAAGTAAGATGGCAGTCGGCGGTCACGGCCTTTAATAGGCACTGTGATGCCACACAAAGCCAGCCAATCACTTGCATGCCCTTCTCTAACATGGTGGGGGCCGCTGCCGATGTAATCGCGTTGCCCACAGTGTGCGTCCTTTACGATTGGCTGAAAATAGGCGCTGGAAGGATTGTGGGAAACGCGACTTTGGCGCTCAAGTCAGCGACCTCATGGCCGACCTCACGCTATGGTCGGGTTTCGATTGGCGAAACACGACTTTAGCAAAAGTCGGCGGATTCTGAAATTGGCCGACCCGTTTCGGTCAACTCTATTCCTTAGTAATAAAACATGTTCTGTTACTTTAAATGTCTTCCTTTGATATTTTTTTTCTGAATATTGATAATCTGGCAATAATGTCCAGGAATACTGAGGCTCAGTGAAATGTTGGCAGTGTGTGCTTATCTTTCACATGTCCAATAAATGTACTGCTCCAAAGTTAAACGTGTTTTTCACCAGGATAAAGTTACATGAGCTATCTGGATGCGGAGAAGGTTGCACTGGAGCTTGGAAATAAGGAAAGAGGTTTATAAAGACTTAGCATTCTGGTAACAAACAAGTTGTATTTTCAATTTCACGTTCCTTGTTTTTTTTCTAGCAATGTAATAAGATTGTTATTGTCGAGTAATAGAGAAAAAGTGCTAAAGGGAAAATCTCAGCAAAGACACATGAAGGGTATCTGTGATCAGAAAACAGTTTGGCCACTAAAACAGAGATATCATTAAGATAAAGTATAAGAGACTGTAGTCAAAGGTATAGGCAAGACAGGATCATATATATTAAAATAAAGGACACTTTTGACATTTTCTATGTCAAAATAATTACTTATAAATTTCTTTCATGGCCCTTACATCCATCCATTGTAGAAGAACTCTAGAATCAAGATATGGTGGTGGTGCTGGTAGGAAGTGGACCTTGTGGATCTGGAAACATCAGAACCTGTCACTTAAAGGGTAGTGTCACATGACCATATTCTCCACATTTGAGAAAAATTGTTCGATTATTCTGATCAGACTTTTGTCAGACTTTGCTCAGACAGGCATCAGTTTTTCTCGGAGTTAGGGAGAGAAAAAAATTGTCCATTTCTCTGTTCTGTCATTCTGTGAAAAGATATTTTTGCATAGACTTGCATTGTCAATTCTGATCGGGCACTCAAATCAAAATCGGACAAAAGCACTTCACCATTAAGTACCTTAGGTATAAGCGGTATTGGTGAAAACCATGGATAGCATTCGTATGACAAAATTGGTCATGTGCATATGTGGCGCCCCTGAGGGTTCAGTCGTCACAGAGGTACTGCACCTCCTCCTGAGGTGTAGTATCCCACTTCCCAGGTAAGATGGAACACCTGACCAGCCTCCAACACTCACATCCAGCACAGACACTTTAGAATAGCAGAGCACCCTTTGTGGCTCCCTGCTGGGAACACAAAGAGTTCTGGGTGGTGGGTGGAGCTGAGATGACACAAGAGAGCGGGAGAATGTTAGGAAGTAGTCAGTTGGGGAGAGAAGATCCCCAGAAAGGGATGGAATGAAAGGAAGTGCTGCAGCAGACTTCAGTGACCTGGGGCAGCTGGCACGGGAAAGAGCAATAGAAAGCCTGATTCTTCAGAAGGAAGAAAGAATAGTGCCTCCAACACTCAGCCTCTAAGAGAGAACTAAGGACTAGGGTTAGAGCAGAGCCCTTCCTCAAGTTTGAAGCGCATGGCCTGTTTGTGAAACTAATGTTCCTGCAGCAGAAACCGGAGGAATAGGAGTTGTGACCACTCTATTCCCACAAAACACTCGAAGACACGGTGGCAACCTAAGTGTGAGCCAGGACATGACGAATGGAGTCCCCGAAGCAGGCTACAGTCACTTGTTTGAGTAACAACAAGCAGGAGGAACTTCAGTGCAACTCAGTACTGCAAGTACCTCAGATAAGCGCCAGAAAGGAGACATTCAGAACAGGTACTTTAAAGGGAGTGCTGGAAAGGGTAATTCCATCTGCCTGGGAGTTGGCTGAGCCCCTTGTCTGGAGACCGCAGCATTGAAGCGGGCAGTAGGGTTACTCGGTACCGGGCCGGTAGCTCAGAGGGATGTGTCACAGTAGCGGTGACCCAGTCCGTGACCCTGGGCGTCCATGCAAAAGGGAAAAATGTGGCTGAAAAAGTTTATAGATGGATGATACGTGATGCCACCTGTGGTGCTCGGCAATGAAGGGGTTAAGCCGACGCTGCAGGCAGATCCTCTGGGACAGATGGTATAAGGCAGCAAGATGTAATAGCTTCCCACAGGTAGAGCTGTAATCCCAGGGCAGTGGGAATAGGTGTTGAGGAAGAGGGTGCAATGTTAGGCACAGAGATGTAGCAGTGTTGAAGGGGTTGCAAGAAAAAGGCAATGACACAACAGGGTGCAGTTTCCTTTACCTTTACTTTGCTTTGTAAGTGCAGTCAAGGATCCTGATTACAGATAGAACAGGAGTTGGCCAGCCTGGAAGCAACTCAGGAATATCTCTATGCAGATGGGTTGTGTAGTCTCCTTTCTAGCGCTTATCTGAGGTACTTGCAGTACTGAGTTACACTGTAGTTCCCCTTGCTTGCTCTCCTTTAGAACCCCCTCGTATGGCAGACAGATGTAGCCTCCTTCTTCTGGCTCACACGTTGCTGTTGTGCCTCCGAGACTTATGTGGGAACAGAGCATTTACAGCCTCCTGCTCCTCCGGTTTCTGCTGCAGGAACATCAGCATCCATACAACCTTGGAGACCGGACTCTGGACCATGCGCTACGCTAGAAGTGAGCCTGAACTCCACTCAATCCTCCAGCTCTTCTTCTCCTGTCCACACTCTTTTCCCTCCTCACACGAACTGACTAACTTCCCCTTCCTGGCCCCCACAGAGCAGCTTCTCCCACAGTTTTGGTTCAGAGCTCCCTCTGCTGGCCTGGAGTGGGAACCGTACTGTGTGTTGTGCTTAACTGACAGAGAGACCCTTTATTGCTTCCAAGCATGACATCACACTCCCTAGGAGAAAGGTCATGCCACTGAGGCGACCATACTCCTGGGGCGCCACACATCCCTGTGCCTAACATTGCACCCTTTCCCTCAACACCTATTACTACTGCCCTGGGACTACAGCTCCACACAGCTTCACCATCATTGCTGCACCACACCATCTGTCCCAGAGAAGCAACCCTGCAGCGCTGGCCAAACTGACCAAAAACTACAGGTGGTGTCACAAATCATCTCAATAACTTTAACCCCATCACTCTACCCCTTTTACATTGACTGCCTGAGGCCACGGACCGGGTCACTGCCACTGTGAGACCTCCCATTGAAATCAACGAGCCCGGCACCGAGTACCCCACGGCCTCTGGGGGCGAGTCACATGAACCCTCATACAGGAAAGATATATATCTTTGTATCGTCATATTCACCGTTGTTGAAAAATCCCGGGTTGTGATGGCTACGTGTGTCCACATAGACATTGGGTTGTATGGAGGAGATGCTGGAGACACAATTTAAGGTTATCAGTTGGAGCCTAGTGTTTGCATCTGAGTGCAGAATAAAAAGTCTCTACGTGATGTGTGGACAATCGAAAACGGAGTGCCTGGAGGGACCACAGAGGTGAACAGTGGTTGGCTCGAATAATAGCTTCTGATAAGAGATCTGCGCAAAGACAGAAGATGTTCAATGGAGATAGTGTGGTGTAAGGAGTGACCCAAGAGCCTAAATATAATGAGAGGTACATGGACTCTTGCCAGGGTAACAGATGTGTGATAACAAGACTTCATATCAAGATGTGTTGGATAGTGAATTGTTATCTGATATCAAGTCCTCAAATCTGATATCAGTGGATGCAACAATCTCCAAGGAGAGCAATCCCATTGCCTACAGGATTTATTCAATAGGAGGTGAGATCTAGTTTTTCTAAGAGGTATTTATTTCTCAATTGTTGTTGTGCCTCCACCTGAAGTTAAACCACCAAGCTTTGGACCACAACCTTACATATCTATGAAATGAGGTCCATCAGGATTCAGCTGTAAACTATGAAGGAGACAAGCTAGAAAGTATTTAATTGTACTGCAGTGCCATCATGGAAAAGATAAGGCATTATACCATGATAATATTTCAATGGGCTGTCTGGATCCTTCCGTGTGAAAGGTGGTCTCTGTAGCAACCCCCTTCTTCCTGTGAATAAATGAATGTACTAAACTTGTAACTCCAAAATGAAGCATAATTCATAAAAATGGTTGTCCGATGTTAAAAAAGATAACTTTTTTGGCATATATTATTACAAAAATATCCAACACAGTGATAAACATCCGCTGTCGCCTTTGAGGATCCAGATTCCGGAAGTGCATGATCAGTGACATCCTATCTCCTGATCCCACCATCCAATCACAAGGATCAGTGGTCCTGGGACCCTTGTCATTGCTTCCAGAGCTGAAACCAACCAGTCGAGTGATCCACAGAGGAGGGGAGAGGGAAGAGGCAGCGGACAGGTATACTTTCCATGCCTAAAAGGCTGAGAACTGAGAACATTTTTTTGAGCATAGGAAAATCCCTTTAATAGACTATAAGTTTTCTAAATTAGACAACTTTAACTCATTATTACACAGTACTGTTTATCAATTAACTTTGCACGGTAATTATTTATATATAGTCCCCGGGACCCTGCATCCAAAATTTGAACCCTTTGATTATTTCGGCACTAGGCTTCAGATAATACTTTGTATTTTTTGCAGAGTATGGCCTAATTTAAAGGTTATTACTCTTGTATTTTAACTCTTGCAGTGCTGAGAAAGCATTGGTGACCCATTATTTACTAGAAGTACTTGCTACTGCCAAAGTTGCTGAGTAGAACTAAATTACCGTTGCTTGCCATGTGGCTGGGGTTAAATCATAGTCAGTTAAATGAGTTTTATTTGTAACTGCCTGAAGAATTAATGATATGTTTTACATTAGCTCTTAGTGTGGCTAATGAGATTTCATATACCATAATGCAGAACACTAATAAGATCGTTATGTCAAACTGAGCTAAATTGGGTTTTTATCTGTTGTTTGATCTTAACCAATTGAACCGTTGCATGTATTAAATTATGAAGCTATCGGAACATCACATGATGCCCTGGAAATGGAACATTACAGTCTTGTTGACTCTGGTTGTAAAAGATTAGTATATGCCAAAGATTGCAGGGTGCAATCAAACATCACCACGTAATTTCACCATGTTTGGATTTGAATTAGAGATTGATCATCCACTGTGACCAGATCAGGTTTGCAGGGATAGTGTCCCATTGCCTTAGTCAAGCAGATTCAATTTTGTATATAAAATGATATTTACTCCCCTTTCCAATAAGGCCTCCTGCAGTTCTACAAACATGTCCACCTTTAGCTTTCTGAGAACTCCATTAGAAAGGACCTGTCGGCAGAGCAAAAGTGACCAGGTTTTGCACCTATTATATTCCTGCAGCTCCCACGTTTTTTTTTTAAATCCACTATATGGTTTCAGAGATATCTGCCTTTTTATTTTGTGCTACTTTTTATCATCATTACCAAAGGGGCATTGCTTACAGGGTAATTATGCAGAGAATCCTAAAGACTCATCCCAGAGAATATTTGGAGGCATATCCTTTTGGTAAAGACGATATATATTAACAGTAAAAAAAAGTACCATATCTCTGGAACTGTATAAAGAATTTGAAAAAGAAAAAAGAAACAAGAAGGAGCAGGAGTAAAAAAAAGCAAAAACTGGTATCTTTTGACTTCTAGACAGGTCTTCTTTTTAGGGTTACATGTATAATTATGTATTACCGCTCATTATTTATGGTATTGCCACTTGAATGTGTTACCATTGTATGGATAAGTGTATATATTGCCTCATGTTCTTGTATGATAATATTGCATGTATATTATATGTCATTTGTGTATGTATAGTTTGGGAAAAGCTAGTGCATCCTTTATTGGGACATTATAGGAGGGCACTCGTAGTATACAGATTCCCCATAAGCTGGGTAGTTGCAATTATGTTGCTGGCCACTAGGTGGGGTATACTAGTGGGGCGTGGTAGTAGGTTCTTAGAGGGTTAATTGTAGGATGGGCTGCTGAGAGTAAGATGAGTGAGGAAGGGTGGTTTAGTCAGACAGGGCCAGGGTGCCCAAGAGTCCACATGGGCTATAGGCCCAGACAGCTTGGCAGTCACGTAACGTTAAGTCGTTATTGCCCACATTACCCATGGCCACTGCAGGTCTTAGCAGTGGGTCAGAACAGGAAAAGGAAGATGTAACATAGTAACATAGTTATTAAGGTTGAAGGAAGACTTTAAGTCCATCTAGTTCAACCCATATTCTATCCTAACTGGCCCTAACATGTTGATCCAGAGGAAGGCAAAAAACCCCATGTGGCAAACAGTAAGTTCACATTGGGGAAAAAAATTCCTTCCCGACTCCACATACGGCAATCAGACTAGCTCCCTGGATCAACGGAATATCAAGGAAACTAGTGTATATACCCTGTAATATTATAATTTTCAAGAAAGGCATCTAGTCCCTTCTTACCACCTGGGCCAATGTTTTTAGGGCAGAAGTTGGCTGGACTAAAGAGATGAAAGGAGTTGGCACTTCGACGAGATCGGTACAGACGGGCCGGATGCTTCACCGGGGGTCATCAAACGTAGTGACTGATTAATTCATGTCTGGGGTGAAACAGGCTGAAGGAATCGTCATTGTAGTGAGGTCAGACCTGGAAGGAACTGGGAAGCAGTTAGTACGGTCCGGTTCTGGCGTGTAGTGCACAGAAATGACAGCAAGCAAGGGAAAGATCAGGAAGAAAGCAAATGTGATGATGTACCAACTGTGGATGTAACGTGCGAAATTCTAAGTAAAGCAAGCGTTAAAGTTGTCTCGGACAGTGTCTCCCTTGATGTGAGTTGCCTAGAAAAGGGACCGTTATGGCCTGGGACGTGCCCGGGTGAAGATGAATCTGGAGGTGCCGGTATGCCGAGGAGCATAGTATTGTTTCATGTAGTGGAAGGGCTAGGCGCAGCTACCACCAGAGTACAGGTCACGACTACAGTCCTGGCCCTCCCTTACATAGCCATGGTATAGACTGTGGTTCATAAGGACGGATGGTATGGCAGTTATAGCTGATAATGGTTGACAGTGTGGAGGTCATATGCCACAGCAAGCTTATTTAGGTTATGATATGAAATTATATTTTTATGCAGAGGGCAATTTAATTACAGTTATTTATAGGGGCACTGTGTCGAGATGTGTTGCAAAAGACTGGAGAAGAGCAAAGTCTGCAGAGATTAGCTGTGGATGTGAAAAGTCTTCATGGCATCTAGACAAGATGGAGATGAAAAGAGACAACTCTAGAGAAGATGTAATTTATAAGGTGCTTGGATGTAAATGTTTACTTGTGATACTGACTATTTCTCATCAGTATTGTGGTTCCTGTATTGTCCGTAGTCTGATGATGACTGTTAATAACAACTCCCAGTATCCCCTTACCATTGTTAAGGACATACTGGGAATTGTAGGGTTGTAGGTTCATGCAATAAAAGTGTTTGTGGGGCTGACTTGATATTACAATTGATCATTGTTATAAGTTTGGATCTTATATTCAAGTACTCTTAGTTCTGGTCATGTATTCATGTACTTGTGGTGGTTCTGATTATATTTTTATGTACTGATGGAGGTTCTGGTGACATATTAATTTACTGATGGTGGTTATAGTGACGTTGTCAAGTACTGATGGTGGTTCTGGTGATGTATCCATGTACTGATGGTGGTTCTGGTGACTTATTCATGCCCTGATGGTAGTTCTGGTGATGTTTTTATTTACTTATGATGTTTCTGTGACATATTCATGCACTATTGATGGCTCTGGTGATATAGTTATGTATTGATGATGATTTTCGCTTCATATTCATGTACTGATGATGGTTCTTGTGATGAATATATCACCAGAATAATCATCACTAAATGAATACAACACCAGAACAACCATACCTACATGAATATGTCACCAGAGCTAGAATACATCACCAGAACCACCATCAGTTTTGTGCAAGCTGCATCTGTCGTATGACGGACACAAAAACCATCAGACGCATCCCTTTATTTATAATAGGTGTTTGTTTATTTTTTATTAGAGTATTTTTAAATGCAGGGCACATTAATTGAAACCAAACTGCCATGATTGTTGTTATGCTTTATTAATTTCCATAACTATCCTTGGGTTTTACAATATAGAATATCAGGGATAAATATCGCTATTTTTCTCCTGTATTATGTAAATAGTTAGATACAGAATCAATTATTTTTTGCTAACTTTTAATCTGCACTCCCTGTTAGGTCACATCCCTAAAGTACACCAATTTTTTTTAATTTTGATAACTTTTTTGAAAAAGGTAACGATTCTAGTGGAAGTAGTCATGAGAGTTTGCTACCTAACCCATGGTGGGGGAAGGGAGGATGTGCATTAGGGGTCCTGTTACTTTAGTCCCTGAGCAATTCCTTTGCTTTGGGGTGGGTGTGGGCACTTTTGGGTCCATCTCTCTAGGGTACCAAAATACCTTGTCCCAGCCCTGGTATCTGTACCTGGTGTAATGCTCTGTGTATTAATTTTCTATCTACATCTTACTTATACTTGCCATTGACCCTTGGTTAGTTTTGCCTCTGCATCCACATCTCTCATAATCTCAAAAGACATCCACAGATCGCATTTTCAGGATTTCCTTATTATTCCATATTTGACGGTCTTATAACTTGTACCATACTAATGAAATCTTGAAAACATGATTTATTGGTGGCTCTTGAGAACTGGAGTTGGAAAACACTGCTATAACCAGTCAGTTGATGAACACTATAGGGATGGAAAAAAGGAAATCCAACTGGGAATACCCAAAACTTTTTTAGGGGTTCAAATGGGAAAACATTCTACTATCTCAGTAAGTTCAATATATAGTTTTTTTTGTAGTGGGGGAGGAAATTAGAGAAAATAGATGAGAGCTGCACCTAAACAGTGGCTGCTGAATGGCTGTAGCATTCATATTTTGGGAGAGAAAAAGAAACCCTGTTTATATGAACATTGCAGCCGATCAATGGTGTGAAGACACAGCGTTGTATCTTAGTTATGCCAGACGTAAATTCTGTCGGTCCAGAATCATAAACTGTTGTCTGAAGTATTGACTCTTCTTCTAGGATGAATATTTACCTCTAATATTATCTCCTACAGTTCATTTTCTGTTACCTTTGCAAAACAGTAATGCATCGCCACTGAACAATGATGTTTGCTGATATGCTAATCATGCATTGTGTTAGGGTCCCGTTCCACTAAGCAACGCACCAGCGATCCCGACAATGATACGACCTGGTCAGAATCGCTGGTGTGTCGCTACATGATCGCTGGTGAGCTGTCAAACAGGCAGACTCACCATAGATCAGGACCAGCGAAGACGCGGGTAACTAAGTGCGCACGTCGCTTAGTTACCCACTCTTTACCATGGATACCAGCGTGCTCACGCTGGGAGCTGGTACCCAGGGTAAACAGTGGGTAACTAAGCGCGCGGTGCTTAGTTACTCGCTGTTTACCTTGGATACCAGCTCCCAGCCTCTGCTTACAGCACTGTGAGCTCGCTAATCGATGGTCTCCTGCTGCCACACGCAGCAATGCGTGCTGGCCAGCGGAAGACCAACGATCAAAAAATGGCCCAGGACATTCCTGCACGATCAGTGATACCCGGCGGGGGGGGGCGGTCGCTGATGCGTGCCACACACAGCGAGATTGCTGACGAGATCACTGATGCGTCACAAAATCGGTGACTCATCAACGATCTTGATAGCGATCTCGCTTAGTGTGAAGTACCCCTTATGAAGCCAGTTAGTTGACATTGAAAGCAGAGAGGGAAAAACTATGCAAATAGATTAAATAATCAAGTTATGCTACTGATTATTATCACCATTCTTCCCCTTATCTGTGATGCTGGACTGAAGGACACTTGTTAAATCTAAAAATAGGTTACATGCCTCCGTATAAAGAGACTCAGAGACAAAGACACTGAGGCGGACAGCGAGTTTGGCGGAAAGATCCCTGGTCCATGTGGTTTCGGCTAATGGACCGGGGCACCCGTGTCTCTCCAATTGGCCACTGATTAGCTACAGGAGAACAGTGGGAATTGCAGCACTGAGTATGGACAAACAGAAACAATCCAGGAAATTTTAAGATTTTTTTTTATCACAGCCATCATATTGTGTGGGCATCACACTGTGTGGAGAGGGTCACTGTTTGGGAATTATACAGTGTTGCCGGTCTGACACAGAAGAAAAAAGCCAATTCTACACAGTCAATAGAAGAGAACTTTTTTTCTCCTGCTTCAGTCCTGCTACGTGGCTGTGTGACTGATCGGTTATGTTTATTTATCATGCTGCTGCTCAGCCTTACAGTTGAGATGTATGCCTCGAGCAGTGTTTCTCCAGTCTGCAACCTGTGACAACATGTACCTAGAACAGGTTGCAGCTTGAAATATGTGATAGTGGCCATTTTTATCGCATTCTCTGAAAATCCCTTTGATGAATTTGGTGCATATGATAGCAGCACACAGATCATTAAAACAGGTGTAAAAAATGCCAATCTTGATTAATCAGGCCCAAAGAGATTAATGTGATGATGATTTGACTCAAAATTTTGATCGCGCATCTATTGGATGTGCTGTAAAACCAGTTAGCTACAAGGCTAATGTTTGTCAACTGCACCACCTGCAAAAGCATAAAACTACTGTGTAATAATTATATGCAGCTGAGTGCCTCCAATGAAGATTCTTGATTATTGATTTGAGGGCTATATCACATTTTATCACAACCAGATGGACCACCAGTGCGAATGGGTTTTACTGGTTGCTGCTTATAACTGTCGTTTGACTATTTCACTACAGCATTGTGGTTTCCGCTCATACCGAATACCAAGACGAAAATGTGATCAAAGCTTTACTTACATGCTTGCTGATATTTATGTACAACATTCACTTTTGGAACAAAGTAGGAATAACAATGTGTATTTATGTTCTTTCCTAAACCTCCTTCTCTCTATATATGATTTCTTGTGTAAAGTAATCTAACATATAATCTGTACTCTGTACCATGTTTTCAATACAGCTTTTATACAATGTCTACTTGGGATTCATTCAGCACCTGCACAACATTCTTGTTATATGAAAGGATTGCTTTCCAGCGAGAAATCAAAAGTTCATGATCATAATACTGAGCTAGAAAACTGAGAAAGCAAGCAATTAACAAGTGCAATACAAAAATATGGAAAAAGTACAAATGTAGTAAGTGTTGGGTATAAATTCATGGGTGATGATTTCATTACATTTTTTGCATTGTAAAATCAAGGAAAAAAATGCATCTGTTATGCTCTGTACTATTTATTAAAAAGTGTGAGAATTAGAACTTACCGGTACAAAATAGACATTCAAAAATAATATCACTAGAGATTTTCTCACTTCTCGCTCAGGGTTGTACACTTTTAATCTTTGGCTTTATCTCTTCTTTTACGGCTTGACCTATTTGGGTCAGGAGACAGAGAGAAGACCCATTACATTGACAAGGTCTAATACATGGTCACCTTTCTTTTAGTTTGTTTACAGCAACTTACCCTCAAGGGAAAAATTGACATTTTTATTTACTGTAAATTTCTTGTTTTTGTGTAACCTAGAATTTCTACGGGAACTGGTCACTTTTTTTTGTTTTTACCTGGAGACAAAGAAACTGAAAACTATATGGTATGGATAAAATGTGCACATTATGCAGAGTCCATTACATCCTTCTTGTTCACATAATGGATTGTGTGAGCCTTACATTTATTATAATGTCTAGCACCTAAGATCGATAAGACCTAAGTGGCCCTTATCTATGCACCTGGTAGGTAATGAAGCAACATAAAGACTGTATAAAAGTAGGTCACTACTTGCGTTGTCCTCCAACGTATCAGGTGCAACAGTAAATACTATCACCCAAGGAAATAACAAAATAGTCGAATGACTTATAAATTGTCTTTCCTGACTCTTCAAAACTTTAGACCTTTTCCGCCCCTGGTTTACCTTGGAGCATCTCTAAAAAGTGATCGCAAATTACCAAAAAAAATTTAGACTGCCCCTGAATGTAAAAAAAGAAAATATTCTGTGTCCACTGACTATAGAAAAATGCACTGTGCCCCTGAATATAAAATAAATACACTATGCCACCTAAATATGAAGAAAACTACTAGAGATTGGCAAACCCAAAAGATAAAGTTCCGGATCCACACTGATCACGTACTGTTCAGGTGTAACAAGGTGGCACGGGGTGGTAGTCGCGTGCGAGTCTACTACAACAGAGTCAGTCCACACCCCAGCCCCTTTCACATAAAATGACAGTTCTAACCACAGCACTGGGTCACAGTGGGTTACCTCAGTTCTGCGGCTGTTTTCCATGACAGGACAGCATCTTCCGGATTAACCACACTTCACATTGTATAGGGCACAACAGTGGCAATTTGTGTTTTAATGATGAAGAAGTAGAAATAAACAAGAGATGTATAATTCCTTTTCTAACCCTAATCACAGCCATGTCCACAGAGGCAGAGTCCATAATTCCCGGAAAGCTCTCCGGAGCTTAATGTCTCTGGTGGGGTACACATCCAGTCCTTGTACCTGACAGTCCTGGCAGCCAATATTCTCCCCAGCCGGGAGTTCATTCTGTCCCAGACGGGGATCCACTCATACCCCAAATGGAGGTCCTCACTGTCCCAGATGGAAACACACTTATACCCCAGATGGGGGTCTCTTCTGTCTCGGAAGGGGACACACCTGTGCCCCAGACGGGGTACACATATGCCCCAAACAAGGGGCTTCTTCTGTCCCAGACAGGGACACACACCCTACCTCAGGCACTCCTGCATAGGCTCTCTGACCAGAAAGCCCAGCCCACAAAGTTAACCTGTGCCGACCCTGCCTCTAACACATTACACTGTACAATAGCAGAACATTAAGACAAGGCAAACACAGTACATACATTACAATGATACAGCATTAAGACATGTTAGGCGTCGGATTCCTGTAGCTACACAACAGGAGTCCAGAGCCTCACATACTGCTTTGCAGCAAGTCATACCTGATCTAAGTCCCGCTGCCGCTCCACTGAGCATGCTCGTGAGATGATCTCCCCGTGCGCATTATACCGCCATATAGTACGTCTGCCATTACTCAGCAGCAGTTATAACACCTTCTGCACGGTGGACCCCGAGTGGCGAACGCACTTTATTATTTATTTTATTTAGTGCGTTCCGCCGTTCCTAACATTATACTAGCGCCAGGGTCTGGCTGGTAATGGCAGAACAGCAGCAATTACTACAGTACATTCGGCAGCTGGAGGGCCGGTTGGCTACTCTTGAGAGTGCTATCTCTGCTGTGAAATCCACCGAGGTTGCTGTTCAGGCGATCGCAGAGGCGGTTTCTCGGTGGACCACGTCCTCCCCTGCGCCGACAGTTTCCCGCCTCCCGTTGCCCGATAAATTTTCCGGCGAGAGCGCCTCCTGTAGGGGTTTCGTGAGCTAGTGCTTTATCCAGCTGGAATTACTGGCTGCGCAATTCCCTACGGAACGAGCTAAGGTGGGGTTTATTGTTTCCCTTCTGTCGGGCAGGGCGTTGGAGTGGGCCACACCGATTTGGTAGCGTGGCGACCCAGAGGTTCGGACCGCTGCTCAGTTCTTAACAGCTATCAAGCAAGTCTTCCTGGGACCACGAGTCATGCACGACACCTCTCTTCAGCTATTGGCATTAACTCAGGGATAGCACTCAGTCAGTCAGTATGCCGTACGTTTTCGGACTCTGGCTTCCGAGCTGGAGTGGTCTGATAGAGCTCTCATTCCTGTGTTTTGGAGAGGTTTAGCAGAGCATGTTAAGGATGCTCTATCTACTAGAGAGGTTCCTGCAAGTCTGGAAGAGCTGATTGCCATTTCCACCCGCAATGATCTTCATTTTTCGGAGCGCAGGCTGGAGCATGCTCAATCCAGACGAAAGATTACTCTGGCTCCAAACCTCTTTGAACCTTTGGAGTCACCCGAGCCAGAGTGTTCACTTCCAGAGCCCATGGAGGTGTCTCACGCCAGTCTCGAGGTGCGCCCGGCATTAAACTCCATTTGTGGTTGCCACTGTCAGCACCCTGTTCCCCACGATAACAGGCCCCCGCAGTGATCAACCTCTGTGCTGCCAGGCAAGACCTTTGCTCCCACTCGCCCTCGCGTGGGCACATGCGTCCAGGGTGGGTTGTCACTGTGGCTACATGCAGACCACAAAACTCCTGGCAAGGTCTTATTGGTGGCCGCACAGGGCTCGGGACACTAAAAAATATATTCGGGCATGCGCCTCTTGTGCTCGAAATGCCTCCCCTACACAGAGAGTGAAGATGCCTGCCGATACCCTGTGGCATTCTACTCCAACTTCGGTTTCTGGCCGTTGTGCCGCTCCCGTTGTCTCTCAGGTGTCCCTTCTCAAACCTCGAGATTTTGCTGCCTCTGATGCCCTCCATGTGTCCCGGTTTTCTTTGTCACCTGCCGGGACATCAGACTTGCCTTCGGACGAGTCTGAGGCCTATGCCGATGATGGCCACAAGGTGGTGGATTGGAGAGCTCAGGAGGGGGGGCCCTAGGAGGGGGTAATGTTAGGCATCGGATTCCTGTATCTACTCAACAGGAGTCCAGAGCCTCACATACTGCTTTGCAGCAAGTCATTCCTGAGGCTAAGTCCCGCTGCCGCTCCACTGAGCATGCTCATGAGACGATCTCCCATTGGAGCGCGGGAGTCACGTGCTCAGGTCCTTCCCCTGATCTGATTGGTCCATCTCAGAGATCTTGAAGGTCCCGGAAGTGCACGGCTATAAAAGGACCGCATAGCCGTTCGGCCATGCGCTAGTATAGACATTACTTGCTAGATGTGTGAATGGTGACGGATGTATGATTCTGGTGACTGACTCATTTGAAACCCCTGCCTTCTGATATTACGCATGTGGATAGGGAATTAGTTCAGCAGTCAACGCCAGTCAGTGGCAAGCCTTAGGCCACTGTGCACACTGCGCCTCCTCACTAGCATCCGATTGTGCTACTCCTCACGGTACAATCGTCTTGCGGCAGTGTCCTACACCGCTCTGCAGTTGCAGCTCTCTTTGGCGCCCGCAGTAGCGACGCCACACACATGGTAGGTCTAGGCGAACACAGTTCCTTCTGCCTTTGGTCCTGCACCTGTGTCCTGATGCGGTGTGTGCATATATCTGAGACCTGTGATGCTAACAGGCTCAGCCTTTTTGTGTTTACCCCTACTGGCATGTCTGTGATTAAACAGTGATTGCTCTGCGCGCCTGGGTGACGTTTAACCCGTGCGCATTATACCGCCATATAGCACGTCTGCCATTACTCAGCAGCAGTTATAACACCTTCTGCACGGTGGACCCCGAGCGGCGAACGCACTTTATTATTTATTTTAATTAGTGTGATCTGCCGTTCCTAACAAAGACATTACAAACGCAGTACATGAATCTCAAGACAGTAAGGCATAACTCGTAGTCAGGGCACCACATGGGGGACCACAAACTGGGAAGGAGAGAGGGAGCAGACAAGGGTCTCCGCCACCTCCTTACACAGGCACAGACCTCGAACACAGACTTCTGTAGGAAGTCCGTGTTACTGTTTGGGATTGGCACCCTGAACATCGGATGTTTCCCATGCTGTCATCTGCATCACAGCACCTTAAATCACTAGTGGCTCTGATTGGCAGTAAGATTACTACCACCGGTCAGAGCACTGCACCGGCGGTAAAAAGTCTACCTCCGGTCACAGGCATCATCTGATGGAGAGTACTACTCCCATCAGCCTACGCCTCGGGGGACAATATACAGGTCCCCTTACCAGCCTGAAAATAACAGCTCACAACTGTCAGCTTTAGCTTGGCTGATTGTAAAAAAATTGGGGGACCCTTCGATTTTTTTTAAATTATTTATTTAAATAGTTTAAAAAAACGGTGTGGGGACGCCTCTATTCTTGAAATTCAGCCAAGATAAAGCTGACAGCTGAGGATTACAGCCCGCAGCTGTCAGTTATTCCACGCTGATTCTCAAAAATAGAGGGGAACCCATGCCGTTTTTTTATGTATTTAAAGTATAGACGCCGGCTGATGAATACTCCCATCAGCTGGTACCTGCTATCACTGTTAACAGCGACAGCAAGCATAGGCTGATAGGAGAATTAGCCCCATCCGATGCCTGTGACTGGAATGTAAACTTTTTACTTCCAGTCACAGCTGCTGGCTCTCGCAGTCATCTGACAGCATGCCAAACAGTGGATGTTCGGTTCCCCCTTTCATTTGAATTGAGTTCGGATTCAGGTACTGTTCTGGTACACAAACCAAACTTTATAAGGCTAGGTTCACACTGGGTATTTTTTTGTGTTTTTTTATGCTTTTTTATGCTAATTTTCAGCTGCCTTTGACAGTACCAGCTATGTCTACAAGATTTCAGAAATCTCATGCACACAGCTTGTTTTTTTGTCATCAGTATTTTGTGCTTTTCTTGCTTTTTTGGACATGGAGCAAGTCACTTCTTTCAGCGTTTTTTCAACCTTTTTTCAGCATTTTTCACCCATTGAATTGAATGGAAAAAAGGCACGAAAAAAACACACCAAAATCTCAGCGAAAACCCAGCAAAAAAACTAGAAAAAACCTGCGCTTTTGCCATAGGTTCTTTCCTGCCAAATAGGATTGATCGAATAGCTTTGGATAAGTGCTTTTCCAAATAGCTATAGTAACATTGTAACATAGTAAGATAGTTATTAAGGTTGAAGGGAGACTTTAAGTCCATCTAGTTCAACCCATTTCCTATCCTAACTTGCCCTAACATGTTGATCCAGAGGAAGGCAAAAAAAACCCATGTGGCAAACAGTAAGCTTCACATGGGGGAAAAAAATTCCTTCCCGACTCCACATACGGCAATCAGACTAGCTCCCTGGATCAACGCAATATTAAGGAAACTAGTGTATATACCCTGTAATATTATACTTTTCAAGAAAGGCTTACCGAATAGCTGGATCTGGATCCTGGATACCTGGAGCGCTCCCAATGACCAGCAGTCCAGTGCCGCAGCTGCAGGTGTCAAGGCTGTGTGACAGTCACAACACATGCATGGAGAGCCTGTTTGTTGTGACTGTCACACAGCCGTGACATATGCAGCTGCAGTGACATACAGCTGATTATCGGGAGCGCTCCAGGTATCCAGGCTACGGAGGCAGCTATTTGGTTAGTGCTATAGCTATCCGGATAAACTCTTATCTGAAGCTATTCGTTCAACCCTACTGCCAAGCACTCAAGGATTTGCTGCAGACAAAAATGCAGCAAAAACGCCCAGTGTGAACTTGGCCTAACTGTTCGGCCGAACCCGAGCATGCAGGGATTTGCCCATGACTAAAAGCTATGTTTACTGTGCTTCCTGATAATATATAAAAAATACATTCTGATCAGTGAATATTTATACAAAGCATTTTTTAAAACAACACTGCAGAGTGTGTGGGGTCGGGGCACCTGGACTTTAAAGGCTATGGGTAGTTTGGAAGTAGTTAAGGTCTCTTAAGGTTTCTCCAACATGGGCAAGAAATTGAAAAACATAGCGTGTTTATTAACACATATGGGTCATGCGTGATACCAGTATCCCATAGATATTTAATGGACAATCTTATGCCTAATTTATTTTGTGGTGTGAATCTACTAGAGGGATTAGAGCTGATCAATGGGGGTCCTATCATTGTACTAATTGGGATGCATCTAAGCAGTATTTCAAAATTTGAAAGTATGGAGGTGTCCTTTAATTAAAGTGGCTGGTAGTCACGTGTCCATCCATAATTTGACTATAGGCAGATGACAAATTATCATAATATTGCCTGGCGAGCAGCTGTTTACCGATGGGGAAAGGCATTAGAAAGTTGGCATTAATATTAATGGTTGTAATGAAGTATAAAACAGGTCTTCCTGAGTGATAGATGCTGCTTGTAGCCAATTCTGGGTATGGAAGAAATTGGGATCTTGAACAGAGGACCCCTCTCTATTAACATAGATTTTCCTAAAAGAGATTATGAAAGATATTTTTCAAAACTGGACAACGACTTCACATCATTTATGCAGAATATGTCTAGCTGACATCTCTTTGTGGTTATGTTATACATTTACATTTCTTCCCATTAACACTTTAGCATAATGAAAAATAAATCATGTGAAAAGAATAGCTCTAGTCTGGGACATTAAGGTGAATAATGGCGCACTTGGTTTCAACAGGTCCTTTTTCATTCAGATGAAAGCCTGGTGCTGCTTTGTCCCTCCTTGCTTGACTCTTGCCTACCTCCTAGTTTGTGTTGCTGTGAATTTAACAAGCTGTCGAGAGAGATAATGAGATAACAACAAGTTGACTCTTGAAAATTGTTCCATCCTTTGAAAGCGAATCTTTGTATGTGACAAGTGTTGGCCGTTTGCTGATGTCACATCCAATTACGAAAAACGTGGAAGTTGCAAAGATACTTAGAAGTCGTCAGCTGTAGAGGACGGAGGGGAATTACTGAGACAAATGCCATACTTTTTAGAATGGCACCAATAATGGATTATTAATGAGACTCAAGGTGATTTACAATATCAGAAGTAATAGAAACAATGTTTAATGCTGGGAGCAATTCACCTTAACGTCACTTCTACGTCAATCACCTTCATGTTATAATGTTCAAGTGCTAGCAAAGGGGAAGGGGTGCATATCATAAAGGTTTTATTTTGCCAAGAACAAAACAAGTACATTGGGTTATGTATTGCAAAGAGATGAGATGTGTCATAAATGTCTGATTGGTGAAATCAGACTTTTTATTAGTGATGAGTGAGTATACTTGTTGCTCAGGTTTCCCCAAGCATGCTCGAGTGGCCTCAGAGTATTTTGGTGTGCTCGGAGATTTAGTGTCTGTCGATGCAGCTGCATGATTTGTGGTTGCTGGACAGGCTGAATACACGTGAGGAATGCCTGTTAGTGTTGAGCATTCCAATACTGCAAATATTGGGTATCAGCCGATATTCGCTGTATCGGAATTCCAATACAAGGTACCGATATTTTTTCAATATCGAATACCAGAATCGGAAGTTCCCATAATGCAATGAGCCACTGTTGGGGCTATGATTGGCTGCTGAATTGATGTCATCATGATGCACGGTCTGTGCGCATCATGATGCGCGGTCTGTGCGCATCATGATGCGCGGTCTGTGCGGGCCTGCCGGGGGTCTGTGCGGGCTGCCAGGGGTCTGTGCGGGCCTGCCGGGGGTCTGTGTGGGCTGCCAGCGGTCTGTACGGGCCTGCCGGGGATCTGTACGGGCCTGCCGGGGGTCTGTGCCGGCTGCCGGGGGGTCTGTGCCGGCTGCCTGCGGTCTGTACGGGTCTGCCGGCGGTCTGTGCCGGCTGCCGGTGGCTTGTACGGGCCTGCAGGGGGGTCTGTGCCGGCTGCCGGGGGTCTGTGCGGACTGCGGGCGGTCTGTGCGGGCCTGCCGGGGGTCTGTGGCGGCTGCCGGCGGTCTGTACGGGCCTGCCGGGGGTCTGTGCCGACTGCTGGGGGGTCTGTGCCGGCTGCCGGGGGTCTGTGCCAGCTGCCGGCAGTCTGTACGGGCCTGCCGGGGGTCTGTGCCGGCTGCTGGGGGGTCTGTGCAGGCTGCCGGCGGTCTGTACGGGCCTGCCGGGGGTCTGTGTGTGTGTGCAGGCATCGTCCGATGGGACTACAAGTCCCATCGGGCGATGCCTGCTACAATGACAGTGATTGACACATTAGCCAATGATGGGACAGTATTAGTCCCATCATCCGGCTAATGTGTTGAATGTAAAAAAAAAACATTCATACTACATACATACTACATACATACAACATACATACTATATACTACATACATACTTCATATATACTACATTCATACAACATACATACATACTACATATATACTACATTCATACAGCATACATATATACTACATATATACTACATTCATACAGCATACATACATTCTACATAGATACATACAACATACATAAAACATGCTACCTATATACTACATACATACTACATATATACTACATTCATACAGCATACATACTACATACATACATTCATACAGCATACATACATACATACAACATACATAAAACATGCAACAGATATACTACATACATACCACATATATACTACATATATACTACATTCATACAGCATACATACATACATACAAACAACATACATAAAACATGCTACAGATATACTACATACATACAACATACATACTACATACAATACATTCATACAATACATACATATAGACATACAGTACATAAAACATAGAGTACATACTCACCATTACTTGTCACATTGTTCCCCGAAGCCAGTGTCATCTGTGAAAAAAATATGAGAAAACCAAAACACCAAATACTCCCAGTTCCGCAGAAATCCACAAGTGTCCCACGCTGATCTCCCGTGGAGAACAGCAGTATCAGTTGATGCGACCGTTCTCTAGGGGCTACAGGAATCCTATGACGGGAGGTAGGTATCCTTCCGCACTGTATTCCTCTGCCACTGTAAAAAAAAATAGTATGTATGTATGTAGTATATCTGTAGCATGTTTTATGTATGTTGTATGTATGTATGTAGTATGTATGTATGTATGTATGCTGCATGAATGTAGTATATATGTAGTATGTATGTAGTATGTATGTTGTATGAATGTAGTATATATGTAGTATGTATGTATGAATGTATTGTATGTAGTATGTAGTATATCTGTAGCATGTTTTATGTATGTTGTATGTATGTATGTAGTATGTATGTATGCTGTATGAATGTAGTATATATGTAGTCTGTATGTAGAATGTAGTATATATGTAGTATGTATGTATGTATGAATGTATGAATGTATTGTATGTAGTATGTAGTATGTATGTAGTATGTATATAGTATATCTGCATTTTTTATGTATGTATGTAGTAGGTATGTATGCTGTATGAATGTAGTATATATGTAGTATATATGTAGTATGTCTGTATGCTATATGAATGCAGTATATATGTAGTATGTATGTAGTATGTATGTATGTTGTATGAATGTAGTATATATGTAGTATGTATGTAGTATGTATGTATGCTGTATGAATGTAGTATATATGTAGTGTGTATGTAGTATGTATGTTGTATGAATGTAGTATATATGAAGTATGTATGTAGAATGTAGTATATATGTAGTATGTATGTATGTATGAATGTATGAATGTATTGTATGTAGTATGTAGTATGTATGTAGTATGTATATAGTATATCTGCATTTTTTATGTATGTGTGTAGTAGGTATGTATGCTGTATGAATGTAGTATATATGTAGTATATATGTAGTATGTCTGTATGCTATATGAATGCAGTATATATGTAGTATGTATGTAGTATGTATGTATGTTGTATGAATGTAGTATATATGTAGTATGTATGTAGTATGTATGTATGCTGTATGAATGTAGTATATATGTAGTGTGTATGTAGTATGTATGTTGTATGAATGTAGTATATATGTAGTATGTATGTATGCTGTATGAATGTAGTATATATGTAGTATGTATGTTGTATGAATGTAGTATATATGAAGTATGTATGTAGTATGTATGTAGTATGTATGTAGTATGTATGTTTTTTGTTTTTTTTTTACATTCAACACATTAGCCGGATGATGGGACTACTACTGTCCCATCATTGGCTAATGTGTCAATCACTGTCATTGAAGCAGGCATCGCCCGATGGGACTTGTAGTCCCATCGGACGATGCCTGCACACACACACTGAACCCCGGCAGGCCCGAACAGACGGCCGACAGCCGGCACTGACCCCCCGGCAGCCGGCACAGACCCCCGGCAGCTGGCACAGACCCCCGGCAGGCCCGTACAGACCCCTGAGAGGCCCGCACAGAGCCCGCCCGCACACACAGACCCCCGGCAGGCCCGTACAGACCCCTGGCAGTCCGCACAGACCCCCCGGCAGCCGGCACAGACCCCTGGCAGGCCCATACAGACCGCCGGCAGCCGGCACAGACCCCCGTTAGGCCAGTACAGACCCCTGAGAGGCCCGCACAGAGCCCTCCCGCACACACAGACACGCACAGTGTCCGCCCACGCACCGCCCACACTCTCCCCCCCTCCCGAACTTGATGTACAAGGAAAAAAAGTTTTTTTTTTAAATCCGATATTTCTGTCCCATTGACTTGAATGGGACTTCCGGTATCAGAATCGGCGATACCCGATACTTTTTGTGTATCGGGCCGATCCAATCCGATCTGATATTTCTGGATATCGGATGGTATCGCTCAACACTAATGCCTGTTTGTTAGGGAGTTCCCACGTGTATTCAGGCTATACAGCAGCCACAATTCATGCAACTGAGGAGACGAAAACTAAATCTCCGAGCACGCCAAAATACTTGGAGGACACCTGAACATGCTCAGGAAAACCCAAGCAACGAGCATACTCGCTCATCACTATTTTTTATGAGTACCATGATTAAGTCCTCACGGACGAAACACGTTGGTTGCTAGCCATCCTGGGCTTCCAGGTGTATCCACTAAATGTCCTTTTAATGTTTCTATAATAAGTGTGAAGTTTTATTTTCTGACCATGCTGGGGAACCTTTTTCACATTTTTTATGAGTGTAGGGTCGGTGGTGGGGTGCCGAGCTGGGGGGTGGTCCTACTTTTATACCGCGCAGAGATGACAACAGAGACACGATGGAGGCAGATTCTGGGTGCAACAGGTCCAAGTTTATTTCTTCACTTGCCGTCCGACTGACGGCACACCTCGCGGCCCTCCGTTTCCAGAGCCGCTTCTCACACCGTACACTGGAGACGTGTCTGCACACACCGTCCCCTCCTTTACTGTCGACGCTCCTGACAGTTCCGTCACTGTGGCCGCCTTAGACCCATTAACCAACAGCGCTTCTACTGCTCAGTCGTCGTGTCACATACGGTGTCTTACACCCAGTACCTCGTCTCAACTGCGGTCCTTTCCTGTCAGGACCACCCCCCTGACGTCCTCTCTCCTCAGTCCCCCTGGTCTGGATTCTCCTCAGAGTGCACAGACTGTCGTAGTCCTCCTGTCACTTGAGCTCCCCCTGGGGACTGGAATCTTCTGGAACCCTCCCTCAGAATTTATAGCTCACCCGGTTCCTTGAAACTGTCACTCCAACTGTCACCTCGCCCCCCATGACCAACGGTTTCTAAAGCCCTAAGCTGCTGTAAAGTCCTTTGCTCACACTCCACCCTGCCATCTAATGGTCATCCCAAGGTACTGCACGTCCACTACACTTTCCTAGTTGTTTCCACACTGTAATCACTGACTCCTACCTACACTGTGCAAACCTATCTTTCTTCACTCTGACTAGTCCGTCCGTCCGTCAGGTCACCTTCCCTACACTCCCCCTTCCTTTGTCCATTGTCGTCCTCGACAATCGTCATCCCTGCCTTCGTCGTTCTGAATCTACACCTACATTCTGTTGTCGGACCAGAAGTTGAGCCAAACCCACTATCTGCGGGGGCCGAACCATACTGGGAGCACTATGCTCTGAGCAGCCTACTGCTACTCACCAGCGCGCACGCCACATGACAACGTCTTTCAAATTGGGCAAGGTACACCCGTATTCTCTCTACGGCGTGTATCTTTCCCCTACTGTTACCTTTCACTATCCGGTACGCCATGATCGAGGCCACTCACCTACCAGATCATTGCCGGCGCCCGCCTTTCCTTCTTCAGGGGTGTCCGTGGTGTTGGGGACCTGACCTAGGACGGCTGTCTTTCTCACGTCTTCCCACTCATTTTCCTTCTTTCAATTACATGTCATGG
This sequence comes from Dendrobates tinctorius, assembly GCF_039654945.1. Classification (NCBI taxonomy): domain Eukaryota; kingdom Metazoa; phylum Chordata; class Amphibia; order Anura; family Dendrobatidae; genus Dendrobates; species Dendrobates tinctorius. The sequence goes on along the minus strand of NW_027361939.1, from coordinate 8,702,622 downwards.
TCGGCGTCCCGGTCTCCCAGACCTCAACTCTTAGATCCCTACCGGATCTCACACTTTCCTTTGGTCCCGCAGACCTTCCCTTACCCGGACCTGTTGCATTTTACTTTGCATATTATACATCATACAACTTTATAATAGCACAAGTACCCCATTTTTTATAATTTTTTTTTTTTTCTTGCTTTTAAAACCAAAATATAACATAACATTGCTTGTCTCCTTTCCTCCTCCCTTCCTTGGACATGGACACTCCCTCTCTTCTAAGTATCCCGCGCTCTGTCAGTCTAAAAAGTAAACACAATCTATCCTGTAAGAGGAACATAGAAAAACAGACATAAAAATCACAGATAAACATTTCTTTTTTTTTTAAAAGCTGAACGCGAACTGTCCTGTTGACCTGCACAACGGTGCAACGAACTCCTGACAGTTCAATCCTCCTTTCGGTGGTCAGTAGTATGGGACCCCACAACCGTGGAGCTCCCAGGATGCAAGAAGTGTCCCTTTCTGCAAGATAGTATAAACGAGCCGTCCCGGGGGTCGTGCAGCCGCCATGCCAGCCTCTCCCCTCTCATGGAGCAGGTTCCAGACTTCCTGCCCCCTGGCCCTCTTCTTCTCTATAACTCCTGCGACCCAAACAGAGGGTCCGGCATGAGCCCTGGAGTCCGGTGGGCGGGACTTAACCGAGGAAGGACGTGGATCAGAGGCGGCCGATGATTTTTGCGGCTCAACAGCCGCTGGGGCCAGGTGGCAAATGGGGACAACAGGGTCCTTGGAGGCTGGAATCACAAGGCCCACTAAGTCGGCCGCAGTCGACTTCAGCAGCGGCATAACCGCGGCCTCAGGACAGGCCGCATCCACTACTTCCAATGGAGCCGGAGTAACGGCCGGTTCCAACGACGCAGCTGCTATCAGCAGGGGGAACGCAGCAGCGTCTTCTTTGGATGACTTCCGCACTGGCGGCTCCAGGCGGGGTACCTCAGGGACTTGAGCAGGGGCCTCGCACAACTCTGCATACACCACTGGGCCCGATGTACCCAGGCCTTCCGGTGCGCAGGGGGCAGCGTGCTGCGGCGGAATGATGAGGGCCGCTGGCGGAGGCACTGGTGGTGCTGGGGGTACTCTCACCTTCCCCGGCTCTGCGGCCTCCATCACATCAATACGCGGCTTCACCCGCAGCCTCCGTCCCTCGCTCCACTGTCCCGCGGGTCTTTCCCCCAAACTCGGGGGCTCCGCTGAGAAGTCCTCTGCTGGTATTGGAGGCGGCCGTTCTCGCTGACTCCGCTCAGGCTCCGCTCCCAAGCTCAGCATCCCGCTGCTCTCCCGTGGCTCTGAGGGCGACTTCTGGCACAGCTCCATCCCCTGCCGCCACTGCCACTCTAGGCGGCCGATGCCCCGACACCTGCAGAGTCTCATAACGTCCGTTGGGCAGCACTCGAATGGCATCAGACAGCCGCAGCCAAGTTTTTCTTCTGTACCACTCCCTCTGTGAGGTGAGGTGTCGGCAGGCCTCTCCACCCTCCTGTCAGGGTCCAATACATGGAAGCGTCGATCTCCAGGCACATACTGCTTCCTTTTGGGATACGTTGGAGGGGGTCCCAGTCCATTCAACATGACTGCAAACACCCGGACCTCTCCTCTGCGCTGAAGCAACACCGCCATACTGCACAGTACCTGGTACCGCCCCGGATCCTCTGCTGGCCACACAGATCCGCCACAGCGCTTCCCATTTGTATTCCACAGGTAGGTCATTTGTAATCCACAGGTAATTGTAATCCAAACAGAGTAGTCCAAGTCCTTTTCCAGTCTTTGAGGCAGGCCTGCCGCAGAAGATGATGTATTAGCGGCGGCGATCCTGCCGACTACGCCAAATGTAGGGTCGGTGGTGGGGTGCCGAGCTGGGGGGTGGTCCTACTTTTATACCGCGCAGAGATGACAACAGAGACACGATGGAGGCAGATTCTGGGTGCAACAGGTCCAAGTTTATTTCTTCACTTGCCGTCCGACTGACGGCACACCTCGCGGCCCTCCGTTTCCAGAGCCGCTTCTCACACCGTACACTGGAGACGTGTCTGCACACACCGTCCCCTCCTTTACTGTCGACGCTCCTGACAGTTCCGTCACTGTGGCCGCCTTAGGCCCATTAACCAACAGCGCTTCTACTGCTCAGTCGTCGTGTCACATACGGTGTCTTACACCCAGTACCTCGTCTCAACTGCGGTCCTTTCCTGTCAGGACCACCCCCCTGACGTCCTCTCTCCTCAGTCCCCCTGGTCTGGATTCTCCTCAGAGTGCACAGACTGTCGTAGTCCTCCTGTCACTTGAGCTCCCCCTGGGGACTGGAATCTTCTGGAACCCTCCCTCAGAATTTATAGCTCACCCGGTTCCTTGAAACTGTCACTCCAACTGTCACCTCGCCCCCCATGACCAACGGTTTCTAAAGCCCTAAGCTGCTGTAAAGTCCTTTGCTCACACTCCACCCTGCCATCTAATGGTCATCCCAAGGTACTGCATGTCCACTACACTTTCCTAGTTGTTTCCCCACTGTAATCACTGACTCCTACCTACACTGTGCAAACCTATCTTTCTTCACTCTGACTAGTCCGTCCGTCCGTCAGGTCACCTTCCCTACATGAGCACTCCTATAAGTTATGAAATTATATTTTTTTTACCTCTCTCAAAAAATATTCTCTAATATTTATTATACACTCACAGTCTGATGGGCTGAGTACTGTAATAATAATTGGGAGAACCTCTTTTAATACGAGATACTGACTGTCTGAGATATGAGTACTGAAAATCTAAAGTCAAATACAGCACCAAGTAAGTTCATATTGTACATTTCTTTTCTCTTGGAAATAGACAACTGGAGCAGTTTTTACATTTTACAGCAGGTCTAATGCTTCTGTGGAATTCATTCTGGTCAAATTAGCTGATGGATTTGCTGTGAGCCAATACCCCAGTGTGCATGTAAGTGTAGCTGTGATGGGTGGTATGCAGGCGCAATGTGAGTGATGAGGTAGCAACTGTCACAATGTTGGGATTTATACTAGGGATATGAACTAATACACAAACAGGTAGAGGAAGTGTTCACATGTAACAATCTGCTGTGGTTGTTTTCTTCGCAGAGACACAAAGTCTTAGTGTTTATCAAGGGCATTGCTAGGATCTTAAAAGATTAGGGACCTAAACCTCAAATGATGTCTTCTCAAGTGACCCCGCACCCCCCAGGGAACCTGTATCCTCTACAAATGCTGTATGCCTGCACTGGACGAGTGATGCACATCTCAGATTGCGACATGTCAGAATGTCAGAAATCCTACTCCATCCCCTGTTGGAGTAAGAATTGTGGTCTAACGAAAATCACCACTCATCATAAATTTGATGAGCGGCAGTTGCCATGTCCTCATCCCACTCCAGCTCCACCCATTTTAGCAGAGCTGGGTGAAACTTGAGTTAAGACATCGAAAATTTTAGCACAGCCCTGAGTTGTGCCTAAATTTTGCAACTTTTCAAAGCTTTTATGTCAGAATTCTAGCTTGATGAATTGGGCCCTATGTCTGCTAGTAAATAGCATTTTTGAAGATGGTCGTTCCCTTTAACTATATATGGAACACTGAATTTATTGATGGGTGAACCCCTGGATGTTTGGGTCCAACGGAAAAAAAAAAGTTTGGTTCAGGTACCAGAGCAGTACCCAAACCCAAACCTGATCCTGGACCCATTTAGATGAATAGGAGGCCCAAACATCCATTGTTTGCCACACTGTCATGACAGCACAACAAACACTGCCACTAATCAGTGGTAAGATAATTACTGCCGGTCAGAGAGCTGCAGTTCCCAAGCTATCAGATGCCAGTGTTAGCCAGCAGCTGTGACTGGCAGTAAAACGTTTACCTCCTGTCACAGGCATCGGCTGATGACAGAGTGCTACTCCCATCAGTCCTTAGCTGCTGTTGCTGATAACAGCTAGAGCAGGTGACGCTGATGGGAGTATTCATCAGCTAGCTCCTGTGCTGTAAATAAATGATTAAAAAAATGATGTGGGTTCTGTTCTATTTTCAATAACCAGCATGGCTAAACTGAAATTAGCAGGCTGCAACCCTGGGCTGTCAGCTTTATCATGGCTGGTTAGCACCATGCTTTTTTTTCATTATTTAAACAAATAAATAAAACAGTGTGGGGTCCCCCCATTTTTGACAACCAGCCAAGCTAAAGCAGACAGCGGGGGGTCAAGTATTCTCAGGCTGGTAAGCCATCATGATATTAGCGGTGATCTCATTGAGGTCACCACAGTTATTGTTCCAGCTCACAGTGAAGTGTGGGAACGCAGCCTCAGGCACCTGTGGAAACCTAGATGATGTCACCACTTGTCACTGAGGCTGCACTAACAGCACATCATTCTCCTATGGTTTTCGGCCTGGATGGTCACATCATGGCACTGTCCAGGTTGTAAACCACATATTGCTGATATGGATTACGGTGTGGGACATCTTCACTTCAGACAGGTGAGGAAAATGGTTGTTTATTATTTTTTTTAACAGTGGACAAGGGCTTCAATGGAATGAGTGTAAGTTGAGTATTTTTGTTGTCTTATTATTTTCTGTTTTTTGCAGGGGACAAGGGCTTCAACGGAATACGCATAAAGGCAAATTTGTTTTTTATTTTTTAAAAAATGTGTAAAACAGACTTTGGACTTTTATTTCAAGTAAAGGACTGTAGTTTGTGTGTTTTATATTTACAATATGACTATGGGGCTAGTAATGGATAGGTGTCTTATAGATGCACTACTAACCTGTTGTCTTGATGTCACCTGACAATAAAATGGTGACATAAATCCTACATATCTTACCCCACTTGCCACCGCCACAGGGCAAGTGGGAAGAGCTGTGCAAAACACCAGAATTGGTTCATCTAATAGATGGGGCAGCTGCTATTTTTAGACAGGGGGGCCAATATTAATGGCCCCTTACCAGCCAGAGAATACCAGCTCCCAGCTGTCTGCTTAGCTGGTTGTCAAAAATTGGGGGAAGCCCATGCCATTTTTAAAAAATTTATTTATTTAAATAATTTTAAAAAATAGTGTGGGACCCTTGTATTTTTGAAAACCAACTATGATAAAGCTGCTAGCTGAGGGTTGCAGCCCCCAGCTGTCAGTTTTGCCATGGTGGTTATCAAAAATAGAACAGACCACAAAAAAAATGTATTTATAGCACAGGCGCCAGCTGACGAATACTCCCATCAATGGTGCCTTATCTCACTGATATCAGAGACAGCACGCATATGCTGATGGGAGTAGTACGCACATTAGGCGACATCTCTGTGACCGTAGGTAAATTTTTACAATTGGTCACAGCTGCTGGCTCACTCTGTCATCTGACAGCGTAGGAATCGTAGCTCTCTGACTGGCGTTAATCTTACCACCGATCAGAGAAGCCATTGTTTCTAGCACTTTCATGCAGATGACAGCATGAGAAGCACCCATTGTTCAGGGGTGCCGAACCCAAACAGTAACACAGATTTCCTGGAGAGCAGCATGTGTTTGGTACAGACCCCGAACTTTACTGTTCGGATTCGCCTATTGCTAATATATATTAATCAAGTAACTAATATGTCATTAAGGAATACTGTTGCTATTATAAAAAGGACTTATCAATACCTACATACTGTTCCTCCAGTAATAATGCCACCAAAGTGTCCTTTTCAAGTGATAATGTACCCTAGAGAATTATTTTGCCCTCCCCAGAGTCCCTCTTTACTCATATTGTTCCCCAGAGACCCACTTCAATATTACTGCAATTCCCTGGAAAACATTCCTTCAGTAATAATGGCCCCTAATATCATTGTACTGTTCAGTAACAATCTACCTTCAGTACTAATGATCCTACTGAGTGCCTCCTTCATTAACTATTCTCCCAGTGTGCTGCATAGCCAACAATAAAGAAAAACTTATACTCATCGGATATGATCCACACCAAGTCCTCAATCCACCCTGCACTGAAGAGCTGGACGGAGCATCAACGCCATTGTTGATGCACTGCTATGTATAGTACAAATGATCAAACAATCGCAGCTTCAAGTCTCCTAAATACAAGTAATAAGTTCAAACCATCCCTCTTTTACCTCAATAAAAATAAAAGCATTAAAATAAAATAAAAATGACCAATATTTGGTAACGCTGGCTTCATAAATATCCAACCTATCAAAACGTAAAAAAATTAATCCGATCAATAAACGACGTAAGCTAAAAAAAATTGAAACTCCAGAATTATGTTTTTTTGACTTCCGCAACATTGCCATAAAGCACAATAAGTGGTGGTCAAAAAATTGTATTTACCACAAAATTGTTTCCGTAAAAGAATTCGCAAAAAATAAGCCATCACACAGCCCCATATTCCGAAAACTAAAAACGTCATGCATCTCAGAAAAAGGCAACAAAAGCAATTTTTTTTTTACAAATTTGGAAAAATTTAAAGGCGTCGCTTGTCCTCAGGTGCATTTGACGCGCCCCAGAGGCCGTGGGATACTCGGCGCCGGGCCCGTTGACTTCAGTGGGAAATGTCACAGTGGTAGTGACCCAGTCCGTGGCCTCAGGCGATCATGTAAATGGGGTTGAGTTGAATGGGGATAAAGTTTATGTAGTGATTCGTGACACCACCTGTGGTTTCTGGTCAGATTGACCAGCGCTATGGTGTTGCTTCTCTGGGACAGATGTTGGGTGCAACTGAGATGTTGAAGCCCTCCACAGGTGGAGCTGTAGTCCCAGGGCAGTAGAGATGAGTTGGTAAATGGTGAGGTAGTGTGGAGTGGAGGTTGTAGCAGTGCTGGACTGGTGGCGCAGAAAGAATGCGGAGGACACAGTGCATGTAGTTCAATGGGCTTTACTCACAGTTCTGCCATACGCACAGATGCCCGCTTCAGTGCTGTGTCCAGCCAACTTCCACATAAGTTGAAATGCACCTTTCCAGCTTTCCCAATCAGTGTGTGCCTTTCTTGGCCGTCTCCAAACAATATGCTGATTTTCCCGCCTGACTTCCACTTCAGCATTTCACAGTTATCGTTCTGAGCCAGTGGCTGCGAATCCTGTTCAGACAACACCTCACAGTTTCTGTGACTCTATATAGCCACCTTTCCAGTCGGACTAACTGTGGTAGGGGCGATGATCCATAAAGTAAACAAAGCTGTCGACTTGCTAGTGGCACCCAAAAGGAATGCGATCTAGGCTAGGGGCCATTCCCTTTGCGACCAGTTTCTTCCACCACCTGATCTGTAGTCAGCGTTGATAAGGGATCCACGGGGAGTTCGCTCCAGCCATGTCCCAGAAGAACCTTCTTTCCTAGGGAGCTTCCCTTGTATTCCAATCCATCCAGCAGCCTCTGAGCAGTAGAGCTGCTGCAGATACATCCTTCTGCTTTCCCTCCCTCAGAGGGATCTGATCTCACTTTCTATCCTGCTCCTGCTCTAAGCTACACTCCGCCCACCTCCCAGCACTCTTCGTGTTCCAAGCAGGGAGCCATAAAGGGTTCTCTGCTACACTACTGGTGTGTGGGATGTGGGTGTTGGACTTTGGTCAGGTGCACTCACTTTACCTGGTTGTGGGATAACACACTTCCGAGTGAGATGCAGTACCTCTGTGGCGACTGGACCCTCAGGGGCACCACACGTTCACATTATGTCTGAGGAGTAGTGATGAGCATTCCGATACTGCAAATATCGGGTATCGGCCGATATTCGCTGTATCGGAATTCCGATACCGAGTACCGATATTTTTTCAATATCGGAATCGGAAGTTCCCATAATGCAAAGAGCCACTGCTGTGGCTCTGATTGGCTGCCGAAATGACGTCATCATGATGCGCGGTCTGTGCGCATCATGATGCGCCTTCAGTTCGGGCCTTCCGGGGGGTCTGTACCAGCCTGCCCGGGGGTCTGTACCGGCCTGCCGGGGTGTCTGTACCGGCCTGCCCGGGGGTCTGTACCGGCCTGCCCGGGGGTCTGTACCGGCCTGCCGGGGTGTCTGTACCGGCCTGCCCGGGGGTCTGTGCCGACTGCCCGGGGGTCTGTGCGGACTGCCGGGGGTCTGTACTGGCCTGCCGGGGGGCTGTGCCGACTGTCCGGGGGTCTGTGCAGGCTGTGAGGGTCTGTGCAGGCATCGTCCGATGGGACTGCAAGTCCCATCTGGTGATGCCTGCTACCATGACGGTGATTGACACATTAGCAGTAGTAGTCCCATCATCCGGCCTATGTGTTGAATGTAAAAAAAAAAAATACATACTACATACATACTACATGCTACATACATACTACATGCATGCAACATACATACACACTACATATATACCACATGCATGCAACATGCATACTACATATATACTACATGCATGCAACATGCATACTACATATATACTACATGCATGCAACATACATATATACTACATGCAACATGCATACTACATATATACTACATGCATGCAACATACATACTACATATATACCACATGCATGCAACATGCAAACTACATATATACCACATATATATACTACATGCATACTACATATATACCACATGTATGCAACATACATATATACAACATATATACTACATGCAACATACATACTACATATATACTACATGCATGCAACATACATACATACAAAATATATACTACATGCATGCAACATGCATACTACATATATACTACATGCATGCAACATACATATATATTACATGCAATATGCATACTACATATATACTACATGCATGCAACATACATACTACATATATACCACATGCATGCAACATACATACTGCATATATAACACATGCATGCAACATGCATACTACATATATACCACATATATACTACATGCATGCAACATACATACAACATATACTACATGCATGCAACATGCATACTATATATACTACATGCATGCAACATACATAAATACTACATGCAACATGCATACTATATATATATATATACTACATGCATGCAACATATATACTACATGCATGCAACATACATACTACATATATACAACATGCATGCAACATGCATATTACATATATACCACATATATACTACATGCATGCAACATACATACAACATATATACTACATGCATGCAACATGCATACTACATATATGCTACATGCATGCAACATACATACTACATATATACCACATGCATGCAACATGCAAACTACATATATACTACATGAATACTACATATATACCACATGCATGCAACATGCATATATACAACATATATACTACATGCAACATATATACTACATGCATGCAACATACATACAACATATATACTACATGCATGCAACATGCATACTACATATATACTACATGCATGCAACATACATATATACTACATGCGACATGCATACTACATATATACTACATGCATGCAACATACATACTACATATATACAACATGCATGCGACATGCATACTACATACATACCACATATATACTACATGCATGCAACATACATATATACTACATATATACTAAATGCAACATACATACTACCTATATACTACATGCATGCAACATACATACATACTACATATGTACCACATGCATGCAACATGCATACTACATAAATACTACATGCATGCAACATACATAAATACTACATATATACCACATGCAACATACATGCTACATATATACTACATATATACTACATGAATGCAACATGCATAATACATGCATGCAACATACATATACATATATACCACATATATACTACATACATACTACATATATACTACATGCATACTACCTATATACCACATGCATGCAACATACATATATACAACATATATACTACATGCATGCAACATGCATACTACATATATACCACATATATACTACATGCACGCAACATACATATATACTACATGCAAAATACATACTACATATATACTACATGCATGCAACATACATACTACATATATACTACATGCATACTACATATATACCACATGCATGCAACATACATATATACTACATGCATGTAACATGCATACTACATATATACCACATATATACTACATGCATGCAACATACATATATACTACATATATACTACATGCAACATGCATACTACATACATACTACATGCATGCAACATACATACATACTACATATATACCACATGCATGCAACATGCATACTACATATATACCACATGTATACTACATGCATGCAACATACATACAACATATATACTACATGAATGCAACATGCATACTACATATATACAACATATATACTACATGCATGCAACATATATATATATATATATATAACATATATACTACATGCAACATACATACTACATATATACTACATGCATGCAACATACATACATACTACATATATACTACATATATACCACATGCATGCAACATACATATATACAACATATATACTACATGCATGAAACATACATATATACAACATATATTGTTGTGAGTTCATTTTTCCATTCACCATTGAGGTCTGATGAACTCCCTCCTCTGGTGAAGGAAGGTAGTGAGGCTGATTACCAAACACATGGGCAGCTAGATGATAACTGGGTGGCTGGAATTGAGGACTGGATATAAGGCTGCCGACGCCCTTCTTCCTGGCTGGTGATTTTCCTGCTGGATTCCTGGAGACCAGTCTGATTCCTGCATCTCAAAGCTAAGTTTTTCTGCTCTGCTTTGTACTCTTCAGTTTTGTTTTTGTTTTTGCCTTGTTTTTTGGGAGTTCTGCCATCCCCGGCCGGGGGTGAGCTGAATTCCATTTTTGTCTCTGATCTGTTGATCTTTTGCTCTGTCTTCAGAATATACCTGAGTGCTGATATAGTCTTTTGAAGCCTAGCGTCTTCAGGGCCTGTTTTTCCTATCAGTCGGTTGGCTCATTTTGATAGAGGTTTTGCGGATGGCAGACAGCAGCTTTCCTTTCCTGTCCTATGAAGTTAGCTTGGGCCCCATCATTTGCTCAACCTATCTTTCTATCTGTGTTAGCGTTTTCATCTTGCTTCACCGTCATTATATGTTGGGGGCTGCCTATTGCTTTGGGGTCTGCTCTGGGGCACTTTAGTTTTTCCCCTTTCTGTCTTTAGGCTATGTAGTTCTCCGGCTGTGATCGAGGCGTCTAGGGCACCGTAGGAACCCCCAACGGCTACTGCTAGTTGTTGTGGATAGGTTCAGGGGTCTGCAATCCGATAGCTGCCAACCTCTCTGGTTTTTCTGGACTTAGCTGGTATTTTGTTTTTTCCTCATTCGGTGACTCATCATAACAATATATACTACATGCATGCAACATGCATACTACATATATACTACATATATACTACATGCATGCAACATACATATATACTACATATATACTACATGCAACATACATACTACATACATACTACATATATACCACATGCATGCAACATGCATACTACATATATACAACATATATACTACATGCATGCAACATACATATATACTACATGCATGCAACATACATACATACTACATATATACCACATGCATGCTACATATATACCACATGCATGCAAAATACATATATACTACATACAATACATTCATACAATACATACATATAGACATACAGTACATATAACATAGAGTACATACTCACCATCACTTGTCACTTTGATCCCCAAAGCCATTGTCATCTTTGGAATAAATATTAAAATAAAAAACCACCAATATACTTACCCCTGATCCGCAGAAGTCTACGAGTGTCCCACGACGATCTTGCATCGAGAACAGCAGCATCAGCTGATGCTACCATTCTCTACGGGCTCCAGGAATCCTGTGTCAGGAGGTAGGTATCCTTCTGCACTGTATTCCTCCGCCACTGTAAAAAAAGAAGTCCCTAGTCTCACTTTATGGCAAAAGCTGCGTGGGAAATTTCTCACACAACAATGCCATAAAATGAGACTAGTATGAATGTATTGTATGAAGTATATATGTATGTTGCATGCATGTGGTATATATGTAGTATGCATGTGGTATATATGTAGTATGTATGTATGTTGCATGCATGTAGTATATATGTATGTTGCATGCATGTAGTATATATGTCGTATATATGTAGTTTGCATGTTGCATGCATGTAGTATATATGTAGTATATATGCAGTATGCATGTTGCATGCATGTGGTATATATGTAGTATGTATGTATGTTGCATGCATGTAGTATATATGTATGTTGCATGCATGTAGTGTATATGTAGTATGCATGTTGCATGCATGTGGTATATATGTAGTATGTATGTTGCATGTAGTAAATATGTATTATATATGTATGTTGCATGCATGTAGTATATATGTGGTATATATGTAGTATGCATGTTGCATGCATGTAGTATATACAGTATGTTGTATATATGTATGTTGCATGCATGTAGTATATATGTTGTATATATGTATGTTGCATGCATGTGGTATATATGTAGTATGCATGTAGCATATATGTGGCATATATGTAGTATGTATGTATGTTGCATGCATGTAGTATATATGTGGTATGCATGTTGCATGCATGTAGTATATATGTAGTATATATGTAGTATGTATGTTGCATGTGGTATATATGTAGTATATATGTATGTTGCATGCATGTAGTATATATGTGGTATATATGTAGTATGCATGTAGCATGCATGTAGTATATATGTTGTATATATGTATGTTGCATGCATGTGGTATATATGTAGTATGCATGTAGTATATATGTAGTATGTATGTAGTATGTATGTTGCATTCATGTAGCATATATGTAGTATGTATGTTGCATGTAGTATAGTTATATGTATGTTGCATGCATGTAGTATATATGTAGTATGTATGTTGCATGTAGTATATATGTTGTATATATGTACGTTGCATGCATGTAGTATATATGTGGTATATATGTAGTCTGCATGTAGTATATATGTAGTATGTATGCATGTTGCATGCATGTAGTATATATGTAGTATGCATGTTGCATGTAGTATATATGTATGTTGCATGCAAGTAGTATATATGTGGTATATATGTAGTATGCATGTTGCATGCATGTGGCATATATGTAGTATGTATGTATGTTGCATGCATGTAGTATATATGTAGTATGCATGTTGTATGTAGTATATATGTAGTATATATGTATGTTGCATGCATGTAGTATATATGTGGTATATATGTAGTATGCATGTAGCATGCATGTAGTATATATGTTGTATATATGTATGTTGCATGCATGTGGTATATATGTAGTATGTATGTAGTATGTATGTTGCATTCATGTAGCATATATGTAGTATGTATGTTGCATGTAGTATGTTGCATGCATGTAGTATATATGTAGTATGCATGTTGCATGTAGTATATATGTAGTATATATGCATGTTGCATGCATGTAGTATATATGTGGTATATATGTAGTATGCATGTTGCATGCATGTGGTATATATGTAGTATGCATGTTGCATGCATGTAGTATATATGTATGTTGCATGCATGTGGTATACATGTAGTATGCATGTTGCATGTAGTATATATGTAGTATATATGTATGTTGCGTGCATTTAGTATATATGTGGTATATATGTAGTATGCATGTAGTATATGTAGTATGTATGTAGTATATATGTTGCATGCATGTATTATATATGTAGTATGTATGTTGCATGTAGTATTTATGTTGCATATATGCATGTTGCATATATATGTTGTATGTATGCATGTTGCATGCATGTAGTATATATGTAGTATGCATGTTGTATGCATGTGGTATATATGTAGTATGTATGTTGCATGCATGTGGTATATATGTAGTATATATTTAGTATGCATGTTGCATGCATGTGGTATATATGTAGTATGTATGTATGTTGCATGCATGTAGTATGTATGTAGCATGTATGTAGTATGTATGTTGCATGTATGTATGTAGTATGTATGTATGTTGTATGAATGTAGTATATATGTAGTATGTATGTATCATGTATGTAGTATGTATGTAGCATGTATGTAGTATGTATGTAGCATGTAGTATGTATGTAGTATGTATTTTTTTTTGTACATTCAACACATTAGCCGGATGATGGGACTACTACTGTCCCATCATTGGCTAATGTGTCAATCACCGTCATGGTAGCAGGCATCGCCCGATGGGACTTGTAGTCCCATCGGACGATCCTGCACAGACCCCCGCAGCCTGCACAGACTCCCGGACAGTCGGTACAGACCACCGGCAGGCTGGCACAGACCCCCGGCAGGCCGGCACAGACCACCGGCAGGCCGGTACAGACCCCCACAGCCTGCACAGACCCCCGGACAGTCGGTACAGACCACCGGCAGGCCGACACAGCCCCCCGGCTGGCCGGTACTGACCCCCGCAGCCTGCACAGACCCCCGGACAGTCGGTACAGACCCCCGGCAGTCCGCACAGACCCCCGGGCAGTCGGCACAGACCCCCGGAAGGTCCGTACACCCCCCCGAGAGGCTGTACAAGGACAGAAAAGTGTTTTTCTTATTCCGATACCGGAAGTCCCATAGACTTGAATGGGACTTCCGGTATCGGAATCGTCGATACCCGATACTTTTTTCGTATCGGGCCGATACCATCCGATCCGATATTTTAGGGTATCGGATGGTATCGCTCAACACTACTGAGGAGCAATTTGTATTTTAAATTTTCCATGGAATGAAGAGATAATTTTTATAAAGAGCAGGAACATTTTACAATTTTTCCATTTGATCACATCTCATCAGGACGGAGTTCCGTGCGCTTTCCCAGGTTGGTGAGCTGCCTTTACTTGTTTTGATAGGGACTGATACAACTTGTTTATGCATACACATTTCGTCAGCACTTCGAGTCAGATTACCTGGTAACGAAGGCATAATTTCTGACCCCAAAGAGATGTGTTCAACAACAGTGAGTCATATTACAGTACAGAGTCTTCATCAACTCTCTAAAAAGCCCCAAAACTACCTCAAATAATATCTGTCTAATAAGAGTGATGTCAGAAGCCAGGTCCCAGTGCCACTCCACATTTGGTCACGTTTTACTTAGGACCCACTCAGTAATTTCCAATAACATGGAGTTGGCGTCCATATTCTTAGGTACCATGTGACACACCATCCCCAAACCATTTATATATAACTGCAGCAACATAATTATGTTTTCCCTACATGCACAAAAAGTAATAATAGCTTTACAACTTCTAGACCCTTGAACACAAAAAACTTGTTTGGTGAATGATTCCTTGAGATTTGTTTGCTAGAGAGCGCCATAAGAAATGCTTTACATTAATACTACATGTATTCTTATTGAACCTACTATGGAAAGTACTCCACTAACAGCAACCGAGGAATCCCCCGAGACCTACTTTCTATTCATGGAAATGTTAACATTGCAGTTTTCAGTTTTACTTACTGTTCTTGGCCTTTTCTTCAATAGAAAATGTAATCCCTATTAGAATCCATTTCACAGTATTTTTGGCTTTGTTGAACAAGTTTTCTCCACAAGCACACAGTATTTCCTTCCTGTGGAGAAGCTTGTGGAAATAAAGCATGACTCCGCTGGCTTGTCGACGGTCCTTTGCAATTGAAATAGAAGTTGAGCGTAAATATCTACAGTGACATCATCAGTGTTAAAAGAATTGCGTCAAGACTGTATGTCAGCCATTATTATTCATAGGGTAGGGGACACCTACCAGATTGCTATGGCCAGACACTGTGACTTCCATTGATCCTAAGAGAAGTAGCCTTCACAGCCCCATCTGAGGATGAACGTGTCACCTTTCCTTCATTTATTGTTTACTGGACTGCCAGAGCACTGTACGTGGCTATTTTTGTTTCCCCATTGACAATAATTAAAGGGGTAGTGCAGATGATCAGCCTCCACTCCATTCAGTCAAGGTTTCGTAGAATACAGTGGGTTCGGAAAGTATTCAGACCCTTTTACATTTTTTACTCTTTGTTTCATTGCAGCCATTTGGTAAATTCAAAAAAGTTCATTTTTTTCTCAATAACTTACACTTTGCATTCCATCGTAACTGAAAAAAACAGAAATGTAGAAATTTTTGCAAATTTACTAAAAAAGAAAAACTGAAATATCACATGGTGATAAGTATTCAGACCCTTTGCTCAGACACTCATATTTAAGTCACATGCTCTCCATTTCCTTGTGATCCTCCTTGAGTTGGTTCTACTCATTCATTGGAGTCCAGCTGTATTATATTAAACTGATAGGACTTGATTTGTAAGGGCACACATCTGTCTATTTAAGACCTCTCAGCTCAAAGTGCATGTCAGACCAAATGAGAATCATGAGGTCAGAGGAACTGGCCAAGGAGCTGAGAGTCAGAATTGTGGCAAGGCACAGATCTGGCCAAGGTTACAAAAGAATTTCTGCAGTACTCATTGTTCCTAAGAGCACAGTGGCCTCCATAATCCTTAAATGGAAGAAGTTTGGGACCACCAGAAGTCTTCCTAGACCTGGCCGTCCAGCCAAACTGAGCAATCGTGACATAAGAGCCTTGGTGAGAGAGTAAAGATGCACCCCAAGATCACTGGGTCTGAACTCTGCAGATGCAGTAGAGGAATGGGAGAAAGTTCCACAAAGTCAGCTATCACTGCAGCCCTCCACCAGTCGAGTCTTTATGGCACAGTGGCCTGACGGAAGCCTCTCTTCAATGCCAGAAATATGAAAGCCCACATAGAGTTTGCTAAAAAACACATGAAGGCCTCCCAGACTATGAGAAATAAGATTCTCTGGTCTTATGAGACAAAGATTGAACTTTTTGGTGATAATTCTAAGCAGTATGTGTGGAGAAAACCAGGCACTGCTCATCACCTGCCCAATACAATCCCAACAGTGAAACATGGTGGTAGCACCATCATGCTATGGGGGTGTTTTTCAGTTGCAGGGACAGGACAACTGGTTGCAATTGAATGAAATGAATGCTGCCAAATACAGAGATATCCTGGATGAAAACCTCTTCCAGAGATCTCTGGACCTCAGACTTGGCCAAAGGTTCAACTTCCAACAAAACTATGACCCTAAACACACAGCTAAAATAACAAAGGAGTGGCTTGAGAACAACTATGTGACCATTCTTGAATGGCCCAGCCAGAGCCCCGACCTAAACCCAATTGAGCATCTCTAAAGAGACCTGAAAATGGCTGTCCACCAACGTTCACCATCCAACCTGACGGAACTGAAGAGGATCTGCAAGGAAGAATGGCAGAGGATCCCCAAATCCAGGTGTGAAAAACTTGCTGCTTCATTCCCAAGAAGACTCATGGCTGTACTAGCTAGAAAGGGTGCTTCTACTCAATACTCTGTGATATTTCAGTTTTTCTTTTTTTAAAAATTTGCAAACATTTCTACATTTCTGTCTTTTTTCAGTCAAGATAGGGTGCAGAGTGTACATTAATGAGAAAAAAATGGCTGCAAATGAAACAAAGAGTGAAAAATTTAAAGGGGTCTGAATACTTTCCGAACCCACTGTACATTCCTTGGATCTCTTTATACAAGTGCCATCCTCCTTCCCTTTTTCATGTGTCACGGTTGTGTCAGGTGTGACAGACAGTCATTCTGGATCCAGCCGTAGAAGGTCATTTTGATTAGCTCTACAAGCACCATCTTGATGTTGGTATCTTTGTTATGGAGTGATGCTCTTTACCCTCTAAAGGGCCTGTCACACTAAGTGATATCGCTAGCAATATCGCTATAGCGTCACTGGTTTTTGTGACGTTATAGTGATATCGCTAGTGATATCGCTATGTCTGATACTTACCTCCGACCGCTCCCCCGCTGGTTATCGCTGATCGTGCGAGAACGTCCTGAGCCATTTCGCGTTGTCAGCTTCCTGCTGGGCTTCCTGCTGTGACGACGAGCGACGCGTGGACATGAGTGGGAGGACGTCAGGATCGCCTCTTCTGACAGGTAAGTAGCGACCAGCAATGTCGCTGGTGAGATCTGCCTGTATGGCAGTGTAGGGAAGGTGACCTGACGGATGGACAGACTTGTCAGAATAGAGAAAGGAAGGTTTGCACAGTTTAGACAGGTGTCAGTTACTACAGTGGGGAAACAGCTGAGAAAGTGTAGTGGACGTGCAGTACCTTGGGTTGACCATTAGAGGGCAGGGAGGAGTGTGAGCAAAGGACTTGACATCAGCTTAGGGCTTAGGAAACCGTTGGTCATGGGGGGGCGGAGTTACAGGGATCCAGGAATTATATAAATTTGACAGGCGGGTTATAAATACGTTCCTGGTGTAAAGTACGGTGTGTGAAGCGGCCCTGGACACGGAGGGTCGTGAGAAAGATATTGCGGTGTGCTGTGAAGGCCGTCAGTCGGAAGGTGGAAAATAAACTTGGACCTGTTGCACCTGAAACTTGCCTCTATCTTGTGTCTGTAGGTCGCTGCGCTGGAATACAGAGGGACCACCCCCCAGCCCGGCCCACGACTCTACACTTGGTGTAGTCGGCAGGATCACCACCGCTAATACGTCATCTTCTGCGGCAGGCCTGCCCTAAAGAATGGAGAAAGACTTGGACTACACTGCTTGGATTACAAACACCTGTGGAATTCAAATTGGGAGCGCTGTGGCGTATCTGCGTCGCCAGCAGAAGATCCGGGGAGATACCAGGACTGGTGCAAGATGGCGGTGCTGCATCAGCGCAGAGGAGAGTTCCAGGTGTTTGCTGTTGTTTCCAATGGACTGGGGCCCCCTCCTACATACCCCTGGAGCCAGCGATATGTACCAGGAGGCCGGCGCTCCCATGTACTGGACCCTGACAAGTGGGTGGAAAGGTCTGACATCGCCCCACCCAGCAGAGGGAGTGGCACAGGGAAAAAGTTTGGCTGTGACTGTCTGGTGCCATTCGAGTGCTGCCCATCGGATGATATGAGACGCTGTGGATGTCGGGGCATCGGGCACCTAGAGTGGCGGTGGCGCCGGGAGGTCGAGTCACGCCAGGAAACATTCCCCTCAGGGCCATGGGCAGGCAGCTGGATGTTGAGTGAAGGAGCGGAGCCTGTGTGGAACCACCGGGAGCGGCCACCTAAGTTACCAGTGGAGAGCCTCCCTGCGGAGCCCTTGAGCCTGGAGGCTAGCCCCGCCAGAAGGCAGGATGAAGAGAGGAGACTGCGGGAGGAGCCGCGTGATGAGGAGACAGAGACCACAGCGCCGGGGAAGGTGAGAGTTCCCCCGGCCCCGACAGTGGCTCCGCAAGCGGCCCCTACCATTTGGCTGCAGCGCGCGGCATCCTGTGTCCCCGAGAGCCCGGCCAAGGAGGGCCCTACTATATACGCAGGACTGAGCAGGGCCTCCGCTCCTGGTCCTGAACCACTCCACCCGGTGGCGCCACGCCCGGTGTCGCCGGTGCGGAGCCTGACCGTAGAAGACACTGTTGCATCCCCTCTGCCGCTAGCGACCGCATCTTCAAAGGCGACCGCTGCCCCGGCTCCAGATGAAATTGCAGGTGCGGCCTACCCTGCGGCTGCGGCTGCTATGCCGCCACTGGAATTGACTGCGGCCTGTGTGACAGGCCCTGTGGCCCAATCTCCTAAGAACATGGCTGCTCCCATCCGCCACCCGGCCCCAGCGGCTGCTGGGCCACTGACATCATCGACCGCCTCTGCCCCACTCTCTTCTTTGGAGAAGTCCTGCCCACCGGACTCCAGAGCCTGCACTGTACCCTCCATCTGGGTCACGGAGGTTATCAAGAAAAAGAAGGCCCGGGAGCAGGAGATATGGAACCTGCTCCATGCAAGAGGAGAGGCTGGTATGGCGGCTATGAGATCTTTGGGGCGGCTCGTGTATATGAACATTGCCAAAGGGTATGGGTTTATACGCGATCTAGCTATCGGCCAGAAGTTCTCTATTAATGTGGCCTCTATTCGTCATGGCCGGGCTCTACAAGAGGGGGACTTGGTGTCGTACTACAAAGAGTACTGCCCCCGCGGCTACTACGCGGTAGCTGTGATTGCTGAGCCAGAAGAACACGAGCCCCCGTGAAGAGGACTGTTGCGGACACTCCCTACATCCTGGGAGCTCCACGGCTGTGGGGCCCCTCGCTGCCGGCTACTAGGAAATGGTTTGAATTTTCGAAATTTCGTTGCACCGTTGTGCAAATCACAAGGACAGTTTGCGTCCGAGTTTAAAAAAAAAAGGAAAGAGTTTAATATAGAAGTTTGGGTTTTTCTTTTTGGTATTAAGCCTAGCAAAGCGGGGATGTCAAGAAGAGAGAGTGTTCATGTCGAAGGAAGGGGGGAGAAGAACATGTGATGTTTTTATTGTTGTATGTTGATTTTTGAAGCAATAGAAAAGAAAAAAAAAATATGAAAATGGGGTATTTGTGATATTATAAAGTTGTTTTGTTGTATAATATGCACAAGAAAAATGCAACAGGTCCGGGTAAGGGAAGGTCTGTGTGACCAAAGGGAAGTGTGAAATCCGAAAAGGGTCTATGTGTGGAGAAGGTCTGGGAGACCGAGACGCCGACCATGACATGTAACTGAAAGAAAGGTAAAAGAGATGGAAGATGTGAGAAAGACAGCCGTCCTAGGTCAGGTCTCCATCACCACGGACACCCCTGAAGGAGAAAGATGGACGCCGGCAATGATCTGCTAGGTGTGAGGCCTCGATCATGGCATACCGGACAGTGGAAGGTGACAGAAGGGGAGAGTAGGGGAAGGTACATGCCATAGAGAGAATATGGGTGTACCTAGCCCAATTTGAAAGACGTTGTCATGTGGCGTGCGCGCTGGTGAGTAGCAGTAGGCTGCTCTGAGCATGGTGCTCCCAGTATGGTTCGGCCCCCGTGGGTAGTGGGTTTGGCCCTACAACTGGTCCGACAACAGAGTGCAGGTGAAGCTTCAGAACAACGAAGGCAGGGATTACGATTGTCGAGGACGACAATAGACAAAGGAAGGAGGAGTGTAGGGAAGGTGACCTGACGGACGGACAGACTTGTCAGAATAGAGAAAGGAAGGTTTGCACATTTTAGACAGGTGTCAGTTACTACAGTGGGGAAACAGCTGAGAAAGTGTAGTGGACGTTCAGTACCTTGGGTTGACCATTAGAGGGCAGGAAGGAGTGTGAGCAAAGGACTTGACATCAGCTTAGGGCTTAGGAAACCGTTGGTCATGGGGGGGCAGAGTTACAGGGAATCGAGAATGATATAAATTTGACAGGAGGGTTCCAGAAAGTTCCAGTCCCGAGGGGGAGCTCAAGTGACAGGAGGACTACGACAGTTTGTGCACTGTGAGGAAAACAGTACCAAGGGGACTGAGGAGAGAGAAAGTCAGGGGGGTGGTTCTGACAGGAAGAACCACAGTATAGGCGAGGCTCTGGGTGTAGGATACCGTATTCGGAACGACGAAACTGACCAGTAAAGTGCTGATGGTGTACGGGCCTAAGGCGGCCACAGTGACTGAGCTGACTGGATCGTCACAGAGTGAAAAAGGGGCAGTACGTATAAATACGTCCCTGGTGTAAAGTACGGTGTGTGAAGCGGCCCTGGACACGAAGGGCCGTGAGAAAGATATTGCGGTGTGCTGTGAGGGTCGTCAGTCGGACGGTGGAAAATAAACTTGGACCTGTTGCACCCGAAACTTGCCTCTATCTTGTGTCTGTACGTCACTGCACAGTATACAGAGGGACCACCCCCCCAGCCCGGCCCACGACTCTACAGCAGCTCACTAGCGACCACTTAGCGATGTATCAGCGATCCTGACCGCGTCATATCGCTGGTCGGGATCGCTGGTACATCGCTAAGTGTGACAGTACCTTAAGACCCAACAATTAACCTCACCTCCTGTTGCTAATTAGCACATCTTTGCTGAAAGTTTAAATACAATCAGTAACTTCAGCAGGGTGCTGTTGTTAGATAAATTTCCCTTTGTTTTGTTGGAAGTACTAGCAGTCGGCTAATGTCTTCTCGGAGTACTCTTGGAAGATTGGTGGCTTTATATCTTGGTGTTCTTCTCAAGCTAAGTGTATCCACTTGTTCGTCCATCCTCTCTATCTTTAATTGTAGTGGTGGCTGACTAGTGCTCACCCTGTCCCCTCTCTATCCAGGGCCTTTTGCTAGGGTCAGGCAGGGATTATGTTCGAGCTTGGCGATAGGTGCGTAACCTATTTAGGGACATTTAGGGCAGACAGGGTGTTTTTAGATCTGCCTAGGGGTCTCCATTCACCCCTTCCTTAGTATTTGAGCTTCCCCTTTCCCTCTCCTCATTGTTGGACACTTCACTTTTCCCTCACCCAGCGTGACATTATGTGGTTGACGTATCTGACGTCATCCACACAGTGCCTCACAATCACGCTCCTTTGCATGCATACTTCACTCTGCTCTGCCAAGGGCAGAGTAAAGAACTGTAGTGTGCATGTGCATTCTTTACTTCCGAATGAGTCATCAGAGCTCTTTGGCTTCTCCTGATGCACGTGTATTATAGCGCAGAGAGAAGTGCTCCTGCACAGGAGCGCAATTGAGAGTCACTGTGTAGATGACATAGAATATATCATCCACATGAAAATGGGAAGGAAGACGGCAATTGTAGAAAGAGAGGAGGTGCCGGATCCAGACCAGAGATGCCCATCGGACTGGACCATAGTTTCCTGTGTATAATGAAAGCTCCTTTTTGTGCAATGCAGAGGTGATTGGAAACATACATACAGCTTACGAAAATGCTATAAAAGAGGCCTTAATGGTGGTGGCCATATTTTATATTGAGAAAAACTGGTGACAAATTCCCTTTAACTTCTGTACCCAGCATCCTCAGCCTGTTAGCCTGGGCACCTCTTATTGTTACTAGACCCCACAACATAACGTCACATGAGATCTAGTCACTTGGTCTCACACATCGTCATGTGTTCCTAATAAGATCAAGAGGATGCAGGGCAGCAAGACTAATTTTTGCTAACCTCTAGTTTTAAGACTTGTTAAAAGTATTTATATTAACTTATAGGATAGATACGTCACTTAGGGAGCCAATGCAAGATAGTTTCTTTAGATACTTTTCTCCCATGAAAGATTATCAATATGACTCCATGCTCAGCTGGTGCACATTGGAAGAAGGAGTATTTTTCCAAGTTGTCGAGATGGCGCCTCACATAGCCAAACAAGTTCTACTCTAAACTGATAAGGGATAAGCTCTATGAAAAAGCTGTCTGTAGAATAGGTGGTCAACTCAATAACAGTTTTAACATACACTAAATAGATTTTACTTCCCAAATTGCATTCCCAATGTCCTATACAACCTACTTGACAATACAACTGATAAATGTAAAATAACAAAATATAACAAAGCCCAATTTACAAAAAGAAGAAAGACAAACCTTATTAATTTTGCAAGAATAAAACCCACATATTACATAAAAAGTCAGGGTTTTTTTTACATCAAAATCCAATTAGTTATTTTTTCTCATCTTTCTATTTGTATTTTTTTAAGATGGGTCACGTTTAGCCTGACTTATTGCTCTCTGGTTCTTTACACCTATTTTTCTATTCTACTCATGCTGTGCCCTGTTGGTCTTTTTTTTAAGGTTATTCTAGTGAAACCAATAAAGTTTTTATTTCTAATAGTTATGAACTGGGTTTGGTCCTATTTTTTGTTCTTGTAATTTTTTTTAATCAATTTTGTCTTCATGAGATTATTATCGTTTAGAGGTACAATTTCAATTGGCGACCACACAATGAAATCCCAATCCTACATAGAATCATAGAATCATAGAATCGTAGAGTTGAAAGGGACCTCCTGGGCCATCTGGTCCAACCCCCTGCTCAAAGCAGGATTCGCTAAATCATCCCAGTCAGATGTCTGTCCAGCCTCTGTTTGAAGACTTCCATTGAAGGGGAACTCACCACTTCTCGTGGCAGCTTGTTCCACTCATTGATCACTCTAACTGTCAAAAAGTTTTTTCTAATATCTAATCTGTGTCTCCTCCCATTCAGTTTCATCCCATTGCTTCTAGTCTTTCCTTGTACAAATGAGAATAAAGTTGATCCTTCTACAATGTGACAGCCCTTTAGATATTTGTAGACAGCTATTAAGTCTCCTCTCAGTCTTCTCTTTTGCAAACTAAAGAATCCCAAATCCTGCAACCTTTCCTCATAAGACAGGGTTTGCAGACCGGTCATCATTCTGGTCGCTCTTTTCTGAGCTTGCTCCAGTTTGTTGATGTCTTTTTTAAAATGTGGCGCCCAAAACTGGACACAGTATTCCAGATGAGGTCTGACCAAAGAGGAGTAGAGGGAAATACATGATAATATCCAAATTTGTTTTTCCAAACTAACATACTACTACTTCATTCTTTCTTCTTATTACACATGTCATACTCATATTGTTAAACTAACTTCAACTTTCAGTCTTTTAAAAAACATTGGATTTTAAACTTGATGTTTAATCACATTGATGCTTCCTAATGTTTTTAATTGATAATTTCAGAACTTCTCATTTTTTTGAGAATCCGTCCTACCAAACGATGTGTATGGAAAAGATTGCAGTTATAAAAATAATGCCTCTATCAGGAGCTGCCTATCACTAAAACATTTCAAATAACTTGAGAACATGTTAAACTTTTGTGCTGAATCGCATGATGAGATCTGATCCCTGTGCAGGTTCTCACCACTGGACAGAATGGAGACTAACTTGTATTTAACATCATCACTTCAGAACCTGTATTACTTTCCATAAGGTGCATACAGATGCGTCGACTCGTTATATTTTCACAAAATTCATTAAGAAATCAAAATTCATTTAGAAATCAAATTTCTTAAAAAAAAGTAAGAATATTTTTAATGCAATAAGCTTGCAAAATCCTTAAAGGGTTACTTTACAAAGCCAATATTTTTTTTTTTACAAAACACATTGTTTATAGACACTGTAAGTCCAACAAGAGTAGGTGATAATTTGCTGAAGGGTGGGTGCCCCGATCAACAAACTGAGGAATTTGTATTCCCGATTGGGAACTTTTAGCCTTGTTGTAAAATAGTGTGGCAGATCAGATGTCCAAGTGCCGATCCATTCATTTTGGAGCTGTCGGAAAAACCGTTGGGGGCACGGCAGCCCTGTAGAGAATGAATGGAGTGCAGATTGAGCCTGAGCACAGCTGCTCCTTTCCAATGGAGATAAAAGTTCCCTCTTATGCGGGGTTCCAAGCGCCTGACCACCGATCAACAAGGTATTAGCTGAATAGGTGATCATTTATTTTCACTGGACAACCTCTTTGAGTAAGTTTTTTTCTTGTACCTTTTTCTGTTTTTTCATTCCTTTCTACCCCTACATGAACCCAGCTTCAGCTGACTGGGCAGTCCTATTTTTATCTGCTAAAACTGCATTTTCCAGCAGCTCCTTGCTTTTTCTTAGTGCTGCAGGCACCTCCTACTGCTCTTCCTAATAGAGATAGATCTCAACATGGGACATTTTTATCAATATGGGTGATAGTTTTAAATGCAGTTACGGTGACTGTTTATTTGACCAATAGGAACTACTTTTCATAAACTCTATATTTCATTGGTAGTTCATGAAGATGTTCTGATTAAGGATATTTTATTGCAGTGGGTCATAGGTGCATCTGTTTTCATGAATTAGACAGGGTCATTATATGTATTTTCACCTGGTACCTGTAGGATCTTCAGCATAGACTAGCTGAGCTCTGCTACAACCTGGCTGTAAGAAGTTTAATTAGATAGTGTCATTAGGTGCATCTGAGCATGCTTGATCGACAGCATTGGAGCTACAGGGGCAACATATGTTAAATAGGCATAAGGGGTCATCATAAGGAAAGTGATAGCTGCAAATCAGTGCTCTCTTAAAAATAAGTGGTATTGGCACACATGAATAATTCTTTATGTATGGAAAACTGAGACCACATTATAATTTTGGGAATAATGCCTATGTGATATACATGTGTGTGTCTCCTACGTGATATGTATGAAATGTACACAACAGTCTCAGTGTACCTTAAGTGATTTACATACAACAGGATAAGTTTATCCTATGTGTTGAATATACAGCAGTCTCAGTGTATACTATGTGATGTATACAGCACTCTCAGTATATCCTATGTGATGTATTTACAGCAGCTTCATTGTTTCCTATGTGATATATATACGGCATTCTCTGTGTCTTCAATGGTGATGCACATACAGTACAACAGCCTCATTTTCTCCTATGAGATGTATTTACAACATATACAACAGTTTCAGTGTCCCATAGGTGATGTATACACAGCAATCTAGGTGCCTCCTACGTGATGTATATACATCAGCCTGAGTGTCTCCTATGTGATATAAACAACAGTAGTAAATATAGCAGCCTCAAGGTCTCTTATGGGATATATATATATATATATATATATATATATATATATATATAGCAGGCCCAGGGTATCCTATGTATTGTATACAGCAGTCTCTGTGTATTCTATAAGAGGTATATATAGCAGCATCAGTGTATCTTATGTGATTTATAAACAGTATATGTGATTTATAAACAGTAAAATCAGTGTATACTATGTAATGTATATACAGTAGATCAGTGTATTGTATGTGATGTTTACAGCATCATCAATATATACTATGTGATGTATACACAACTTTCTCTGTGTCTCCTATGTGATATACATGAAGCAGTCTCTGAGTCTATTATGTGATGTACACAGCAGCCTCAGTGTCTCCTATGTGATGTATAGGGCAGTATTTGTGTCTCATGTCTGATGTAAATGGCAGCGTTACTGTCACCTATGTACTGAATATACAACAGTCTCAGTGTATATAACTGTCCTCACACTGTACAGTATCACTTACCCTTTCATGCTGAAGTAAAGGCAGCATTGGACCTGGAGATGGTAATTATTTGTGTGGTTATTAGAGTTGAGCGAAACGAGTCGAAAAAATTCAAAAGTCGCCGACTTTTGGCAAAGTCGGGTTTCATGAAACGAAACCCGACCCTAGGATGAGGTCGGCCACGAGGTCGGCGACTTACGCGCCAAAGTCGCGTTTCAAAAGTTTGTTTTGCGCTCTTTTTCAGCCAATCAGGATCCTGTGGGCAACGTGATGACATAGGCACGGGTCACCACCATCTTTCAGAAGGGCATGCAAGTGATTGGCTTGCTTTGGTGGGCATCACAGGGGGTATAAAAGGGCGTGCACGCCGACCGCCATCTTACTTCTGCCGATCTTAGTATAGGGAGAGGTTGCTGCTGATTCTGTAGGGAGAGCATTAGGCAGGGAAGAAGGCAAAAAAACTGCTTCTGCTGCTAGCGATTTGGCCTGCACAACACACCAGTCACTGTGTGTGCAGTGCAAGGGGAGGTTATATAGTGGTGTATCAGTGGTGTTGGTTGTTGGGCTGCCTTCTAAGGCTTCCTGACATTCCTGCATTGCTGTTTACCCACTGCTCCGCAAACTGCTTTTTTAAAAGCAATCCCAATTTTTTTTTTTTGTCCTGCTGAGAAGACAAAAAAACTGCTTCTGCTGCTAGCAATTTGGCCTGCACAACACACCAGTCACTGTGTGTGCAGTGCAAGGGGAGGCTATATAGTGGTGTATCAGTGGTGTTGGTTGTTGGGCTGCCTTCTAAGGCTTCCTGACATTCCTGCATTGCTGTTTAGCCACTGCTCCGCAAACTGCTTTTTTAAAAGCAATCCAATCTCCCTTATCCTCTAGTCACTTTTGTCACAGCTGTGCCATCGAGCCTGTCACATAGCGCTCAGATATTCATTGGGCCTCACACAATCCAAACGTGTCCAGTGTCCAAAAGTGTGTGCAGAGATTCAAAATCTCCCTTATCCTCTAGTCACTTTGGTCACAGCTGTGCCATCGAGCCTGTCACATAGCGCTCAGATATCAGTGGGCCTCACACAATCCAAAAGTGTCCAGTGTCCAAAAGTGTGTGCAGAGATTCAAAATCTCCCTTATCCTCTAGTCACTTTGGTCACAGCTGTGCCATCGAGCCTGTCACATAGCGCTCAGATATCAGTGGGCCTCACACAATCCAAAAGTGTCCATCCAGTGTCCAAAAGTGTGTGCAGAGATTCAAAATCTCCCTTATCCTCTAGTCACTTTTGTCACAGCTGTGCCATCGAGCCTGTCACATAGCGCTCAGATATTCATTGGGCCTCCCACAATCCAAAAGTGTCCAGTGTCATAGAATCATAGAATCATAGAATCATAGAATCGTAGAGTTGGAAGGGACCTCCTGGGCCATCTGGTCCAACCCCCTGCTCAAAGCAGGATTCGCTAAATCATCCCAGTCAGATGTCTGTCCAGCCTCTGTTTGAAGACTTCCATTGAAGGAGAACTCACCACTTCTCGTGGCAGCCTGTTCCACTCATTGATCACTCTAACTGTCAAAAAGTTTTTTCTAATATCTAATCTGTGTCTCCTCCCATTCAGTTTCATCCCATTGCTTCTAGTCTTTCCTTGTGCAAATGAGAATAAAGTTGATCCTTCTACAATGTGACAGCCCTTTAGATATTTGTAGACAGCTATTAAGTCTCCTCTCAGTCTTCTCTTTTGCAAACTAAACATTCCCAAATCCTGCAACCTTTCCTCATAAGACAGGGTTTGCAGACCGGTCACCATTCTGGTCGCTCTTTTCTGAACTTGCTCCAGTTTGTTGATGTCTTTTTTAAAATGTGGTGCCCAAAACTGGACACAATATTCCAGATGAGGTCTGACCAAAGAGGAGTAGAGGGAAATAATGACTTCACGTGATCTAGACTGTATGCTTCTGTTAATACATCCTAGAATTGCATTTGCCTTTTTTGCTGCTGCATCACACTGTTGACTCATATTCAGTCTGTGATCTATTAGTATACCCAAGTCTTTTTCACATGTGCTGTCACTTAGCCCTATTCCTCCCATTCTATATATGCTTTTTCCATTTTTATTGCCCAGATGTAGTACTTTGCATTTCTCCCTGTTAAAAACCATTCTGTTAGTTGCTGCCCACTTCTCCAGTTTATTTAAATCTTTTTGAATCCTCTCTCTCTCTTCTCTAGTATTAGCTATCCCTCCTAGCTTTGTGTCATCAGCAAATTTAATCAGTTTACCCTCAATTCCTTCATCTAAATCGTTGATAAAGATGTTGAACAATACAGGGCCCAGGACAGAGCCCTGTGGTACCCCACTTGAGACATTCTTCGAACTGGATGTGCAGCCATTTACGACCACTCTTTGGGTCCGATCACTAAGCCAGTTATGAATCCATCTAACAGTTGCCTTGTCCATTCCATACTTAATCATTTTTTCAATAAGGATTGTATGAGAGACTTTGTCAAATGCTTTGCTGAAGTCAAGATATACTATATCTACAGCATTTCCTTGATCCACCCAATCAGTGATACCGTCATAGAAGGAAATTAAGTTAGTCTGACATGACTTATTAGTTACAAACCCATGCTGACTCTGTTTAATCACTTCATTCTTATCCAGGTATTGACATACATGTTGTTTAATAATTTGTTCAAAGATCTTTCCTGGTATAGAAGTCAGACTCACTGGCCTATAGTTACCTGGGTCCACCTTCTTCCCCTTTTTGAAGATAGGAACAACATTTGCTCTTCTCCAGTCTTCTGGCACTTCTCCTGTTCTCCAAGAATTTTCAAAGATTATAGAGAGGGGTTCAAAAATTTCTTCTGCTATCTCCTTCAGCACTCTGGGGTGTAATTCATCTGGACCTGGAGACTTGAATTCATTTAGGCTAGCTAAGTGTTTCCTCACTATCTTTCTGTTTATAGATATCCTGGATTCTTCTATTCCCTTAATAGGACAGTGAATAACAGTTGATGTTACATTTCCTTTCTGAGAGAAAACAGATGCAAAATAGGAATTTAAAAGTTCAGCCTTCTCAACATCCTGTCTTACCATTTCATCAATTTCATCATTTTCATCCTGTAAAAATCCTATAGCATCTTTGACTTTTCTTTTACTTTTGACATATCCCCAAAATCCTTTATTATTGCTTTTGACATCTCTTGCAAGCCTCAATTCATTTTCAGCTTTAGCTAATCTGATTTGTGCCCTGCAGGTTCTGCAGACAGCATTATATTCTTCTTTAGATATGCCTCCCTCTTTCCATTTTATAAACATTTTTTTCTTCCTTTTTAGCATGTGCTTAAGTTCTGTGTTCATCCATCCTGGTTTCCTTAACTGCTTCCTATTCTTCCCTCTTTTCGGAATTGTTAACAACTGTGCTTTGAGAATTTCATTTTTCAAGATTTCCCATCCTTCCTGGACATTTTTGTCTTTAAGGATATCCAGCCATTGGATCCCTCCAATTCTCTTTCTGAATCCCTTAAAATCTGCCTTTCTGAAATCTAACCTTGACGTCTGAGTCTTCACAGGTCTTCCGCCTCTAGTTATCCAAAATTCTAAAATAGCATGGTCGCTACCTCCTAGGGTCCCAGCCACTTTTACCTCCTCAACCATTTCCTCCCTGTTTATAAGGATTAGATCCAAGGTAGCAGTTCCCCTTGTTTTCTCCCTTACCTTTTGGAAGATAAAGTTGTCAGCAAGAGAGGATAAGAATTTCCTTGACCTGTTAGTTTTGCCTGAGAGAGATTCCCAACAAATGTCTGGATAGTTGAAATCTCCCATGACAACTATGTCATATTTTTTGGAGAACTTGGCCATTTGATGCATAAAGAGTTCATCCATAGCTTCAGCTTGCACAGGCGGCCTGTAGTAAATGCCTACAATGGTGTCCTTTCCATTGTTCTGTCCTTGTATTCTTACCCAAACAGTTTCCACAGAACTCCCAGTCTCTGAAGCTTCAATCTCTGTGCAGATATACGCGTTTCTAACATACAATGCGACACCCCCTCCTCGTTTATCAAGTCTGTTTCTTGCAAATAAGTTGTATCCTTCTAGTCTTGTATTCCAATCATGTGTATTGTCCCACCAAGTTTCAGTGATTCCAATGACATCATATTTCTTTTCCTGTGTTAGTAGTTCCAATTCTCCTTGTTTGTTGCCCATGCTTTGTGCATTAGTATAGAAACATTTTAGTTTGTGATTGGTTTCTCTTTCTCCAATATTTTTATTAATTAGATTCTTTCGTCTTTGTTCTTCCTTTCCACTTCTAATAGCAGAGTTCTCAATAGCATTTGTCAGGTGTATGGCTTTTTCTGGTCTTTTGCTTCCCTTCCCATGTTGTTCTAGTTTAAAGCTCTCCTTACAAGTGTAGCAAGGCGACTTCCAAATACATGCTTACCAGTCTTCGTAAGGTGCACCCCATCTCTAGCAAGTAGTCCATCGTATAAGTAGTTCACTCCGTGATCCAGGAATCCAAATCGTTGCTGACGGCACCATCGACGTAGCCAGTTGTTCACCTGCAGAATCTTATTCCACCTCCTTGTTCCATGGCCATCCACTGGGAGGATGGAAGAGAAGACCACCTGCGCTCCCAGTTCTTTCACTTTCTTGCCTAAGTCTTCAAAGTCTCTGCAGATGGTTTCCAGGTCGTTTCTTGCAGTGTCATTTGTCCCCACATGTAGTAGCAGGAATGGGTAGTCATCTGTAGGTCTGAAGAGTCCTGATATCCTGTCAGACACATCTTTAATTTTTGCACCTGGAAGACAACACATTTCTCTTGAAGTTATATCCGGTCTGCAGATAGCGGCCTCAGTTCCTCTCAACAGGGAATCCCCCATGACCACCACTCTCCGTTTCTTCTTCACAACATTTTTCTTTCTCCATCCAGGAGGACTCTGAAGGCGTACAAGGTTGCTGCTTGTTGGCAAAGTCTTATCCTGATGTATTTCTTCATTGTTTTCCTGCGTGAGAGCCTGGTACTGGTTTCTGAGCAGTATGGGTGCTGACTGCCTCCTGATCCTCCTGCTTCTCTGGGTCACATGTCTCCATTCCTCTGTTTCTTCAGGTGCACTTCGAATTTCTTCTCTTTCTGTAACATGAAGAGATAATTCTGCTCTGTCCAAGAACTCTTCACCTTCCTTAATGATCTTCAACGTAGCTAACCTCTCTTCGAGATTTTGCAACTTTTCCTCCAACAGGGACACAAGCTTGCATTTGTGGCATGTGAAGTTTGGCTTTTCCACTGGTAAGTCTGTGAACATGTAGCAAGAAATGCAGCTCACCAAATGGCTCCTGGTCTCTTCCATCTTGAGATTTCTTAAAAACGATGAAAGATGAGCCCACAGAGACTCTTCACTTATCCCAGAAGGCACTGGGAATATGCAAATGATCTCCTCAAGACTCTTCCCCTGGTTTTCCGATTTCCTCTTTTCAGCTGCAACGGCCAAAACCCAGTGATCGTTGAGCTCGCGGAGACTCTTCACTTATCCCAGAAGGCACTGGGAATATGCAAATGATCTCCTCAAGACTCTTCCCCTGGTTTTCCGATTTCCTCTTTTCAGCTGCAACGGCCAAAACCCAGTGATCGTTGAGCTCGCGGAGACTCTTCACTTATCCCAGAAGGCACTGGGAATATGCAAATGATCTCCTCAAGACTCTTCCCCTGCACACAAAAGTGTGTGCAGAGATTCAAAATCTCCCTTATCCTCTAGTCACTTTTGTCACAGCTGTGCCATCGAGCCTGTCACATAGCGCTCAGATATTCATTGGGCCTCACACAATCCAAAAGTGTCCAGTGTCCAAAAGTGTGTGCAGAGATTCAAAATCTCCCTTATCCTCTAGTCACTTTGGTCACAGCTGTGCCATCGAGCCTGTCACATAGCGCTCAGATATTCATTGGGCCTCACACAATCCAAACGTGTCCAGTGTCCAAAAGTGTGTGCAGAGATTCAAAATCTCCCTTATCCTCTAGTCACTTTGGTCACAGCTGTGCCATCGAGCCTGTCACATAGCGCTCAGATATCAGTGGGCCTCACACAATCCAAAAGTGTCCATCCAGTGTCCAAAAGTGTGTGCAGAGATTCAAAATCTCCCTTATCCTCTAGTCAATTTTATCACAGCTGTGCCATCGAGCCTGTCACATAGCACTCAGATATTCATTGGGCCTCACACAATCCAAAAGTGTCCAGTGTCCAAAAGTGTGTGCAGAGATTCAAAATCTCCCTTATCCTCTAGTCACTTTTGTCACAGCTGTGCCATCGAGCCTGTCACATAGCGCTCAGATATTCATTGGGCCTCACACAATCCAAAAGTGTCCAGTGTCCAAAAGTGTGTGCAGAGATTCAAAATCTCCCTTATCCTCTAGTCACTTTTGTCACAGCTGTGCCATCGAGCCTGTCACATAGCGCTCAGATATTCATTGGGCCTCACACAATCCAAAAGTGTCCATCCAGTGTCCAAAAGTGTGTGCAGAGATTCAAAATCTCCCTTATCCTCTAGTCACTTTGGTCACAGCTGTGCCATCGAGCCTGTCACATAGCGCTCAGATATCAGTGGGCCTCACACAATCCAAAAGTGTCCAGTGTCCACAAGTGTCTGCAGAAATTCAAAATCTCCCCTGTCCTATAGACACCTTGTACCTTGTTTTACATTACTATATAGTTTGTTGGATTTTGTCTACATTTCTACCAAAAATGAGGAAGGCTGGTGGAAGAGGCCGTGGAATTGGGCGGGGGTTGGCAGCTGGTAATGATGGTGTTGGTGGTGGATCTGATGGTAGTGGCAAGAGCAAAATAGGACCGAATGCAGGAGGTGCTGACCCTGCGTCATCGTCTGGCTACATAAGGCCTCGAACGCTTAGTTTTCTAGGAGTTGGCAAACCGCTTTTAAAGCCAGAGCATCAGGAAAAAGTTTTGTCTTACATTGCTGACTCAGCCTCCAGCTCTATCGCCTCCTCTTCTTCAGTTGTAAAAAGTAAAAGCACTGAGTCGTCATTGGAGGCTCATGTTCATGAACCACACCTTTCATTGTGTCCTTCACCCCAACCAAGATTGAAGGATGACGCAGGCCATACTACTGATTACTCCATGGAGCTGTTTTCACATACCATGCCTGGATTATCAAGTGAAATGGTGAATTACCCAGGCCAAGATGAATCTGACATGGAGTGCACTGATGCACAGCCGCTGATGGATGATTCTGCTGGTACATTCACTCAGAGCACTACATTGTCCTCGCAGTGTACAGAGCCAGATTCTGACCCTGATGAGACTCAGGTGCCCCTTCCCGCACACTATACCACCATACACGGTGACACAGAGGAAGGTGCACATGACATAGAAGAGGAGGTGATGGATGACCCAGTTGTTGACCCAGATTGGCATCGATTGGGGGAAGAGGGTGCTGCTTCCAATAGCTCAGATGAGGAGCATCCACAGCAGACATCGACATCGCAACAGCTGTTATCTGGCAGGCCCAGAGCACTCCAAAGACAGGTTCCAAACATCAAAAGAGTTGCTGGACAGCTTGTCCAGAGGGTCAAAAGATCACAGCGTGCTAGGCCGCAAAATGTGTGCCAAAGTAGGAAGAGTGCAGTGTGGCACTTTTTTGAACAAAATCCTCATGATCAGGCCAAGGTTATCTGTAAGAAGTGCGCAAAGACCTTTAGCCGAGGGAAAAATCTGAAAAATTTGAATACCAGTTGCATGCTTAGACATTTAACCAGCATGCACTTGCAAGCGTGGACACAACACCAAACCTCAAGTGCCACATATGCAACTGATCACAACGAAGGTAGTAAGCAACGCTACATTGTTTCCCCCACTGTAAGCCCACCGGTTAGCACAGCAGCAAATGTTGAGGTGTCGTTGCAAGACCACAGCAGTCAGGGAATCCCACTGTTATATCAACGAAAGACTGATTCTAGGCCATCAGAAAGAACACCAACTCCATCACCATCATCAACCCTCTCTCAGTCCGCCCTGTCCACCGCTACTTCCACCATATGCAGCTCTCAAGTCCAGCTCACCCTCCCAGACACTATGAGTAGGTCAAGAAAGTACTCAGTCTCTCATCCGCGTACACTGGGTTTGAACGCCCACATTGCCAAACTAATCTCGTTTGAGATGATGCCCTTTCGGTTGGTGGAAAGCACAGCTTTCCGCGAACTCATGGCCTATGCAGTACCACGCTATGACCTACCCAGTTGCCACTTCTTCTCTCGCAAAGCCATCCCAGCCCTCCACCATCATGTGAAAGACCGCATTGTCCATGCACTCAAGCAGTCAGTGAGCGGAAAGGTGCACCTCACAACTGATGCATGGTCCAGTCGGCATGGCCAGGGCCGTTACGTGTCCATCACTGCGCACTGGGTTAATGTGGTGGATGCAGGGTCCACAGGGGACAGCGGTGGTGGGACAGTGCTGCCTAGCCCACGGTATAGGAAACAGTTGGCTGTAGGCGTTCGACCCTCCTCCTCCTCCTCCAGAAGCGAAAGCTCGTCCACAGAGCGCAGTCGTACGAGCACTCCATCTGCAGCTGCCACTGTTGCACACGATGTGTCCCCCTATCGAGCAGCTAGTGGAAAGTGTCAGCAGGCTGTGTTGCAGATGATGTGTTTGGGCGACAGACACACCGCCGAGGTGCTGGCCGAGTACTTGAAGCGACAAACTGAGTCATGGCTGGGCAGTGTACATCTTGAGGCAGGCAAGGTAGTTAGTGATAACGGCCGTAATTTTGAGGCAGCCATAGCCCTTTCAAAACTCAGACACATACCTTGCTTGGCTCACACCTTGAACCTGGTGGTGCAGTGCTTCCTCAAAAATTATCCGGAGTTAACAGCCCTGCTCCAGAAGGTGCGAAGACTGTGCGTGCACATCCGCCGGTCGCCTGTACACTCCGTTCGTATGCAGAAGCTGCAGCGATTGCTCCACCTTCCCAACCACCGCCTCATTATCGACATTGCAACAAGGTGGAACTCCACCCTGCACATGGTGGAGCGGCTGTGCGAGCAGAGGCAGGCCATAATGCATTTGTGGGAGGATACACGGCCAGGCACTTTGAGAGCAGACATGGAGTTGACAGGTGTGCAGTGGTCGAAGCTGAAAGACCTTTGTAAAGTCCTTCAGTGTTTTGAGGAATGCACACGGCTGGTAAGCGCAGACGACGCCATCCTAAGCATGAGCATCCCACTTATGCGTCTGCTCATGCAAACTTTGACGCACCTTAAGGAGCAGGCGTCTGCAGCCAATGTTGATGAGGAGGAAGAGGAGGAGGGAATCCTTGATGACATTCAGCCATTGTCTGCTCAGGGACCTCTCCTGTACGAGGTGGAGGAAGAAGAGGAGGAGGAGGATGATGATGGGGATGATTACTTAGGGGAGGAGGATGCATCTCGTGGGGCAAGTGAAAATGTTGGTGTGGCAAGGTCTGGTACAGGGTTTGTGCGTGACTGGAGGGATGTGGATTTGCCAGAAAGTGCTCCTCCACCCAGCACTCGCAGTGCATCATTGACACCGGGAACATTGGCCCACATGTCAGATTATGCCTTGCGGATCCTAAAAAGGGACCCCCGCATTGCCAAAATGATGAACGATGACGACTACTGGTTGGCCAGCATCCTGGATCCACGCTATAAAGGCAAATTACAAAACATCATGCCACAGGAGAACCTTGACCTAATATTGGCTAATAAACAAGCAACTCTGATAAATCGGTTGCTTGAGGCATTCCCAGCACACAGCAGCGGTGATGGTTCTCACACGAGCCGTACGGGCCGGGGGCAGCTTGGCAGAGGTGTTCGTGGTGCACACAGCAGAAGTGGCGTTGGAGACAGGGGTTTCATGACAATGTTGTGGACTGATTTTTCAAATACCGCTCACACAACTGGTAATACT
The DNA here is from genome assembly GCF_039654945.1 of Dendrobates tinctorius. Classification (NCBI taxonomy): domain Eukaryota; kingdom Metazoa; phylum Chordata; class Amphibia; order Anura; family Dendrobatidae; genus Dendrobates; species Dendrobates tinctorius. Next base: position 8,665,875 of record NW_027361939.1, on the reverse strand, counting down.
GCATCGATGGAAAGTGACAGGAGACAGCAGTTGTCAACTATGGTTACAAACTACTTTTCCTCCCATATCGATGTTCTCCCACACAGGTCATTCCCCTTTGACTATTGGGCCGCTAAACTGGACACCTGGCCTGAATTGGCCCAATATGCCTTACAGGAGCTCGCTTGCCCAGCTGCAAGTGTGCTATCGGAAAGAGTCTTCAATGCAGCTGGATCAATCCTGACAGAAAAAAGGACCCGTCTGTCAACCCAAAATGTGGATGATCTAACCTTCATTAAAATGAACCACGCATGGGTTTCCAAGGATTTTGTCCCACATTCCCCTGATGACACATAGGGTGACAGAAAAATGGCTTGCTTTGGTCCACCTCTTCCTGGTACTTCACCTATTTCGCCTTTTGCATCAGCTGAATGTCCAACATCAACATATGCCACTTTCTAAAACTCCCTAACTGTGCTGCCTCCCCCCCCATGGCCGGGGTCACCACCTAGCGCACGACATCGTGCGAGTGCCGTTGCCCTGGACAGGTGGGTAGGCCGACTCTTGGGCGCGGGCACTGGCACAGGGTCCCTCATAGTGCAATCAAGTGTCTCTGACGGTGGTGGTGCACACCCGCCGTCAGACACACCGCTGTACTATGAGGGGCCCAGTGCCAGTACCGACACCCACGAGTGGGCCCCCCTTGCTTGGGCAGGGCCCCAGCATTTGCAATCTTTACCTCTCCCTGCTCCTCCGCTGTGTAATCAGGGCCGTCAAATCCATACTGTGCCTGACACCGTCTGAGCCTGCCTCCTGATGTATAGACATATATTTTGAATGTGTACGCTATCCATACATGTTATCCGGGGATACGGTACCCTTTCTAACCTTTGTGCAATCACGTGCAATCCATACTGGGCCTAACACCGTCTGAGCCTGCCTCCTGAGACATATATTTTGAATGTGTACGCTATCCATACATGTTATCCGGGGATACGGTACCCTTTCTAACCTTTGTGCAATCACGTGCAATCCATACTGGGCCTAACACCGTCTGAGCCTGCCTCCTGAGACATATATTTTGAATGTGTATGCTATCCATACATGTTATCCGGGGATACGGTACCCTTTCTAACCTTTGTGAGGAAACACTTAGCTAACCTAAGTGAATTCAAGTCTCCAGGTCCAGATGAATTACACCCCAGAGTACTGAAGGAGATAGCAGAAGAAATTTTTGAACCCCTCTCCATAATCTTTGAAAATTCTTGGAGAACAGGAGAAGTGCCAGAAGACTGGAGAAGAGCAAATGTTGTTCCTATCTTCAAAAAGGGGAAGAAGGTGGACCCAGGCAACTATAGGCCGGTGAATCTGACTTCTATACCAGGAAAGATCTTTGAACAAATTATTAAACAACATGTATGTCAATACCTGGATAAGAATGAAGTGATTAAACAGAGTCAGCATGGGTTTAAAACTAATAAGTCATGTCAGACTAACTTAATTTCCTTCTATGACGGTATCACTGAATGGGTGGATCAAGGAAATGCTGTAGATATAGTATATCTTGACTTCAGCAAAGCATTTGACAAAGTCTCTCATACAATCCTTATTGAATAAATGACTAAGTATGGAATGGACAAGGCAACTGTTAGGTGGATTCATAACTGGCTTAGTGATCGGACCCAAAGAGTGGTCGTAAATGGCTGCACATCCAGTTGGAAGAATGTCTCAAGTGGGGTACCACAGGGCTCTGTCCTGGGCCCTGTATTGTTCAACATCTTTATCAACGATTTAGATGAAGGAATTGAGGGTAAACTGATTAAATATGCTGATGACACAAAGCTAGGAGGGATAGCTAATACTAGAGAAGAGAGAGAGAGGATTCAAAAAGATTTAAATAAACTGGAGAAGTGGGCAGCAACTAACAGAATGGTTTTTAACAGGGAGAAATGCAAAGTACTACATCTGGGCAATAAAAATGAAAAAAGCATATATAGAATGGGAGGAATAGGGCTAAGTGACAGCACATGTGAAAAAGACTTGAGTATACTAATAGATCACAGACTGAATATGAGTCAACAGTGTGATGCAGCAGCAAAAAAGGCAAATGCAATTCTAGGATGTATTAACAGAAGCATACAGTCTAGATCACGTGAAGTCATTATCTCCCTCTACTCCTCTTTGGTCAGACCTCATCTGGAATATTGTGTCCAGTTTTGGGCACCACATTTTAAAAAAGACATCAACAAACTGGAGCAAGTTCAGAAAAGAGCGACCAGAATGGTGACCGGTCTACAAACCCTGTCTTATGAGGAAAGGTTGCAGGATTTGGGAATGTTTAGTTTGCAAAAGAGAAGACTGAGAGGAGACTTAATAGCTGTCTACAAATATCTAAAGGGCTGTCACATTGTAGAAGGATCAACTTTATTCTCATTTGCACAAGGAAAGACTAGAAGCAATGGGATGAAACTGAATGAGAGGAGACACAGATTAGATATTAGAAAAAACTTTTTGACAGTTAGAGTGATCAATGAGTGGAACAGGCTGCCACGAGAAGTGGTGAGTTCTCCTTCAATGGAAGTCTTCAAACAGAGGCTGGACAGACATCTGACTGGGATGATTTAGCGAATCCTGCTTTGAGCAGGGGGTTGGACCAGATGGCCCAGGAGGTCCCTTCCAACTCTACGATTCTATGATTCTATGATTCTACGTGCAATCCATACTGGGCCTAACGCCGTCTGAGCCTGCCTCCTGAGACATATATTTTGAATGTGTACGCTATCCATACATGTTATCCGGGGAAACGGTACCCTTTCTAACCTTTGTGCAATCACGTGCAATCCATACTGGGCCTAACACCGTCTGAGCCTGCCTCCTGAGACATATATTTTGAAAGTGTACGCTATCCATACATGTTATCCGGGGATACGGTACCCTTTCTAACCTTTGTGCAATCACGTGCAATCCATACTGGGCCTAACACCGTCTGAGCCTGCCTCCTGAGACATATATTTTGAATGTGTACGCTATCCATACATGTTATCCGGGGATACGGTACCCTTTCTAACCTTTGTGAGGAAACACTTAGCTAACCTAAGTGAATTCAAGTCTCCAGGTCCAGATGAATTACACCCCAGAGTACTGAAGGAGATAGCAGAAGAAATTTTTGAACCCCTCTCCATAATCTTTGAAAATTCTTGGAGAACAGGAGAAGTGCCAGAAGACTGGAGAAGAGCAAATGTTGTTCCTATCTTCAAAAAGGGGAAGAAGGTGGACCCAGGCAACTATAGGCCGGTGAGTCTGACTTCTATACCAGGAAAGATCTTTGAACAAATTATTAAACAACATGTATGTCAATACCTGGATAAGAATGAAGTGATTAAACAGAGTCAGCATGGGTTTGTAACTAATAAGTCATGTCAGACTAACTTAATTTCCTTCTATGACGGTATCACTGAATGGGTGGATCAAGGAAATGCTGTAGATATAGTATATCTTGACTTCAGCAAAGCATTTGACAAAGTCTCTCATACAATCCTTATTGAAAAAATGACTAAGTATGGAATGGACAAGGCAACTGTTAGGTGGATTCATAACTGGCTTAGTGATCGGACCCAAAGAGTGGTCGTAAATGGCTGCACATCCAGTTGGAAGAATGTCTCAAGTGGGGTACCACAGGGCTCTGTCCTGGGCCCTGTATTGTTCAACATCTTTATCAACGATTTAGATGAAGGAATTGAGTGTAAACTGATTAAATATGCTGATGACACAAAGCTAGGAGGGATAGCTAATACTAGAGAAGAGAGAGAGAGGATTCAAAAAGATTTAAATAAACTGGAGAAGTGGGCAGCAACTAACAGAATGGTTTTTAACAGGGAGAAATGCAAAGTACTACATCTGGGCAATAAAAATGAAAAAAGCATATATAGAATGGGAGGAATAGGGCTAAGTGACAGCACATGTGAAAAAGACTTGGGTATACTAATAGATCACAGACTGAATATGAGTCAACAGTGTGATGCAGCAGCAAAAAAGGCAAATGCAATTCTAGCATGTATTAACAGAAGCAAACAGTCTAGATCACGTGAAGTCATTATCTCCCTCTACTCCTCTTTGGTCAGACCTCATCTGGAATATTGTGTCCAGTTTTGGGCACCACATTTTAAAAAAGACATCAACAAACTGGAGCAAGTTCAGAAAAGAGCGACCAGAATGGTGACCGGTCTACAAACCCTGTCTTATGAGGAAAAGTTGCAGGATTTGGGAATGTTTAGTTTGCAAAAGAGAAGACTGAGAGGAGACTTAATAGCTGTCTACAAATATCTAAAGGGCTGTCACATTGTAGAAGGATCAACTTTATTCTCATTTGCACAAGGAAAGACTAGAAGCAATGGGATGAAACTGAATGAGAGGAGACACAGATTAGATATTAGAAAAAACTTTTTGACAGTTAGAGTGATCAATGAGTGGAACAGGCTGCCACGAGAAGTGGTGAGTTCTCCTTCAATGGAAGTCTTCAAACAGAGGCTGGACAGACATCTGACTGGGATGATTTAGCGAATCCTGCTTTGAGCAGGGGGTTGGACCAGATGGCCCAGGAGGTCCCTTCCAACTCTACGATTCTATGATTCTATGATTCTACGTGCAATCCATACTGGGCCTAACACCGTCTGAGCCTGCCTCCTGAGACATATATTTTGAATGTGTACGCTATCCATACATGTTATCCGGGGATACGGTACCCTTTCTAACCTTTGTGCAATCACGTGCAATCCATACTGGGCCTAACACCGTCTGAGCCTGCCTCCTGAGACATATATTTTGAATGTGTACGCTATCCATACATGTTATCCGGGGAAACGGTACCCTTTCTAACCTTTGTGCAATCACGTGCAATCCATACTGGGCCTAACACCGTCTGAGCCTGCCTCCTGAGACATATATTTTGAATGTGTACGCTATCCATACATGTTATCCGGGGATACGGTACCCTTTCTAACCTTTGTGCAATCACGTGCAATCCATACTGGGCCTAACACCGTCTGAGCCTGCCTCCTGAGACATATATTTTGAATGTGTACGCTATCCATACATGTTATCCGGGGATACGGTACCCTTTCTAACCTTTGTGCAATCACGTGCAATCCATACTGGGCCTAACACCGTCTGAGCCTGCCTCCTGAGACATATATTTTTAATGTGTACGCTATCCATACATGTTATCTGGGGATACGGTACCCTTTCTAACCTTTGTGCAATCACGTGCAATCCATACTGGGCCTAACACCGTCCGAACCTGCCTCCTGAGACATAGATTTTGAATGTGTACGCTATCCATACATGTTATCCGGGGAAACGGTACCCTTTCTAACCTTTGTGCAATCACGTGCAATCCATACTGGGCCTAACACCGTCTGAGCCTGCCTCCTGAGACATATATTTTGAATGTGTACGCTATCCATACATGTTATCCGGGGATACGGTACCCTTTCTAACCTTTGTGCAATCACGTGCAATCCATACTGGGCCTAACACCGTCTGAGAATGATAGATGGGGCCCACCATACACTGGAACATTCCAAAGGTGGACATCAGACACTGGAGCAGCATTTACAGGGCCCATTATACACTAGAGCATTAGAAATGGGGCCCATTATGTTTGGAGCATTATTTGGGCCCATAAGACAGTAGAGCTTCATCCATGGGGACCAACATATACTGTAGCATTATGTGGAGCTCATCATATATTGTTTCAAACATTATATGGGACCAATGATTCTGTATGGAGAAATAGATGGGCCTCGTCATGAGATGTAAAAAGTGAGGTATTTTTCATTGTACTATACTGCTATTTCTTTGCCGTATCGGAGCATGATGAGTTGTGGTATGTGTTAAAGGGGCGCTCTTTCGCCCAGGGCACATGAAAACCTGGAGCCAGCCCTCCCCCCCCACAGTCTGTAGCCAAATAACCCCCATTTTTCAGTGCGTAACTTGTATTATGAAGTTAATTAAGGTTGACAAGCTTAAGTAAGAAGAATTGATGCTTTTGGCATTCAAATGGGCTCTGTTGGTGTGTTTCCTGTCCTCCTCTCACTGCCGACTTTTATTCCCCATTGACTTACATTGGGTTTCGTGTTTCGGGACGACCCCGACTTTTCCCTATAATCGGACGATCTTGCTCGACCCGACTTTTGGAAAAGTTGGGTTTCACGAAACGAAACGCGACCCTAAAAAACCAAAAGTCGCTCAACTCTAGTGGTTATCATCTTCTATGTCTACAAGCCTATGGACAAATAAAATGGACAATATGTTTAATGGGGTAATCTAAAGTTTCAAAATTATACCGTATTTAACTGCTGGAACCCCGAGTCTGAGTCTGAAAACCAGGGATCCGAAATGCCTGGGTGAATGGAGCTGTGATCAATAATTTGAATATCTGCTCCATTCACATGGGTTCTTTTGAGACCTTTTTCTCAGGGTAGGTAGAAGTTCCATCTGTTGTACCCCCAGTAATTAAAAAAATATCCCATGGTATGCAAACCTTGCATTGTGCCTTGGGTGGGGGAAGGGGTATAGTATGTGGGTTAGTGAGGTTTGTGTGCCAGGGCTGCTTTTTAAGCCCAGTCCAGCCCTGAACATCTCCTCACATATGATTGTGATATCATGTTATATTTCAGAGCAGGTCATTTCACACCTCTTCATTATCCAGCCAACAGTAAGGCTTTATTCACATATCAATATTTTTGTTGAGTGTTTCATCAGTATTTATATGCCAAAACCAGGACTGTTTCCAAATCTCAAACAGGAGTCAGTCTTTCAATTAGGCTGGGTTCACACGTAGCAGAACTCTCGCGGAAATTACCGCGAGAATTCCGGAATTCCATTCCATGGGAAAATCGCATTTTAAATTCCCGCGATTTTCCCGCAGAAAAACTAGCATTTTGCAAGCGTAATTAGCTTGCAGAATTGCTAGCATTTTCCAAGCGATCTGGAGCATCGCTTGGAGAACTGATTGACAGATTGGTCACACTCGTCAAACTTAGTGTTTGACGAGTGTGACCAACTTTTTATTATTGAGGCCGCCTATGCGGCATCAATAGTAAAAGATAGAATGTATAAAATAATAATAATAAAAAAAATTGTTATTCTCACCTTCCGACGTCCCGCGCAGCCTTCCCGCCTCTCTCCACGCTCCCGGTCCCAGTAATCCTTCGCGACAATTACCGCGATGACGTCTGTTCTCACGGGATCGCGACGTCTCGCGGTCATTCGCGAAGATGTCACGCGAATGACCGCGAGACTTCGCGATCCCGGGAGAATGGACGTCATTGCTCGCAAAGGCTTACTGGGACTGGGAGCGTGGAGAGAGGCGGGAAGGCTGCGCGGGACGTCGGAAGGTGAGAATAACAATATTTTTTATTTTAAATTCTATTTTTTACAGGGATATGGTACCCAAAGCCCGGAGGACAGTCTCCTTTCCTCCGGACCGTGGGTACCATCCGCAAATGTTCTGCTTGTAGTTTTTTTCAATATGTTCCACTCCTTGTTTTGACATACAAACACCTAAAAGTAAGAAAGGACCCGCCTGTATGTCCTTGACTGCTTATTTCTTTTACATTTCCAAAAATAAATTTTCTTTTTTGTCAACATTTCTATTTTTTGTCTTGTTTGTTTGCATCTTGTGGATTTTCACATTTGAAGTGGTCAAACACTGTTTAGCCTCGATGCAGATAGACTGTATAATTACAGAGGGCTTCAGGCATATGTTAATGGATTAAAGAAACATTAGGAGGAAAAACTAGAAAATAAGTTATGTTTGGAAAGGCTGAGTGGGATTGCTAAGCTACAGAACATTTGATGCTTGTGCTGAATGCTATCCCTATGCATTTTCCTCCAGTAATACCACATTTTATATTTATGTAAAAAAACAAAAAAGCACAGGAATATTTTTTCTCTACTATCTATGGAGTCACTATAAGGATATAATAGGATACAGCACATTGCTTTGGTGTAAGGTAAATACTTGTTTTGATATTGGAAACCTACTCATTGTCAATCAAGATCACAACTTTCTCATCCCATAGCTATTTACTATATGTTAAATCTTTTTAGCGTGGGAAGTAATGATAAGAAAGGAAAAAGAAAGCTGCTAATTTGGTATTAGAGAATATTATATCCAAGGGTGTAATTTTCTGTAAAGGTGCTGTGTCATTAAAATAGCAAGATATAAGTCATACGCTTTTATTCTTATTAGAAAGCATTTCTGTGATCACATTGGGTACTGAAGCACACTTAATAGGCTGAGATCTTCCATTTTTTGCAGCTCAATGGTTAGGGTGGCTGTACATAAGCGATTGAGCATTTATGTGACCCAGCACAAGGATAATACAGCCATTATTATAGACATAACAATGCTGAGCTCACACTGGTTTACTTGAAGAGAGTCAGGAAAGTATAACGGTTCCAGCATCACAAGGACTAACAGTTACACAATAGTGTTAGTCTAGATCAGTGGTTCCCAAACTCCAGTCCTCGCGGACCCCAACAGGTCATGTTTTCAGGATTTCCATAGTGTTACACATGTGAGAGAATTCCTGATGCCTTGATGATACGTTCATCACCTGTGAAATACTAAGGAAATCCTGAAAACATGACCTGTTGGGGTCCGCGAGGACTGGAGTTTGGGAACCACTGGTCTAGATCTTGGAAGCTCAATACTGAGGCAAAAACTTGGCGGTTACACAATTACAGGTAGTCTTTTAGCTTGATGGTTACACTGCAATACTGTGGCAATGAGCTTGGCATATTTGCAATCGTACTGTAGGTCCAAGTTTGGTTATATAGCACAACGGTACAAGTTTATTTAATTTGTACAATAGGTGGTTGCCACTTATAATGAACAGAGCCATCCAGATCTGGATTATAGGTTCCATTATGACCTGGAGCAACATATATAATGATAATCTATGTTCATTGCTGCAAATTGTGTTAGCGCTTTACAGCATAGGCGACAGGGGATAAATATTTGGAATGGAAATAGTTAAATGAAAATAGCAGAGCTTTAACCGCTCATCTTCAACACCAATCAAGCCACCCGGCCTTTGACTGTGATTGGTCATTCAATCTCGGGAGACGTTATAAAAAAGTGATCTCATTTACTCCAGACATAAAACACTTCTGGCAGAGATGAACTGTTCAGTTTCATAAAGCCAGCGAGCTGCACAAAATGGACAATATTAAATCATTAATAACGTGAACTAATTATACCGGGCTGTCCTGTCACCTCCATATACTTAAATTAATAGAGAGCAAGAGCAGTATTTCTAAAGAACACAGGCAAGGCTCACGTCACAAAGGCAACCCAGGACAGGAGATGGCAAACAGGAGCAGCTCTTCTTCACAATGTGATTATCATTCATTTTTCCAGCACTACTGCTGATATTAAGATCTATTTATGATAACAATCACATTCAACCTCTCCACTTTCAGCCCCCTAATTACAAGGACATGATTACTATTATTAAGTAAAGTGGTTTACTGAGGTTTCTTTCAGCCCACAGATGGCATGAGGTTATTGTGGAAGCATGGTTTGTACTTTTTTGACCAAACAAAAGAAAGAAATATGTTAAAAAAAATTGCCCATTTCTAAAAAATGTAAATGTCGTAGCACATTGATGGTCAAACAAGTCTTGATCTTTAAATCAGTAGGGTAAGCTCTCAAGATGTTTACAGAACATTATCTACTGGCTGTCTACAGAATAGATATCCTGGCTGGATATCCTTAAAGACAAAAATGTCCAGGAAGGATGGGAAATCTTGAAAAATGAAATTCTCAAAGCACAGTTGTTAACAATTCCAAAAAGAGGGAAGAATAGGAAGCATTTAAGGAAACCAGGATGGATGAACACAGAACTTAAGCACATGCTAAAAAGGAAGAAAAAAATGTTTATAAAATGGAAAGAGGGAGGCATATCTAAAGAAGAATATAATGCTGTCAGCAGAACCTGCAGGGCACAAATCAGATTATCTAAAGCTGAAAATGAATTGAGGCTTGCAAGAGATGTCAAAAGCAATAATAAAGGATTTTGGGGATATGTCAAAAGTAAAAGAAAAGTCAAAGATGCTATAGGATTTTTACAGGATGAAAATGATGAAATGGTAAGACAGGATGTTGAGAAGGCTGAACTTTTAAATTCCTATTTTGCATCTGTTTTCTCTCAGAAAGGAAATGTAACATCAACTGTTATTCACTGTCCTATTAAGGGAATAGAAGAATCCAGGATATCTATAAACAGAAAGATAGTGAGGAAACACTTAGTTAACCTAAATGAATTCAAGTCTCCAGGTCCAGATGAATTACACCCCAGAGTACTGAAGGAGATAGCAGAAGAAATTTTTGAACCCCTCTCCATAATCTTTGAAAATTCTTGGAGAACAGGAGAAGTGCCAGAAGACTGGAGAAGAGCAAATGTTGTTCCTATCTTCAAAAAGGGGAAGAAGGTGGACCCAGGCAACTATAGGCCGGTGAGTCTGACTTCTATACCAGGAAAGATCTTTGAACAAATTATTAAACAACATGTATGTCAATACCTGGATAAGAATGAAGTGATTAAACAGAGTCAGCATGGGTTTGTAACTAATAAGTCATGTCAGACTAACTTAATTTCCTTCTATGATGGTATCACTGATTGGGTGGATCAAGGAAATGCTGTAGATATAGTATATCTTGACTTCAGCAAAGCATTTGACAAAGTCTCTCATACAATCCTTATTGAAAAAATGACTAAGTATGGAATGGACAAGGCAACTGTTAGGTGGATTCATAACTGGCTTAGTGATCGGACCCAAAGAGTGGTCGTAAATGGCTGCACATCCAGTTGGAAGAATGTCTCAAGTGGGGTACCACAGGGCTCTGTCCTGGGCCCTGTATTGTTCAACATCTTTATCAACGATTTAGATGAAGGAATTGAGGGTAAACTGATTAAATTTGCTGATGACACAAAGCTAGGAGGGATAGCTAATACTAGAGAAGAGAGAGAGAGGATTCAAAAAGATTTAAATAAACTGGAGAAGTGGGCAGCAACTAACAGAATGGTTTTTAACAGGGAGAAATGCAAAGTACTACATCTGGGCAATAAAAATGAAAAAAGCATATATAGAATGGGAGGAATAGGGCTAAGCAACAGCACATGTGAAAAAGACTTGGGTATACTAATAGATCACAGACTGAATATGAGTCAACAGTGTGATGCAGCAGCAAAAAAGGCAAATGCAATTCTAGGATGTATTAACAGAAGCATACAGTCTAGATCACGTGAAGTCATTATTTCCCTCTACTCCTCTTTGGACAGACCTCATCTGGAATATTGTGTCCAGTTTTGGGCACCACATTTTAAAAAAGACATCAACAAACTGGAGCAAGTTCAGAAAAGAGCGACCAGAATGGTGACCGGTCTGCAAACCCTGTCTTATGAGGAAAGGTTGCAGGATTTGGGAATGTTTAGTTTGCAAAAGAGAAGACTGAGAGGAGACTTAATAGCTGTCTACAAATATCTAAAGGGCTGTCACATTGTAGAAGGATCAACTTTATTCTCATTTGCACAAGGAAAGACTAGAAGCAATGGGATGAAACTGAATGGGAGGAGACACAGATTAGATATTAGAAAAAACTTTTTGACAGTTAAAGTGATCAATGAGTGGAACAGGCTGCCACAAGAAGTGGTGAGTTTTCCTTCAATGGAAGTCTTCAAACAGAGGCTGGACAGTCATCTGACTGGGATGATTTAGCGAATCCTGCTTTGAGCAGGGGGTTGGACCAGATGGCCCAGGAGGTCCCTTCCAACTCTACGATTCTATGATTCTATGATTCCTTGAAATTGAAGCTATGGCAACGGAAACATTAGAAAGGAAGTAGAAGAGTAGCAAAATTTTAAATTATTAGTAGCCCGTTTTTAGGTCTGTTGTTCAGTGGGCTCCTGATACCTACATTGATCCCTTAAAACAAGGCGCAGAAGTGTAGCGAGGGCCAAGGTGGAAGTCATGGCGAGGGGCTGCTGCTGTTCAATACCCCCTGGTGCTCCGCTACATTAATAAAGTGTCTCTTCTTGTCTGTGTTGTGCGTGTGGTGCAATTCACCAACCTGTGGGTCGGAGAGCTCCTCAGGCTGAAGAATTCTCGCTTTCTTCAGCAACACCCAAAGATTCTCAAAGTCCAAGTTCAATTCAAACATAACAACTTTACTTAACTCGTTCAGTTTTGATACAGACACCGCACAGCGATCTTCACATGTTACAGACACTCCTTTCCCCGAGCTGTCCCTGGTCCTTCCTAACAACATGTGTTCCCGTACCATATCCTCCGGTACCGCAGCTTCCTGAGTAGCTCGTCTAGCTTATTCCTGGTGCTCCCCTTCCATTTTCCCCATTCTGGGAGAAAGTACAGGATGCTGCTGCCAATCCTTCTCAGACCATAGGTCACGGGAGTGTCCCAAAAGCCTAGCCGCTGTTTCTCTCATGCTGCCCAGATTTGCTCGTGCTCCAATATCTGACCACCCATAGGGCCTGGACTGATGAGACTCTGTCATAACCTGTCAGTTCAGCAACTCTCCACTAACTAATTGATTTACCTCAGGAAGAACTCTCCTCACCCTTTCACTAGGTCCTCCCACTAGCTAACATCCTATTGGCTTAACTATTTCCTATCCTAGCTCAATCTAAACTCCTACTCTATAGTGCCCTCCAACTCTTCTAACTCATATTATTATCCCTAACCCATGAAGTTACATAACTTACACAATGCAGTACATTGCTTGGCACATTAATTTACAATCAAACAATATCACATGACACATTACACATAAAACGTACCCGGTTTCACTTAGAAGGTATGCACAGGGATGTCGGGCACGAACCAGCCTCCAGCATACTCCCTACATACCTCCCTCCTAAAACCATGATTGTCCCCGACCATGCGGTACTGCAACAATACAATTTGCTGTAAAACATTTTCTCAAAACATGTTAAACCGTAAATAATCATCACGCTCTTCATAAGAGTCCATTCGTTTTCCAACCTCCTCTGACCCCGTTCTAGGTAAGGACAGGTACCGGTCCCACTTGGATGGGTCCCTGGAACACACAGTTCAAGTTCTTTTGCTAATATGACCCCTTTGGTCAACATTACACCTTTGCCCACTGACACGTGAGTACAGTCCTTTGCAACTCATCGGGTCCTCCTGAGCGTGTTTTTCCCCTCCTTCTATTTCCAGACTACGATCCCTTTAAAACACGTGTGCTGTTACCAACCTCCTAGGAATAAAATTCAGGTTAGGCAATTTAATAAAGCACAGTCTTTTTCAAAAAGAGTCTCAGTCCCATAATCCAGTAGGGGGTGCGCAACAAGTTCAAAGAAACTTGGATGGGGAAAACAAAACAGTTCAATCCTCTAACTGTGGCCGTGCTGACCGCTCTGCATTCAGGGCTCCTGCCCTCAGGGATGCGGAACTGTCCCATATCATATTCTCCATGCAACTAGCACAACTCCTTTACTTAAGGGAAGGTCCAGTTCAGTCACTGTCCTTACGGCTGCTAGCCTCCTGTGCCTCAGATGAGCAGGGAGAGAAGAGGCACGGCGGTTCCACAGGCCTCTGATGCGATGCAGCCAGTGCCCGCGCCAGCTCCTGATGTTTCAGCCATTCCAGATTCTCCTCCGGGGTAGCAAAGTGATGGCTACAGCAAAGAAGCCTCGGGGCCCTCTCTCTTTTATAGAGGTGACCCGGTCACCTGCCTGTGGGGGTTCCTCAAATTTCACCGAGCTTGCGTTGATGTACACTTTGTCGAAGGTATGGGTCTCCTGGATAAACTCGCATCCGCACAAGGGCTTGGTGAAAATCAGCCAGCGGCTGGGCCACCGGCCGGCCATGGCACCCCCTCCCAGGCACTGCAGCTCAGCCCAGATCTCCCGCTCCCTCCACTTTTTCTCCTCTATTACTTCGGTGATCCAGGCCACCAGCCTGGGAGTTGGGAAAGGCCCCTCTCCATTCTGGTATCGAGGGGCGGGGCAAGGGGATGGAGCTTCGGTGAACATGGACCGACGCACTAGGGACTGGGACCAGGGGTCACTCACTGGTCCCCACTGCAGATCCGGCTCCTGCTGCTCCGCGACCGTCAATATCCACCTCCTCAGCTGTGGCTCCCTCTGTTTTGGGCTCCCTGGCTTCTGGTTCCTCTGAAACGGCTTCCGGGTCTGTCATCTGTGACTCGAAGTCATCACAGTCCACATCTTCCCAGTTCAGCCGATCCAGGCCAGTGTCCTGCGACCCGAACTCCTCCGCCATCCAGCTGTTTGGTCCCTCTTCTGGGTCAGTCTCCGCCTTCCAGGTGCCATCCGCCTCTGGCTCACCATGCTGTTCGGTCTCTGGCAGACACCAGTACTGTTCTCTGGTGGTCAGGAGGAACTGATCCAGGTGATACTCTACCATTCCCCACAGTCGTCCCGGTTGTTCCTTCTCCTGCTCCTGTTGCCACAGCCACTCAATGCGGCTGACATCGCATTGAGTGCATGAATGTGCCATCTCCGCCGGTCCCAACCCACACAATGGAGCCGTCCAGCCACGCATGTGGTTTTCTTCTTCCTGGCCTATCCTGGGCCAGGGCTGAGCCGCCTCTGGTCGCTCAACCCACTCATCATCAGGCTCCTCCCATCCTTCAGGTGTCACGGTCCAATTCTTGGGTCCGTGTCAGAGTCTGGGTTCCTCATGAAAATCTTTATTTTCAGGCTTCTGTAGGCTTGATATGGGCTTTTGCCATTACATCTGATACTTTCTTTAGTTTACCTTTTGTCCCCAGTGGTCATTGGGGTTATAGCAGATTTTGGCCCCTGATCATTTGACCATTCCCTTTTCCTATACAGGGTCACATGGTCTATGAGCAGGGGTGGGTAATAGCAGCATTTTCCTTTTGGATGCGAACCACAGTGAAGTGAGCAGCGGGCTCTGAGGTGAAGAGCCACTGATGATACTGGTGTGAACTCTGACTGCCCGGTGTCCGCAACAGAGTTAGATGGTGAAGGTGGCAGCTGGCTCTTAGGTGCTGAGCCACTGCGAAAAGTTTATCCGGTGATTCACTCTGCTGCCTGATGACTGCAGCAGAGCAAGATAAGTGTTTTGGTGTTTTTCCCTTTTTCCTTTGGGTGTTGTGCAGTACACTTTATTCCCTGTCTCACCTCCTGGGGAGGGGGTTGGTGGTTTAGCTCAGGGCTAAACAGGAGATAGGGACAGGTCGGGGACTTGGGCCTCACTACCTTTAAGTGTACCCCCAAGTTAAGGAAAGACAGGGCAACCCCTTAGCCTGAGGGGCAGGTCAGGGGCCCAGGTTCCACGTCACCTGCTTTGTCCCAACTGCCCCGTGACATCAGGAATCTTATGCAGAGGATGGGGTTTCTTCCTCCTTCTCCGCACCCACATGGCTGCCATCTTTGCCATGCTAGGGGTTCCTCCATTCTCTGTATACGAGGAATCTTGATCCTGCCGACTATGCCAGTATGTAACGGGGCTCAGGTGAGGCGAGGGGCTGCTGCTGTTCAAACACACCCCGGCGCCCCGCTGCATTAATAAAGTGACCCTTCTTGTCTGTGTTGTGCATGCGGTGCAATTCACCCACCTGTGGGTCTGAGTTCTCCTCAGGCTGCAGAATACCCGCTTTCTTCAGCAACACCCAAAGATTCTCACAGTCCAAGTTCAATTCAAACATAACAACTGTACTTAGCTCGTCCAGTTTTGATGCAGAAACCGCACAGCAATCTTCACATATTTCAGACACTCCTTTCCCCGAGCTGTCTCTGGTCCTTCCTGACATGTGTTCCCGTACCATATCTTCCAGTACTGCAGCTTCCTGAGTAGCTGGTCTAGCTTGTTCCTGGTGCTCCCCATCTATTTTCCCTATACTGGGCGAAAGTAAAGGATGCTGCTGTCAATCCTTCTCAGACAGTAGGTCTCGGAAGTCACAGGAGTGTCCCAAAAGCCTAGCCGCTGTTTCTCTCATGCTGCCCAGATCTGCTCGTGCTCCAATATCTGACCACCCTTAGGGCCTGGACTGATGAGACTCTCCAGTTCTGCAACTCTCCACTAACTAACTGATTTACCTCAGGAAGAACTTTCCTCACCCTTTCACTAGCTCCTCCCACTAGCTAACATCCTATTCGCTTAACTATTTCCTATCCTAGCTCAATCTAAACTCCTACTCTATAGTGCCCCCAACTGTTCTAAGTCCTATTTTTATCCCTAACCCATGAAGTTACATAACTTACGCAATGCAGTACATTGCTTTGCACATTAATTTACAATCAAACAATATCACATTACATATAAAACGTATCCGGTTTCACTAAGTAGGTATGCACAGGGATGCCGGAATCGAACCAGCCTCCAGCACACCTCTACAGAAGCAATCAGCTAATTCTCAAGTGTGAGTAGCAATACACCAGACAATTGACTTTCCATTGAGCCACGCTGATCACACTCAAGCAAATGGTAAGAGCTCCTGACTCTGGGTTTGTGAGATCGATGGAGGCCTCAGGACCTGGATAACCAGGAACAGGCAACACATTTAGAGCACATTTAAGGCAGCATGTCTACAGTGTCTGGATAGTACAGCCATTGATTCAGTTTGTATTAGAATGGCCATGCTATGCAAGTAGTCTAGATTTACACTATGATGTCACATCGTATATTTCTAATTATGGCACAGCTGTTTCTTTACATGGATTACCTTGGATTAAGAAAAGCAAATATACTTTATTTCAAAATCAGCAGAAAACCTTTCTTTAAATTGTCCATAGTGTTATAAGTTAGCCGTCTTTTCCTCAGTGGAGCTGAGCTGCGATACCAGGCACAATCCATGGACATTCATAATGCTGTTTTTGGAATGTAAGGCATTGTAGTGTTTAAAAAAGTGCCACTGACTGCTGTGCCTTCTTACAGTATATATATTTTATGCTGTTCCTTTAAATGTCCATGTAACTCTCAGCCTCCTTTTCTCCTCCCCTTTCCTTTGGATGGCCAATAGGGCCAGGATCTCCTCCACCTTCCTTATATAAAACTTATAAGAGAGGGTCATTAGTTTTCCCCATTTCTTCCCCACTTTCCTTGGGATCGGAGACTGTTTGTCCCATTCTCCCACTTTTATTTTGACTTGTGAAGTGTTTCTCTGTGATGTCTTTCCAAGTCACAGTAGAGGTTAGTTACCAACATGATGTGAGTACTGGCTACGTAGGTTTGATAGTTGGCATAGCGCTTTTTACCTTTTCTTTTGGTTGCATTAGCTAATAGCGCCATCACTTTTAAAACTACACCGTATTCAAAAGATTTATGAGATGTAACCGACCTCCATTCATTAAAGAATGCTGTAATAATTTTATAGTGTAGATCTTTGTTCATTGCATGGGGTTCACACTAAGATGTGTTATTAATGTTGGATCTCAGGAGTCAAAAGCACACAAGGTTTTCTAATCATGGACAACTCTTCTAAAAAGTAATTTTGAGTTGTCACTTAAAGGGAATCTGTCACCCAATTTTTCGCCTATCAGCTGCCGGCACCGCCATAAGGGGCTTATCTACAGCATTCTGTAATGCTGTTGATAAGCCCCCTATGTAACCTGAAAGATAAGAAAAACGAGTTAGAATATACTCACCCAGGGGCGGTCCGGGTCCGGTCTTGGTCCAATGGGTGTTGCGGTCCAGTCCGGCGCCTCCCATCTTCTAACGGTGATGCCCTCTTCTTTGCTGCCTGTCATGGCTCCTGCGCAGACGCACTGCTCTGCCCCGTTGAGGGCAAAGCAGAATACTTCAGTGCACAGGTGCCGGGAGAGGTCTGGCGCCTGTGCACTGCAGTATTCTGCTCTGCCCTCAACAGGGCAGAGCAGTGCGCCTGCACAGGAGCCACGACAGGCAGCAAAGAAGAAGACGTCACCGTTAGAAGGGAGGCGCCAGACCGCAACACCCTTCGGATCAAGACAGGACTGCCCCCCGGTGAGTATAATCTAGCTCATTTATCTTATCTTTCAAGCTACATCAGGGGCTTATCTACAGCATTACAGAATGCTGTAGATAAGCCCCTGATGGCGGTGTCAGCAGCTGATAGGCGAAAAATGGGGTGACAGATTTCCTTTAAAGAGACTCTGTCACCATGAAAATGCAGGCCAATCTGTAGTCATCACATTATAGAAGAGGGTGAGCTTAGCAGATTGATATATACTGTAGCTTTGTAAAAAAAAAAATCAGCATAGCCTATGTTATTCATTGAATCCTCTGCTATTTTTCGGACTTTGGGCTCAGTGAGCGGTCTTATCAGTGACTGACAGCTTTCATTGTATAAGTGTGCATCTGGAGATAGCTGTGAATTACTGATAAAACTGCCCACTGGATCAAAAGCCCAAGAAAGAGAAGAGGATTAAATGATTAACACAAAGGTTATACTGAATCTTTTTTATACAGTGGGGAAAAAAAGTATTTAGTCAGTCAGCAATAGTGCAAGTTCCACCACTTAAAAAGATGAGAGGCGTCTGTAATTTACATCATAGGTAGACCTCAACTATGGGAGACAAACTGAGAAAAAAAAATCCAGAAAATCACATTGTCTGGTTTTTTTTCATTTTATTTGCATATTATGGTGGAAAATAAGTATTTGGTCAGAAACAAGCAATCAAGATTTCTGGCTCTCACAGACCTGTAACTTCTTCTTTAAGAGTCTCCTCTTTCCTCCACTCATTACCTGTAGTAATGGCACCTGTTTAAACTTGTTATCAGTATAACAGACACCTGTGCACAGCCTCAAACAGTCTGACTCCAAACTCCACTATGGTGAAGACCAAAGAGCTGTCAAAGGACACCAGAAACAAAATTGTAGCCCTGCACCAGGCTGGGAAGACTGAATCTGCAATAGCCAACCAGCTTGGAGTGAAGAAATCAACTGTGGGAGCAATAATTAGAAAATGGAAGACATAGAAGACCACTGATAATCTCCCTCGATCTGGTGCTCCACGCAAAATCCCACCCCGTGGGGTCAGAATGATCACAAGAACGGTGAGCAAAAATCCCAGAACCACGCGGGGGGACCTAGTGAATGAACTGCAGAGAGCTGGGACCAATGTAACAAGGCCTACCATAAGTAACACACTACGCCACCATGGACTCAGATCCTGCAGTGCCAGACGTGTCCCACTGCTTAAGCCTGTACATGTCCGGGCCCGTCTGAAGTTTGCTAGAGAGCATTTGGATGATCCAGAGGAGTTTTGGGAGAATGTCCTATGGTCTGATGAAACCAAACTGGAACTGTTTGGTAGAAACACAACTTGTCGTGTTTGGAGGAAAAAGAATACTGAGTTGCATCCATCAAACACCATACCTACTGTAAAGCATGGTGGTGGAAACATCATGCTTTGGGGCTGTTTCTCTGCAAAGGGGCCAGGACGACTGATCCGGGTACATGAAAGAATGAATGGGGCCATTTTCGTGAGATTTTGAGTGCAAACCTCCTTCCATCAGCAAGGGCATTGAAGATGAAACGTGGCTGGGTCTTTCAACATGACAATGATCCAAAGCACACCGCCAGGGCAACGAAGGAGTGGCTTCGTAAGAAGCATTTCAAGGTCCTGGAGTGGCCTAGCCAGTCTCCAGATCTCAACCCTATAGAAAACCTTTGGAGGGAGTTGAAAGTCCGTGTTGCCAAGCGAAAAGCCAAAAACATCACTGCTCTAGAGGAGATCTGCATGGAGGAATGGGCCAACATACCAACAACAGTGTGTGGCAACCTTGTGAAGACTTACAGAAAACGTTTGACCTCTGTCATTGCCAACAAAGGATATATCACAAAGTATTGAGATGAAATTTTGTTTCTGACCAAATACTTATTTTCCACCATAATATGCAAATAAAATGAAAAAAAAACAGACAATGTGATTTTCTGGATTTTTTTTTCTCAGTTTGTCTCCCATAGTTGAGGTCTACCTATGATGTAAATTACAGACGCCTCTCATCTTTTTAAGTGGTGGAACTTGCACTATTGCTGACTGACTAAATACTTTTTTCCCCACTGTATATACAGTGGGTATGGAAAGTATTCAGACCCCTTTAAATTTTTCACTCTTTGTTTCATTGCAGCCATTTGGTAAATTCAAAAACGTAATTTTTTTCTCATTAATGTACACTCTGCACCCCATCTTGACTGAAAAAAGCAAGAAATGTAGAAATTTTTGCAAATTTATTAAAGAAGATAAACTGAAATATCACATGGTCATAAGTATTCAGATCCTTTGCTCAGTATTGAGTAGAAGCACCTTTTTGACCTAGTACAGCCATGAGTCTTCTTGGGAATGATGCAACAAGTTTTTCACACCTGGATTTGGGGATCCTCTGCTATTCTTCCTTGCAGATCCTCTCCAGTTCCGTCAGATTGGATGGTGAACGTTGGTGGACAGCCATTTTCAGGTCTCTCCAGAGATGCTCAATTGGGTTTAGGTCGGGGCTTTGGCTGGGCCAGTCAAGAATGGTCACAGAGTTGTTCTCAAGCCACTCCTTTGTTATTTTAGCTGTGTGCTTAGGGTCACTGTCTTGATGAAAGGTGAACCTTTGACCAATTCCGAGGTCCAGAGCACTCTGGAAGAGTTTTTCATCCAGGATATCTCTGCACTTGGCTGCATTCATGTTTCCTTCAATTGCAACCAGTTGTCCTGTCCTTGCAGCTAAAAAACACCCCCATAGCATGATGCTGCCACCATCATGTTTCACTGTGGGGATTGTATTGAGCAGGTGAAGAGCAGTGCCTGATTTTCTCCACACATACCGCTTAGAATTATCAACAAAAAGTTCTACCTTCATCTCATCAGACCAGAGAATCTCATTTCTCATAGTCTGGTAGTCCTTAATGTGTTTTTCAGCAAAATCTATGCGGGCTTTCATATGTCTGGCACTGAGGAGAGGCTTCGGTCGGACCACTCTGCCATAAAGACCTTACTGGTGGAGTGCTGCAGTGATAGTTGACTTTGTTGAACTTTTTCCCATCACCCTACTTCATCTGTGGAACTCAGCCACAGTGATCTTGGGGTTCTTTGTTACCTCTCTCACCAAGGCTCTTATCCCAAGATTGCTCAGGATGACCAGGTTTATGAAGACTTCTGGTGGTCCTAAACTTCTTCCATTTAAGGATTATGGAAGCCACTGTGCTCTTAGGAATCTTGAGTACTGCAGAAATTATTTTGTAACCTTGGCCAGATCTGTGCCTTGCCACAATTCTGTCTCTGAGCTCCTTGGCCACTTCCTTTGACCTCATGATTCTCATTTGGTCTGACATGCACTGTGAGCTGTGAGGTCTTATATAGACCGGTGTGTGCCTTTACCAATCAAGTCCTATCAGTTTAATTAAACACACCTGGACTCCAATGAAGGAATAAAATCATCTCAAGGAGGATCACAAAGAAATGGACAGCATGTGACTTAAATATGAGAGTCTGAGCAAAGGGTCTGAATACTTAGGACCCTGTGATAGTTCAGCTTTTCTTTTTTAATAAACTTGAAAAAATTTCTACATTGCTGGCTTTTTTTCTGTCAAGATGGGGTGCAGAGTGTACATTAATGAGAAAAAATGAAATTTTTTGAATTTGCCAAATGGCTGCAATGAAACAAAGAATGAAAAATGTAAAGTTGTCTGAATACTTTCTGTACTCACTGTATATCTCAGTCTACTCAGCTCCTCCTGCTCTATATCATAGTGCCTGCAGATTTGACTGCATTTTCCTGATGATAGGTTCCTTTTAAGATACTGTATAATAATTCTGAGGGTTTTTTTGTAAAAATCGTTGTCTAATTAAATGTTTTCATATTTTCACTATATGTTGTCACTCATCAGGAACTTCACTGATAACAAATGAGGATCAATTCTATTTCCAGATGTAGAAGAATTGGAACGTCACTCACCAGCTGAAATCAGTAGTTTTATTATTAGTGATGAGTGAACGTACTCAGATAAGGTGTTATTAGAGCATGCTTGTGTGCTAACAGATAGAGTTCGAAGTACTCTAATAGAATGTTCGAGCCCCCGCGGCTGCATGTCTAGCAAAGAGGCAATCCTTGAATTTGTTGTGGCTGTCGAACCGCCGTGAGACATTCAGCCGCGGGGACTAGAACACATTTTCCGAACACGCCGAAGACACTCGGTTAGCACCAAAGCATGTTCGGATAACACCTTATCCCAGCACGTTCACGCCTCACTATTTATTATCTTCTCAAAATGCAGTACAGATGGGGAGGAGAGGTGCAGACAGCATAATAGGTAATGGCTGTTTTATCTAGATGTGCGCTTCTTCTGGCCTAATTCACATAATGGTGACATGGTGTCATTTTAAGGAGCTCCACTAACAGTTAGCATAGTAACAGTACAAACAATATTTAAATTACACAAATGGAAAAACTTTCTGAAGTTGAAAACGTTAATATGAAAATATGGTGATTAGTGTTTACAAAAACATGTTCATATCGTCTTTTACATTAAGCACTAATGATCCCCTAGGGTTTGTCCTAATAATCCAACAAGGGTGTTTTGGAATAGTAGCTTGTGTCTATTGCTAACTTGAGGCAGAGAAAAGAACTTGTCAATGACGACAAAGCACAGGACTTCGGCATTGCCTACATGTACTGTCTTGACATGTTGAATTAAATGCAATAGATTAAAAGAATAATCGTCTTTTTACTTTTTATTTCATAAATCAATAGTGCAAGTGACTGATCAATCCTTCACAAAATTCTCAATTCGCAGTGTAGGGATTTGCTCTGGTAGGTAATGGCAGGGCGGCAGTAACGAGGCAACACACAGGCATAAAGTCCAGTTTCAGTGGTTTAATGTCACTTAGCAACCAGCAGGTTAACAGAACATAAGGAAAAACCATACACATACTCCAGCTTGGAGAACCACCGGTCCCAGACTCACCCCTTTTACAGGACAGGCTTAACTAAGCGGCTGCCAGGTCCTGCGGCATCCGCCAAGTGCCATTCCCGGGGTTCTTCCGAGTCTTGCTGCTATAGTCCTGCAGCATGGGGATCCTGTATACAAGTTTCAGGCTGAGTCCAGCCAAGTTCCTGTAGCTTCCAGAAACATACTCTCCTTGAGGCAATTACCATCCTCCATTACATAGGGCCCAACCCCTCCCACCAGTGAGACAGACATCACATGGGCTGATCACGTGACCCTGACATCATCGCAGGTCCTGTCTTTAGGGAAAAACCCGGCCAAACATTAATCTGCTGGGAGAAACATATCTCCCATCCAGTAAAACACCCTTTACTGTACCACAGCAGGTAAGTAAAATCTATATTCAGTAAAGACAAAGTGTTACATTGCTGAGATCTGACATGACAGTTACTACTGGTAAGAATTTGTAAAGAAAAGAGGATGGAGGACATATGATCTCTGCTTCTAGTCCCTCCCTCTTTCCTCACCTTCCCCGCTGCACAGAAGACATGACGTACGTCAGTTGCTACTGGTAAGATTTTATCTCAGTTATTTAAAAATCTGTCTTCACTGAACACAGATTTTAGCCAATTGAGAATTTTGAAAATGAATGATCAGAGATATAACCTTGAATACATGTCTGAGATCTTACAGCCAGTGCTTGAAATACCGTGTAGAAAATAAGTATTTGCTACACTGCCGATTTTGCAAGGTTTCCCACCTACAAAGAATGGAGAGGTCTATAGTTTTTATCGTATGTACACTTCAACTGTAAGAGACAGAATGTAAAAAAATTCCAGAAAATCATATTGTATTCTTTTGTATAATTAATTTGCATTTTATTGCATGAAATAAATATTTGATAAAATAGAAAAACATAACTTAATATTTAATATTTAGCACAGAAACTTTTGTTTGCAATTACAGAGAAAGACTGAAAGTCATTTGGTGTTTCTTCCATTTTCCAATAATTGTACCAATAGTTGTTGCCTTCTCATCAAGCTGCTTGCCTACTATCCTGTAGCCATTAGACGGCTCTTTGGTCTTGGCCATGGTGGATGTGATTGATTGAGTGTGGACAGGTGTCTTTTATCCAGGTAAGAAGTTTTAACAGGGGCAATTAATACAGATAATGAGTGCAGTGTAGGAGGGCTTCTTAATAAAAAAAAAACTAACATGTCTGGGAGAGCCAGAATTAATGCTGGCTGGTGTAGGTGATCAAATACTTGTTTCATGCAATAAAATGCAATTTAATGATTTAAAAATCATACAATGTGATATTCTGGTTTTTAATTTTAGATTCTGTCTCTCACAGGTGAAGTGTACCTACGATAAAAATTATAGGCCTCTCCATTCTTTGTAGGTGGGAAAACCTGCAAAATCGGTAGTGTATCAAAAATTTATTTTTCCCACTGTGTGCTGCCCTTGCTTGGGACAGCAAGTATCAGCTGTCAGGTTCCCTTGTAATGATTGCATCTCATGTTGTACCTACACAACTTCCAATCACCGCACTTGTAGTTTCCCTGTGGCGCTCTTTCATCTATCCAGATAGATTTAAACATACTAGACCTACAAGTGCTTCTCACAAAATTAGAATATCATCAAAAAGTTAAAACAAAAAGGAAAACTCATATGTTATATAGAGGCATTACACACAGAGTGATCTATTTCATGTGTTTACTTCTGTTAATGTTGATGATTATGGCTTACTGCCAATGAAAACCCAAAAGTCATTATCTCAGTAAATTACAATACTTTATAACACCAGCTTGAAGAAAATGATTTTAAAATCTGAAATGTTAATGCAAAAGGAGCCCCGACCAAGTATTGAGTGCATTTACTGAACATACATTTCTGTAGGTCGTGAATTGTAAGAGAAAAAACAAGCAAAGAATGGCCTGCACACCAATTAAATCTTTATCAGAATTAATTGGTGTGCAGGCCATTCTTTGCTTGGTCTTTTTTCTCTTACATTTCATGGTTCACTCCATGCAAGGCTTTTGCACCCTCATAGAACCCATTGATTGTTTGGTGCACCCCACACCTTTTTATACAACATTTCAGTAGCAAAAAGAGAGGAAAAAATATTCAGCCTACCGTACATCAGTGTCCATAAAGTCCATAAGCGGTCTGATGCCAGGAGATGTCCAGTGCGGTCCAACTGGCGCTATAAATCCAAATCCAAAGGAAAAAAGGATGGGGTCTCCAGCACCAAAATTAGTGAAAAAAGATAAAACTCACATTTATTAGGAAGGTTTTAAAATCATATTAATAAGCCACAATGACAGGCAAGGCTACCTTACGCGTTTCAGATAGATATTACATGTCCTTAGTCATATTTTAAAACCTTCCTAATAAATGTGAGTTTCATCTTTTTTCACTAATTTTGGTGCTGGAGACCCCCTCTTTTTTCCTTTTGATTAACATTTCAGTAGGCCAACATTTTGAATTTTAAAATCATTTTTCAAGCTGGTGTTATAAAGTATTCTAATTTACTGAGATAATGACTTTTGGGTTTTCATTGGCTGTGAAGCCATAATCATCAACATTAACAGAAGTAAACACCTGAAATAGATCAGTCTGTGTGTAATGACTCTATAGAATATATGAGTTTCACTTTTTGTATTGAAGAACTGAAATTAATTAACTTTTTGATGATATTCTAATTTTGTGAGAATCACCTGTACTTCTTACAAGATGATCTTTTATGATTTCTTTTGCAAGATAACTGGTAGTGATGAGCGAGTATACTCGTTGCTCGGGTTTTCTCGAGCATGGCTTGGGTGTCCTTAGAATATTTTGGCATGCTCAGAGATATAGTTTTTGTCGACGCAGCTGAATGATTTGCGGCTGGTAGACAGCCTAAATACATGTGGGGATTGCCTGTTTGTTAGGGAATTCATAGGGAAATTCCCACACAGCAATGGCATAAAGTGAGACTAGGGACTTTTTTTTTTTAAGTGGCGGAGGAATACAGTGCGGAAGGATACCTACCTTCCGTCATTGGATTCCTGCAGCCCGTAGAGAACGGCAGCATCATCTGATGCTGCAGTTCTCTACCCAAGATCGTCGTGGGACACACTCGTGGACTGCTTCGGATCGTGGGTGAGTATTTTTGTGGTTTGTTATGTTAATATTTATCCCGGAAAAGACAATGGCTTCGGGGAACAATGTGACAAGTATTGGTAAGTATGTTACTCTATGTTATATGTACTGTATGTCTATGTATGTATTGTATGAATGTATTGTATGTATGTAGTATATATGTGGTATGTATGTAGCATGTAGTATGTATGTAGCATGCATGTAGCATGCATGTAGCATGCATGTAGTATGTATGTAGCATGCATGTAGTATGTATGTAGCATGCATGTAGTATGTATGTAGCATGCATGTAGTATGTATGTAGTATGTATGTAGCATGCAGTATGTATGTAGCATGTATGTAGTATGTATGTAGTATATATGTAGTATGTATGTAGCATGCAGTATGTATGTAGCATGTATGTAGTATGTATGTAGTATATATGTAGTATGTATGTATGTAGCATGTAGTATGTATGTAGCATGCATGTAGTATATATGTAGTATGTATGTAGCATGCATGTAGTATGTATGTAGCATGTATGTAGTATGTATGTAGTATATATGTAGTATGTATGTAGCATGTATGTAGTATGTATGTAGTATATATGTAGTATGTATGTAGCATGCATGTAGCATGTATGTAGCATGCATGTAGTATGTATGTAGTATTTTTTTTTTTTTTTTTAACATTTAACACATTAGCCGGATGATGGGACTACTACTGTCCCATCATTGGCTAATGTGTCAATCACTGTCATGGTAGCAGGCATCGCCCGATGGGACTTGTAGTCCCATCGGACGATGCTTGCACAGACCCCCGGACATCAGCACAGCCCCCCGGCAGGCCGGTACAGACCCCCACAGGGTGCACAGACCACCGGCAGGCCGGCACAGCCCCCCGGCAGGCCGGTACAGACCCCGGGCAGTCCACACAGCCCCCCGGCAGGCCGGCACAGCCCCCCGGCAGGCCGGCAGAGACCCCCGGAAGGCCCGAAATGACGGCGCATCATGATGCGCACACACCGCGCATCATGATGACGTCAGGCCGTCAATCAACTGAACTTCCGATTCCGATGCCGAATTCCGATATTGAAAAAATATCGGAAGTCGGTATCGGAATTCCGATACAGCAAGTATCGGCCGATACCCGATACTTGCGGTATCGGAATGCTCAACACTAATAATGAGTTTGGGAAGAGCAATGCTGAATTGTTTTCCTGCATGGCCATTTTAAATTAGTGGTTTTTTTTTTAAATTCACTTTCTTGTAAAAAAAAACATGAAACATCCGAGTGGAGACCTAATCGGTAACCCTGATTACAACTACACTATACCTTGGCGCACTCTAAGTGCTCACTCATTCTGGCGTGTAATACGGAGGAGTGCAATGCGAGAAAACATTGCATTACAGTCTGATCAATGTTATTCAATGAGGCAGTGCTCATCAGCGTAATTTTTCTCGGGAGTAATCAGCATCAGGAAAAAATCATACCATACTGCGATTGAATAAATATATCAGATGAGACTTGCCAATGCAGGTCTATGGGTGTGAGATAAAAATGAACTGCACACAGACCATACATAGGCCATCCAATTTTTACACACACATCTCAAAACAACTAGGAAATTGAAGCAGACAAGTACCCCCCTCCAAAAAAAAGAGCTAGATAGATGGATGAATAGACAGACAAGATACAATAGAATAGAATAGATATCCAACAGATATATAATTTTCCAAAAAATGACACATTCATGTGTCTGGCACATGTATTTTACTGTCCAGCTTTTTAAGCTTCTTTCACCTATTAATTAAATAAATATTTAAAAAAATGGCTTGGGGTCCTCCCTATTTTTGATAACCAGCAAAGATAAAGCAGACAGCTGAAAGCTGATATTATCAGGCAGGGAAAGTCCATTGTTATTGGGCCCTTCCAAGTGTAAAAATACCAGCCCGCAGCTGCCTCAGAAGTGGCGCATAATATTAGATGCATAATCGCTTCACCTCGGCTCTTACCGATTGCCCTGGTGCTTTGGCAGTCGGGATAATGATTTTTGGAGTTGATGTCAGCAGCTGGCTGACATAAAGCCTTCGTGGTAGTAATGGAAGGGTGTCTGTCAGGCACATCCATTACTAACCCAATAATCAAAAGAAATAAACACACACACACAACTTTTATTGTAAAAAATCACTCCCCGATACTTTCCCTGGTTAACCATTTTATTATTATTATTATTATTATTATTATTATTATTATTATTATTAATACAAAAAACCCTATCTGAAACACATTGGTGTTGCACTCCCTGGGATCCCCCTTGTGTTGCTAAAATGTCCTTTTCTTAAAAAACAAGTGCTGAATAAATTTGAAGTTTTACCTTTCTATGCTGGAGAACATTCCTTTCTATATGTATCTTTAACTTTAGGTCTTTTTAGGCCTTTTAAATATCACTTCATTTTTAACTTGCTTAACTGTTCACATTACCGCTAATGTAAAGGATGATGTACACTGCAAAGTGGGTTCTACACAAAATAAAGTTCTGTGTCCGGTGGATCCGATCTCCTCTTCGTAAAGTCTTAAAGGTGAAATGATAAGGATAGAAACTACAATTGCCACATTTATGGTTACCTGTTGGTTGTCATGTGTCTAACCAATTTTTAGATTCTGTTTTTATCCAATTATAAACTAGCATGTCTTTAATATTCTTGCTTATCCTGCAAGATGTAAGTGATTTAAGTGCCACTACATCTGCAATTTCATTGTCCCTCTTTAAGATGTGCCAACTTATGTTAATGATCGATCTAATGTACCTGTCCATGGGACCATATTGGAAACTGTAAAATAATCTCTTATCTTTCTTTCTTCTTTCTGTCTGATTCTTTTTCAAAGAGATTATTTTTCAAAGATCTACTTGGGAATAAATTCTGCTTTATTGAAAGCCAAAAAACTATACATAGAGGCATAAATAGTTAAAGGGCAAAGATTAAAGAAGTGGTCCAGAACTAAAATGTACAGTGGGGAAAAAGTATTTAGTCAGCCACCAATTGTGCAAGCTCTCCCACTTAAAAAGATGAGAGAGGCCTGTAATTGACATCATATGTATCCCACAACTATGAGAGTCAAAATGAGAACACAAATCCAGAAAATCACCTTGTCTGATTTGCAAGATTTATTTTGCAAATTATAGTTTAAAATAAGTATTTGGTCACCTAAAAATATGCAAGATTTCTGGCTCTCACAGACCTATAACTTCTTGTCATGATCCAAGGTGGATCTGACAAGTAAATGGACAAAGTGAACTTTTTTTCCTTTGGCTTGGTGCCAAAGTGGTGTGATTGCCCTCGGTGGCCATTAGAATTATTATACGTGGTGTCGTTCATTCTAAGTTGCCCCGGTGGTGATGAGCGGTAGTGCACTTTAGTTTCTTTGGTTTAATGTGCACGTAATTATAAATCAGGTGTGAGACTCTATAAAAGAGTTCAGGTGTGTTTGTTCACGGTGGGTGATATTGTGAGTTAGTCATTCTCAAGGAAGCCTGGGTGAAAGAAGGAGCTGAGTGAGAGTCCTGGGCAGCCCAGCCAGAGGGGTTGAGTCAGCTATGGAGTCTGCATGGAGGGCTGGCATGGCGTGGTGGAGTCGCAGTTTATGGTGTCAGCAGGAGGTGCTTGCATGGCTTGGTGGAGTGGCGACGATGGTGAGAGTTGCACTCAGCATGCTGGACTTGGTTGCTGAAAACTGGACTCAAGCATGCTGGACTTTTTGGCAGAAGCTGGACTCATCTTTGGGTCTCTGTTTACTGGGCAGCTGCAGCTGGTGGTGGACTCTGCTCCAAGGCTGCACTATGGTGATGGATCCGGTTATGGTGATGTATCCGGGTGGAGGAGAAGATGCACGCAGGTGGTGGGCTCTATTGCTAGGAGCATACGCAAAAGAGCAAAGCTAAGTGGTGTTCCCCCTGTATTGTCATTTTCCCTTGTGTGTGTTTAGTGCAGTGGTGGGATTAGTTTCCGCACTGACCAATTCCCTAGTGAGGGTTTAGGGTCAGGGTTTTAAGGCTCCTGTGCGTCGCCCGGTGCGGAACCGGCATAGGGAACGTTAGGAGTGCAGTGACTCTGGCTCAGGGGAGTGCAGGAGGTCTCCACGTCCCTATTCCCTATCGCAGGGCCCACCATTGTTAATGTTACCCAGGTTCCCCTTTATTATTTAAATTCACCTTACTGGAAGCGGGGTTTCCAGACTATTGTATAAATACGTGTAATACCTAAACTCGCCAGTTGGAGGCGGTATATCCAGCTGCACGTCTTATTATTTAAATTCGCCCCACTGGAGGCGGTGTATCCAGGGTCACGTGTGTCATATGGGTTCGCCTTGCGGTACTCGCTGCATCCAGACACACATGACTGTGACACTTCTTCTTTAAGAGGCTCCTCTGTCCTCCACTCATTACCTGTAGTAATGGCACCTGTTTGAATATGTTATCAGTATAAAAGACACCTGTCCACAACCTCAGTCACACTCCAAATTCCACTATGGTGAAGACCAAAGAGCTGTCAAGGGACACCAGAAACAAAATTGTAGCCCTGCACCAGGCTGGGAAGACTGACTCTGCAATGGGCAAGCTGCTTGGTGTGATGAAATCAACTGTGTGAGCAATAATAAGAAAATAGAAGACATACAAGACCACTGATAATCTCCCTCGATTTGGGGCTCCACGCAATATCTCACCCTATGGGGTCAAAATGATCACAAGAACGGTGAGCAAAAATCCCAGAACCACATACGGGACCTAGTGAATGACCTGCATAGAGCTGAGACCACCATAGCAAAGGCTACCATCAGTAACACACTACGCCGCCAGGGACTCAGATCCTGCAGTGCCAGATGTGTCCCCCTGCTTAAGCCAGTACATGTCCAGGTCCATCTAAAGTTTGCTAGACAGCATTTGGATTATCCAGAAGAGTATTGGGAGAATGTCATATGGTCTTATGAAACTAAAGTAGAACTGTTTGGTAGAAGCAAAACTCGTCATGTTTGGACGAGACAGAATGCTGAGTTGCATCCAAAAAACACCATACTTACTGTGAAGCATGGGTGTGGCATCATCATGCTTTGGGGTTGTTTCTTTGCACAGGAACCAGGACGACTGATCCGTGTACATAAAAGAATGAATGGGGCCATGTATCATGAGATTTGAAGTGCAAATCTCCTTCCATCAGCAAGGGCATTTAAGATGAAATGTGGATGGGTTTTTTAGCAAGATAATGATCCCAAGCACACCGCCAGGTCAACGAAGGAGTGGCTTTGTAAGAAGCATATGAAGGTCCTGGAGTAGCCTAGCCAGTCTCCAGATCTCAATCCCATAGAAAAACTTTGGAGGGATTTGAAAGTCCGTGTTGCTGAGCGACAGGCCCAATATATCACTGCTGTAGAGGAGATCTGCATGGAGGAATGGGCCAACATACCACCAACAGTGTGTGCCAACCTTGTGAAGACTTACAGAAAACGTTTGACCTCTTTCATTGCCAACAAAGGATATATAACAAAATATTTAGATGAACTTTTGTTAATGACCAAATACTTATTTTCCACCATAATTTCCAAAATGAATCTTGCCAAATCAGACAAGGTGATTTCCTGGATTTGCTTTCTCATTTTGACTCTCATAGTTGTGGTCTACCTATGATGTCAATTACAAGCCTCTCTCATCTTTTTAAGAGGGAGAACTTGCACAGTTGGTGGCTGACTAAATACTTTTTTTCCCCACTGTATTTTATTCCTAAACACCTATCTATTTAAAGTAATAAGCTTATCTCTTTTCTAATAATCTTTAATTAAAAATTTAATTCACTCACTACTATTTATAACTGGTTTGAGTCTTTGTTTTACGATTATCTCAGGTTGAAGCCTCTGCCCCCTCCCTGAAATGAAGTCATCAGTGACACCCATTTCAGGGGATGGACATGTGCACAAAGCATGTGTCGGATGGCAATTCTGTAATTTCCTCAGTAGATTCTTGTCACTGTGCAACATGCACAGTGACAGTGCGCTCGCTCGCTGACTCTGATCAGAAGTAACAAGCTGGCAAGAAAGTGCACTGTCAGTGTGCATTGTCCGAAAAATTTCAAAAAAGCAGGAAACACTCCTCTGTGCATGCCAGGTATTCCTCTTGTGAAGTGGGGTGATTTTAATTTTTCAGTGTTTTATAGGCCAAGGGCAAAGTCATGCATGTATTACACAACAACAATGACATTGCAATAGAATTACTAATCAGAAGATTAGTAATTAATAGGAGGCTCGTAGAATATAACATGGCCGTGGACCAGGATCCTGAGAATTTATTTGCTCAATTTTTGACAGGTAAAAAAAACAAAAAAAATGTTGTTTGCAATAATATCTCTTTAAAGAGAGATTTACATTAAAAAAGAAAAAAACAGTAAAAATTTCAAGTCATGAGAAAAATAAACTGTTAATAAAATAAAATCTCCTTTAAAATTTGCAGTTTGTCCTTGCCCTTTACGGTAATTCTACAATTAATAGAAAAGTTAAGAAATGTTTTCTTATTCTTTGGTTTAATGACCTTAAATGCCCTTAATTTTTCCTTCTTTTTGTGTAAGCCTAAATAATAGATTTTTCAGATTTACAGCTAAAATCATTATTTAAAACGTTCATTTTTAAATGTCACTAGCACTACCCAAAATAAAACTAATAAAGTATATAAAAGAAAATTGCAGAGGTTACTTGTACAAATGTGCTTCAAGGTTCTCCGGCTCATTCAGAACTGTGTTGTCAACTATTCAAAAGTCTTTTTGTACATTTTTTGCCAAAATGTTACTGACAATGTAGCATTTTACTGACATTTTGCTTCGCTTTGTTAAAACTGTCCAGATCTGACAACGGAAGCAATAACTAAAGAGGGGCAGAAATTTCTAAAATATCAATTAGAACTGTACAAAATCTCACAGAGTGAAATTGGGAGATTTTTTCACTAAAGTTAGTTTTCCACCACTAATAATTTGTAAATCTGTCCTATAAGGTTTTTGTGTTTAATATACTTTGTGCCTTAAAGATGCCCATATACCTTCAATAGCTGTCAACCGAATGCTTGGTCAAATAACTGATATCCCACCAACCATCCCATATACATGCATGCTCAGTTGGCCATGATTGAATGTAATTGCAATGGGAAGAGGGGAGTAAGGCACTGATGGACATCTCCAACTGTGGCTAATCTTCACTGAGAACTAATTGGGCATTGAAATTTAACATGCTTAAGCATTTTTACATATATATCATCTGTTGGGAGAAAAATAGATGGTATGCTGGTTCAACTAAAATTAGTGGGTTTTGCCTATCTTTTTCATGTATGGGTAACTCATTGATCATTGGGAGACCGATCACTGGGACCCACAGCATGAGACACTTTTATTCCAGTTAGAATGGAGCACCATGGCTCCATGTAACACCTGTGTCCCTGCATGCTGCCTCTGCTCCTTCCACCCAGCAGAGACGCCGAATTACTCACCGCCCAGGCCACCATGCTGCGCCTTCCATGTCCCAGGGTCTGCACTCACCACATAAACTCATTGACAGAGAGCTCAGGGCATGTGCGCTTCCTGTCTCTTAGAGAGACAGAGTGCACACTCCTAATGTGTCCCCAACTGATAGCTGGGAGGCACTTAATATTTAAGGCATCTCCACCTGTTTGGAGCCTGAGCAATAATTATAGTTAGTCAGTCTGCAAGCTACTGGCTAGTGATCAGTTCCCAGTACCAGTCCAGGTTAATCTGTACCAGTACCAATTCTGCTTTCCTGTTCGCGTCCTCTCTGTGTGGAACCTGAACCTGAAACCACTTTGTCAGTATCTGAATCCAAAACCACTCTGGAGGTACCTGAACCTGAGACCACTCTGGAAGTACCTCAATCCGAAACTGCTCCGGCGGTGCCTGAACTTGAAACCACACCTGCTTTACCAGAATCCTGAAACCGCTCTAATGGTATCTGTGCCTTAAACCCATTCTGCCAATTCCAGTTTTAGAGTCCATCCCATCTGAACAAGCGTCTACGTCAGTACCATCTGTATCCAGTCCTGCCTTGGACATCACATCCATTTCTACTATTCTGACCAATGGATCTGTTCTGAAGTATCATCTGGCATGTACCTGGGCCCAGTTATAAGTCTCCCACCATCAGGGGCTCTAGTGAAAACTTAGGTGGTCACTTGAGTATGCCCTTCCAGGCTCTCCCCAGTCAATGGTGCAGTGAGCCCACTATCCACAAGCGTGACACTTCATTCATTCTTTATCAAGCTGCCCAGTGCTGCAATGGGCTTTTCTAGCAGCTGATTGAGAATAAATAGCCCTTTATTTGGGCATCTAACCTGCCTCTTCATTTTGTACCCCATGTAAAAAATTCTCCATTTTGCCAACCAGTGTGGATTGCAACAGTGTGCTGTTTTCACCAGACAGCCACTTTAAAGGCAATCTGTAGCAGTATTTCACACCCCAATTTTTTATATATGAATGCAGCTTTTTCAAAGACAAGTCCAGCATTTGAATTGATATGTAAATAATGATGGTAGATCTGAAGCCTCTGTCACTCCAGCTCTATTCCTCCACCCATTGAAGTCTCCTCCTACTTAATTGGTGGCTCCTTTTCCTGAAGTCACGCAACATAAAGACTGACAGTCATGCAGGTGCATGTGGAGCTGTGTGAGTAATAAAGCTGGATTGACAGAGGCTTCCAATCTACAACCTTATTCGAATATCACTTAAAACGCTGATTTCTCAGTAACGGTGGAACAAAAGATGTTGCCGCACTCTTCTTTGAAAGAGCTATATGCCCATGTAATTAGTTTGGGTGTGAAATCCTGCTGACAGATTCCCCTCAATGCAATTGATGAGCTATAGCTATCATAATCATATCATAATCATGGTGACATTAGGCTTTTGTAAAGTTCTGATGAAAAATGACAATACATTGTAATAAATTCAGGCAGCCTGTATAAAAACTCCTGGCCCCTCTTAAAAGCTATAATTCAGTAAGCATGCGTAAGATTAAGGTAAATGCTCAGTTTCCTTGTTTGATGCACAGACAAGAGGACATCTGTGGTTGCGGCTGGCCCTTTGGGGGACATGTGCCGCAGATTCAGTGCTCTGGAAGCATCCGTGACTGATCGTTTGCGGAACATCTGAAATTGTCACTCTTAGGGGCATTTGTGACTGGCAGCACAACCTTCACTTTTCTTCTTCTTAGGAAAAGAATAAAATAAAACAATAATTTCTCTAAAAGACCATCTCTTTGAACAGACCAACCCCATAGCAAAGGTTCACACTGATTTTTTTTTTACATATATTTTTTGTAAAAATCTGAGAAATGGTTCTTAGTGCCCTTTTTGATGCAGTTGGGGGATTTTTTTCTTTTTTCAGATTGACTAATTTCTAAGCAAAAAAAGTATCCCAAAAAGTTGACATGAGGCTTTTTCCCCATACTAGGTGAACTATAGGTTTGCTTTCCCAGTGAAATAAATAAAGAAGCTTCTTTAAAAAGTAAGCGTTTTAAGTAATCTTTGGGTCAGTTTTACACATTCTTTGACCTGGTCCATACAGTGCAATCTGTACTCAGACTGTGAAAAAAGGAATCTGCTTCAATTCCATGTGAAAAAAACTCCATTTTTATTCAGGTCGAATTTACTGTGACAGATTTTTCACACCATCATATACTGTATTATGAATACTAACCATCTCCTTTGAGAAATCCTCCTAAGAAGGCTTCTTTTCAGTGCAATTTCAGGTGCATGATATGGAAGGTTTATTATACTTATTTTCAATATTGTTGGTGGTATAATATCATTTTGAGGAAGATTCAACAGAACAGAGCACAAATAAACTAATTGTTCTCCAGTAACTTAGATGAAATAACATGAATGATCTTATAGCTTACAGCCAGGGCCATAATTGATGCTTATGCTTTAGGCACTTTAAGTGGTCAACCCACTACTGATAAATTATACTAAGGGTATATGCACACAACTTCTATTTCTACTCTGTAATAGACCTGAAGAAGGACTAAATAAGCTCTAGAAAAAATGTGCATATGCCCTATAGTATAAAAATGACCTGGTGGGCATATGTTCAGTCTTTTGAGCTTGTTTTGTACCTAACAAATTAAAGCTGCACTCTGAAATGCTATAGTATGTAAACATTGAATATATGAAATTGGAACTGCATTATTGCTGCTGAAAAGTTAAAAAAGAAGGTACTTAGCTTGTAATTTGGTCAATTAAGGTGAGCCCAACAGCCAGCGACAAGGCATACCCCTTTGTTGGGACCCTGAACTAACATGATACCTCTCTCAAGGTAAAAATCTCTTTTTGTTTGGAAGTGATGGTGAGTCTTGTGATATGTTTGTGCTTCTTTAAACTTCTTTAGGTATTCAAAGACATCATGAAGCTAAAATAAGCAACCTGACCATTTTTTAGATGACTTCCATATGGAAGCCACTTATTAGTATTATTGTTATCATTATTTGTTATTATAGCACCATCCTTTCCATGGTACTTTACATGTGAAGAGGCATATACATAATAAAAAACAAGTACAATAATTATGAACAATACAAGTGACCAACCGGTAGAGGATGAGAGAAGACCATGCCCACGAGGGCTCCCAGTCTACAAGGGATGAAAGGGTTAGGGTATAGTAGGTGAGGGGAGAGCTGGTCGTACAACGATATGGTGGAACGAGGCTTACTGCAGATTGTAGGCTTATCAAAAAAGGTAGGTTTTCAGATTCCTTTTGATGGTTTCCTTGGGTATTTAACATAATTTAAATTAAAAAATGATGGTCAGCAGTTGACAGAACACATGAGTATTAGGAAGCAAAAAAAGTTGCTTTAGGACATAAAAGACATTGGTGTGTCCTGAAGCATATTCCACTTGAAAGACCAGCAAGGTTTGCAAACATCTAAAAGACATAACCTAAAAGTTCCCACAACCTTTAGATAGTAGTTAAGGCATCCATACATATGAGAGTAAAGTTGACTGAACCCAGAGATATTTACAGGTTCAGACGATAACTAATGTGTATGCGTGCACCTGACTGATGATTGTCAAGGGAGATAAGGATCCATGTCCTATTCTGTACTGTGAATCCTTTTGTTCTCTAAGGGATATGTCACCACTAGTGTTGAGCTTTCCGATACCGCAAGTATCGGGTATCGGCCGATATTTGCCGTATCCGAATTCCGATACCGAGTACCGATACTTTTTTCGTATCGGATACCGGAATCGGAAGTCCAAATTGCAATGAGCCACTTTTGTGGCTCTGATTGGCTGCCGAAATGACATCATCATGATGCGCTGTCTGTGCGCATCATGATGCGCCGTCAGTTCGGGCCTTCGGGGGGTCTGTACCTGCCTGCCGGTGGTCTGTGCAGGCTCCGGTGGTCTGTGCCGGCCTGCCGGGGGGCTGTGCCGGCCTGCCGGTGGTCTGTGCAGGCTCCGGTGGTCTGTGCCGGCCTGCTGGGGGGCTGTGCCGGCCTGCCGGTGGTCTGTGCAGGCTCCGGGGGTCTGTGCCGGCCTGCCGGGGGGTCTGTGCAGGCTCCGGTGGTCTGTGCCGGCCTGCCGGGGGGGCTGTGCCGGCCTGCCGGTGGTCAGTGCAGGCTCCGGTGGTCTGTGCCGGCCTGCCGGGGGGCTGTGCCGGCCTGCCGGTGGTCTGTGCAGGCTCCGGGGGTCTGTGCAGGTCTGTGGGAATTTCCCACGCAGCAATGGCATAAAGTGAGACTAGGGACGTTTTTTTTTTACAGTGGTGGAGGAATACAGTGCGGAAGGATACCTACCTTCCGTCATTGTATTCCTGGAGCTGGTAGAGAACGGTAGCATCAGCTGATGCTGCTGTTCTCCACGCAAGATGGACGTGGGACCCTCGGGGACTTCTGCGGATCGGGGTAAGTATATTGGTGTTTTTTTATTTTGATATTTATTCCTCAGGCGACAATGGCTTCGGGGATCAAAGTGACAAGTGACGGTGAGTATGTACTCTATGTTATATGTACTGTATGTCTATATGTATGTATTGTATGTAGTATATATGTATGTTGCATGCATGTAGTATGTATGCAGTATATATGTAGTATGCATGTTGCATGCATGTGGTATATATGCAGTATGTATGTTGCATGCATGTAGTGTATGTATGTAGTATGTATGTAGCATGTATGTAGTATGTATGTAGTATGCATGTATTATATATGTAGTATGTATGTTACATGTAGTATATATAGTATATATGTAGTATGCATGTTGCATGCATGTAGTATATATGCTGTATGTATGTTGCATGCATGTAGTATATATGTATTATGTATGTAGTATGTATGTAGCATATATGTAGCATGTATGTAGTATGCATGTTGCATGTAGTATATATGTAGTATGTATGTTACATGTAGTATATATAGTATATATATAGTATGCATGTTGCATGCATGTAGTATATATGTTGTATGTATGTTGCATGCATGTAGTATATATGTATTATGTATGTAGTATGTATGTAGCATGTATGTAGTATGTAGCATGTATGTAGTATGTAGCATGTATGTAGTATGTATGTTACATGTAGTATATATGTAGTATGCATGTTGTATGTATGTAGCATGTATGGAGCATGTATGTATCATGTAATTTTTTTTTTTTTTTTTTTACTTTTACATTCAACACATTAGCCGGATGATGGGACTACTACTGTCCCATCATTGGCTAATGTGTCAATCACTGTCATGGTAGCAGGCATCGCCCGATGGGACTTGTAGTCCCATCGGACGATGCCTGCACAGACTACCGGAGCCTGCACAGACCACCGGCAGGCCGGCACAGCCCCCCGGCAGGCCGGCACAGCCCCCCGGAGCCTGCACAGACCACCGGCAGGCCGGCACAGCCCCCCGGCAGCCCGGCACAGACCACCGGAGCCTGCACAGACCACCGGCAGGCCGGCACAGCCCCCCGGCAGCCCGGCACAGACCACCGGAGCCTGCACAGACCACCGGCAGGCCAACACAGCCCCCCAGCAGGCCGGCACAGACCACCGGAGCCTGCACAGACCCCCCCCGGCAGGCCGGCACAGCCCCCCGGCAGGCCGGCACAGACCACCGGAGCCTGCACAGACCCCCCGGCAGGCCGGCACAGCCCCCCGGCAGGCCGGCACAGACCACCGGCAGGCCTGTACAGACCACCGGCAGGCCGGCACAGCCCCCCGGCAGGCCGGCACAGACCACCGGAGCCTGCACAGACCCCCCGGCAGGCCGGCACAGCCCCCTGGCAGGCCGGCACAGACCACCGGAGCCTGCACAGACCACTGGCAGGCCGGCACAGCCCCCCGGCAGGCCGGCACAGACCACCGGAGCCTGCACAGACCCCCCGGCAGGCCGGCACAGCCCCCCGAAAGGCCCGTACAGACCCCAGAGAGGCTGTACAAGGCAAAAATAGGGTTTTTCTTATTCCGATACCGGAAGTCCCATAGACTTGAATGGGACTTCCGGTATCGGAATCGGCGATACCCGATATTTTTTTAGATCGGCCGATACCATCCGATCCGATACTTTTAAGTATCGGACGGTATCGCTCAACACTAGTCACCACCACTAGAGATGTCTAGCAATTGCTCTCTCACAGAGAACACAGGAGCACTCGGCAAAGTGAGCAGCAATATGTATTGTAAAGTTGAGTGAGAGCAAGTGGCAGAATGTTCGGACATCTGTCTATAGTGTGTGAAGGTTTTAGTCAAACACTTATTTGACTGAAATATATTACCTCATTCAGATAACTGTATCTTTAGCTCAGTAAAATCACAATCTAATGCTCTAGTATCAAATCTGATAAATTAAAGGTTGCTAGTGCTACATCTAAATTATTACATCACCAAAACCACCATCAGTACTGGAATACATCACCAGAACCTCTGTTAGTACATGAACACATCACCTAACACACCATCAGTACATAAATACATTGCCAGAACAACCATGAAAATACAACTACATCACCAGAATCATGGTCATTATACAACTGAATGACCATCAGTAGACGACTACATCACCAGAGCCACATCAATACATGACATCACCAGAACCACCGCCAGTATAAAGCTACATCACTAAAACTATTGTAAATACACAGCTACAATGCCAGAACCACCATAATTAAATTATTACATTATCAGAACCACCATTAGTATGTGAATATAGCACCAGAACCACGATCAGTACATGAATGTATCTCTAAATGTAGTACAGCAATCAATTGCAATGTCAGGTTAGCCCCATTTTCAATTGAATTGAATGAAACTGCAACTACTGCAGACCATACAGGAAACACAGTACTGATTAGTCACAGACAGCAGCACTATTAAACATTTAAAGAGTAACTTAACTTTTAGTAGATAACTTATATGCTTTAGATCCATTAATTCTGAGCAGATTGGTATGGCCTAACCTCAGTCTACATTAATAGTATCTCTAACATCTAGTACATAGTAATAGCCCTCTAACACCAAGTTTACAGTATGAGCCCTCTTAACCCCCAGTCTATAGTAAAAGCACCTCTGAATGTTTAGCTCTATGACCACTTAACTGCTCCTGATGCCTTTGTTTCTACTTCTCTGTGGGCGCTACTGTGACGTCTGCGGCGTGCTGATGTGATTTCATCATGCTACAACTGCGTCAACAGCGTTAGAATGCCGCAGCACATTGAAGCAGGAAGCTTGTCAACCCTGATCTATCAGCTTACTCAACTGTCAGTCAACTACTCCGTGTACTGAAGCCAGGGTACCCTGCTGTAAATCCAGATCCTTACTTAGCACTTAAGGCAGGGGTCCCCAACCTGTAGCTCCAAATCCACATGTGTCTCGCGGTTCCATGAATTGTGGCTCCCGACTGTCTGACAGCTTGGTGCATTAGCTCCAGGTCTAGTAAACAGGTATGAAGAGCACATCTCAAAATGGTGAATTTTGTGAGTAGCCCTGCACAGAAGTGCAGATCTGGATGGACATTTACTGGTCTTAGGGTTTAGAGATGTTTTAGGTATGGTACGCTGGAGGATGGTACTATGTGTTAGAGGAGGTGCTCAAAGCTGGATGTGACAGTGTGTTGGGAGTCCTTGATGGGAGAATACTGAATGGGGGTATTGTGGGAACCCCTTGATCTCAGTGTACTGCTTTGGAGTGATTTCTGTGGAAAAGCTTTGGTTATCATTATATCTGTAATGGGGGCTTTGGTTGACACTACTTTGAAGGGTGTGGGAGCTGGATGTGGCTCGCGTCCCTCTCTCAGTGCTGAATGTGGCTCGTGACCCTCTCTCTAAGCTGAATGTGGCTCTCAAGGTCAGAAAGGTTGAGGACCACTGGCTTAAGGGATAAAAAGTCAAGGCTTTCCCTTGTATCTACTTAGCAGAGTAGCTTGCACAAATCTCAATTTTGGTCTACCAGGTTTCAATGCACAGTTAACCCTGACACTTTCTGCGCATTTCAATGTTTTGTAACAATTTTTACAAAATGACCATGAGTTATGACGCTAAAAACTTCCAAAAATTTAAGATATTAAACTTTAACTGTAGGTTGACTTGTAGTAGTTAGTTATTTCTACTGCATAATGTTCCCTACTTCATAATGGGATTAATTGGTAGGTACGGTCAACTAATCACAGAATATAGCCTCTGGCTGTTTATCATATTGAAATATTCATTAATAATCCGCAACTGTGGATTATTACAGGGTTAATCAGAAATCTCCGGTCATCTCTTTGCCCCAGAGTGAAGAAATATTTGTTCTGTACTTTACGCTTTATTTTAATATAATAATAAGTTATTGATTGGGCAGCATTGCATTACAAAACACATCCATCTCCCAGGACGGATTACCAAATGCTGAGGCCCAAGATGAAAATTTACACCAGCTGCAAACATTATAAACTGCCGGGAACTCTCTGGGAATATTTATCACCGTGGTGAAGAGGGAGGGAATTATGAGGAGGGGGTTGGAAAGTTTGGAAGTTTGCAGACTTTATAGAGAGGAAATTGGACTTTTCTTTTTATTACACCTATTCTTTAAAATAGAGAAACTATTATTTTCTACCATTGAAGATTATAATTACCAAGCAAAGATTTCCTGCAAAGATGCTTTCTATGCGTTCTCAAATGCTGAACTGTCTGCGACTCTTGCATTAAGGTCTTCTCTTGAGAGAAGACAATAGAGAGCTCTTGGTAGGACTTTACAGCTATCAATCAAGAGTCCAGGGAAGGTTGTGGATCACTTATCGTAGGGAGCTTAGAACACTTCGATTAGGGGATGTCTAGGAAGCACTTGCTGGATTAAAATTTTCTCACAATGCTGCCACTAAAAGCCTTCATAAAGGAAAGACTAAACATCTTTCACTACTTTACAGACAGATTTCGCCTTGTGGACCAAGCTGATTTTTCAGATTTGACATTTTCACTTTATATCATAATAACTTTGAAATGATTCTACTTATCCCAATGATTCTGTGTTTTTTTTCACGACACAATGTACAATTAAATCTAAAATTCAAAATCCAACTACGGTACTTATAAACCCATCTCTAACCAGTCAATAAAACTTAACCTTTAATCTATTTTATAAAAATCACTTCATTTCAACAGGGTAATGGGTTAGAAAAGTCCATATTTGCCGATATTAATAAATAAGTATCTTTTAAGTAGCCAATGTTTATTTTCGTAC
The DNA here is from genome assembly GCF_039654945.1 of Dendrobates tinctorius. Taxonomy (NCBI): domain Eukaryota; kingdom Metazoa; phylum Chordata; class Amphibia; order Anura; family Dendrobatidae; genus Dendrobates; species Dendrobates tinctorius. The sequence continues at coordinate 8,623,067 of NW_027361939.1, read as the reverse complement.
TTTCGAAGATAGCACCCCAGGGTATGATCATTATCTAATGGATAGGCAAATTCTGGAAGTAGAAAATATCAATCACAAAGCACATGTTCCCACCCCCTCAACATGTGTCACTGAATCATCGGTGTCATCAGGGCATGGGACATTATATGAGGATACACATTTTCTAAGAATATAATTATTAAATAATACTGGCAGATAAGGACTTTTTCTTAACTTATTACCCCATTGAAATGAATTGACTTTAATAAAATGGATTAAAGGCTGAATTTCATTCACCTGTTAGAGAAGAATTTATATATAAAGTAGTTGGGTTTTCACTTTTGTATAACTAATTTTTACTATATTCATACTTTTCCCAGGCCATTTAATCTCCAATTGTGAAAATTAGATATTACATTTCACTTTATGTTAATGGTATATTTAGGACAATATGATTTTCATATAATTATATTATAAAAGCATCTATAAATTGCTGAAAATTTTTTAAAAGTGAGCAATTTTTAAACTTTTAATTTTTCTGGCCTTTAAAGGGAATCTGTCACCCCATCTTTCGAGTATCAGCTGCCGGCACCGCCATCAGGGGCTTATCTACAGCATTCTGTAATGCTGTAGATAAGACCCCGATGTAACCTGGAAGATAAGAAAAATGAGTTATAATATACTCACCGGGGGGCGGTCCGGTCTTGGTCCGATGGGTGTCACGGTCCGGCATCTCCCATCTTCTAAAGGTGATGTCCTCTTCTTTGCTGCCTGTCGTGGCTCCTGTGCAGGTGCACTGCTCTGCCCTGTTGAGGGCAGAGCAGAATACTGCAGTGCGCAAGTGTCGGATCTCTCCCGGCACCTGTGCACTGCAGGACTCTGCTCTGCCCTCAACAGGACAGAGCAGTGCACCTGCACAGGAGCCACGACAGGAAGGAAAGAAGAGGACGTCACCTTTAGAAGATGGGAGGCGCCAGACCGGACCGCGACACCCATAGGACCAAAACCGGACCGCCCCTGGGTGAGTAGTGAGTATAATATAACTCTTTTTTCTTATCTTTCAGGTTACATTGGGGGCTTATCTACAGCATTACAGAATGATGTAGGTAAGCCCCTGATGGAGGTGACGGCAGCTGATACTCAAAAAATGGGGTGTCAGATTCCCTTTAAACAAATAGTCATACCACGCAAAATAGTAAATAAATATTATGTATTATACGTTTATTTTATATCAGTGTCATTTTTCAAACATTCTTATACTTGGCCAGGATGCCTGAAAGCTTAAAATGTTAGCAATTCTCATTTTTCATCCAAATTTACAAAACCTATGATTTTGAGGGACGTATGTGTCTCTAAACACTCTAAAACAACACTCCAGTTTATAAACTGCATCCTTTGAAATATTAAAAATTACATTCTAGAAGTTTGTTAATCCTTCAGGTGCTTCACATGAAATAATGCAAATGGGAATGAAAAGTGAAAAATTAAATTATTTCAACTAAAATGTTTTAGCTTTTTTTTTTCATTTTAACAAGCTGTGATGAGAGACATGCACCAAAAAAGTCACACAATTTCCACTAAACGCAGCAATCCCCCATATGTGGTCAGTATCTACTGTTTAGGCATATGGCACTGCTTAGATGGGGAGGAGAACTATTTTACTTTTGGAGCACAATTTTGACTGGAACAGGTTTTGGACAATAAGACTCATTCGCAGTAATCCTATGGTGCTGAAACTCTAAAATTACAGAGTGCTGAAATTAAACCATTTTGGAAATGACACCCCTCAACGAATTTATATAGGGGTGCAAAATATTTAGAATTTAGAGTCCTCAGTGGTTGATACCTTTCAATGGCTAACTGAAAAGATGGTAACAAATTGCAAGCTTTCGAGACTACTCAGATCTCTTCATCAGGAAATTCAAATGAGCTTTTTTGAATTTACCAAATGGCTGCAATGAAACAAAGAGTGAAAAATTTAAAGGGGTCTGAATACTTTCCATACCCACTGTACAGCTGACACCTGAAGATGATGATAATGATGATGATGATGATGATGAAGCCATCTCTGCTTGAGAGCATCATCATGCGGTATATGTATGGTAGTTTGTGGGAAAGCATTGCCCACTGTGCCATACAGCACTCATTGCAAAGGAGGATAAAGGTGTGTCTGTCTCTTTTACTAGACAGAAAAGTTTGGTCTACTGCACAACAGCAAAAAAGGTCAAAGAGTCCAAAAGCACCGAGTCTGGCCTTTGTTAGCCTTTGGTTAATGGTCCTGTTGAACTCCCATTTGACTCCCATTTTTCTGAGCATTAGACAGAAGCCCCTGATGGAGAGAGCAAAGGAGTGTTAAACATAGTGTGACATTAGTATTAGATGTCTGTCATTCAGCTTTGACCTACTTATCCTGATTCATGACCTCCCAAAGAGTAACCTTACCAAACAAAAGAAAATGGGTGCCAGGATGCAGTTGTGTGTTTTTTTCTGTTTCCCAATATTGACGTCATGTGGCTTTTTGTTCCAGCTTTCATCACAACCATTTTGGTTGCTTCTTAGTAGAGTTGAGCGAAATGGGTCGAAAAATTTCAAAAGTCCCGGACTTTTGGCAAAGTCGGGTTTCATGAAACGAAACCCGACCCTAGGATGAGGTCGGCCACGAGGTCGGCGACTTACGCGCCAAAGTCGCGTTTCAAAAGTTTGTTTTGCGCTCTTTTTCAGCCAATCAGGATCCACGGACACTGTGGGCAACGTGATGACATAGGCAGGGGTCACCACCATCTTTCAGAAGGGCATGCAAGTGATTGGCTTGCTTTGGTGGGCGTCACAGGGGGTATAAAAGGGCGTGCACGCCGACCGCCATCTTACTTCTGCCGATCTCAGAGTAGGGAGAGGTTGCTGCTGATTCTGTAGGGAGAGCGTTAGGCAGGGAAGAAGACAAAAAAACTGCTTCTGCTGCTAGCAATTCGGCCTGCACAACACACCAGTCACTGTGTGTGCACTGCAAGGGGAGGCTATATAGTGGTGTATCAGTGGTGTTGGTTGTTAGGCTGCCTTCTAAGGCTTCCTGACATTCCTGCATTGCTGTTTACCCACTGCTCCGCAAACTGCTTTTTTAAAAGCAATCCCAATTTTTTTTTTTTGTCCTGAGAAGAAAAAAAAACTGCTTCTGCTGCTAGCAATTTGGCCTGCACAACACACCAGTCACTGTGTGTGCAGTGCAAGGGGAGGCTATATTGTGGTGTATCAGTGGTGTTGGTTGTTGGGCTGCCTTTTAAGGCTTCCTGACAGGCTGGCATTGCTGTTTACCCACTGCTCTGCAAACTGCTTTTTTAAAAGCAATCCAATCTCCCTTATCCTCTAGTCCCTTTTGTCACAGCTGTGCCATCGAGCCTGTGACATAGCGCTCAGATATCAGTGGGCCTCACACAATCCAAAAGTGTCCAGTGTCCAAAAGTGTGTGCAGAGATTCAAAATCTCCCTTATCCTCTAGTCACTTTGGTCACAGCTGTGCCATCGAGCCTGTCACATAGCGCTCAGATATTCATTGGGCCTCACACAATCCAAAAGTGTCCAGTGTCCAAAAGTGTGTGCAGAGATTCAAAATCTCCCTTATCCTCTAGTCACTTTGGTCACAGCTGTGCCTTCGAGCCTGTCACATAGCGCTCAGATATCAGTGGGCCTCACACAATCCAAAAGTGTCCAGTGTCCAAAAGTGTGTGCAGAGATTCAAAATCTCCCTTATCCTCTAGTCACTTTGGTCACAGCTGTGCCATCGAGCCTGTCACATAGCGCTCAGATATTCATTGGGCCTCACACAATCCAAAAGTGTCCAGTGTCCAAAAGTGTGTGCAGAGATTCAAAATCTCCCTTATCCTCTAGTCACTTTGGTCACAGCTGTGCCATCGAGCCTGTCACATAGCGCTCAGATATCAGTGGGCCTCACACAATCCAAAAGTGTCCAGTGTCCAAAAGTGTGTGCAGAGATTCAAAATCTCCCTTATCCTCTAGTCACTTTGGTCACAGCTGTGCCATCGAGCCTGTCACATAGCGCTCAGATATTCATTGGGCCTCACACAATCCAAAAGTGTCCAGTGTCCAAAAGTGTGTGCAGAGATTCAAAATCTCCCTTATCCTCTAGTCACTTTGGTCACAGCTGTGCCATCGAGCCTGTCACATAGCGCTCAGACATCAGTGGGCCTCACACAATCCAAAAGTGTCCAGTGTCCAAAAGTGTGTGCAGAGATTCAAAATCTCCCTTATCCTCTAGTCACTTTGGTCACAGCTGTGCCATCGAGCCTGTCACATAGCGCTCAGATATCAGTGGGCCTCACACAATCCAAAAGTGTCCAGTGTCCAAAAGTGTGTGCAGAGATTCAAAATCTCCCTTATCCTCTAGTCACTTTGGTCACAGCTGTGCCATCGAGCCTGTCACATAGCGCTCAGATATCAGTGGGCCTCACACAATCCAAAAGTGTCCAGTGTCCAAAAGTGTGTGCAGAGATTCAAAATCTCCCTTATCCTCTAGTCACTTTGGTCACAGCTGTGCCATCGAGCCTGTCACATAGCGCTCAGATATTCATTGGGCCTCACACAATCCAAAAGTGTCCAGTGTCCAAAAGTGTGTGCAGAGATTCAAAATCTCCCTTATCCTCTAGTCACTTTGGTCACAGCTGTGCCATCGAGCCTATCACATAGCGCTCAGATATCAGTGGGCCTCACACAATCCAAAAGTGTCCAGTGTCCAAAAGTGTGTGCAGAGATTCAAAATCTCTCTTATCCTCTAGTCACTTTGGTCACAGCTGTGCCATCGAGCCTGTCACATAGCGCTCAGATATTCATTGGGCCTCACACAATCCAAAAGTGTCCAGTGTCCAAAAGTGTGTGCAGAGATTCAAAATCTCCCTTATCCTCTAGTCACTTTGGTCACAGCTGTGCCATCGAGCCTGTCACATAGCGCTCAGATATCAGTGGGCCTCACACAATCCAAAAGTGTCCAGTGTCCACAAGTGTCTGCAGAAATTCAAAATCTCCCCTGTCCTATAGACACCTTGTACCTTGTTTTACATTACTATATAGTTTGTTGGATTTTGTCTACATTTCTACCAAAAATGAGGAAGGCTGGTGGAAGAGGCCGTGGAATTGGGCGGGGGTTGGCAGCTGGTAATGATTGTGTTGGTGGTGGATCTGATGGTAGTGGCAAGAGCAAAATAGGACCGAATGCAGGAGGTGCTGACCCTGCGTCATCGTCTGGCTACATAAGGCCTCGAACACTTAGTTTTCTAGGAGTTGGCAAACCGCTTTTAAAGCCAGAGCATCAGGAAAAAGTTTTGTCTTACATTGCTGACTCAGCCTCCAGCTCTATCGCCTCCTCTTCTTCAGTTGTAAAAAGTAAAAGCACTGAGTCGTCATTGGAGGCTCATGTTCATGAACCACACCTTTCCTTGTGTCCTTCACCCCAACCAAGATTGAAGGATGACTCAGGCCATACTACTGATTACTCCATGGAGCTGTTTTCACATACCATGCCTGGATTATCAAGTGAAATGGTGAATTACCCAGGCCAAGATGAATCTGACATGGAGTGCACTGATGCACAGCCGCTGATGGATGATTCTGCTGGTACATTCACTCAGAGCACTACATTGTCCTCGCAGTGTACAGAGCCAGATTCTGACGCTGATGAGACTCAGGTGCCCCTTCCCGCACACTATACCACCATACACGGTGACACAGAGGAAGGTGCACATGACATAGAAGAGGAGGTGATGGATGACCCAGTTGTTGACCCAGATTGGCATCCATTGGGGGAAGAGGGTGCTGCTTCCAATAGCTCAGATGAGGAGCATCCACAGCAGACATCGACATCACAACAGCTGTTATCTGCCAGGCCCGGAGCACTCCAAAGACAGGTTCCAAACATCAAAAGAGTTGCTGGACAGCTTGTCCAGAGGGTCAAAAGATCACAGCGTGCTAGGCCGCAAAATGTCTGCTAAAGTAGGAAGAGTGCAGTGTGGCACTTTTTTGACCAAAATCCTCATGATCAGGCCAAGGTTATCTGTAAGAAGTGCGCAAAGACCTTTAGCCGAGGGAAAAATCTGAAAAATTTGAATACCAGTTGCATGCTTAGACATTTAACCAGCATGCACTTGCAAGCGTGGACACAACACCAAACCTCAAGTGCCACATGTGCAACTGATCACAACGAAGGTAGTCAGCAACGCTACATTGTTTCCCCCACTGTAAGCCCACCGGTTAGCACAGCAGCAAATGTTGAGGTGTCGTTGCAAGGCCACAGCAGTCAGGGAATCCCACTGTTATATCAATGAAAGACTGATTCTAGGCCATCAGAAAGAACACCAACTCCATCACCATCATCAACCCTCTCTCAGTCCGCCCTGTCCACCGCTACTTCCACCATATGCAGCTCTCAAGTCCAGCTCACCCTCCCAGACACTATGAGTAGGTCAAGAAAGTACTCAGTCTCTCATCCGCGTACACTGGGTTTGAACGCCCACATTGCCAAACTAATCTCGTTTGAGATGATGCCCTTTCGGTTGGTGGAAAGCACAGCTTTCCGCGAACTCATGGCCTATGCAGTACCACGCTATGACCTACCCAGTCGCCACTTCTTCTCTCGCAAAGCCATCCCAGCCCTCCACCATCATGTGAAAGACCGCATTGTCCATGCACTCAAGCAGTCAGTGAGCGGAAAGGTGCACCTCACAACTGATGCATGGTCCAGTCGGCATGGCCAGGGCCGTTACGTGTCCATCACTGCGCACTGGGTTAATGTGGTGGATGCAGGGTCCACAGGGGACAGCGGTGGTGGGACAGTGCTGCCTAGCCCACGGTATAGGAAACAGTTGGCTGTAGGCGTTCGACCCTCCTCCTCTTCTTCCAGAAGCGAAAGCTCGTCCACAGAGCGCAGTCGTACTAACACTCCATCTGCAGCTGCCACTGTTGCACACGATGTGTCCCCCTATCGAGCAGCTAGTGGAAAGCGTCAGCAGGCTGTGTTGCAGATGATGTGTTTGGGCGACAGACACACCGCCGAGGTGCTGGCCGAGTACTTGAAGCGACAAACTGAGTCATGGCTGGGCAGTGTACATCTTGAGGCAGGCAAGGTAGTTAGTGATAACGGCCGCAATTTTGTGGCAGCCATAGCCCTTTCAAAACTCAGCCACATACCTTGCTTGGCTCACACCTTGAACCTGGTGGTGCAGTGCTTCCTCAAAAATTATCCGGAGTTAACAGCCCTGCTCCAGAAGGTGCGAAGACTGTGCGCGCACATCCGCCGGTCGCCTGTACACTCCGTTCGTATGCACAAGCTGCAGCGATTGCTCCACCTTCCCAACCACCGCCTCATTATCGACATTGCAACAAGGTGGAACTCCACCCTGCACATGGTGAATCGGCTGTGCGAGCAGAGGCAGACCATAATGCATTTGTGGGAGGATACACGGCCAGGCACTTTGAGAGCAGACATGGAGTTGACAGGTGTGCAGTGGTCGAAGCTGAAAGACCTCTGTAAAGTCCTTCAGTGTTTTGAGGAATGCACACGGCTGGTAAGCGCAGACGACGCCATCCTAAGCATGAGCATCCCACTTATGCGTCTGCTCATGCAAACTTTGACGCACCTTAAGGAGCAGGCGTCTGCAGCCAATGTTGACGAGGAGGGAATCCTTGATGACATTCAGCCATTGTCTGCTCAGGGACCTCTCCTGGACGAGGTGGAGGAAGAAGAGGAGGAGGAGGATGATGATGGGGATGATTACTTAGGGGAGGAGGATGCATCTCGTGGGGCAAGTGAAAATGTTGGCGTGGCAAGGTCTGGTACAGGGTTTGTGCGTGACTGGAGGGATGTGGATTTGCCAGAAAGTGCTCCTCCAACCAGCACTCGCAGTGCATCATTGACACCGGGAACATTGGCCCACATGTCAGATTATGCCTTGCGGATCCTAAAAAGGGACCCCCGCATTGCCAAAATGATGAACGATGACGACTACTGGTTGGCCAGCATCCTGGATCCACGCTATAAAGGCAAATTACAAAACATCATGCCACAGGAGAACCTTGACCTAATATTGGCTAATAAACAAGCAACTCTGGTAAATCGGTTGCTTGAGGCATTCCCAGCACACAGCAGCGGTGATGGTTCTCACACGAGCCGTACGGGCCGGGGGCAGTTTGGCAGAGGTGTTCGTGGTGCACACAGCAGAAGTGGCGTTGGAGACAGGGGTTTCATGACAATGTTGTGGACTGATTTTTCAAATACCGCTCACACAACTGGTAATACTGCATCGATGGAAAGTGACAGGAGACAGCAGTTGTCAACTATGGTTACAAACTACTTTTCCTCCCATATCGATGTTCTCCCACACAGGTCATTCCCCTTTGACTATTGGGCCGCTAAACTGGACACCTGGCCTGAATTGGCCCAATATGCCATACAGGAGCTCGCTTGCCCAACTGCAAGTGTGCTATCGGAAAGAGTCTTCAGTGCAGCTGGATCAATCCTGACAGAAAAAAGGACCCGTCTGTCAACCCAAAATGTGGATGATCTAACCTTCATTAAAATGAACCACGCATGGGTTTCCAAGGATTTTGTCCCACCTTCCCCTGATGACACATAGGGTGACAGAAAAATGGCTTGCTTTGGTCCACCTCTTCCTGGGACTTCACCTATTTCGCCTTTTGCATAAGCTGAATGTCCAACATCAACATATGCCACTTTCTAAAACTCCCTAACTGTGCTGCCTCCCCCCCATGGCCGGGGTCACCACCTAGCGCACGACACCGTGCGAGTGCCGTTGCCCTGGACAGGTGGGTAGGCTGACTCTTGGGCGCGGGCACTGGCACAGGGTCCCTCATAGTGCAATCAAGTGTCTCTGACGGTGGTGGTGCACACCCGCCGTCAGACACACCGCTGTACTATGAGGGGCCCAGTGCCAGTACCGACGCCCACGAGTGGGCCCCCCTTGCTTGGCCAGGGCCCCAGCATTTGCAATCTTTACCTCTCCCTGCTCCTCCGCTGTGTAATCTGGGCCGTCAAATCCATACTGTGCCTGACACCGTCTGAGCCTGCCTCCTGATGTATAGACATATATTTTGAATGTGTACGCTATCCATACATGTTATCTGGGGATACGGTACCCTTTCTAACCTTTGTGCAATCACGTGCAATCCATACTGGGCCTAACACCGTCTGAGCCTGCCTCCTGAGACATATATTTTGAATGTGTACGCTATCCATACATGTTATCTGGGGATACGGTACCCTTTCTAACCTTTGTGCAATCACGTGCAATCCATACTGGGCCTAACACCGTCTGAGCCTGCCTCCTGAGACATATATTTTGAATGTGTACGCTATCCATACATGTTATCTGGGGATACGGTACCCTTTCTAACCTTTGTGCAATCACGTGCAATCCATACTGGGCCTAACACCATCTGAGCCTGCCTCCTGAGACATATATTTTGAATGTGTATGCTATCCATACATGTTATCTGGGGATACGGTACCCTTTCTAACCTTTGTGCAATCACGTGCAATCCATACTGGGCCTAACACCGTCTGAGCCTGCCTCCTGATGTATAGACATATATTTTGAATGTGTACGCTATCCATACATGTTATCTGGGGAAACGGTACCCTTTCTAACCTTTGTGCAATCACGTGCAATCCATACTGGGCCTGACACCGTCTGAGCCTGCCTCCTGAGACATATATTTTGAATGTGTATGCTATCCATACATGTTAGCTGGGGAAACGGTACCCTTTCTAACCTTTGTGCAATCACGTGCAATCCATACTGGGCCTGACACCATCTGAGCCTGCCTCCTGAGACATATATTTTGAATGTGTACGCTATCCATACATGTTATCTGGGGAAACGGTACCCTTTCTAACCTTTGTGCAATCATGTGCAATCCATACTGGGCCTGACACCGTCTGAGCCTGCCTCCTGAGACATATATTTTGAATGTGTACGCTATCCATACATGTTATCTGGGGATACGGTACCCTTTCTCACCTTTGTGCAATTACGTGTAATCCATACTGGGCGTGAGAACGGCTGGCGAGCTGTTAAGCAAGCTACAGCACCTGTGGTTTGCACACGTAAGTTTTTCATTTTTTCAGGAATGATGGTTAGGCCTAATTCCGGAACTGCGGTTGACCTGCACTTACTGGGAAATCATTGTTCGCGGGTAATAATTGTAATCAGTGATCCCCATCACTAATGTTATTCAGCGGGTTATCTGCACCTGTAAGCGACAAACGCTGGCCTTTTCAGTGTAGCGCACATGCAGCCACGGACATGTAAGGGCATGACACACCAGTTATTGGCCAATCTCATGTGCCAGAGCCTCACGTGTCCCTCTAGTAAGCCGGACTCGGACCGCGGGGCATGACGGAGTCTCGTTCGTTAACGGAATTAAGCTTGCAATGTGTGCATCTGTTCTGTAGCTGGCATGGTTGAGGTTTCCCAGGTGGAGTCGAATTTAACCGTTGGCTCCACTCCTGGTGGTGCCCTTCTGGACATTCCTTTAAGGTTCAGCTTTGCAACCATACTGCCCACGTAAAACAAACACTTTGCCTTCATGAACGCTGTTTGGAGGGTCATGACTCGTGGGAATAATGCCGCCCAATCAGTTAGCCTGCTAGAGAGATCCTTCGTTGCTCCCAAGCATGACATCACACTCCCTAGGAAGAAGGTAATGCCACTGTGGCGACCGTACTCCTGGGGGCGACACAAGTGCACTGATGCCCAGCCACTGCTGATGAATCTGCTGGTACATTGACCCAGACCACTACATTCCCCTCGCACGCTACACGACCTGAATCTGACCCTGATGAAACTCAGGTTACCCTTCCCATATACAGTTCCATCTTACACGGTGACAAAGAGGAAGCTGCAGATGAAAGTGCAGGTTCGTCCCACCCGCCATCAGACACACCACCATACTATCAGGGTCCCTGTGCCAGTGCCATCGCCAACGAGTGGGCCCCCCTGCTTGCTCAGGATCACAGCACTTGCAAAGTTGAAATACTGTGCAGTGAGATGGAAGATGGGGACGACAAGGAGTCCAGACAAGTACAGGGATTCCCTAGCGAGGAGACTTATTTGATTGTTTTCAATGTTGGGACAGCATTTTTTGGGGAGCACTATACTCTGGAGAATGATAGATGGGGCCCACCATACACTGGAACATTCCAAAGGTGGACATCAGACACTGGAGCAGCATTTACAGGGCCCATTATACACTAGAGCATTAGAAATGGGGCCCATTATGTTTGGAGCATTATTTGGGCCCATAAGACAGTGGAGCTTCATCCATGGGGACCAACATATACTGTAGCATTATGTGGAGCTCATCATATACTGTTTCAAACATTATATGGGACCAATGATTCTGTATGGAGAAATAGATGGGCCTCTTCATGAGATGTAAAAAGTGAGGTATTTTTCATTGTACTATACCGCTATTTCTCTGCCGTATCGGAGCATGATGAGTTGTGGTATGTGTTAAAGGGGCGCTCTTTCGCCCAGGGCACATGAAAACCTGCAGCCAGCCCTCCCCCCCCCACAACTTTAGCCAAATAACCCCCATTTTTCAGTGCGTAACTTGTATTATGAAGTTAATTAAGGTTGACAAGCTTAAGTAAGAAGAATTGATGCTTTTGGCATTCAAATGGGCACTGTAGCTGTGTTTCCTGTCCTCCTCTCACTGCCGACTTTTATTCCCCATTGACTTACATTGGGTTTCGTGTTTCGGGACGACCCCGACTTTTCCCTATAATCGGACGATCTTGCTCGACCCGACTTTTGGAAAAGTCGGGTTTCACGAAACGAAACGCGACCCTAAAAAACCAAAAGTCGCTCAACTCTACTTCTTAGTTTTCAAATTTGAAATTATATGAGCAGGTAGGAAGATGCAGTAACGGGTCTGAGGCAGAGCAAGCGCTAACGTGATGTTTAATTTAACAGGTATACTCCTTGCAGGGAGAAAACAGATAAAACAGTAAAAAGGAACACAGGGGACATAACTCAGGGGAAGCGGGTGTGAAGCAGCGGGTAGGAAGTTCAAGATTAGCAAACTTATCAGTCTCATGACTCCAGAATGCAGTTAGTTCAGTGTTGTGAGCTCATCTGTTCATTCATCTTTTGTGTCCGAGGATCTCCCTCTTCTGGTGAAGGAAGGTAGTGAGGCTGATTACCAAACACCTGATCAGGTGGATGGTGACTGGGTAACGGGAACTTCTGACTGGATATAAGGCAGCCGACGCCCTTCTGAGTCGCTGGTGATTTCTCTGCTGGATTCTTGGAGACCAGTCTGATTCCTGCTTCCCAAAGATAAGTTTTTGCTCTGCTATTGAACTTATTAGTTTTGGCTTTGTTTACCTTGGTTTTTGGAGTTCAGCCATCCCCGGCCGGGGGTGTGCTGGATTCTTTTTCCTTGATCAGTGTTCTCTTTTGCTCTGCTTCCAGAATATTCTGAGTGCTGATATAGGGTTTGAAGTCTAGTGACTTCAGGGTCCTTTTTGCTTATCAGTTGTGCTGGTAATATTTTTAGCAGGGTTTTCTCGGATTGCAGACAGCAGCTTTTCTATCCTGTCCTTTTTAGTCAGCTTGGGCCCCATCGTTTGCTCAACCTATCTTTCTATCTGTGTTAGTGTTTTCATCTTGCTTCACCGTCATTATATGTTGGGGGCTGCCTATTGCTTTGGGGTCTGCTCTGGGGCAGTCAGTTTTTCCCTTTTCTCTCTTAGGTTTATGTAGATCTCTGGCTGTGACGAGGTGTCTAGGATCACCATAGGAACACTCCACGGCTACTGCTAGTTGTGTGATAGGATTAGGGGTCTGCAATCCGCTAGTTTCCAACCTCTCTGTTTTTCTTGGCTGAGCTTGTGTTTTGTTTTTTCCTCCTCGGTGACTCAATCATAACAGTTCAGGATGTGGATGTTGGCACCAAAGCAGTGGCACATAAGGGGTCCGGTATGGTTCTGGAAAAGATGGTGTCCTGGATCCTGGTGGCGGCGGTGATTCCTCATGGTCCAGTGTAGTCCTGGAAAAGATGGCGTCTTGGCTCCTGGTGGCAACGGTGATTCCTTGTGGTTTGGTCGGTGATCGGTGTGTAAGGAAACAATGAGCCGGACAGAGCACATTCTTTCCCCCTGTCAGCATACAGGGACAAAAAGCAACTCGATTCAGGTACAAAGGGAAACCCCTCACAGCGGGTGTCCCAATTCTCTCGTCGGTGCGTGCGCAGGCTTATGTCCTGACTTGGCATCCTGTCACTCACGGTCAGCGATGTCAGCGGGGACCAGGTACGTCGTTGTCAGCAGTCTCTGTTAACAGCATTTAGCTTCTGCTGGTTTTAGTCCGCTCTGGCAGATGGTCTCCCTGTAAAAGCCCTGACACAGCCCTCCTACGCGATGCACGTTCCCACGGTAACTAACTGATTTGCTGCGCACAGTGGCCCTTTTATCTTAGCCACGCCCCCTACTCCTAGGTGCAGAGGTCGGTCAGGGGCTTTAAGCTTTCCCCTGTGAAACCTGGGTGACAGCCCCAACAGATCCGGATCTGTCACAGAGTAGGTAGGCATGGTCTGGGTCTTCTCCTTACATTTAGACATTTTGTCTAGAGGAAAAAACATGGAAAAAATTTTTTGACCAATGTGCAATATTATTATTATTATTATTTATTATTATTTATTGTTATAGCGCCATTTATTCCATGGCGCTTTACATGTGAGGGGGGTATACATAAAAACAAGTACAATAATCTTAAACAATACAAGTCATAACTGGTACAGGAGGAGAGAGGACCCTGCCCGCGAGGGCTCACAATCTTCAAGGGATGGGTGATAATACAGTAGGCGAGCAATATAAAAGGAAACTCCAAGAACCCTGAAAATGCTATAATAACATCAATAACCAAAGTCACTCTGTATCTAGACTTTTTCGTAAATTGCTATAGACTTAAAGGGAACCTGTCACCCCTTTTTTGAGATATCATATAATGATATCATTCAATTGTGTGTCACATAAGGATTCTCTTAGTACTCAAAAAAGGGGTGACAGATTCCCTTTAAAGGGATTTTTGGGGTTGGCCATATATTTCTACAGTCACTTCAAAATCATATTTAGAAGAAGTAGTTTTATTTATAAATGTTGTAAAAAAAAGACAAACACATTGGAAAAAGCTGCAAAACATTACCTATGAATAGATTTTAATAACCACAATCTCATAGAATGCAATAGGGGCAAAAAACGGCAAAAATTAATATGAATTCACACAACCCCAGATCATTTCTATGGTGTTATCGTCCTTCTGTAAAGCTGGAAATAACACAATTTATTACCGTGCCAACACAGACCACCCTCTGACACAGACTGCAGGGGGAGCCCAGTATCACACAGGAGAGGATTAGATACGTGGCTCAGCAGTCAGTATCACACAGGATAGGATTAGATACACGGCTCAGCAGTCAGTATCACACAGGATAGGATTAGATACACAGCTCAGCAGTCAGTATCACACAGGATAGGATTAGACACATGTCTCAGCAGGCAGTATCACACAGGATAGGATTAGACACACGGTTCAGCAGTCAGTATCACACAGAATAGGATTAGACACATGGCTCAGCAGGCAGTATCAGACAGGACAAGATTAGATACACGGCTCAGCACACAGTATCACATAGAATAGTATTAGATACATGGCTCAGCAGACAGCATCACACAGAATAGAATTAGATACACGGCTGAGCAGACAGTATCACACAGGATAGGATTAGATACATGGCTCAGCAGTCAGTATCACACAGAATAGGATTAGATACACGGCTCAGCAGTCAGTATCACACAGGATAGGATTAGATACACAGCTCAGCACACAGTATCACACAGAATAGTATTAGATACATGGCTCAGCAGACAGCATCACACAGAATAGGATTAGATACACAGCTCAGCAGTCAGTATCACACAGAATAGGATTAGACACATGGCTCAGCAGTTAGTATCACACAGGAGAGGATTAGATACACAGCTCAGCACACAGTATCACACAGGATAGGATTAGATACACGGCTCAGCAGTCAGTATCACACAGAATAGGATTCGATACACGGCTCAGCAGACAGTATCACACTGGATATGATTAGATACACGGCTCAGCAGACAGTATCACACAGGATAGGATTAGATACACAGCTCAGCAGTCAGTATCACACAGGATAGGATTAGATACACGGCTCAGCACACAATATCACACAGGATAGGATTAGATACACGGCTCAGCAGTCAGTATCACACAGGATAGGATTAGATACACAGCTCAGCACACAGTATCACACAGGATAGGATTAGATACACAGCTCAGCAGACAGTATCACACAGGAAAGGATTAGATACTCAGCTCAGCAGACAGTATCATACAGGATAGGATTAGATACACGGCTCAGCAGTCAGTATCACACAGGATAGGATTAGATACACGGCTCAGCAGACAGTATCACACTGGATATGATTAGATACACGGCTCAGCAGACAGTATCACACAGGATAGGATTAGATACACGGCTCAGCAGTCAGTATCACACAGGATAGGATTAGATACACGGCTCAGCACACAATATCACACAGGATAGGATTAGATACACGGCTCAGCAGTCAGTATCACACAGGATAGGATTAGATACACAGCTCAGCACACAGTATCACACAGGATAGGATTAGATACACAGCTCAGCAGACAGTATCACACAGGATAGGATTAGATACTCAGCTCAGCAGACAGTATCATACAGGATAGGATTAGATACACGGCTCAGCAGTCAGTATCACACAGGATAGGATTAGATACACGGCTCAGCACACAATATCACACAGGATAGGATTAGATACACGGCTCAGCAGTCAGTATCACACAGGATAGGATTAGATACACAGCTCAGCACACAGTATCACACAGGACAGGATTAGATACACGGCTCAGCAGACAGTATCACACAGGAAAGGATTAGATACACGGCTCAGCACACAGTATCACACAGAATAGGATTAGATACACGGCTCAGCACACAGTATCACACAGAATAGGATTAGATACACGGCTCAGCAGTCAGTATCACACAGGATAGGATTAGATACACGGTTTTTATGTGCAATGTAATCATTATAATTTGTTATAACTAACCACAGTTGGTTACTATGCCCAGGCAATGCCGGGCTATTCAGCTAGTTTCAATATAAACGTGTCAACTGATTCAGAAACCTAGCGCTTATTAGAAAATGTACCCAACCATTGCATTAATAAATAACTATAAAGTTAAAGCATGTGAAGTGATATTTACTGCAAAAAAAGTCTCGAAAAATGAAATCATTCATCTGCCTGTTGCTGACTTACAAATGTGATTTGTCCATTGATCCAGACAAGCCAGGAAGCATTTTTTACTTCCCCAGCATCTATAAACTCCGCACAACCAAAATGTCTATTCTGGAGAAAATTACAATAATTCACTATGTTCTTTTTCTGCTTCTACATTTCTTTGGTTTCAATATTTCCACAGTACTTATACATGAAGAGGAAGTGAAGTATGCACTATAATTCCATCTGATGGAAACCTGCTGGGATTTCAACTTCAGCCCATGCAATAATGGAAGAAAGTTACCGTGCTTTTATAAAAGTTGGTTTGGAATGTTGAAATTATTGCTTGTTTTTCTATTTTGCTCGCTTTCATTTTTCTTGAGTAAATCTAAGATGTACACTGCTGCTGTTTATACCTAATATTAAGAGTTCTATGTTATAGAAGGATTAATCTCTTCCAACTTTCCATTTTTCCACCTTCGTTTTTTTCTTCCTCTTCTTCAAAGAGCCATACGTTTTTAGTTTTCCTGTAGACATAGCCATATAGGTTTTTTTTTGTGGGACTAGATTTAGCTGTGAATAATACCATTTGTTTTGTGTGTCTAAAGAATAATGTTTCTTCTGGTGGAGAGTACCCTGCCGAATATCCCAGTGTAAGGAGACTTATAGGCCATGCAGTGCTCCACCATTCATTTTAACGTTCAATGTAATGGAAAACAGGAAAAAAAATTCCAAGTGAGATGAAATTGCAATAAAAAAACACAATTCAACAATGATTTTTGGGGTTTTGTTTTCACAGCTTTTTCAGTATGCTGTAAAAATAACCTGGTAATATGATTCTCCAGGTCAGCAACACCAAATATCTTTATTTTATTTCTTTATTTTTAATGGGGAAAAAGTGGAAAAATGTATTTCCTTATTTTTTTCATAGTTTAATATTTTTTCGCTTAATTTTTTTGTCCCCTTTAGGTGACTTGATCCTGGCTGCGATCATTTGATCACGTATAATGTTTACTGCAAAACCACAGAATTGCAGTATCCAGCACAATCTTGGATCTCCAATGAAGCTCAGCCTATGGCTTGGCTTCGCAAGAGGGACCAAGATATCTGTTGCATTCAGCAGCTTTCTGGCTGCCATGGTGGACAGCCATCAGTAAGCCTTTAATTCAGATGGGTGGCAGATAGTAGCCGATGCACTCCAACAATGGTGCAATTTTAAAGGCCACTGTCAAAGATTAAAATGGCTAAATGACAAGTTCCAATAACACAGCCAGCATGGTAAGATGTGGGCTTAGCTCCTGAACCCACAACATATATGGGGACCCAATATAGGATGTTAGTAAAAGGTTAAAGGGAACCGGTCAGCAAATTTTTACATATGGAAAAAATATTGCTGTATATGTGCTTGTTCCCAGATAACATTGACAACTTTTTTGTGCCAGTCATGAGAAATCTAGCATTGAATCCATGTGCAAAGTAAGTTTGCAGTGCATTGGGGTGTGTAAATTCAATTGGTAGAAGCAGGTGTACTTTCAGCCTAATTTTCTTATTGCTTCTATGCTAAATTTCACCATTACTTCCATATGTTAAAATATGTTGACAGCTTCGCTTCAAGCTTTCTGTAACATAGTTCTAATAATACAAGGCATAAGCAGCTCTATACATCACCTACACAGCCACTTCACTACTTCAATAGGTCCTGTATAATCGCTTTGACTAGAGGTGAGCAAACTGATTCATAATAAAACTTAATTTGATTTTCAAATCTGATTCCTGAAGTAAAATCTGATTTGCAGTTATCCAAATTTTTACGTGATTGAATTTGTAGGGATTCACATAGATTCCAACTGTTCTAGATCCAGCATGACAGTCATGATTCGGAGGGAATTGAGCCACCGTCTGGAGAGAGGGAGATGTCAAGGCTATGTGCAGACATTTTCTCATTCTGCCACTGATGTCACTGCTCTGCTTCGTAGTTGTTACACCGCTCCGTCATACTCACCCGGCCTCCGCTCCCACGCCGCAGCCGGCCTCCGCTTCCACGCCGCAGCCAGCCTCCGCTCCCACGCCGCAGCCTCTCTCCATCCGACGGCCACGGCGGTCACCTCTGATGGGCTTGCGGCCGACGCCATCTCTGCATGAAATGCGCATGCGCCATAGGCCGCGGCCGCGCTTCCCTGCTGCTTCTTGTGCTCCGGCTGTGCCCTGACCCGGAAGCACCTTCGGACCAATGGCAGACCAGACGGGGCTATATCAGGCCACTTCCCCCTGAGGGAGACGCCTGATCGTTATGTTACCTTGCACTCTGGGCCCTGCTTCCTCCTGTGCTCTCTGCAGCCTCTCGGTTCCATCCGAGGTGTTTCTTGCAGCAGCCTTGCAGCCCTGTCTCCCGTGTTCTCTGCAGTATTCTCCGTCCTACTCCAGTCCTGCTCCAGTGTTCCTGTTCCTTCCTACTCCAGTCTTGTTCCTGTGTTCCAGTTCCATCCGACTCCAGTCCTGCTCCAGCGTTCCTGTTCCATCATACTCCAGTCCTATTCCTGTGTTCCTGTTCCATCCTGCTCCAGTCCTGTTCCTGTGTTCCAGTTCCATCCTACTCCAGTCCTGTTCTTGTGTTCCTGTTCCTGTGTCCCAGTTCTGTTCTACTCCAGTCCTACACCAGCGTTCCTGTTCCATCCTACTCCAGTTCTACCTTTGGTGTTCCTGCTCCATCCAGCTATCCACACTCCTACAGTCCTACTCCAGTCCTGTCTCCTGTGTTCCGCTCCAGCCATCTCTCCATATTCCAGCCTTACAGTCTACGCTTCAGTCCTGCACTCCTACTCCAGTCCATTCTGAGCCGCCCCTCTCGGTACCGGCTACCGTGGTACTTGAACCCCTGGGCCTGCTCCTAACGGTCCCTGTATAGGGGTCAGTTCCACCTGGCAGCTCACCCGGGACCCCTCGGTGCCACGGTCCAGAAGGTCCACTCCTGGAGATTCCGGCTCCTGACCACCCACGCTAACAGTAGTTCCTCCCCTTCCTTCCCTGACTCCAGGGGAGAAGTCAGCAAGCATCTCTCTGCTCTGTACAAATAACTCATCATTCTCTTTCCTTGAAGTCTGATCTCCTTGGGATTCAAACCCTCAACCTGTATCATTGGAAGCAGCGGCAAAAGCCAGGAGCCATAGACTACATTGGCAAGTATAGAAGAATTTTCCATACTTAATTGTGCAGTGTATTCTGCTTCCTTGGGACACGTATAGGCATCCATAGATGCTCTCATCTGAGAAAACCGGCCAGATTATGTAAATGACACTCTGATCAAACTCTGTCCAGAGTTTTATCTGAGTGTCAGTGTGAGGTAACAAGCAGGAATCCGGGATGCAGTGAAAGGATGCAGGCAGAGCTAGGGTTAACAGGTTTATTTACAGGGGAATACTCCACGCAGGAAGGTAAAGGGTTAACCAGGGGAGGCAAACAGTAAATAAATACAAAGGATAGCTTGAGGTGAAGAACAACGGTTCAAATATCGGCAGTTCGTTAGACCAGCAGTAAGGAAGTTCTTGAAGGCAGCTCCTGCTGCAAGCTCAATGGCGATGGCAATGGCCGACGTGGTGTCCATAATAATGGGGTCCAGCACACAACAATAGCCCTGTCTTCTTGAAACAGTGGTCAGTCTCCGGTACCTTCCACTGCCCCTAGTCCATATACCGTGGTGGCTAAACAAAAGTGAGGGCCACAGTTCTGTAAGAACGCAGAGTGGCTCTGCAAGTATACAATGGTGAAGTCAAGTCGCAAGTGTCTGGGGCAGAGATTTCCTAGCACAGTCAGAGTGTAGGTTACAGTCTCACTCCCTTTCTCTTTCAGGCGGCTCACGGTAAGGTACTCATGAGTCTGATGCATCTGGCACCTGACTTTATGTCAGTCACTGGGCACACACTGCCTGTCTCTCTCCCTCTGGTCCCTATGGTTAGCGGAGGGTGACAGTGGTTGCAGGTCTGTGTGTGGCTGGTGCTCCCCGGATGGAGCAGTCCTCTCTGCCACTGCTGCAACACCCGGATCGGCTCTACTCTGTGTGCACGGCTCTGCATGGTTCTGCTCTGCTAACACGGCTCTGCAGGGCTCCGCTCTCTCGGTACAGCTTGGCTCTGCATGGCTCTCTCTGCAGGCAACGGGGGCTCCTTCTCTATGGTCCATCGCCACACTGGTACTCTCTGGTGGGGGAAGCAAAGTGTGCTGCTCACCGCTCTGCGTGCTGCTCTCTGTACTGCTCCCCACCAACGCCAGACTTCTCTGCTTCATCAAACTGGTACTCTCTGGTGGGGGAAGCAGAGTGCGCTGCTCACCGCTCTGCATGTGCTGTTCTCTGCAGTGCTCCCCACTGGCGCCAGACTCCTCTGCTTTGCACGATTTCTCCTTTTATGTCACTGCTGCTGCGTGCCCTTTTCTGGCTCTCCCCATCCTTCTCTGTCCACAGGAAGGTCCTCCTTGCTCAGGCTTCTCCCAAACAGCAGGGGAAGGTCCACCCCACTCAGGCTTCCCTCGGGAACAAAGGATGCAGCCTTTTTAGTTCCGGACCCGGCATGCAGGTACCAGCGGTCCGGTCTATCTCCCTACATCAGCATAGCGTGAGAGAATTGGAGCACAATGTGATGAGAAGATGGAGAACAAAATGTCTCAATCCTTTTCATCCTGCCAGTGCTCAGAAATCTAACTGCACTCAGATGTCATCCAAGTGATTTTTTTTCGACATGTGCATGGCCCCATAGAATAATATCGGTCTGGGTATGATCTGATGTTTTGTCAGATCACACTTGGACTGATAATACAGCAATCTGCACTTGAGCTTGAAGGCAGACGGAACATATACATATAGTGTCATGTAAAACTTTTGTCATCCCAGGTCAAAATTACTGTTATTGTGAACATTTAAGCAAGTTGAAGATGAAATGAACTTTAAAAGCCCTAAAGTTAAAGATCACACATTTCCTTTGTATTTTAAACAAAAAAGGAAAATACATATAATCTTTTTTCCTTTTCAAAATTGCAATTAGTATAATGGGCTGATGCAAAAGTTTGGACACCCTTGGAGATTTGTGTGCTCAGATAACTTTGACTAAGGTTTCAGACCTTAATTAGCCTGTTAGGGTAATGGCTTTTTCACTATCATCATTAGGAAATGCCAGGTGATGCAAATTTCCTAGCTTTATAAAAATTCAGCCTTCTCTAAACTTGTGCGAAAAAACATCAGTCATGAGTTCTTCTAAGCAGCTGCCTAGCACTCTGAAAATGAAAATGGTGGAGGCCCACAGAGCAGGAGAAGGCTATAAGAAGATAGCAAAGTTTTTTCAAGTTGCCACTTCCTCAGTTTGAAATGTAGTTAAGAAACGGCAGTTAACAGGAACAGTGGAGGCCAAGATAAGCTCTAGAAGACCAAGCAAAATTTCAGTGAGAGCTGCTCATAGGATTGCTAGAGGCAAATTTGTGAGATTTGTGTGCTCAGATTACTTTAACCAAGGTTTCAAACCTTGATTAGCCTGTTAGGGTTATGACTTTTTCACTATCATCGTTTGGAAAGCCCAGGTGATACAAATTTCCAGCTTTATAAAAATCCAGCCTCTTCTAACCTTGTGACAGAAAACAGCAGCCATGGGTTCTTCAAAGCAGCTGCCCAGCACTCTGAAAATGAAAATGGTCAAAATCCACAAAGCAGGAGAAGCTATAAGAAGATAGCAAAGTGTTTTCGATTTTGCCCTTTTCTCAGTTTGAAATGTAAATAAGAAATGGCAGTTAACAGGAACAATGGAGGCCAAGATAAGCTCTAGAAGACCATGCAAAATTTCAGTGAGAGCTGCTCAAAGGATTGCTAGGGAGGCAAATGAGAAAACCCCTGCTTGACTGCAAAAGACCTTCAGAAAGAGTTGGCAAACTCTAGAGATGTGGTACATTGTTCTACCTATGTGGGTGAATCAATCATGTTTTGGGGTTGTGTTGTAGCCAATAGCACAGGGAACATTTCATCAGTAGAGTTAAAATTGGATTCAATGAAATTTCAACAAATTTAACATAACACCATCTGTAAAAAAACTGAAGTTGAAAAGAGGATGGCTTCTACAAATAGATAATGACATTAAACACACGTCAAAATCCACAGTAGACTACCTCAAAAGGCACAAGCTGAAGGTTTTACAATGGCCCTCACAGTCCCCTGATCTGAACATCATTGAAAATCTGTGGCTAGACCTCAATATGGCAGTGCATGCAAGACGGCCCAGGAATCTCACAGAACTAGAAGAATTTTTTAAGGAAGAATGGATGAAAATTCCTTAAACAAGAATTGAAATACTGTTAGCTGGCTATAAAAAGCGTTTACAAGCAGTGAAATTTTCAAAAGGTGGTGCTACTAAGTATTAACCATGCAGGGTGCCCAAAATTTTGCATTAACCCATTTTCCTTTTTATAATTTTTAAAATATAGAAGATGAAAATATCTTTTTTTTTTGTCCAAAATACAAATGAAATGTGTCATCTTTAACCTTTGGCTTTTTAGAGATCATTTCATCTTCAACTTGCTTAACTGTTCACAATAACAGTAGTTTTTACCAGGGGTGCCCAAACTTTTACATGCCAATTTAGGTACTCATTTATAATTGTCAAATTTCTAATCTCTTATACCGTAGAGGGACTCCCATTGCCCGTAGATACTGTATGTGCTCTTAAATTATATCCATTTATTTGGTAAATCTCAATTTTCACCCTTTACATTACTACGTGTGATTCTACATGATTTTACATGATACATACCTATTTAAGTTTATTTTCAACCTATGTCATCTTTAGGTTGATTTGAATAGGAAATGTCTGAGGTTTGGATTGACCGAAACGTCCCAACATATTTGCACAATACTGAACTGTACTTAATAAAATGAAGATTTCCTTTGATATTGGAGCGCCACATTCTTTTCTTCATAACCTATAATCCAGATCAAGCAAAATATCATTTCAGAACATTTCATCATTTGCAAATGGGGCAGATGAAAAGCGGATAATGTTAGCACGTACTCTATAAAGTGACCACATAAGGACAAGTTGATGGCACATTTTTATACGGTTTAATCAATGGATACTTATAATAAATTATCAGTAATTTTATGCAGCTCTAAAATATTTAGTGCAGGAGAATATAAGAGAAGAAGTAAGGAAAAAATGTAATTCAGGTCAAGGCAAAGTGGGTACATGCATTTAAAGTGAAAATGTAATACATTTCTCTAAATGGATGTCACAGAACAACCTTGTATATTGCTGAATATAGAGGCTATTGTATCCTATTTTTGTTCGAGTGGAACTAATGTAAAAATATGAATCAACTTTGAAAATGATCTGAAAAAAAAAACACATTTCCTATGGTTTTGTATATGCAGCTCCAAATAGACCCCAGAGTAGAGACAAACCCTCGGAGCTCTGATCAGCTGTAGTCTGGAGTTCCTCTTCATGTTCAGTTTGTCCGAAGGCGGAGACAGAGACGCCAGCTCTGATTGGGCGCCGGTGTCATGTGTGACAACAACGCATCGCAGCTATGGGGAGAGCAAGTGACGACACCGAGGGAAAGGCGCTGACACAGGAGGTTAGTAAAACATTTAGTTGAAGACTCCAAAATCATTAGTAAGTACAACTCACAGAGCTGCTTTACTAGAGAGAAGATTCTTCAACTGGCATTGAAGTTGAGGGACATCTCTAGCATTTCTCACTAAGGAGAGGTGTACGTTCACTGTAACAAGCTCAAAAACTGTTCCTACATCCACTTAACCTTCACACAAAAGAGGATGATATGTTCAGCTCTTCATGCTCTTTGTTCCAAGAGACTTAAAATGCAACTTAGATAGGGAGACATTTAACCCCTTAACCCCTTCACTACCAAGGGTGGTTTGCACGTTAACTCCCGGGCCAATTTTCACAATTCTGACCACTGTCCCTTTATGAGGTAATAACTCTGAAATGCTTCCATGGATCCCGGTGATTCTGACAACGTTTTCTCATGACATATAGTACTTCATGTTAGTGGTAAAATTTCATTCAAATAACTTGCGTTTATTTGTGAAGAAAATGGAAACTTGGCGAAAATTTTTAAAATTTCGCAATTTTCCAACTTTGAATTTTTATGCCCTTAAATCACAGAGATACGGCACACAAAAAACTTAATAAATAACATTTCCCACATGTTTACTTTACATCAGCACAATTTTGGAACCAAAATTCTTTTTTGTTAGGAAGTTATAAGGGTTAAAAGTTGACCAGCGATTTCTCATTTTTGCAACACCATTTTATTTTTACGGACCACATCACATTTGAAGCCTCTTTGAGGGGTCTATATGATAGAAAATACCCAAAAGTGACACCATTCTAAAAACTGCACCCCTTAAGGTGCTCAAAACCACATTAAAGAAGTTTACTAACCCTTCCGATGCGTCACAAGAATTTTTTTGAATATTTAAAAAAAAAAATGAACATTTAACTTTTTTTCACAAAAAAATACTTCAGGTTCAATTTTTTTATTTTACCAAGGGTAACAGGAGAAATTGGACTGGAAAAGTTATTGTGCAATTTGTCCTGAGTAGGCTGATACCTGATATGTGGGGGGAACCACTGTTTCGGCGCATGGCAGAGCTCAGAAGGGATGGAGCGCTGTTTGACTTTTTCAATGCAAAATTGGCTAGAATTCAGATCGGACGCCATGTCACGTTTGGAGAGCCCCTGATGTACCTAAACAGTGGAAGCCCCCCACAAGTGACCCCATTTTGGAAACTAGACCCCCAAAGGAACTTATCTAGATATGTGGTGAGGACTTTGAACCCACAAGGGCTTCACAGAAGTTTATAACGTACAGCGGTACAATTAAAAAATCATATTTTTTCCACAAAAATGATCTTTTCACCCCCAATTTTTATTTTCCCAAGGGTAACAGGACCCTAAAAGTTATTGTGCAATTTGTCCTGAGTACGCTGCTACCCCATATGTGGGTGTAAACGACTATTTGGGCGCATGGCAGAGCTCAGAAGGGAAGCATCGCCATTTGACTTTTTTGGCTGGAATTGAGATCGGACACCATGTTGCGATTGGAAAATCCCTGATGTACCAAACCAGTGGAAATGAAAATAAAAAAATAATTTTTTTTCCACAAAAATGATATTTTTGCCCCCAATTTTTTATTTTCCTAAGGGCAACAGGAGAAATTGGACCCCAAAAGTTGTTTTGCAATTTGTCCTGAGTAGGCTGATACCCTATGTGTGGGGGTAAAACACTGTTTAGGCGCTTGGCAGAGCTTGGAAGGGAAGGAGCACCATTTGACTTTTTCAATGCAGAATTGGCTGGAATTGAGATCAGACGCCATGTTGCATTTGGAGAGCACCTGATGTACCCAAACAGTGGAAACCCCCCAATTCTAACTCCAACCCTAACCTCAACACACCCCTAACCCTAATCTCAGCCCTAACCCTAGCCCTAGCCCTAACCCTAGCCCTAACCCTAGCCCTAGCTCTAGCCCTAACCCTAATGGGAAAATGGAAATAAATACATTTTTTTTATTTTATTATTTTTCCCTAACTAAAGGGGTGATAACGGGGGGTTTGATTTACTATTTATGGCGGTTTTTATATTTGGCGGCTGTCACACACTAAAAGACGCATTTTATTGTAAAAATAGTTTTTGCATCACCACATATTGTGAGCTATAATTTTTCCATATTTTGACCCACTGAGTCATGTGAGATCTTATTTTTTGCGGGACGATTTGATGTTTTTATTGGTACCATTTTCGGGCACGTGACATCTGTTGATCGCTTTTTATTCCGATTTTTGGGACGCAGAATGAACAAAAACCAGCGTTTCATGAATTTCTTTTGGGGGGTGCGTTTACACCGTTCTGCCTGCGGTAAAATTGATAAAGCACTTTTATTCTTCGGGTCAGTACGATTACAGCGATACCTCATTTAGGTCTTTTTTTACGTTTTGGCACTTTTATGCAATGAAAACAATTTTATATAAAAAATAATTATTTTTGCATCGCTTTATTCTGCGAGCTATATCTTTTTTATTTTTTTGCTGATGATGCTGTATGGTGGCTCGTTTTTTGCGGGACAAGATGACATTTTCAGCGGTACCATGGATATTTATATGCTTCTTTTTGATCGCGCGTTATTTCACTTTTTGTTCGGCGGTATGATAATAAATCATTATTTTTTGCTTCGTTTTTTATTTTTATTTTTTAAGGGGTTTGCTAAAGGGGTTAACTAATGGGACAGTTTTATAGGACGGGTGATTACGGACGCGGCGATACCAAATATGTGTACTTTTATTGTTTTTTTTTTTATTTCCAAAAAATGAATTTATTAGGGAATATTTTTTTTTAATTTATTTAGCGATTTTTTTAAAAATTATTTTTACACTTTTTTTTATTTTTTTTAACTTTTTTACATTGTCCCAGGTGGGACATCACTGTCCTGTGACAGATCGCTGATCTGTCACATCACAGATCACTGTGACAGATCAGCGATCTGTCACAGGCAGTGCTGCAGGCTTCCTCCTTGCCTGCGCTTTGCAGGCATGAGGAAACCAGCTCCCTACAGGCCCCTGAAGGTCCCCGTCGCCATCTTGGATCCGGGGACCTGCAGGGAAAGAGCCCCCCACAGCAGCGCTGCACATTGCGCTGCTGTGGGGGGCTAAGGGAAGCACAGAGGGAGTCCCCTCCCTGCCGATGCTTCCCTTTAACCCCCGGTACACCACGATCGTGTTTGATCGCGGTGTGCAAGGGGTTAACGTGTCGGGGCGGTCCGTGACCGCCCCTGACACATTGTGCCGGGTGTCAGCTGTGATAATCAGCTGACACCCGGCCGCGATCAGTGGCGCTCACCACGTGGGTGCCGCTGATCGCTATGGCGTAATATTCTGTCCATGGGAATTAGGTCCAGGGTCACATGGACGGAATATTACATCCATTGTAGGTAAGGGGTTAATGACCAGGGGTATTTTTGGTTTTGCATTTTCATTTTTTGATCCCCTGAGGGCTTGTTTTTTGTGGGACAAGATGTACTTTTGAACAACACCATTGGTTTTGCCATGTTGTGTAACAGAAAAAGGGGAAAAAAATTCCAAGTACGATGAAATTGCAAAAAAAGGGCAATCCCACACTTGTTTGGCTTTTTTTCTAGGTTCACGAAACGCTAAAAAAGACCAGCTATTATGATTCTCCAGGTCATTATGAGTTTACAGACACCAAACATGTCTAGGTTCTTTTTTACCTAAGTGATGAAAAAAAATTCCAAAGTTTGTAAAAAAAAAAGTTGCCTTTTTCCGAGTACCGTAGCGTCTCCATTTTTCGGGATTTGAGGCTGGGTGAGGATTTATTTTTTGTGCGCTGATCTGACGTTTTTATTGATACCATATTGGTGCAGATACATTATTTTGATCGCCCGTTATTGCATTTTATTGCAATATTGCAGCGAACAAAAAAATGAAATTCTGACGTTTCAATTTATTTTCTCGTTACTCCGCCCGTTTACCGATTTTATTAATTCTTTTAATATATTCTTTTTATATATAAATTTATTAAAAAAGAAAAACTGAAATATCACATGGTCATAAGTATTCAGACCCTTTGCTCAGGCACTCATATTTAAGTCCCATGCTAACCATTTCCTTGTGATCCTCATTGAGATGGTTCTACTCCTTCATTGGAGTCCAGCTGTGTTTAATTAAACTGATAGGACTTGATTTGTAAAGGCACACATGGGTCTATATAAGACCTCACAGCTCACAGTGCATGTCAGGCCATATGAGAATCATGAGGTCAAAGGAACTGGCCAAGGAGCTAAGAGATTGAGTTGTGGCAAGGCACAGATCTGGCAACGGTTGCAAAAGAATTTCTGCAGCACTCAAGGTTCCTAACAGCACACTGGCATCCATAATCCTTAAATGGAAGAAGTTTGGGACCACCAAAAGTCTTCCTAGACCTGGCCGTCCAGCCAAACTGAGCAATCGTGGGAGAAGAGCCTTGGTGAGAGAGGTAAACAAGAACCCAAAGATCACCATGGCTGAGCTCCACAGATGCAGTGGGGAGATGGAAGAAAGTTCCACAAAGTCAACTATCACCGCAGCTCTCCACCATTCGGGCCTTTATGGCAGAGTGGCCCGACTGAAGCCTCTCCTCAGTGCAAGACATATGAAAGCTGCATAGAGTTTGCTAAAAAAAAACACTTGAAGGACTCCAAGACTATTAGAAATAAGATTCTCTGGTCTGATGAGATGAAGATAGAAATTTTTGATGATAATTCTAAGCGGTATGTGTGGAGAAAGCCAGACAATGGTTTGAATTTACAAATGGCTGCAATGAAGCATAGAGTGAAAAATTGTAAGGGTTCTGAATACTTTCAGTACCCACTGTAACATGTTAACAGCCGCAGGTGAATCAAGATTCCACCTGCGGCTATTCTGGGCACAGGTCAGCTGTACAGATCAGCTGTCATGTGCCGGAAAAGATGCGGGCTCATCGCCGCAGCCAGCACCAAACAGGGGTAGGCGTCCAATGACAGACAGAGGACGTTAAGGATTTAAAGAAGCACCCCTGAAGTTGTTATCTTCTTAATGTATTTGAACCATTATATTATATAGCACTGTGTACTTACAATTGCTCATTTTGCCTTTCTATCCAATTAATACATCTCTTTTCCATTAGGTATATGACGTACGTGATTAAAAACAGACTAGCTGTCATGCTCCTATCTATTGGTGTGTCTGGACGCAGTGAGTAACAGTTCAGCCGACAATCTAAGCATGCTGAGCTGTCAGTATGATTGATGGCTGCACATCCAGTTGGAAGAATGTCTCAAGTGGGGTACCACAGGGCTCTGTCCTGGGCCCTGTATTGTTCAACATCTTTATCAACGATTTAGATGAAGGAATTGAGGGTAAACTGATTAAATTTGCTGATGACACAAAGCTAGGAGGGATAGCTAATACTAGAGAAGAGAGAGAGAGGATTCAAAAAGATTTAAATAAACTGGAGAAGTGGGCAGCAACTAACAGAATGGTTTTTAACAGGGAGAAATGCAAAGTACTACATCTGGGCAATAAAAATGGAAAAAGCATATATAGAATGGGAGGAATAGGGCTAAGTGACAGCACATGTGAAAAAGACTTGGGTATACTAATAGATCACAGACTGAATATGAGTCAACAGTGTGATGCAGCAGCAAAAAAGGCAAATGCAATTCTAGGATGTATTAACAGAAGCATACAGTCTAGATCACGTGAAGTCATTATTTCCCTCTACTCCTCTTTGGTCAGACCTCATCTGGAATATTGTGTCCAGTTTTGGGCACCACATTTTAAAAAAGACATCAACAAACTGGAGCAAGTTCAGAAAAGAGCGACCAGAATGGTGACCGGTCTGCAAACCCTGTCTTATGAGGAAAGGTTGCAGGATTTGGGAATGTTTAGTTTGCAAAAGAGAAGACTGAGAGGAGACTTAATAGCTGTCTACAAATATCTAAAGGGCTGTCACATTGTAGAAGGATCAACTTTATTCTCATTTGCACAAGGAAAGACTAGAAGCAATGGGATGAAACTGAATGGGAGGAGACACAGATTAGATATTAGAAAAAACTTTTTGACAGTTAGAGTGATCAATGAGTGGAACAGGCTGCCACGAGAAGTGGTGAGTTCTCCTTCAATGGAAGTCTTCAAACAGAGGCTGGACAGACATCTGACTGGGATGATTTAGCGAATCCTGCTTTGAGCAGGGGGTTGGACCAGATGGCCCAGGAGGTCCCTTCCAACTCTACGATTCTATGATTCTATGATTCTATGATTCTATGATGGACAGCTCAGCCATTGAATCCGAGGCTGGGACACGCTGAGCTGTCAGTATGTTGAATGACATTCCAGTGATCCAATCATGGCCAGGACATGTCAGGGCTTCCTCCATGTGTCTCCTGGTTGGAATAATTACTTGGCTACTTAGCTGGCTCTCTGCATCTGCAGCTTAGCTCAAGTGGTGTGTGCTTGCTCTTTACTTTGTGTTCTTTGATTTTGATCTTTGTTGCCAGACCTTGGACCTTGCCTTCGACCATCCGTTTTGCCTTGCCCCCTTGTCTTGATCTTCTACCTTCTTAGAATTCTGACCTCAGACTGTGACCTGACTGTGCCTTTGCCTTACCCCTTCATTCATGACAAGCCCCCATGGTATCTGACTCCGGACCACTTGACTATCCAGACTCACGGTTTGTCCTTGAGTAGTGGCTAGCATCACACTAGCTCTATGTAGAAACAGGAAGTTTATTTTCCCAGCATGAGTGGTCCTCCTCTTTAACTCCTTACCCAGCTGCTCTGCTTCTATTCCATGCTAGTGACTTTGCAGTGATGTAGAATTACTTTTACACAGAGCTTAGAAGAAGTAAAATAGTCTGTTTTTAATCATGTGATCTCATAGACCTAATGGGAAAGAGAAGAATTAATTGGGTAGAAAGGCAAAATGAGCAGTTGTAAGTACACAGTGCTATATAATATGATAATTGCAATGTATTAAAAGGATAAAAACTTTGATGAGAGAGCTGCTTTTATGGTCACAAATTTCCAATAGACCATGATATTAGACATTCTCGAGCTGGAAATGGTAGTGTCACCTCTGTATCTTGGGGACAATCTCAATCCTTATTCTTGAGTCTAAGTTCTGGCTTCCTTCCACAGGAAAATAGTAAGAGTTCCATGAGCAATGATCTCACCAATCTTGTTTGGCAGTAATTAGATAAAATGGAGTCTACTGGTTAAACTCAGTTTTCTTTCTATAGTTAATATTTTTCTCTGAATTTTAATGTAAGCAACATAAATTCACATAATTGCTCCATTTATACTTTATTTTTATTACACATTATCATATACAATTATGCCACCATATGCTCGGGTAACACAAAGAGGCTTCGAAATGTTTTCCATAATATCATTATCCATATCTTCCACTATACTTGGAAACTTGATAATTATTACGATAACTAAGTCACTACATAACTAAACAATGGGCCATATCAATATCAAAACTGGCAACAGCTTGTGTATAAAAGCACTAATATCCCCAGCCAGAGAAATACATATTCTATTCCTATAATTTACTTGACACTACGGATCTACAAGGAGGCCATTAATTATGAGATGAATTAAGACTGTTTTATGTGAAATCTGTAACCGGTACGTAACAATTATAATAATAACGGTGTCATCGTGATTACATTATGGATCATATTAGTGACTTCAAACAATAATTTGTAAACATATTATTGCAGATTATTTTATGTTATTACTATATTGTACCCCGCGTACTAAAAATTCCTGAAACGTGTTTTGATTGCTCATTTACTAATAATAGCAATAAAATGTAGCTTACACGGATATCCAGGTAAATGCAATGTTTTGTACATGATTATAAAATAATAATGAGGTGTAAAAATATGGAAATTAATGAAAAACGAGTTTCCTATAATATGGATAAAGGTACAATAAATTAGCAATATAGTGACCACTAGTGATGAGCGAGTATACTCGTTGCTCGGTTTTCCCCAAGCATGCTCGTGTGTCTTCCGAGCGTTTTGGCGTGCTCGGAGATTTAGTTTACGTCGTCTTATCTGATTTGCGACTGCTAGACAGCTTGAATACATGTGTGGAATGCCTGTTTGTTAGGGAATTTCCACATGTATTCAGCCTGTCTACAAGTCGCAAATCATGCAGCTGAGGCGACGAAAACTAAATCTCCAAGCACGCCAAACTACTCGGAGGACACCCGAGCATGCTCAGGAAAACCCGAGCAACGAGTACACTCGCTTATCAATAATGACCTCCAATAGGAGCTCCAAGGGTGACAAGCGACATGCAGCAGGTACAATACTCTGTAATACTTCTGTATTGCAGTATAATGTAAATCTTGTTATCTCCTATTAGGGTTGCAATGAGGGAGGTCACTGATTGGATCAACCCTTTATGCATTTACATGTTGTAGTCATTACAGCAGCATCTAAAGAGTTAAACTACAGCAATTTGATCTGGCTCTGATTGCTGCAGTTACAGACAGGTTCTGGCTGTATAACATGTACTCTGTCCACTGTGTATGGTGTGAGCTCAGCTAATGAATACATCCCATGGAACCCATGTGACCATATGATGTATGTTTGTTTTATAGCAGTGAGAGAGTTAAGCTATCTGTGCCAGCTTTCTGGGAAAAAAATATGGCACACACCAGTTTTTGCAGCACACTTGCCACTATTTTAAAATTGTGTGGAGCCCAATGGGAGAGACAGGATTAACCAGATTTATCATAATTAGACATGGGCGAACCTGAACAGTAAATTCTGGGTCCGTACCGAATCCCTACTGCTAGGGCACAGACCCCGAACACAGACTTCAACGGGAAGTCCGTTTTACTGTTCAGGTTCGGCTCCCCGAACACAGGGTGTTTCTCACGTAAAAGTGCGAGAAACACTGGCTGCTCTGATTGACTGTAAGATTAATACCAATGGTCAGAGTACTGTGGTTCTCATGTTGTCAGATGAGAGCCTGAGCCAGCAGCTGTGACTGAAGGTAAAAAGTTTACCTCTGGTCACTGGTGTCGGCTGAAGGGAGTGCTACCCCTAGTCTATTTTCCTTCACCTGATGCTGCTAGCACGGTGAAACATGCTGGAGGGATGCTGGTCCTAAAATTTGTTGTCCTATTCTGCCACTATCTATTAGCATACTATACACTTTATGCTATACACTTTATAAATATAGATTAGCAGGAATACAGCATAAAATAACTGCAGACATCTGAGACAGATTAGTGACAAAACATTTTATACCCTTTGTAAGTACTTTATTTTAATTAATAGAAATAAAAATTAAATTTTATAGTCTTCTAGTGAGGGTTTATTTGAGGTTCTCCCCAATCTGGAATTAAGACTACTACTCCCATCAGCCTATGCCTGCTGCACTAATAACAGTGAGAGCAGGCAGCTGCAGATGGCTGTATTCATCTGAAGGCATCTGCGCTCAAAATAAGTAATAAGCGGTGTGGAGTCCCCCTCATTTTTGACAACCAGCCAAAATAAAGCAGACAGCTGAGGGCTGGTATTTTCAGGCTATTAAGAGGCCATAGATATTGCCCCCCAGCCTAAAATTAGCAGCCCACAGTTGCCCTGAAAAGGTGCATCTATTGGATGCGCCAATTCTAGCACTTTGCCTGACATTTCCCATTGACCTGTGGCGGTGGAAAGTGAGGTACAAATTTGTGAGGTTGATGTCACCTTTGTATTGTCCGGTGACATAAAGCTCATGGCACAGTAATGGAGAGGCATCTATAAGACATTACTAATCCTATAGTTGTATTGTAAATAAACAAACACACAGCCAGAATAAAGTCTTAAATTTAAAATAAAAAACACACTTTTACTTTTTACTTAAAAATAACAAACAGCTATACTCACTTAACACCCAATTCCACAGAAGCCATTGTCTCCTATAAAAAATAAAATAATAAAAAACAAAAAACTCACCTAACGCTGTTGTGAATTCATTTTCCCCTTCACCATTGAGGTCTGATGAACTCCCTCTTCTGGTGAAGGAAGATAGTGAGGCTGATTACCAAGCACCTGAGCAGGATGATGATGACTGGGTGACTGGAATTGCTGACTGGATATAAGGCAGCCGATGCCCTTCTGCCTTGCTGGTGATTTCTCAGAGGGATTCTAGGAGACCAGTCTGATTACTGCTCCTCAAAAGCTAAGTTTTCTGCTCTACTTTTTGCATTTGTGTTTTGGTTTTGTTTTTCCTTGTTTTTCTGGATTTCTGCCATTCCCTGCTGGGGTGAGCTGAATTCCTTTTTGCTCTGTCTTCAGAAAATACCTGAGTACTGATATAGTCTTTTTGAAGCCTAGCGTCTTCAGGGCTTTTTTCCCTATCAGTCTGTTGGCTCTTGTTTTGATAGGGTTTTGGCGGATTGCAGACAGCAGCTTTTCTATCCTGTCCTATTTAGTTAGCTTGGGCCCCATCATTTGCTCAGCCTATCTTTCGAACTGTGTGAGTGTTTTTTCATCTTGCTTCACCGTCATTATATGTTGGGGGCTGCCTATTGCTTTGGGGTCTTCTCTGGGGCAGTTTAAATTTCCCTTTCTGTCTTTAGGCTATTTAGTTCTCCGGCTGTGATCGAGGGGTCTAGGGCACCGTAGGAAGCCCCCACGGCTACTGCTAGTTGTTGTTGATAGGTTCAGGGGTCTGCAATCCGATAGCTGCCAACTTCTCTGGTTTTCTGGACTTAGCTGGTATTTCTGTTTTTGCCTCCTACGGTGACTCATACATAACAGAATCACCAGCCATACCGCAGATCCTAGGGTACTCAATAGCAGGAAAGAATTGTAAAAAAAAAAAAAAAAAGTGTGTATATTTTTTCCTCTATATCTCTGAGGCCGTAGGGGGAATTTTTTTTTTCTCTCAATGGAGATAAAGCAATTGTCTGATCGTGTGGAGCAGCTCGTTGCGGAAGTGCGGGAAATTTCCGCCTACCTTGTTCATTCACATGCTGCTGAACCAAAGATCCCTACTCCTGATGTGTTTTTTGGGGATCGATCTAAATTTTTGAATTTCAAAAATAATTGTAAATTATTTTTTGCCTTAAAGCCTAACTTGTCAGGGAGCTCCGCGCAGCGGGTTAAAATTGTCATCTCTCAAGATCGTCCGATTATAGGGAAAAGTCGGGGTCGTCCCGAAACACGAAACACAATGTAAGTCAATGGGGAATAAAAGTCGGCAGTGAGAGGAGGACAGGAAACACACCAACAGTGCCCATTTGAATGCCAAAAGCATCAATTCTTCTTACTTAAGCTTGTCAACCTTAATTAACTTCATAATACAAGTTACGCACTGAAAAATGGGGGTTATTTGGCTAAAGATGTGGGGGGGAGGGCTGGCTCCAGGTTTTCATGTGCCCTGGGCGAAAGAGCGCCCCTTTAACACATACCACAACTCATCATGCTCCGATACGGCAGAGAAATAGCGGTATAGTACAATGAAAAATACTTCACTTTTTACATCTCATGACAAGGCCCATCTATTTCTCCATACAGAATCATTGGTCCCATATAATGTTTGAAACAGTATATGATGAGCTCCACATAATGCTACAGTATATGTTGGTCCCCATGGATGAAGCTCCACTGTCTTATGGGCCCAAATAATGCTCCAAACATAATGGGCCCCATTTCTAATGCTCTAGTGTATAATGGGCCCTGTAAATGCTGCTCCAGTGTCTGATGTCCACCTTTGGAATGTTCCAGTGTATGGTGGGCCCCATCTATCATTCTCCAGAGTATAGTGCTCCCCAAAAATTGCTGTCCCAACATTGAAAACAATCAAATAAGTCTCCTCGCTAGGGAATCCCTGTACTAGTCTGGACTCCTCGTCGTTCCCATCTTCCATCTCACTGCACAGTATTTCAACCTTGCAAGTGCTGTGATCCTGAGCAAGCAGGGAGGGCCCACTCATTGGCAACGGCACTGGCACAGGGCCCCTGATAGTACGGTGGTGTGTCTGATGGCGAGTGGGCCGAACCTGCACTTTCATCTGCAGCTTCCTCTTTGTCACCGTGTAAGATGGAACTGTATATGGGAAGGGTAACCTGAGTTTCATCAGGGTCAGATTCAGGCCGTGTAGCGTGCAAGGGGAATGTAGTGGTCTGGGTCAACGTACCAGCAGATTCATCGAGCAGTGGCTGGGAATCAGTGCACTTGTGTCGCCCCCAGGAGTACGGTCGCCACAGTGGCATTACCTTCCTCCTAGGGAGTGTGATGTCATGCTTGGGAGCAACGAAGGATCTCTCTAGCAGGTTAACTGATTGGGCGGCGTTATTCCCATGAGTCATGACCCTCCAAACAGCGTTCATGAAGGCAAAGTGTTTGTTTTACGTGGGCAGTATGGTTGCAAAGCTGAACCTTAAAGGAATGTCCAGTAGGGCACCACCAGGAGTGGAGTCTACGGTTTAATTCGACTCCACCTGGGAAACCTCAACCATGCAAGCTACAGAACAGATGCACACATTGCAAGCTTAATTCCGTTAACGAACGAGACTCCGTCATGCCCCACTGTCCGAGTCTGGCTTACTAGAGGGACACGTGAGGCTCTGGCACATGAGATTGGCCAATAACTGGTGTGTCATGCCCTTACATGTCCGTGGCTGCATGTGCGCTACACTGAAAAGGCCAGCGTTTGTCGCTTACAGGTGCAGATAACCCGCAGAACAACGTTAGTGATGGGGATCTGTGATTACAATTATTACCCGCGAACGATGATTTCCCAGTAAGTGCAGGTCAACCGCAGTTCCGGAATTAGGCCTAACCGTCATTCCTGAAAAAATGAAAAACTTACGTGTGCAAACCACAGGTGCTGTAGCTTGCTTAACAGCTCGCCATCTGTCCTCAGGCCCAGTATGGATTACACGTGATTGCACAAAGGTGAGAAAGGGTACCGTATCCCCGGATAACATGTATGGATAGCATAGTGTACACATTCAAAATATATGTCTATACATCAGGAGGCAGGCTCAGACGGTGTCAGGCCCAGTATGGATTGCACGTGATTGCACAAAGGTGAGAAAGGGTTCCGTATCCCCAGATAACATGTATGGATAGCGTACACATTCAAAATATATGTCTATACCTCAGGAGGCAGGCTCAGACGGTGTCAGGCCCAGTATGGATTGCACGTGATTGCACAAAGGTGAGAAAGGTTCCGTATCCCCAGATAACATGTATGGATAGCGTACACATTCAAAATATATGTCTATACATCAGGAGGCAGGCTCAGACGGTGTCAGGCCCAGTATGGATTGCACGTGATTGCACAAAGGTGAGAAAGGGTTCCGTATCCCCAGATAACATGTATGGATAGCGTACACATTCAAAATATATGTCTATACATCAGGAGGCAGGCTCAGACGGTGTCAGGCCCAGTATGGATTGCACGTGATTGCACAAAGGTGAGAAAGGGTTCCATATCCCCAGATAACATGTATGGATAGCGTACACATTCAAAATATATGTCTATACATCAGGAGGCAGGCTCAGACGGTGTTAGGCCCAGTAGGGATTGCACGTGATTGCACAAAGGTGAGAAAGGGTTCCGTATCCCCAGATAACATGTATGGATAGCGTACACATTCAAAATATATGTCTATACATCAGGAGGCAGGCTCAGATGGTGTCAGGCCCAGTATGGATTGCACGTGATTGCACAAAGGTGAGAAAGGGTTCTGTATCCCCAGATAACATGTATGGATAGCGTACACATTCAAAATATATGTCTATACATCAGGAGGCAGGCTCAGACGGTGTCAGGCCCAGTATGGATTGCACGTGATTGCACAAAGGTCAGAAAGGGTTCCGTATCCCCAGATAACATGTATGGATAGCGTACACATTCAAAATATATGTCTATACCTCAGGAGGCAGGCTCAGACGGTGTCAGGCCCAGTATGGATTGCACGTGATTGCACAAAGGTGAGAAAGGGTTCCCTATCCCCAGATAACATGTATGGATAGCGTACACATTCAAAATATATGTCTATACATCAGGAGGCAGGCTCAGACGGTGTCAGGCCCAGTATGGATTGCACGTGATTGCACAAAGGTGAGAAAGGGTTCCGTATCCCCAGATAACATGTATGGATAGCGTACACATTCAAAATATATGTCTATACATCAGGAGGCAGGCTCAGACGGTGTCAGGCCCAGTATGGTTTGCACGTGATTGCACAAAGGTGAGAAAGGGTTCCGTATCCCCAGATAACATGTATGGATAGCGTACACACTCAAAATATATGTCTATACATCAGGAGGCAGGCTCAGACGGTGTCAGGCCCGGTATGGATTGCACGTGATTGCACAAAGGTGAGAAAGGGTTCCGTATCCCCAGATAACATGTATGGGTAGCGTACACATTCAAAATATATGTCTATACATCAGGAGGCAGGCTCAGACGGTGTCAGGCCCAGTATGGATTGCACGTGATTGCACAAAGGTGAGAAAGGGTTCCGTATCCCCAGATAACATGTATGGATAGCGTACACATTCAAAATATATGTCTATACATCAGGAGGCAGGCTCAGACGGTGTCAGGCCCAGTATGGATTGCACGTGATTGCACAAAGGTGAGAAAGGGTTCCGTATCCCCAGATAACATGTATGGATAGCGTACACATTCAAAATATATGTCTATACATCAGGAGGCAGGCTCAAACGGTGTCAGGCCCAGTATGGATTTGACGGCCCAGACTACACAGCGGAGGAGCAGGGAGAGGTAAAGATTGCAAATGCTGGGGCCCTGCCCAAGCAAGGGGGGCCCACTCGTGGGTGTCGGTACTGGCACTGGGCCCCTCATAGTACGGCGGTGTGTCTGACGGCGGTTCTGCACCACCACCGTCAGAGACACTTGATTGCACTATGAGGGACCCTGTGCCAGTGCCCGCGCCCAAGAGTCGGCCTACCCACCTGTCCAGGGCAACGGCACTCGCACGGTGTCGTGCGCTAGGTGGTGACCCCGGCCATGGGGGGGGGAGGCAGCACAGTTAGGGAGTTTTAGAAAGTGGCATATGTTGATGTTGGACATTCAGCTGATACAAAAGGTGAAATAGGTCAAGTCCCAGGAAGAGGTGGACCAAAGCAAGCCATTTTTCTGTCACCCTATGTGTCATCAGGGGAAGGTGGGACAAAATCCTTGGAAACCCATGCGTGGTTCATTTTAATGAAGGTTAGATCATCCACATTTTGGGTTGACAGACGGGTCCTTTTTTCGGTCAGGATTGATCCAGCTGCACTGAAGACTCTTTCCGATAGCAAATTTGCAGCTGGGCAAGCGAGCTCCTGTAAGGCATATTGTGCCAATTCAGGCCAGGTGTCCAGTTTAGCGGCCCAATAGTCAAAGGGGAATGACCTGTGTGGGAGAACATCGATATGGGAGGAAAAGTAGTTTGTAACCATAGTTGACAACTGCTGTCTCCTGTCACTTTCCATCGATGCAGTATTACCAGTTGTGTGAGCGGTACTTGAAAAATCAGTCCACAACATTGTCATGAAACCCCTGTCTCCAACGCCACTTCTGCTGTGTGCACCACGAACACCTCTGCCAAGCTGACCCTGGCCCGTACGGCTCGTGTGAGAACCATCAACGCTGCTGTGTACTGGGAATGCCTCAAGCAACCGATTTACCAGAGTTGCTTGTTTATTAGCCAATATTAGGTCAAGGTTCTCCTGTGGCATGATGTTTTGTAATTTGCCTTTATAGCGTGGATCCAGGATGTTGGCCAACCAGTAGTCGTCATCGTTCATCATTTTGGCAATGCGGGGGTCCCTTTTTAGGATCTGCAAGGCATAATCTGACATGTGGGCCAATGTTCCCGGTGTCAATGATGCACTGCGAGTGCTGGTTGGAGGAGCACTTTCTGGCAAATCCACATCCCTCCAGTCACGCACAAACCCTGTACCAGACCTTGCCACGCCAACATTTTCACTTGCCCCACGAGATGCATCCTCCTCCCCTAAGTAATCATCCCCATCATCCTCCTCCTCCTCCTCCTCTTCTTCCTCCACCTCGTCCAGGAGAGGTCCCTGAGCAGACAATGGCTGAATGTCATCAAGGATTCCCTCCTCCTCTTCCTCCTCATCAACATTGGCTGCAGAAGCCTGCTCCTTAAGGTGCGTCAAAGTTTGCATGAGCAGACGCATAAGTGGGATGCTCATGCTTAGGATGGCGTCGTCTGCGCTTACCAGCCGTGTGCATTCCTCAAAACACTGAAGGACTTTACAGAGGTCTTTCAGCTTCGACCACTGCACACCGGTCAACTCCATGTCTGCTCTCAAAGTGCCTGGCCCTGTATCCTCCCACAAATGCATTATGGCCTGCCTCTGCTCGCACAGCCGCTCCACCATGTGCAGGGTGGAGTTCCACCTTGTTGCAATGTCGATAATGAGGCGGTGGTTGGGAAGGTGGAGCAATCGCTGCAGCTTCTGCATACGAACGGAGTGTACAGGCGACCGGCGGATGTGCGCGCACAGTCTTTGCACCTTCTGGAGCAGGGCTGTTAACTCTGGATAATTTTTGAGGAAGCACTGCACCACCAGGTTCAAGGTGTGAGCCAAGCAAGGTATGTGTCTGAGTTTTGAAAGGGCTATGGCTGCCACAAAATTACGGCCGTTATCACTAACTACCTTGCCTGCCTCAAGATGTACACTGCCCAGCCATGACTCAGTTTGTCGCTTCAAGTACTCGGCCAGCACCTCGGCGGTGTGTCTGTCGCCCAAACACATCATCTGCAACACAGCCTGCTGACGCTTTCCACTAGCTGCTCGATAGGGGGACACCTCGTGTGCAACAGCGGCAGCTGCAGATGGAGTGCTCGTACGACTGCGCTCTGTGGACGAGCTTTCGCTTCTGGAGGAGGAGGAGGAGGAGGGTCGAACGCCTACAGCCAACTGTTTACTATACCATGGGCTAGGCAGCACTGTCCCACCACCGCTGTCCCCTGTGGACCCTGCATCCATCACATTAACCCAGTGCGCAGTGATGGACACGTAACGGCCCTGGCCATGGCGACTGGACCATGCATCAGTTGTGAGGTGCACCCTTCCGCTCACTGACTGCTTGAGTGCATGGACAATGCGGTCTTTCACATGATGGTGGAGGGCTGGGATGGCTTTGCGAGAGAAGAAGTGGCGACTGGGTAGGTCATAGCGTGGTACTGCATAGGCCATGAGTTCGCGGAAAGCTGCGCTTTCCACCAACCGAAAGGGCATCATCTCAAACGAGATTAGTTTGGCAATGTGGGCGTTCAAACCCAGTGTACCCGGATGAGAGTCTGAGTACTTTCTTGACCTACTCATAGTGTCTGGGAGGGTGAGCTGGACTTGAGAGCTGCATATGGTGGAAGTAGCGGTGGACAGGGCGGACTGAGAGAGGGTTGATGATGGTGATGGAGTTGGTGTTCTTTCTGATGGCCTAGAATCAGTCTTTCGTTGATATAACAGTGGGATTCCCTGACTGCTGTGGCCTTGCAACGACACCTCAACATTTGCTGCTGTGCTAACCGGTGGGCTTACAGTGGGGGAAACAATGTAGCGTTGCTGACTACCTTCGTTGTGATCAGTTGCACATGTGGCACTTGAGGTTTGGTGTTGTGTCCACGCTTGCAAGTGCATGCTGGTTAAATGTCTAAGCATGCAGCTGGTATTCAAATTTTTCAGATTTTTCCCTCGGCTAAAGGTCTTTGCGCACTTCTTACAGATAACCTTGGCCTGATCATGAGGATTTTGTTCAAAAAAGTGCCACACTGCACTCTTCCTACTTTGGCAGACATTTTGCGGCCTAGCACGCTGTGATGTTTTGACCCTCTGGACAAGCTGTCCAGCAACTCTTTTGATTTTTGGAACCTGTCTTTGGAGTGCTCAGGGCCTGCCGGATAACAGCTGTTGCGATGTCGATGTCTGCTGTGGATGCTCCTCATCTTAGCTATTGGAAGCAGCACCCTCTTCCCCCAATGGATGCCAATCTGGGTCAACAACTGGGTCATCCATCACCTCCTCTTCAATGTCATGTGCACCTTCCTCTGTGTCACCGTGTATGGTGGTATAGTGTGCGGGAAGGGGCACCTGAGTCTCATCAGGGTCAGAATCTGGCTCTGTACACTGCGAGGACAATGTAGTGCTCTGAGTGAATGTACCAGCAGAATCATCCATCAGCGGCTGTGCATCAGTGCACTCCATGTCAGATTCATCTTGGCCTGGGTAATTCACCATTTCACTTGATAATCCAGGCATGGTATGTGAAAACAGCTCCATGGAGTAATCAGTAGTATGGCCTGCGTCATCCTTCAATCTTGGTTGGTGTGAAGGACACAAGGAAAGGTGTGGTTCATGAACATGAGCCTCCAATGACGACTCAGTGCTTTTACTTTTTACAACTGAAGAAGAGGAGGCGATAGAGCTGGAGGCTGAGTCAGCAATGTAAGACAAAACTTTTTCCTGATGCTCTGGCTTTAAAAGCGGTTTGCCAACTCCTAGAAAACTAAGCCTTCGTAGCCTTATGGAGCCAGACGATGACGCAGGCTCAACACCTCCTGCATTCGATCCTATTTTGCTCTTGCCACTACCATCAGATCCACCACCAACACCATCATTACCAGCTGGCAACCCCCGCCCAATTCCACGGCCTCTT
This sequence comes from Dendrobates tinctorius, assembly GCF_039654945.1. NCBI lineage: Eukaryota > Metazoa > Chordata > Amphibia > Anura > Dendrobatidae > Dendrobates > Dendrobates tinctorius. Next base: position 8,580,458 of record NW_027361939.1, on the reverse strand, counting down.
CCACCAGCCTTCCTCATTTTTGGTAAAAATGTAGACAAAATCCAACAAACTATATAGTAATGTAAAACAAGGTACAAGCTGTCTATAGGACAGGGGAGATTTTGAATTTCTTCTCACACTAGTGGACACTGGAAACTTTTGGATTGTGTGAGGCCCAATGAATATCTGAGCGCTATGTGACAGGCTCGATGGCACTGCTGTGACCAAAGTGACTAGAGGATAAGTGAGATTTTGAATTTCTTCTCCCACTTGTGGACACTGGACACTTTTGGATTGTGTGAGGCCCAATGAATATCTGAGCGCTATGTGACAGGCTCGATGGCACTGCTGTGACCAAAGTGACTAGAGGATAAGTGAGATTTTGAATTTCTTCTCACACTAGTGGACACTGGACACTTTTGGATTGTGTGAGGCCCAATGAATATCTGAGCGCTATGTGACAGGCTCGATGGCACTGCTGTGAGCAAAGTGACTAGAGGATAAGTGAGATTTTGAATTTCTTCTCACACTAGTGGACACTGGACACTTTTGGATTGTGTGAGGCCCAATGAATATCTGAGCGCTATGTGACAGGCTCGATGGCACTGCTGTGACCAAAGTGACTAGAGGATAAGTAAGATTTTGAATTTCTTCTCACACTTGTGGACACTGGACACTTTTGGATTGTGTGAGGCCCAATGAATATCTGAGCGCTATGTGACAGGCTCGATGGCACTGCTGTGACCAAAGTGACTAGAGGATAAGTGAGATTTTGAATTTCTTCCCACACTAGTGGACACTGGACACTTTTGGATTGTGTGAGGCCCAATGAATATCTGAGTGCTATTTGACAGGCTCGATGGCACAGCTGTGACCAAAGTGACTAGAGGATAAGTGAGATTTTGAATTTCAGCAGACACTTGTGGACACTGGACACTTTTGGATTGTGTGAGGCCCAATGAATATCTGAGCGCTATGTGACAGGCTCGATGGCACTGCTGTGACCAAAGTGACTAGAGGATAAGTGAGATTTTGAATTTCTTCTCACACTAGTGGACACTGGACACTTTTGGATTGTGTGAGGCCCAATGAATATCTGAGCGCTATGTGACAGGCTCGATGGCACTGCTGTGACCAAAGTGAGTAGAGGATAAGTGAGATTTTGAATTTCTTCTCACACTAGTGGACACTGGACACTTTTGGATTGTGTGAGGCTCAATGAATATCTGGGCGCTATGTGACAGGCTCGATGGCACAGCTGTGACCAAAGTGACTAGAGGATAAGTGAGATTTTGAATTTCAGCAGACACTTGTGGACACTGGACACTTTTGGATTGTGTGAGGCCCAAAGAATATCTGAGCGCTATGTGACAGGCTCGATGGCACTGCTGTGACCAAAGTGACTAGAGGATAATTGAGATTTTGAATTTCTTCTCACACTAGTGGACACTGGACACTTTTGGATTGTGTGAGGCCCCATGAATATCTGAGCGCTATGTGACAGGCTCGATGGCACTGCTGTGACCAAAGTGACTAGAGAATAAGTGAGATTTTGAATTTCTTCTCACACTTGTGGACACTGGACACTTTTGGATTGTGTGAGGCCCAATGAATATCTGAGCGCTATGTGACAGGCTCGATGGCACTGCTGTGACCAAAGTGACTAGAGGATAAGTGACATTTTGAATTTCTTCTCACACTAGTGGACACTGGACACTTTTGGATTGTGTGAGGCCCAATGAATATTTGAGCGCTATGTGACAGGCTCGATGGCACTGCTGTGACCAAAGTGACTAGAGGATAAGTGAGATTTTGAATTTCAGCAGACACTTGTGGACACTGGACACTTTTGGATTGTGTGAGGCCCAATGAATATCTGAGCGCTATGTGATAGGCTCGATGGCACTGCTGTGACCAAAGTGACTAGAGGATAAGTGAGATTTTGAATTTCTTCTCACACTAGTGGACACTGGACACTTTTGGATTGTGTGAGGCCCAATGAATATCTGAGCGCTATGTGACAGGCTCGATGGCACTGCTGTGAGCAAAGTAACTAGAGGATAAGTGAGATTTTGAATTTCTTCTCACACTAGTGGACACTGGACACTTTTGGATTGTGTGAGGCCCAATGAATATCTGAGCGCTATGTGACAGGCTCGATGGCACAGCTGTGACCAAAGTGACTAGAGGATAAGTGAGATTTTGAATTTCAGCAGACACTTGTGGACACTGGACACTTTTGGATTGTGTGAGGCCCAATGAATATCTGAGCGCTATGTGACAGGCTCGATGGCACTGCTGTGACCAAAGTGACTAGAGGATAAGTGAGATTTTGAATTTCTTCTCACACTAGTGGACACTGGACACTTTTGGATTGTGTGAGGCCCAATGAATATCTGAGTGCTATGTGACAGGCTCGATAGCACTGCTGTGAGCAAAGTGACTAGAGGATAAGTGAGATTTTGAATTTCTTCTCACACTAGTGGACACTGGACACTTTTGGATTGTGTGAGGCCCAATGAATATCTGAGCGCTATGTGACAGGCTCGATGGCAAAGCTGTGACCAAAGTGACTAAAGGATAAGTGAGATTTTGAATTTCAGCAGACACTTGTGGACACTGGACACTTTTGGATTGTGTGAGGCCCATTGAATATCTGAGCGCTATGTGACAGGCTCGATGGCACTGCTGTGACCAAAGTGACTAGCGGATAAGTGAGATTTTGAATTTCTTCTCACACTAGTGGACACTGGACACTTTTGGATTGTGTGAGGCCCAATGAATATCTGAGCGCTATGTGACAGGCTCGATGGCACTGCTGTGAGCAAAGTGACTAGAGGATAAGTGAGATTTTGAATTTCTTCTCACACTAGTGGACACTGGACACTTTTGGATTGTGTGAGGCCCAATGAATATCTGAGCGCTATGTGACAGGCTCGATGGCACAGCTGTGACCAAAGTCACTAGAGGATAAGTGAGATTTTGAATTTCAGCAGACACTTGTGGACAATGGACACTTTTGGATTGTGTGAGGCCCAATGAATATCTGAGCGCTATGTGACAGGCTTGATGGCACTGCTGTGACCAAAGTGACTAGAGGATAAGTGAGATTTTGAATTTCAGCAGACACTTGTGGACACTGGACACTTTTGGATTGTGTGAGGCTCAATGAATATCTGAGCGCTATGTGACAGGCTCGATGGCACAGCTGTGACCAAAGTGACTAGAGGATAAGTGAGATTTTGAATTTCAGCAGACACTTGTGGACACTGGACACTTTTGGATTGTGTGAGGCCCAATGAATATCTGAGCGCTATGTGACAGGCTCGATGGCACTGCTGTGACCAAAGTGACTAGAGGATAAGTGAGATTTTGAATTTCTTCTCACACTAGTGGACACTGGACACTTTTGGATTGTGTGAGGCCCAATGAATATCTGAGCGCTATGTGACAGGCTCGATGGCACTGCTGTGACCAAAGTGACTAGAGAATAAGTGAGATTTTGAATTTCTTCTCACACTTGTGGTCACTGGACACTTTTGGATTGTGTGAGGCCCAATGAATATCTGAGCGCTATGTGACAGGCTCGATGGCACTGCTGTGACCAAAGTGACTAGAGGATAAGTGAGATTTTGAATTTCTTCTCACACTAGTGGACACTGGACACTTTTGGATTGTGTGAAGCCCAATGAATATTTGAGCGCTATGTGACAGGCTCGATGGCACTGCTGTGACCAAAGTGACTAGAGGATAAGTGAGATTTTGAATTTCTTCTCACACTTGTGGACACTGGACACTTTTGGATTGTGTGAGGCCCAATGAATATCTGAGCGCTATGTGACAGGCTCGATGGCACTGCTGTGACCAAAGTGACTAGAGGATAAGTGAGATTTTGAATTTCTTCTCACACTAGTGGACACTGGACACTTTTGGATTGTGTGAGGCCCAATGAATATCTGAGTGCTATGTGACAGGCTCCATGCCACAGCTGTGACCAAAGTGACTAGAGGATAAGTGAGATTTTGAATTTCAGCAGACACTTGTGGACACTGGACACTTTTGGATTGTGTGAGGCCCAATGAATATCTGAGCGCTATGTGACAGGCTCGATGGCACTGCTGTGACCAAAGTGACTAGAGGATAAGTGAGATTTTGAATTTCTTCTCACACTAGTGGACACTGGACACTTTTGGATTGTGTGAGGCCCAATGAATATCTGAGCGCTATGTGACAGGCTCGATGGCACTGCTGTGAGCAAAGTGACTAGAGGATAAGTGAGATTTTGAATTTCTTCTCACACTAGTGTACACTGGACACTTTTGGATTGTCTGAGGCCCAATGAATATCTGAGCGCTATGTGACAGGCTCGATGGCACAGCTGTGACCAAAGTGACTAAAGGATAAGTGAGATTTTGAATTTCAGCAGACACTTGTGGACACTGGACACTTTTGGATTGTGTGAGGCCCAATGAATATCTGAGCGCTATGTGACAGGCTCGATGGCACTGCTGTGACCAAAGTGACTAGAGGATAAGTGAGATTTTGAATTTCTTCTCACACTAGTGGACACTGGACACTTTTGGATTGTGTGAGGCCCAATGAATATCTGAGCGCTATGTGACAGGCTCGATGGCACTGCTGTGAGCAAAGTGACTAGAGGATAAGTGAGATTTTGAATTTCTTCTCACACTAGTGGACACTGGACACTTTTAGATTGTGTGAGGCCCAATGAATATCTGAGCGCTATGTGACAGGCTCGATGGCACAGCTGTGACCAAAGTGACTAGAGGATAAGTGAGATTTTGAAATTCTGCAGACACTTGTGGACACTGGACACTTTTGGATTGTGTGAGGCCCACTGATATCTGAGCGCTATGTTACAGGCTCGATGGCACAGCTGTGACAAAAGTGACTAGAGGATAAGGGAGATTGGATTGCTTTTAAAAAAGCAGTTTGCAGAGCAGTGGGTAAACAGCAATGCCAGCCTGTCAGGAAGCCTTAAAAGGCAGCCCAACAACCAACACAACTGATTCACCACAATATAGCCTCCCCTTGCACTGCACACACAGTGACTGGTGTGTTGTGCAGGCCAAATCGCTAGCAGCAGAAGCAGTTTTTTGGTCTTCTTCCCTGCCTAACGCTCTCCCTACAGAATCAGCAGCAACCTCTCCCTATACTGAGATCGGCAGAAGTAAGATGGCGGTCGGCGTGCACGCCCTTTTATACCCCCTGTGACGCCCACCAAAGCAAGCCAGTCACTTGCATGCCCTTCTGAAAGATGGTGGTGACCCGTGCCTATGTCATCACGTTGCCCACAGTGTCCGTGGATCCTGATTGGCTGAAAAAGAGCGCAAAACAAACTTTTGAAACGCGACTTTGGCGCGTAAGTCGCCGACCACGTGGCCGACCTCATCCTAGGGTCGGGTTTTGTTTCATGAAACCCAACTTTGCCAAAAGTCGGCGACTTTTGAAATTTTTCGACCCGTTTCGCTCAACTCTACTTGGCAGCTCTCTTTCGGAAGTGTTTGTCAGAAGCCGTAAGAGATACTATGGTGAGATTTCCTGTTCCCTCTGGTCTTGATGATTCTATGTCATTAGCCATTCAGGTTGATCGGCGTTTGCGTAAACGCAGGACTGCACGAGAGATGTTGCCACCTGTTGAACAAGTGTCTGAACCTATGCAATGTGATAGAGTTTTGTCGAGGGAGCAACGTCAGGAGTTCAGAAGGCGTAATAAGCTGTGTTTTTTTTGGTGGAGATGCCTTGCATATTAATTCTGTCTGTCCTTAACGAGAGAAACGTTTTGCACACACGTTTTCTGTGGGTGGTGTTCAACCTAAGTTTCTTCTGGCAATTACTCTGATCTGCTCCCTGTCCACATTTTCCGCCAAGGCTTTTGTGGATTCGGGAGCAGCCCTGAACCTAATGGACTTGGATTTTGCTAAACGTTGTGGATTTCCGATGACACCTCTGCGGACGCCTATCCCTTTGAGGGGGATTGATGCTACTCCTTTGGCAAAAAATAAACCTCAGTTTTGGACCCAGGTGGTAATGCGGGTCGCCCCAGACCATCAAGAAAATTGCAGATTTTTGGTGTTGCATAATTTGCATGATACCATTGTTCTGGGGTTTCCCTGGTTGCAAATTCATAATCCAGTTTTGGATTGGAAATCTGTGTCTGTGGTGAGTTGGGGTTGTCGGTGTGCCCCTAGTGAGGCTCCGGTTTTTTCCACCTCTCCTCAGTCGCATGATGTTCCTGACTATTTGGCGGACTTTTATGATGTATTTAGTGAGAATGGGTCTGCGTCCTTGCCTCCTCATAGGAGTTATGACTGTGCAATTGAACTAAGCCCGGGGTGTAAATTTCCCAAGGGTCGGCTCTTCAATTTATCTGTACCCGAGCACGAGGCTATGCGGTCCTATATTAAGGAGGCGTTGGAGAAGGGTCATATTAGACCATCCTCTTCACCCTTAGGTGCCATTTTTTTTTTCGTGGCCAAAAAGGATGGTTCATTAAGGCCTTGTATTGATTATCGTGCCCTCAACAAAATTACTGTTAAATATCAGTATCCGTTACCCCTGATTTCTGATCTATTCTCCAGAGTCAAAGGTGCTTGCTGGTTTACCAAGCTTGACCTCAGGGGGGCGTATAATCTTATCCGCATTAAGCATGGGGATGAATGGAAGACGGTGTTTAATACTCCGGAGGGACATTTTGAGTACCTGGTGATGCCTTTTGGGCTCACTAATGCCCCTTCTGTCTTCCAGTGCTTCATGAACGACATTTTCTGGGACTTTGTGGATAAATTTTTGATTATCTATCTGGATGATATTTTGATCTTCTCCAAGGATTGGGATTCTCATGTGGAACATGTTCGGACTGTGTTCCGGATCTTGAGGGAGAATTCCCTGTATGTCAAAGGATCGAAATGCCTTTTTGGGGTACAGAGGATTTCATTTTTGGGATTTATTTTGTCTCCGTCAACTATTGAAATGGACCCGGCCAAGGTACAGGCCATTTATGATTGGGTTCAGCCCACTTCTTTGAAGGCCATCCAGAAGTTTTTGGGTTTTGCTAATTTTTATCGGAAATTTATAGCAAAATTTTCTAGGATTGCCAAGCCAATGACTGATCTGACTAAGAAGGGTGCTGATGTGTTGAATTGGTCTCCGGAGGCTGTTTCTTCCTTTCAGGAGCTGAAGCGAAGATTCACTTCTGCCCCAGTTTTGCGGCAACCTGATGTCTCACTCCCATTCCAGGTAGAGGTGGATGCTTCTGAGATTGGTGCAGGAGCTGTTTTGTCCCAAAAGGATCCTGTAACATCTAAAATGAATCCCTGTGCTTTCTTTTCCCGAAAGTTCTCTCCATCTGAACGTAACTATGATGTGGGGAATCGGGAACTGTTAGCCATGAAATGGGCATTTGAGGAGTGGAGACATTGGTTGGAGGGAGCTAAACATCAAGCCGTGGTCCTCACTGACCACAAGAATTTGATTTACCTGGAGTCGGCCAAACGCTTGAACCCTAGACAGGCTAGGTGGACCTTGTTTTTTACACGTTTTGATTTTGTGGTCTCTTTTCTTCCTGGCACTAAGAATGTCAAGGCTGACGCGCTCTCTAGGAGCTTCTTTGCTGATTCTCCTGTGGTGACCAAGCCTGCTACCATCTTAGGCGAAGGGGTAGTTCTTTCTGCCATCTCGCCTGATTTGAGACGTGCTCTGGAAGAGATCCAGGAGGACAAACCTGAGCGTTGTCCCAGTGGAAAGTTGTATGTTCCTGAACAGTGGAAGAAGACAGTGATGTCTGAAGTTCATTGCTCTGCATTGGCTGGTCATCCAGGTAATTTTGGTACTAGAGATCTGATGAGTCGTTCTTTTTGGTGGCCCGCCTTGTCTCGTGATGTCAGGAATTTTGTGCAGTCCTGTGGGACTTGCTCCCGGTCTAAACCTTGTTCTCGCTCTAGTGGGTTGTTGATGCCTTTGCCGGTCCCCAGGAGGCCATGGACCCATATTTCAATGGGTTTCATCTCTGAGATGCCTGTCTCTCAGAGAATGACTTTTATTTGGGTGATTTGTGATAGGTTCTCTAAGATGGTTGATCTTGTACCACTCCCTAAGTTGCCATCTTCCTCTGAGTTGGTGCCCCTGTTTTTTCAACAGGTGGTTCGCTTGCACGGGATTCCTGAGAACATTGTATCTGACAGAGGAGTTCAGTTTGTATCTAGATTTTGGAGGACTTTCTGTTCCAAGCTGGGAATTCAGTTGTCCTTCTCCTCTGCTTTTCACCCTCAGACCAATGGGCAGACGGAGAGAACAAACCAGACCTTGGAGTCGTATTTGAGATGTTTTATTTCCGCTGATCAGGATGATTGGGTTTCATTTTTGCCCTTGGCCGAATTTGCTTTCAATAATAGAGCTAGTTCTGCCACTTTGATGTCACCTTTTTTTGTAACTTTGGGTTTCATCCTCGATTTTCTTCAGGGCAGGTGGAGCCTTCTGCCTGCCCAGGTGTTGACACTGTGGTGGAGAGAATGCACCAGATCTGGGACCAAGTGGTGGATAAGTTATCTCTCTCTCAGGAAAAGGCCCAGCGGTTTTACAACCGACATAGGACCATTGGTCCCCAGTTTAAGGTTGGTGATATGGTTTGGTTATCATCAAAAAATATCGCTATGAAGGTGGCTTCTCCTAAGTTTAAGACTAGATTTATTGGACCTTACAAGATTTTGGAGATTATTAATCCGGTCTCTTTTCGGTTGGCTCTTCCTGTCACATTTAAAATCCATAATGTGTTCCATAAGTCCTTGTTGAAGAGGTTTGTTGAACCAGTTGTTCCTGGGGTGGCACCTCCGGACCCTGTATTGGTTGAAGGTAACATGTAATATGAGGTAGAGAAGATACTGGATTCCCGTCTGGCTAGACAGAGACTCCAGTATTTGGTTAAGTGGAAGGGTTATGTCAGGAGGATAATTCCTGGGTCTCTGCCTCTGATATTCATGCCAAAAGATTGGTGCGTGCCTTTCATTGGGCTCACCCTGATCGCCCTGGTGGTGTGGATGAGGGTTTGGTGACCCCTCCTCAAGGGGGAGGTACTGTTGTGAGTTCATTTTCCCCTTCACCATTGAGGTCTGATGAACTCCCTCTTCTGGTGAAGGAAGGTAGTGAGGCTGATTACCAAGCACCTGAGCAGGATGATGATGACTGGGTGACTGGAATTGCTGACTGGATATAAGGCAGCCAACGCCCTTCTGCCTTGCTGGTGATTTCTCAGAGGGATTCTAGGAGACCAGTCTGATTCCTGCTCCTCAAAAGCTAAGTTTTCTGCTCTGCTTTTTGCATTTGTGTTTTGGTTTTGTTTTTCCTTGTTTTTCTGGATTTCTGCCATTCCCTGCTGGGGTGAGCTGAATTCCTTTTTGCTCTGTCTTCAGAAAATACCTGAGTACTGATACAGTCTTTTTGAAGCCTAGCGTCTTCAGGGCTTTTTTCCCTATCAGTCTGTTGGCTCTTGTTTTGATAGGGTTTTGGCGGATTGCAGACAGCAGCTTTTCTATCCTGTTCTATTTAGTTAGCTTGGGCCCCATCATTTGCTCAGCCTATCTTTCTATCTGTGTGAGTGTTTTTTCATCTTGCTTCACCGTCATTATATGTTGGGGGCTGCCTATTGCTTTGGGGTCTGCTCTGGGGCAGTTTAGATTTCCCTTTCTGTCTTTAGGCTATGTAGTTCTCTGGCTGTGATCGAGGGGTCTAGGGCACCGTAGGAACCCCCCACGGCTACTGCTAGTTGTTGTTGATAGGTTCAGGGGTCTGCAATCCGATAGCTGCCAACTTCTCTGGTTTTCTGGATTTAGCTGGTATTTCTGTTTTTGCCTCCTACGGTGACTCATTCATAACATAACGCCAAATTTCACTGAAGCAATCGTCTCCTGCAAAAAAGCAAAAATAAAAAATAGCCATATCCCTCACCTGTCCCTCGTTCTATCCCAAGCCATAATCCTTGTCTGGAGATAAACAGTTTTCAACCTGGATGGAGTCAAGATGCAACTGTCCAGGTTGTGAAACACTGTGGAATGAGCTGCTGCTAACGCAGCCCTCAGTGTCTATCAGTGACATCATTGAGTTTACTGCAGTTTACTGAGGCTGCATTTCCAGCTGAGCCACTGAACTATGTTGATCTTGGTGAGATCGCCACTTGCACAGTGAGAAAAAGTCTCACAGTGCAGCGCTGAGTTCCCCACAGTTCACTGTGAGAAATTTCTGCAGTGAGCTGCAATGAACTCAGCTCTGCATCATGAAATTTCTGACGGGAAACTGAGGTGAACTCAACGCTGCTCTGTGAGACTTTTTCTCACTGTGCTAGCGGTGATCTCACCGAGGTCACCGCAGTTCAGAGGCCCAACTGGGAACACAGTTTAAGTGACCTGCGGTAACCTCGATGACAGCACCACTAGTCACTGAGGATGCACTCGAAGCAGCTCATTCCCCAATGGTTCTCAGGCGGGATGGTTGAATCTAGACATCGTCCAGGTTGAAAACTGTTTATCCCTAGACATGGATTACAGCGTTGGACAGAATAACGGACAGGTGATGGATAGGGTTGTTTTTATTTATTTATTTTTTTACTGGAGACCATTGCTTCAGTGGAATTTGACGTTAGGTGAGTATTTTGTTTTTTATTATATTATGTTTTTAACAGGAGACAAAGGCTTCAGTGGAATTGGGTAAAGTTGAGCGACTTTTGGTTTTTTAGGGTCGAGTTTCGTTTCGTGAAACCCGACTTTTCCAAAAGTCGGGTCGAGCAAGATCGGCCGATTATAGGGAAAAGTCGGGGTCGTCCGGAAACACGAAACCCAATGTAAGTCAATGGGGAATAAAAGTCGGCAGTGAGTGGAGGACAGGAAACACACCTACAGTGCTCATTTGAATGCCAAAAGCATCAATTCTTCTTACTTAAGCTTGTCAACCTTAATTAACTTCATAATACAAGTTACGCACTGAAAAATGGGGGTTATTTGGCTAAAGTTGTGGGGGGTAGGGCTGGCTCCAGGTTTTCATGTGCCCTGGGTGAAAGAGCGCCCCTTTAACACATACCACAACTCATCATGCTCCGATACGGCAGAGAAATAGCGGTATAGTACAATGAAAAATACTTCACTTTTTACATCTCATGACGAGGTCCATCTATTTCTCCATACAGAATCATTGGTCCCATATAATGTTTGAAACAGTATATGATGAGCTCCACATAATGCTACAGTATATGTTGGTCCCCATGGATGAAGCTCCACTGTCTTATGGGCCCAAAAAATGCTCAAAACATAATGGGCCCCATTTCTAATGCTCTAGTGTATAATGGGCCCTGTAAATGCTGCTCCAGTGTCTGATGTCCACCTTTGGAATGTTCCAGTGTATGGTGGGCCCCATCTATCATTCTCCAGAGTATAGTGCTCCCCAAAAATTGCTGTCCCAACATTGAAAACAATCAAATAAGTCTCCTCACTATGGAATCCCTGTACTAGTCTGGACTCCTCGTCGTCCCCATCTTCCATCTCACTGCACAGTATTTCAACCTTGCAAGTGCTGTGATCCTGAGCAAGCAGGGGGGGCCCACTCGCTGGCGACGGCACTGGCACAGGGCCCCTGATAGTACGGTGGTGTGTCTGATGGCGGGTGGGCCGAACCTGCACTTTCATCTGCAGCTTCCTCTTTGTCACCGTGTAAGATGGAACTGTATATGGGAAGGGTAACCTGAGTTTCATCAGGGTCAGATTCAGGCCATGTAGCGTGCGAGGGGAATGTAGTGGTCTGGGTCAATGTACCAGCAGATTCATCGAGCAGTGGCTGGGCATCAGTGCACTTGTGTCGCTCCCAGGAGTACGGTCGCCACTGTGGCATTACCTTCCTCCTAGGGAGTGTGATGTCATGCTTGGGAGCAACGAAGGATCTCTCTAGCAGGTTAACTGATTGGGCGGCGTTTTTCCCAAGAGTCATGACCCTCCAAACAGCGTTCATGAAGGCAAAGTGTTTGTTTTACGTGGGCAGTATGGTTGCAAAGCTGAACCTTAAAGGAATGTCCAGAAGGGCACCACCAGGAGTGGAGCCTACAGTTAAATTCGACTCCACCTGGGAAACCTCAACCATTCCAGCTACAGAACAGATGCACACATTGCAAGCTTAATTCCGTTAACGAACGAGACTCCGTCATGCCCCGCGGTCCGAGTACGGCTTACTAGAGGGACACGTGAGGCTCTGGCACATGAGATTTGCCAAAAACTGGTGTGTCATGCCCTTACATGTCCGTGGCTGCATGTGCGCTACACTGAAAAGGCCAGCGTTTGTCGCTTACAGGTGCAGATAACCCGCTGAACAACGTTAGTGATGGAGATCACTGATTACTAGTGTTGAGCATTCCGATAGCGCAAGTATCGGGTATCGGCCGATATTAGCGGTATCGGAATTCCGATACTTAGTTCCGATACTTTTGTCATATCGGATTCCGGAATCGGAATCGGAATCGGAAGTTCCCATCATGCTATGAGCCTGCTTGCTTTGATTAAGCCAATGGGAATCCTCCGAAGTGTGGGCACATCCTGTTAGGCATGTAGGCATGTTAACTATTGGCATGGCTGTGATTGGCTGCCGAAATGATGTCATGATGCACTATAAAAGCCACCGCAGCCGCCATTTCTGGTCACTCTGCTGTGAATTCAGTTAGGGACAGGCTGCTGTAGAAGACTGTGAGGGACAGTTAGAAATAGCGATTCCACCAAACATCTAGTGCTTTACCCAGGCTACATAAACCACCACTGTAGCCTTCTTTGCCCTAGCAGCAGTGTTCACAGCTGTCTGCAAGGGCTGTGTGAGTGCAGCTCACGCTGTGGAGTGGGTCCTGCAGCCACGTCAGGCTGTAGGCCACCCAGTGTGATCACTGCTGCCTCATACATCTTTTATTTTTTGAGCTGCATTTTTTACATAATTTCAATCTAGTGTGCTTCCATCCGTATCCATATACGTTGGTTGCAAACACTAGTAGTAGACAGCGGAGCCTTTCTGCAGCCTTTCAGTGCTAGTGTCCACTTTGCTGCACTGTTCACGGCTGTCTGAGAGGTCTCTGACTGTGTGTGAGTGCAGCTCATGCTGAGTAGTGTGTCCTGCAGCTACGTCTGGCTGTAGGACGCTCAGCGTGCGTCAGTGCCTCACACATATTTTTATTTGAGTGCAGCTCATTTTTTCTTCTATTAGTGTGCATCCATCCGTCTCCATCTACGGTGGTTGCAAACACTATATAGGAGTACACAGCGGAGCCTTTCTGCAGCCTGTCAGTGCCAGTGCCCACTTAGCTGCACTGTTGACGGCTGTCTGAGAGGCCTCTGACTGTGTGTGAGTGCAGCTCACGCTGAGTAGAGTGTCCTGCAGCTACGTCTGGTTGTAGGACGCTCAACGTGCGTCACTGCCTCACACATATTTGTCTTTGAGTGCAGCTCATTTTTTCTTCTCCTATTAGTGTGCATCCATCCGTATCCATCAACATTGGTTGGTTGCAAACACTATATAGGAGTAGATAGAGGAGCCTTTTTTTCTGCCTTGTGCCCTGCCGGCGCAGCCAGATTAGTATTACCCAATTTTTTTGGAGCCTCATCTTTTGCATTGTAGGTTACCTGCCTGCATTGTAATAGCTCCAAAAAGTTGGTGATACTATAAGTTTCAATTCTTTGTTCACATACTTTGAGTTTGTTTCCAACAAAGAAACCACAAAAAAAGTTCACCAAACACTACATTTGGAACTTGTGTAGGCCACATCAGCTCCTATTAAAGTCTAGTCCACACACACACACTTCATAAAATTAGTGTTTCTTGTACCTGTAACCAGCTGTTCAGGAATAAGCACACTAAGGCCCCCCTTTGTACTTTTTTGCCTATCTTAAGCAGTCTTGCAAGATGAAGAAGGCAGGGAGTAAGGCGCGTGGGCGTGGGCGTGGGCGTGGAGTTTCAGCAGGGAGAGGACGTGGGGATTCTGCAGGGAGAGGACGTGGGGATTCTACAGGTAGAGGACGTGGGGATTCTGGGCCTGCTGCGGGCACCAGTGGATCAGCATCCCCCAGTTTTAGCAGGCAACAGTCCTTTATGCGCAGCTTTGTAGGACCTCAACGTACTCCACTGCTGCGGGAGGAACAAATTGAAGCCGTTGTCGGATGGATGGCAGCTAACGCATCGACTTCAATTACTTCCGCATCCTCTCAGGGACAGAGCACCGAAGAGCAACCATCTGTCTCTTCACCACCTGCCAAAGTGCCCAGGCAGTCAGAGAGACATGGACAGGAGCCATCACAGTCTCTACTTCTGTTCTCGGAATCTGTTGGCTTGGAAAGAGGGGGCCAGCCAAGCAGCATTCCTGAATGTGAAGAAGAGGGAGTATGCAGTGATGCGCAACTTCTTTGTCCCTCTGAATCTGAAGAGGCGAGTGGGCCAGTGCCTATGGTCAGCACACCTCAGTACGCATCAGATGATGACGAGACTCAGTTGCCACTTTCTGGTGCGTACGGTGCTGGCGAGACAACCCCGGAGAAGCAGCTGTTTGAAGAGGGGAGGGAAGATGATGAGGTCCTTGACCCATCATGGCGTGAGCAACAGGAAGGTGGTGGGAGCAGCTCGGAGGAAGAGATTCCCCTACCGGCCAAAACAGGAGGCAGAGGGAGGGGGAAGACTTGGTTGCCTGTACCCTCCACTTCGGCACCCGTTAGGAGCATTCCTCCTTCCAAAGGCAAACCGGGCGCTCACAAGAGTTGCAGTGCGTGGTCCTTTTTTGACACAGTTGCAGATGACATTTGCTTTGTCAAATGCAAGCTGTGTCATCAGAGAGTCAAAAGAGGGAGAAATGTCAGCAACCTCAATACCACAAATATGTGGAAACATGTGCGCACCAAGCACGAGTTGGAGTTGCAGAGACACCCTGAAGACGTAGGCCAACGTACAGCACCACCTACCACCTCTTCAGTTCGTGTTGGGCCCTCTTCCTCCAGCTCACACACTGCTGGTTCGGCTTCCTCACAGGATCGCCAAGGAAGAACCTCTGCCACTGTTGTCCGGAGACCCTGACAGATTACACCCATAGCAGCACGTTCCCATCCATCACAGCCATCGGTAGCACAGGCATGGGATAAAAGGCGCCCTTACTCGGCAAACCATCCCCGAGCACAGTCTCTGAATGCTGGCATTGCCAAACTTCTGGCAGTTGAAATGCTGTCATTCAGGCTGGTGGACACTGACACCTTCCGGGACTTAATGGCATTGGCAGTCCCCCAATACAACGTGCCCAGCCGCTTTTATTTCAGCAGGCGAGCCGTCCCTGCCCTGCAGAAACATGTTGAGGGCAAAATAAAACATGCGCTACTAAACGCCGTTAGTAGCAAGGTCCACCTGACCACCGATGCGTGGACCAGTAACCATGGACAGGGACGATACCTTTCCCTCACTGCCCACTGGGTCAATGTTGTGGAGCCGGGTACGGATCTGGAGAGTGGCGCTGTACGTGTTCTTCCAACGCCACGGATTGCAGGACTCCAGTCTGTACACATAGACTCCTCCTCCTACTCAAGTTCCTCAGAAACAGCAGAGCAGGAGCCTGTTACGACCGATATGAGCACAGCCGTGGCCAAACGTCAACAGTCTGTACTCAAATTAATTTCTTTGGGGAATCGAAGCCACACAGCGCAGGAGCTCTGGAATGCTATCAAGCTGGAGAGCGATGTGTGGTTTGGGCCAGCGAATCTCCAGCAGGGCTTGGTAGTGTGTGACAATGGCCGAAATCTGGTGGCAGCTCTTGGCCTAGGCAACCTCACACACATCCCATGTCTGGCACATGTTCTTAACTTGGTCGTGCAGAGCTTTCTGAGGGACTATCCGGATCTTGCTGCACTGTTGCACAAGGTCCGCATAGAGTGCGCTCACTTGCGACGTTCCAGCACGGCAAGATCGCGCCTCGCTGCTCTGCAGCGACGATTTGGCCTTCCGGAACATCGCATCATATGTGACCTACCCACCCGGTTGAATTCAACGTTACATATGTTGGAGCGGTTGTGTGAGCAGCAGGCAGCAGTCATGGAGTACCAGCTGCATCAGGCGCAAACAAGTCGCACTGTGCGCCGTTCACACTTCAGCACCATTGAGTGGGCCTCTATGAAGGACATCTGCCTCGTTTTGCGTGCCTTCGATGAATCCACGCGGATGGCGAGTGCAGATGATGCACTAGTCAGCATGACTGTCCCCCTTATCTGCCTGCTTCAACAAACACTGCAAGCACTAAGGGATGAGGTTTCAGAAGAGGTGGAGGATGAGGAGTCCCAAATGCCATCTGCTTCTGGACAGTCTGCGCTACGTGTTTCCTCACAAAGGCCTAGGCAGGGGACACTTTGTGAGGAGGATGAGGAGGAGTCGATGGAGGAGGAAGACATCTCTCCAGAGGAGGGAGGTACACAAACCTTTACTCAGTATGTACAGCGACGGTGGGGTGATGCAGAGCAGGCCGAGGTCACGCCTCAAACAGGGGACAGCGGTTCTTTGGCAGTTGGGAGTCTGCAGCACATGGTTGATTTCATGCTGCAGTGCCTGAGAAACGACCGCCGCATCGCCCACATTCTCGTCTCGGCTGATTATTGGGTGTACACCCTCCTAGATCCTCGCTACCGGGACAGCGTACAAAGGCTCATACCAACGTTGAACCGGGAGCGTAAAATGCGGGAGTACGAAGAGTCACTGGTGCAGTCCATAATGTTTTCCATTCCACCCGACAGCATTGTTGCTAGTGCTTTACAAAGCAGCTCTGTGCGTCGAGGCAGTGGAGGAAACTCTGCACAAAGAGGGAGCAGAGGCAGCGCCGCAGCACAAGGCAAGACCACTATGGCCCAAATGTGGCAAAGTTTTGTGTGTCCACCACAATTGTCTACACCATCAGCGACGCCTCGAGTCAGCAGGAGGCAACGCTTCCGTCAGATGGTGTCAGACTACATGTCTTGCCCTGTCGCTGTACTCCCAGATGGCTCTTCCCCCTTCAAGTTTTGGGTCTCTAAGCTGGATACATGGCCAGAGCTTAGCCAGTATGCATTGGAGGTGCTGGCTTGCCCTGCTGCCAGTGTATTATCGGAACGTGTCTTTAGTGCCGCAGGTGGTGTACTAACAGACCGTCGCACGCGACTATCTTCCGATAATGTTGACCGGCTGACTTTTCTGAAAATGAACAAGGCCTGGATCTCAAAAGACTTTGCCATTCCTCTTACAGACTAAATTAGTGGTTGGCAACTGTATCCAGGTCTGCTGGTGTGTTCATTTTTCTACCACCTGAACTATAATCCCTTTGCTTCAACACAGCCAGTTGTCGCTCAGATGTGTCGTCTGCACAGAGAAACACACTAGCTCCTGTGTTTGTGGGGTTCAGTAACGTCAGCTGTTCCCCTGCTGTTTTGATGGCAATCTGTCCTGCTGCCTCCCAATTGACAGCACATCAGGCCTCAGCCTGCTAAGTGCTTGTCCTGGGCTCCAACATCGCCAGTTGCTGCTCATAACTGACTTTGGCACGGGTACTCCCTCCTGCCCAGCTTGGTTCCAGCCCTGCCTGCTGTTTCCGGGAAGTGTCAATGTCAGTTTGCCACCCCAAGTTGCCATGTCGTGTTGCGGTTGGGTTAGCCGAGGCTAGGGTGCCAGCAGTTTAGGTGCTTCCTATGTGGACTGCGGGTTCTGGTAAGAAAGACTTGTTCCATAGTGCCAGTAGGACAAGCACCCCCTGTAGGACTGTGTGATTCGGTAACTGCGGCCAGCTTGCGGCATGCCAACTTTGCTTTTCAGGGGTAACTTCTGATACCCCTCCGGGTTCCAGCACCGTCAGCTGGTTCTCGTCAGAGCCTTTGGCCTAGGTGCCTCCATCTCGGTATCCGAGTTCCGGCAACGTCTGCTGGTCCTTGGTAGTGCTTTGTAGCACAGGTACCTCCTGCTTAGTAACCGGGTTCCAGCACCGTCAGCTGGTCCTCGGTGGTGCCATTGGCTCTTATTCCTTCTGCTGCCCCTCCGGGTGCCAGCACTGTCAGCTGGTCCTCGCAATTTCCATTTGCTCTTGCAGCTTATGCTACCCCTCCGGGTTCCAGCACCGTCAGCTGGTTCTCGTCAGAGCCTTTGGCCTAGGTGCCTCCATCTCGGTATCCGAGTTCCGGCAACGTCTGCTGGTCCTTGGTAGTGCTTTGTAGCACAGGTACCTCCTGCTTAGTAACCGGGTTCCAGCACCGTCAGCTGGTCCTCGGTAGTGCCATTGGCTCTTGTTCCTTCTGCTGCCCCTCCGGGTGCCAGTACCGTCAGCTGGTTCAAGAGGACAAAGAACAGGAAGACAACCACCAAGATGCAGAACAACAAGAGAGAGAAGACAAAGAAGCATAAAAAAAACAAAGCAGAAGAACATTAAGCATAAGACTAATACTCTGAGCAAATGATATTATCTTATTTATAAGCAGAAGAAGACTAAGCAGTGTATGGGGGTGAGTCCGTTCCTCCTCGTGGTGCCCCTGGAAAAGGCCTGCTGCTGCAGGCCAAACTGAACGCGGACAAATCCTGTTGTAAATCTTTTGTGACAGGCAGAACGGAAGGTGTAAACTTCTAACTTTTCTAGATAACAACTACAGGAATGCCTGACACAAACAAGAATATGATGAAGAAGAATAGGAAGAAGATGAAGAAGTTGAATATGTAGAATAATAATTGTTGAATAAGAAGAATATGAAGAATGTAAGAAAAGGAAGAAGGAGAAGAAGAATGTAAAAAAAGGAAGTAGAAGAATTTAAAAAAGGAAGAAGAAGAATGTAAAAAAAGGAATAAGAAGAAGAATGTAAAAAAAGGAAGAAGAAGAAGAATGTAAAAAAAGGAAGTAGAAGAATGTAAAAAAAGGAAGAAGAAGAAGAAGAATGTAAAAAAAGGAATAAGAAGAAGAAGAAGAAGAAGAAGGTAAAAAAAGGAAGAAGAATAAGAAAGAAGAAGAAAGAAGAAAGAAGAAGAAGACATACATGTCTGGCAAAATATAAATGAGGCTAACATAGTCAATATCTTTGTAACTCCTAACATCTTTAAAAAAAAAGTTTAATTCCTGCTATTCCATTTGATTGGGCTAAACCTCTATGGCTTTAATGTCTCCTCCACCTCCCACAATACATTCTACATTATTCTTAGTTGTTTTTCTTCATGTAGAATTAACCTACAAGGAAAGAAAGGGTTTTTTTTAATTCCGATATTTTGGCCCCATTGACTTGCATTGGTTGC
This sequence comes from Dendrobates tinctorius, assembly GCF_039654945.1. NCBI lineage: Eukaryota > Metazoa > Chordata > Amphibia > Anura > Dendrobatidae > Dendrobates > Dendrobates tinctorius. The sequence goes on along the minus strand of NW_027361939.1, from coordinate 8,561,189 downwards.
CGGTATCGGAATCGGCGATACCGATACTTTTTTTTAAGATCGGCCGATCCATTCCGATCCGATATTTTCAAGTATCGGCTGGTATCGCTCAACTCTACTGATTACAATTATTACCCGCGAACGATGATTTCCCAGTAAGTGCAGGTCAACCGCAGTTCCGGAATTAGGCCTAACCGTCATTCCTGAAAAAATGAAAAACTTACGTGTGCAAACCACAGGTGCTGTAGCTTGCTTAACAGCTCGCCAGCCGTTCTCACGCCCAGTATGGATTACACGTGATTGCACAAAGGTGAGAAAAGGTACCGTATCCCCGGATAACATGTATGGATAGCATACACATTCAAAATATATGTCTATACATCAGGAGGCAGGCTCAGACGGTGTCAGGCCCAGTATGGATTGCACGTGATTGCACAAAGGTGAGAAAGGGTACCGTATCCCCGGATAACATGTATGGATAGCGTACACATTCAAAATATATGTCTATACATCAGGAGGCAGGCTCAGACGGTGTTAGGCCCAGTATGGATTGCACGTGATTGCACAAAGGTGAGAAAGGGTACCGTATCCCCGGATAACATGTATGGAAAGCGTACACATTCAAAATATATGTCTATACATCAGGAGGCAGGCTCAGACGGTGTCAGGCCCAGTATGGATTGCACGTGATTGCACAAAGGTGAGAAAGGGTACCGTATCCCCGGATAATATGTATGGATAGCGTACACATTCAAAATATATGTCTGTACATCAGGAGGCAGGCTCAGACGGTGTTAGGCCCAGTATGGCTTGCACGTGATTGCACAAAGGTGAGAAAGGGTACCGTATCCCCGGATAACATGTATGGATAGCGTACACATTCAAAAAAAATGTCTATACATCAGGAGGCAGGATCAGACGGTGTCAGGCCCAGTATGGATTGCACGTGATTGCACAAAGGTGAGAAAGGGTACCGTATCCCCGGATAACATGTATGAATAGCGTACACATTCAAAATATATGTCTATACATCAGGAGGCAGGCTCAGACGGTGTTAGGCCCAGTACGGATTTGACGGCCCAGACTACACAGCGGAGGAGCAGGGAGAGGTAAAGATTGCTAATGCTGGGGCCCTGCCAAAGCAAGGGGAGCCCACTCGTGGGAGTCGGTACTGGCACTGGGCCCCTCATAGTACGGCGGTGTGTCTGACGGCGGGTGTGCACCACCACCGTCAGAGACACTTGATTGTACTATGAGGGACCCTGTGCCAGTGCCCGCTCCCAAGAGTCGGCCTACCCACCTGTCCAGAGCAACGGCACTCGCACGGTGTCGTGCGCTGGGTGGTGACCCCGGCCATGGGGGGGAAGGCAGCACAGTTAGGGAGTTTTAAAAAGTGGCATATGTTCATGTTGTACATTCAGCTGATGCAAAAGGCGAAATAGGTCAAATCACAGGAAGAGGTGGACCAAAGCAAGCCATTTTTCTGTCACCCTATGTGTCATCAGGGGAAGGTGGGACAAAATCCTTGGAAACCCATGCATGGTTCATTTTAATGAAGGTTAGATCATCCACATTTTGGGTTGACAGATGGGTCCTTTTTTCTGTCAGGATTGATCCAGCTGCACTGAAGACTCTTTCCGATAGCACACTTGCAGCTGGGCAAGCGAGCTCCTGTAAGGCATATTGTGCCAATTCAGGCCAGGTGTCCAGTTTAGCGGCCCAATAGTCAAAGGGGAATGACCTGTGTGGGAGAACATCGATATGGGAGGAAAAGTAGTTTGTAACCATAGTTGACAACTGCTGTCTCCTGTCACTTTCCATCGATGCTGTATTACCAGTTGTGTGAGCGGTACTTGAAAAATCAGTCCACAACATTGTCATGAAACCCCTGTCTCCAACGCCACTCCTGCTGTGTGCACCATGAACACCTCTGCCAAGCTGCCCCCGGCCCGTACGGCTCGTGTGAGAACCATCACCGCTGCTGTGTGCTGGGAATGCCTCAAGCAACCGATTTACCAGAGTTGCTTGTTTATTAGCCAATATTAGGTCAAGGTTCTCCTGTGGCATGATGTTTTGTAATTTGCCTTTATAGCGTGGATCCAGGATGCTGGCCAACCAGTAGTCGTCATCGTTCATCATTTTGGCAATGCGGGGGTCCCTTTTTAGGATCCGCAAGGCATAATCTGACATGTGGGCCAATGTTCCCAGTGTCAATGATGCACTGCGAGTGCTGGTTGGAGGAGCACTTTCTGGCAAATCCACATCCCTCCAGTCACACACAAACCCTGTACCAGACCTTGCCACGCCAACATTTTCACTTGCCCCACGAGATGCATCCTCCTCCCCTAAGTAATCATCCCCATCATCATCCTCCTCCTCCTCTTCTTCCTCCACCTCGTCCAGGAGAGGTCCCTGAGCAGACAATGGCTGAATGTCATCAAGGATTCCCTCCTCGTCAACATTGGCTGCAGACGCCTGCTCCTTAAGGTGCGTCAAAGTTTGCATGAGCAGACGCATAAGTGGGATGCTCATGCTTAGGATGGCGTCGTCTGTGCTTACCAGCCGTGTGCATTCCTCAAAACACTGAAGGACTTTACAGAGGTCTTTCAGCTTCGACCACTGCACACCTGTCAACTCCATGTCTGCTCTCAAAGTGCCTGGCCGTGTATCCTCCCACAAATGCATTATGGCCTGCCTCTGCTCGCACAGCCGCTCCACCATGTGCAGGGTGGAGTTCCACCTTGTTGCAATGTCGATAATGAGGCAGTGGTTGGGAAGGTGGAGCAATCGCTGCAGCTTGTGCATACGAACGGAGTGTACAGGCGACCGGCGGATGTGCGCGCACAGTCTTCGCACCTTCTGGAGCAGGGCTGTTAACTCCGGATAATTTTTGAGGAAACACTGCACCACCAGGTTCAAGGTGTGAGCCAAGCAAGGTATGTGGCTGAGTTTTGAAAGGGCTATGGCTGCCTCAAAATTACGGCCGTTATCACTAACTACCTTGCCTGCCTCAAGATGTACACTGCCCAGCCATGACTCAGTACACGGCCAGCAACTCGGCGCTATGTCTGTCGCCCAAACACATCATCTGCAACACAGCCTGCTGACGCTTTCCACTAGCTGCTCGATAGGGGGACACCTCGTGTGCAACAGTGGCAGCTGCAGATGGAGTGCTCGTACGACTGCGCTCTGTGGACGAGCTTTCGCTTCTGGAGGAGGAGGAAGAGGAGGAGGGTCGAACGCCTACAGCCAACTGTTTCCTATACCGTGGGCTAGGCAGCACTGTCCCACCACCGCTGTCCCCTGTGGATCCTGCATCCACCACATTAACCCAGTGCGCAGTGATGGACACGTAACGGCCCTGGCCATGCTGACTGGACCATGCATCAGTTGTGAGGTGCACCTTTCCACTCACTGACTGCTTGAGTGCATGAACAATGCGGTCTTTTACATGATGGTGGAGGGCTGGGATGGCTTTGCGAGAGAAGAAGTGGCGACTGGGTAGGTCATAGCGTGGTACTGCATAGGCCATAAGTTCGCGGAAAGCTGCGCTTTCCACCAACTGATAGGGCATCATCTCAAACGAGATTAGTTTGGCAATGTGGGCGTTCAAACCCAGTGTACGCGGATGAGAGACTGAGTACTTTCTTGACCTACTCATAGTGTCTGGGAGGGTGAGCTGGACTTGAGAGCTGCATATGGTGGAAGTAGCGGTGGACAGGGCGGACTGAGAGAGGGTTGATGCTGGTCATGGAGTTGGTGTTCTTTCTGATGGCCTAGATTCAGTATTTCGTTGATATAACAGTGGGATTCCCTGACTGCTGTGGCCTTGCAACGACACCTCAACATTTGCTGCTGTGCTAACCGGTGGGCTTACAGTGGGGGAAACAATGTAGCGTTGCTGACTACCTTCTTTGTGATCAGTTGCACATGTGGCACTTGAGGTTTGGTGTTGTGTCCACGCTTGCAAGTGCATGGTGGTTAAATGTCTAAGCATGCAACTGGTATTCAAATTTTTCAGATTTTTCCCTCGGCTAAAGGTCTTTGCGCACTTCTTACAGATAACCTTGGCCTGATCATGAGGATTTTGTTCAAAAAAGTGCCACACTGCACTCTTCCTACTTTGGCAGATATTTTGCGGCCTAGCACGCTGTGATGTTTTGACCCTCTGGACAAGCTGTCCAGCAACTCTTTTGATTTTTGGAACCTGTCTTTGGAGTGCTCCGGGCCTGCCAGATAACAGCTGTTGCGATGTCGATGTCTGCTCTGGATGCGCCTCATCTGAGCTATTGGAAGCAGCACCCTCTTCCCCCAATGGATGCCAATCTGGGTCAACAATTGGGACATCCATCACCTCCTCTTCAATGTCATGTGCACCTTCCTCTGTGTCACCGTGTATGGTGGTATAGTGTGCGGGAAGGGGCACCTGAGTCTCATCAGGGTCAGAATCTGGCTCTGTACACAGCGAGGACAATGTAGTGCTCTGAGTGAATGTACCAGCGGAATCATCTATCTGTCGCTGTGCATCAGTGCACTCCATGTCAGATTCATCTTGGCCTGGGTAATTCACCATTTCACTTGATAATCCAGGCATGGTATGTGAAAACAGCTCCATGGAGTAATCAGTAGTATGGCCTGCATCATCCTTCAATCTTGGTTGGGGTGAAGGACACAAGGAAAGGTGTGGTTCATGAACATGAGCCTCCAATGACGACTCAGTGCTTTTACTTTTTACAACTTCAGAAGAAGAGGCGATAGAGCTGGAGGCTGAGTCAGCAATGTAAGACAAAACTTTTTCCTGATGCTCTGGCTTTAAAAGCGGTTTGCCAACTCCTAGAAAACTAAGCCTTCGAAACCTTATGGAGCCAGACGATGACGCAGGCTCAACACCTCCTGCATTCGGTCCTATTTTGCTCTTGCCACTACCATCAGATCCACCACCAACACCATCATTACCAGCTGCCAACCCCCGCCCAATTCCAAAGCCTCTTCCACCAGCCTTCCTCATTTTTTGTAGAAATGTAGACAAATTCCAACAAACTATATAGTAATGTAAAACAAGGTACAAGGTGTCTATAGGACAGGGGAGATTTTGAATTTCTGCACACACTTGTGGACACTGGACACTTATGGATTGTGTGAGGCCCACTGAATATCAGAGCGCTATGTCACAGGCTCGATGGCACAGGTGTGAAAAAAGTGACTACAGGATCACAGAGATTTTGAATTTCTGCACACACTTGTGGACACTGGACACTTATGGATTGTGTGAGGCCCACTGAATATCAGAGCGCTATGTCACAGGCTCGATGGCACAGGTGTGAAAAAAGTGACTACAGGATAAAGGAGATTTTGAATTTCTGCACACACTAGTGGACACTGGACACTTTTGGATTGTGTGAGGCCCACTGAATATCAGAGCGCTATGTCACAAGCTCGATGGCACAGGTGTGAAAAAAGTGACTACAGGATCACAGAGATTTTGAATTTCTGCACACACTTGTGGACACTGGACACTTATGGATTGTGTGAGGCCCACTGAATATCAGAGCGCTATGTCACAGGCTCGATGGCACAGGTGTGAAAAAAGTGACTACAGGATCACAGAGATTTTGAATTTCTGCACACACTTGTGGACACTGGACACTTTTGGATTGTGTGAGGCCCACTGAATATCATAGCGCTATGTCACAGGCTCGATGGCACAGGTGTGAAAAAAGTGACTACAGGATAAGGGAGATTTTGAATTTCTGCACACACTAGTGGACACTGGACACTTTTGGATTGTGTGAGGCCCACTGAATATCAGAGCGCTATGTCACAGGCTCGATGGCACAGGTGTGAAAAAAGTGACTACAGGATAAGGGAGATTTTGAATTTCTGCAGACACTTGTGGACACTGGACACTTTTGGATTGTGTGAGGCCCACTGAATATCAGAGCGCTATGTCACAGGCTCGATGGCACAGGTGTGAAGAAAGTGACTACAGGATAAGGGAGATTTTGAATTTCTGCAGACACTTGTGGACACTGGACACTTTTGGATTGTGTGAGGCCCACTGAATATCAGAGCGCTATGTCACAGGCTCGATGGCACAGGTGTGAAAAAAGTGACTACAGGATAAGGGAGATTTTGAATTTCTGCAGACACTTGTGGACACTGGACACTTTTGGATTGTGTGAGGCCCACTGAATATCAGAGCGCTATGTCACAGGCTCGATGGCACAGGTGTGAAAAAAGTGACTACAGGATAAGGGAGATTTTGAATTTCTGCAGACACTTGTGGACACTGGACACTTTTGGATTGTGTGAGGCCCACTGAATATCAGAGCGCTATGTCACAGGCTCGATGGCACAGGTGTGAAAAAAGTGACTACAGGATAAGGGAGATTTTGAATTTCTGCAGACACTTGTGGACACTGGACACTTTTGGATTGTGTGAGGCCCACTGAATATCAGAGCGCTATGTCACAGGCTCGATGGCACAGGTGTGAAAAAAGTGACTACAGGATAAGGGAGATTTTGAATTTCTGCAGACACTTGTGGACACTGGACTCTTTTGGATTGTGTGAGGCCCACTGAATATCAGAGCGCTATGTCACAGGCTCGATGGCACAGGTGTGAAAAAAGTGACTACAGGATAAGGGAGATTTTGAATTTCTGCAGACACTTGTGGACACTGGACACTTTTGGATTGTGTGAGGCCCACTGAATATCTGAGCGCTATGTCACAGGCTCGATGGCACAGGTGTGAAAAAAGTGACTACAGGATAAGGGTCTAAGAAGTGAGGTTTCTCCTTGCGGAGAGTGACATGCCAGCTGTGGCTTGTCAAGGTAAGGAGACTTATTCGCCGTGCAATGCTCCTCTGGGAAAATAATATGCAAATTGCCTCTTCAGAAAGAAAGAGGACTTTTACTCTACAGCGCCACCTATTGGTAGTAGCGATCCTACAAGTCACAATCAACCCTTTAACGAGTCTTGTAGTATGACTTAGGATACAAGCCAAATCAGAATCGAACAACAGCTCGAAACACCGTGTCTGCAAATTGAGATTCTGATTTGGCTTGTATCCTAAGTCATACTACAAGACTCGTTAAAGGGTTGATTGTGACTTGTAGGATCGCTACTACCAATAGGTGGCGCTGTAGAGTAAAAGTCCTCTTTCTTTCTGAAGAGGCAATTTGCATACAGGATAAGGGAGATTTTGAATTTCTGCAGACACTTGTGGACACTGGACACTTTTGGATTGTGTGAGGCCCACTAAATATCAGAGCGCTATGTCACAGGCTCGATGGCACAGGTGTGAAAAAAGTGACTACAGGATCACAGAGATTTTGAATTTCTGCAGACACTTGTGGACACTGGACACTTATGGATTGTGTAAGGCCCACTGAATATCAGAGCGCTATGTCACAGGCAGAAATTGGCTAGTGTATCACAAACTACAAGGTGTATGTAGAATTGGGCAGAATAGGAATCTCCCTAGAGTGTAGGTCTGTAAGAACGGAAGAAGTCCTCCACTTATCCTTCCACAGTGACACACAGATAGCTTCACTGTGGCCGTGATAACAGCCGTTACACGGTACTGAGAGGAGCGTGCACGTACACGGCTGTCCGGTGTACGTAAAATTGTCAAGCTCCGTGTTTTTTAAGTATACGGACTGACACACGCTGTCTCTCTATAGTTTTGAATGTGATCAAACAGCAAATATATTTAACTGTTTGAAAGCTAGACAAAACTAGTAGGTGCAGGTCTGTAAGAACGGAACATGTCCTCGACTTATTCTCACAGAGTGACACACAGATAGCTTCACTGTGGCTGTGATAACAGCCGTTACACGGTACTGTGTGAGGAGCGTACACCGCTGTATGGTGTGAAAAAATGCACGCTCAGTGCCTCAGCAGGACAAAAAAAAAAAATTGGGATTGCTTTTAAAAAAGCAGTTTGCAGAGCAGTGGGTAAACAGCAATGCAGCTGTCAGGAAGCCTTAGAAGGCAGCCTAACAACCAACACCGCTGATCCACCACAATATAGCCTCCCCTTGCAATGCACACACAGTGACTGGTGTGTTGTACAGGCAAAATCGCTAGCAGCAGAAGCAGTTTTTTTTTCTTCTTCCCTGCCTAATGCTCTCCCTACAGAATCAGCAACCTCTCCCTATGCTAAGATCGGCAGAAGTAAGATGGCGGTCGGCGTGCACGCCCTTTTATAACCCCTGTGACGCCCACCAAAGCAAGCCAATCACTTGCATGCCCTTCTGAAAGATGGTGGTGACCCCTGCCTATGTCATCACGTTGCCCACAGTGTCCGTGGATCCTGATTGGCTGAAAAAGAGTGCAAAACAAACTTTTGAAACACGACTTTGGCGCGTAAGTCGCCGACCTCGTGGCCGACCTCATCCTAGGGTCGGGTTTCGTTTCATGAAACCCGACTTTGCCAAAAGTCGTCGACTTTTGAAATTTTTCGACCCGTTTCGCTCAACTCTAGAATTGGGCTGTAGGTATAACTCTTTACTATTTTTAAATAAAAAAGTAAAAGTGTGCATTTTTTATTACAAATAAAGGACTTTATTCTTTCTGTGTGTTTATTTACAATACAATTATAGGAATACTAAGCCATGGACATGATGTCTCCAGACAATACAAAGGTGCCAGAATTGGCGCATCTAATAGATGCTCCTTTTCTGGGCAGCTGCAAGCTGCTATTTTTAGCTTGGGGATAATATCCATTGCCACTTACAAGTCTGAGAATACCAGCCACAAGCTGTTTGCTTTAGCTTGGCTGGTTGTCAAAAATGGGGGGGACCCCATGCCATTTTTTTTTTCAATTATTTAGTTAAATAATTTTAAAAACGGCATGGGTACCTTCATATTCTTGATAACCAACCTTGCTAAATCTCACAGCTAAGGGATGCAGCCGGTTTCACTTTATTTAGAGCACAGTCTCCGGCTGATGAATATCCCCATGAGCAGGCGCCTGCTCTTGCTGTTATTAGCGGCAGCAGGCTCCGGCTGATGAGAGTGGCAGTGTTATCGTCTGACACCTTTCCACATGGTATTTGCTATTTAAAGACTTTTATCAAGTTCTGAGGTCTTTCTATAGACCTGGTCGTAAAAGATTAAAAAGCTAGAAAATATTCTGCTTTCCCTGGCCATCACCTATCTTGATGTACAACGCCTCTGGTTCTGGTCACTATTCTGGGCTCTTTGGTGCTGACTATGCTTCAATACATCACTCATGATGCCAAATGAAGCAAAGTTAGTGACAGAGAGATTGGAAGAGTGACTGGAGTTGGAGGGAGCTGCATGGTGAGACAGGTGAGGGTCAGGGAGAGGTGACTAATAATATATAAATATATATATCTAATATATAAAGCTCAAGTGTGTGTATGTATGTATGTATGTGTGTATGTCCGGGATTGGCATCCGCACCGTCGCAGCTACAGCCACAAAATTTGGCAGTCACACGTCTCGACCCCGAGAGTGTCCTAGGCTATGTTGTGAGGCGAAATTTTAACCCCGCACCTTCCAATTCAACAAACAATTTTGCCCCTATCTACATAATGGGGAAAAAGTGTTTGTGTATCAAGCCCCGCCCCTCATTATGATGTCATAATGGTTGCCATGGCGACACTGATGTCATCATAGGTTGCAAGCCCCGCCGCTCATTATGATGTCATAATGGTTGACTATGGGATGGAGGATGTGTGATGGGTATATGGGCACGGGACTATGGGATGGAGGATGTGTGATGGGTATATGGGCACTGGACTATGGGATGGAGGATATGTATGATGGTTATATGGGCACAGGACTATGGGATGGTGGATATGTATGATGGGTATATGGGCACGGGACTATGGGATATAGGATATGTATGATGGGTATATGGGCATGGGACTATGGGATGGAGGATGTGTGATGGGTATATCGGTACTCGACTATGGGATGGCGAATATGTATGATGGGTATATGGGCATGGGACTATGGGATGGAGGATGTGTGATGGGTATATGGGCACTCGACTATGGGATGGAGGATATGTATGATGGGTATATGGGCAGGGGCTCTTCAGCTAGTATATATATATATATATATATATCTCAATATTTTTATCCTGGAAAATGGGGGCTGCTTGACTACCATTTTGTTGGATTTACGCAAACTGAATCACAAAAAATCAGATTATTACAAATCCAAATTTTTCAAGTCTCATTCAAGAAAATAGAGCTGACCACCAATACCAGGCACTGCCTATACATAAGAGAGTCACTGTTTCTGAAAGTAATAATCCTGGACAACTCCTTTAAAGCGAATATCTCAAAGTGATTTTCCTGCTTTCTCCCTTTTCTTCCTTTGAAAGCTATCAGTCCCTTGCAAGAGGGCAGTTTTTTTTGCAGCTCGTAAACATGAATGACTCCTGGCTCAAAACGCGATGTGATTTCTGCAGCTGATATCTAGAAAGGGCATCATACATGTGGAGACAGATTCCCTTTAATTATTATTATCATTCTTATTTTTGATAAACAGACGTAGAAGTTTGGGATGGGCCAATAGTTCCACAATTGGTGGAAAGATTCATCTCAACTACTTCTTCATTATGTTCAAAGAGATATGGTGCATCTTCTCCTTGGCCCTACTATATATCTGGACAACATAGTGCAAATAATACTTTGTAGAAGTTTTTCATTAGCTTTTCTTCTCCATGATGGATTTGGGTTATGAAGTCTACATCGTACTGATTTGGATGCAGTAGGAGAACGGTGATTTGTCCCGAGCAGCTTTCACTTCCGCACTGCTTTTGTCTCCCCTTTATCTGACCCCACTTACTTACCTGTCTGCTCTCTCAGCAAATTTTAGAATCTGCTTGGCTTTTAGCTTCCTTGGCAAGAGCCGGCTTGTTAATGTGTTTCTTAAGTTGTGCTTAATATTTATTGTAGAAGAATAGATACAGAGTGACCATTTCTCCTCATACATGTTCACTTTACACAATACGGAAGGCAAGGAGGAGATATGGTCTACGGAATAGAGTGTCAGAGTCGGAGGATGATGTGTCAGGGAATGATCATTCACAAACTTTTAATACTATTGTTCAGGAAAACTCAGCGAATAGTATCAATTTACTTGAATTCTCAAGGTTTTAGTTAGAATATTGCAGACCAAAAGTTTCCAGTGCAGCAGAGTATTTTAAGTGTCTTTATTCATTTTAATTGGAAATGAGCAATTTTTCAGTGTTTTTGCATCTTCGTTTTTTTCCTCCTCTTCTTCCAAATTCCATAACTTTTTTTTTTCCCATCAACACAGTAATATAAGATTTTGTTTTTTTGTGAGAGGAGCTTTGAATGGCATCATTTATTTTACCATACAATATACAGGAAAATGGTAAAAAGTGCAATTTTAGTGAAAAATTGTTTTACAAACACCATTTTAGCGTTGGATTTTGGGTTATATCGCCTATGTATGGCTTATATTCTTTATGTGGTAAAATAAAAAGACTGAAAGACTGGTACCATTCTCTGTGTCATTTCGATGAAAGCAATATCAAACGTGTAAATTTTTTTATTAAAATGGTGAAAAAAAACATTTGTAAATTTGGGGGTACAAACAAAATTTTGATTGCATTTTATTGTGAAGTTGTGGTGAAAAAAACACAATAATTCTGGCATTTAGAATTTTTTTCCAAAGGGTAATGATTAGTGTTGAGAAATACCGTCCGATATTTAGAAATATCGGATCGGATTGGATAGGCCGATACCCAAAAAGTATCGGGTATCGCCGATTCCGATACCGGAAGTCCCATTCAAGTCAAAGGGACAGAAATATCGGAATTAAAAAAACCCCTTCCTGTACTTGCACATCCTGTTCGGGAGGGGGGAAGAGTGTGGGCGGTGCGTGGGCGGACACTGTGTGTGTCTGTGTGTGCGGGCGGGGTCTGTGTGGGCTTGCCGGGGGTCTGTGCGGGCTGCCGGGGGTCTGTGCGGGCCTGTCGGGGGTCTGTGCTGGCTGCCAGGGGTCTGTGCGGACTGCCAGGTGTCTGTACGGGCCTGCCGGGGGTCTGTGCCGGCTGCCGGGGGTCTGTGCGGGCCTGCCGGGCATCTGTGCCGGCTGCTGGGGGTCTGTGCGGACTGCCGGGGGTCTGTGTGGACTGCCGGGGGTCTGTACGGGCCTGCCGGGGGTCTGTGCTGGCTGCCGAGGGTCTGTGCGGGCCTGCTGGGGGTCTGTGCCGGCTGTCGGGGGTCTGTGCTGGCCTGCCGGGGGTCTGTGCAGGCTGCCGGGGGTCTGTGCGGGCTGCCGGGGGTCTTTGTGTCTGTGTGCAGGCATCGTCCGATAGGACTACAAGTCCCATCGGGCTATGCCTGCTACAATGACAGTGATTGACACATTAGCCAATGATGGGACAGTAGTAGTCCCATCATCTGGCTAATGTGTTGAACGTAAAAAAAAAAAAATACTACATACATACTACATACATACTACATATATACAACATTCATACTACATACATACTACATACATACTACATGTATACAACATTCATACAACATACATACATACTACATACATACTACATATATACAACATTCATACAACATACATACATACTACATACATACTACATGTATACAACATTCATACAACATACATACTACTTATATACTTCATATATACTACATTCATACAGCATACATACATACTACATACATACTACAGATATACTACATTCATACAACATACATACTACATACATACTACATATATACTACATTCATACAACATACATACTACATAGATACTACATATATACAACATTCATACAGCATACATACATACTACATATATACTACATTCATACAACATACATACTACATACATACTACATATATACTACATTCATACAACATACATACTACATACATACAACATACATACAACATGCTACAGACATACAACATACATACTACGTACATACTACATACAATACATTCATACATTCATACAATACATACATATAGACATACAGTACATATAACATAGAGTACATACTCACCATCACTTGTCAATTTTGATCCTCGAAGCCAGTGTCATCTGTGAAAAATATGAAAATAACAAACAACTGATATACTCCCTGATCCGCAGAAATCCACGAGTGTATGAATGTAGGAACGTATTGTATGTAGTATGTATGGTGTATGTATGTTGTATGTCTGTAGCATGTTGTATGTATGTAGTATGTACTATGTATGTATGTTGTATGAATGTTGCATATATGTAGTATGTATGTATTGTATGAATGTATGAATGTATTGTATGTAGTATGTATGTTGTATGTATGTTGTATGTCTGTATCATGTTGTATGTATGTAGTATGTATGTACTATGTATGTATGTTGTATGAATGTAGTATATATGTAGTATGTATGTATTGTATGAATGTATGAATGTATTGTATGTAGTATGCTGTATGTAGTATGTACTATGTATGTACTATGTATGTATGTAGTATGTATGTATTGTATGAATGTATGAATGTATTGTATGTAGTATGTATATTGTATGTAGTATGTATGTAGTATGTATGTTGTATGTATGTTGTATGTCTGTAGCATGTTGTATGTATGTTGTATGTGTGTAGTAAGTATGTAGTATGTATGTATGTATGTTGCATGAATGTAGTATATATGTAAAGTATGTAGTATGTATGTATGTTGTATGAATGTAGTATATATGTAGTATGTATGTATGTTGTATGAATGTAGTATATATGTAGTATGTATGTAGTATGTATGTAAGTTGTATGAATGTAGTATATATGTAGTATGTATGTAGTATGTATGTTGTATGAATGTAGTATATATGAAGCATGTATGTATTATGTAGTATATATGTATGTTGTATGAATGTAGTATATATGTAGCATGTTTGTAGTATGCATGTATGTTGTATGAATGTAGTATATATGTAGTATGTATGTAGTATGTTTGTTTTGTTTTTTTTACATTCAACACATTAGACGGATGATGGCACTACTACTGTCCCATCATTGGCTAATGTGCCAATCACTGTCATTGTAGCAGGCATCGCCCGATGGGACTTGTAGTCGGACGATGCCTGCACACACACAAGACCCCCGGCAGGCCCCCACAGACCCCCGGCAGCCAGCACAGGCCTCCGGCAGGCCCGTATGGACCCCCGGCAGCTGGCACTGGCCCGCACAGACCCCCGACAGCCGGCACAGGCCCCTGGCAGGCACGTACAGACCCCCGACAGCCGGCACAGGCCCCCGGCAGGCCCGTACAGACCCCCAGCAGCCGGCACAGGCCCCCGGCAGGCCCATACAGACCCCCGGCAGCCCATACAGACCCCCGGCAGCCGGCACAGACCCCCGGCAAGCCCGTACAGACCCCTCGCAGTCGGCACAGACCGCGCATCATGATGCGCACAGACCGCGCATCATGATGGCATCATTTCAGCAGCCAATCACAGCCACAACAGTGGCTCATTGCATTATGGGAACTTCCGATTCCGGTATCCAATATTGAAAAAATATCGGTACTCGGTATTGGAATTCCGATACAGCGAATATCGGCCGATACCCGATATTTGCAGTATCGGAATGCTCAACACTAGTAATGATTAATTCATGTTATATTCTAACAGATCAGACTTTTGCACAGTAACAGTGATACCAAATATATATTTCTTTATTTTTAAATGGGGAAAAAAGGGATGATTCAAAAATGTTATGATTTAATTTTTTTTCTAGATTTTTAAAAATACTTTTAACATTTTTTTGCTAATCACCTTAGGTGGCTTGACCCTATTCCCTTGTTGTATACAATGTCATACCAAAGTATCATAATTTAAATCATGCTCCCTTAAAAAGCCCAGCCTGTGGCTCACAGGCATACTGACATGAGTCATGGAGGCCTTTAGAAGGCCTTTGACTGCCATGGCAACCCATCAGAACCCCATAATCACATTGCAGGGGGTCAATGTGTGCTTGGACATGCAAGTACCCCGTAAATGCCACTGTCAGAGATTTAAAAAAGGAATATAAAGAGTTAACAGAAGCGATCAGAGCTCAGCTTCAATCTCTACTGTTACATGCAGATGCTAGCTGATGCAAGGTTCCAACATTAAAGAGGTTGTTCTGCCTCATCGATCACTCGATGTGACTGAAGACTTGTAAGTATTCACATTGCATGCACTCAGGGCTGCCTTTAGGAATTTCAGGACCCCATACTGGCCAAATGTTGAGAGTTTGCCCAGGCTCCACCCCAGTTCTGACTCCACCCAAGATCCGCCTCCATCCCTCGAACTTTCCACAGTCCCACTGCCCATTCTTTGAAAAACTCTGCTTCCTCACCAATCACACAGGTCCCATCAAACACCATGTCACATACATGGCCAACAGCTTTAGTTTTGAGCAAAAGATTTTTTAAGCCTGCCACCATGACAAGGTAGACTCTTTTGGCAGGGCCCTACTCTACTCTACTCTACTCTATTCTACTCTACTCTAACCTATTAACCATTTAGATTGTAATATTTTTTTTTATAATTTACATTTTAGGTTTGCAGATTATTGGATTCTGCTTACTGGACATTTATGGAAGCTGCTCTCTTCACTGTTTGGAGATATGGACATTGGACATATTCATGTATATATATCATAAGATATTAAATGGGACTCTATTTCCTTGGGAGAGTTTTCTTTACATTTTCTTATGTTTAGTGAAATGCAGGAAGGGGGAAGAGGTGAGTTGTAACACTACTGCGTATGGTGGATTCTGTTATCTCTCATTGTAATCCTCCTAGTTATGACAATGAGGTGACAGCTGAAAATGGATCTCTTCTGGAGATATCAGTCTATTAGAAAAGCAGTTTCTGTTTATCTATTATTTTTGTCAGGGTCCTGACAGGGCCGCGTACAGCCTCCACTAAGCAGGGACTCACCCGCACCGTAGGGACCCCTGGGGACAAGAACAGCCGGACAATAAAGATGCACGGGACCTGAATGTTGAAGTTTAGAAAGCATGCACAGGACCTACGGTCATGTGAACGGTCATGTGAACGGTCATGTGACTGCAAGGGGGCGGGGCTTAGCGTCCTGCTTTCAGAGGAGGAAGAAAACTCAAAGACGGGAGGTCAGACAAAGCCAAAGGTCATACACAAGATATCAATACAGTACCAGGGATGAGACAGAACAGACAGTCAGGGCCAAGCAGAGATCAAAAACCAAACGGACATAGAAGGTACCAAGCAGAATCCAAAGCGATATCCAGAGAACAGACCGAGTCATACACAGGGAATCAAGCAACCAGAACACAGCACTAACACACTCAGGGGTCACCACACAATGCCAAGGGCGAAAGTATAGCTGACGGGGGATGGGAGCTTCCTGAGGCTATAAGAAGCCTCCCCAGAACCAGTGAGAGGCCACCCTAATAGGTCCCAGGTGTGCAGGTGAGAATCTGCACTGCTATCAGAACGTTAACCCCAGAAGTGCCGGTCACCCAGCACTGGTATCATGACAGAACCCCCTCTTAACGGGGGGCCTCTGGACCCCCAGGCTTGCCCGGGTACCTAGCATGGAAAGCCCGAACCAGACGATCCACATGCATCAACCGGGCCGGCACCCAGGACCTGTCCTCCGGCCCATACCCCTTCTAATGAACTAGGTACTGTACTGACCGCCGTACCAACCTAGAATCTACAATGTGACCAATCTCATATTCCACATCTCCCTCAACCGAAACCGGGGGGGTAGCGGACTCGGATTCTCCCCGGACTGCTTCAAACGGCTTCAGTAGAGATCTATGGAAGACGTTAGGGATCTTGAAAGAGGGTGGAAGGCACAGCCTGTACGCTGCCGGGTTGATTTTTTCCACAATCTTGTACGGGCCAATGAATTTGGGGCCCAACTTGGCTGACGGAACCTTTAACTTAAAGTTTTGCGTGGAGAGCCAAACTTTCTCTCCCACCTGAAACATGGGACCAGGTGTTCGTTTCCTGTCCGCGAAAAACTTATACCTGCCTTGAGACCTAGATATACGCCGCTGGACTTCTGCCCATGTATCTTTTAACCGCTGAACAGAGTCCTCAGCCCCGGGGCACCCCGAATCCAGATGAGAAAACTCACCAAAATGAGGACTGAACCCATAGTTGATGAAGAAAGGGGACATACCAGTGGATTGACTCACCCGACTATTGAAGGCAAATTCAGCCAATGACAGTATATCACACCAGTCATTCTGTCTAGCAGAAGTCAGACATCTGAGGATCTGTTCCAGAGACTGATTAGTGCGTTCCGTCTGACCATTACTCTCAGGATGGTATGCAGACGAAAAGGACAGAGATATCCCTAATTTTTTACAGAAAGCACGCTGAAACTTAGCCACAAACTGCACACCATGATCAGACACCACATTCAGGGGTACCCCATGCAAGCGGACCACATGCTGCACAAACAATCTGGATAAGATCTCAGCAGAAGGTAATGCGGACAGGGGTACAAAATGAGCCTGCTTAGAAAATCTGTCCACCACTACCCATACCACCGTATTACCCCTGGAAGAGGGAAGATTGATAATAAAATCCATGGACAGATGGGTCCACGGTCTTTCGGGAACTTCCAAGGGCATCAGCTCCCACACCGGCCGGCTATGGGAGCTTTTGGAACGAGCTCAGACCCCACAACCAGAAATGAATTTCTTTATATCAGAACCCAGAGTAGGCCACCAGAAGATCCTAGCCACCGCCTGTCACGTGGCTGATATACCAGGGTGAGCACACAACTTGGATTCGTGGAACTCTTGCAAGAGTTTAAGGCGAAGTTGTTCTGGGACAAACAACTTGCCCCCTGGCTTGGCCGCAGGAGCCAGCGACTGGGCCCTCTCAATTTCCCGTTCCAATTCAGACGAGATCCCTGCTAACACCACCCCAGGGTGCAGAATGGAGGACGGTGGCTCAGGGACAGACACAGGGTGAAAACTACGAGATAAGGTGTCAGCCTTGACATTCTTTGACCCTGGACGGAATGTAATAGTAAACTGGAAACGAGAAAAAAAGTGACCAACGGGCCTGTCTGGGCGTTAATCTTTTAGCAGACTCGATGTAAGACAAATTTTTGTGATCAGTGATCACAGTAACCGGGTGACTAGCCCCCTCCAAAAAGTACCTCCATTCCTCAAACGCCAACTTAACCGCAAGAAGCTCTCTATTACCTACATCATAATTTCTTTCAGCAGCAGAGAACTTCCTGGAAAAGAAGGCACATGGCCTGAGTTTGGTTAGAGTGGCAGGCCCTTGAGACAACACTGCCCCCACCCCCACCTCGGAGGCGTCCACCTCCACCACAAATGGCTTGGAAGGATCTGGCTGTATCAAGACAGGAGCAGACATAAAACATTTTTTCAGCGTCGCAAAGGCCTCTTTTGCGAGTGAGGACCAATTTCTCACATCTGCACCTTTGCATGTTAGATCCGTGAGAGGTTTGACCACTTGCGAAAACCCCCGGATAAATTTGCGGTAATAATTGGCGAACCCCAAGAAGCGCTGAATACCTTTAAGATCTCGGGGTTGCACCCAATCCGCAATGGCCTGCACCTTCTTGGGGTCCATGCGAAAACCCTCCCCGGATACAATTAACCCCAAAAAAGACAATTCTTGCACACAGAATACACATTTCTCCAATTTGGCATACAGATGATTTTCTCTCAGTCTTTGGAGAACAGTTCGTACATGTTCCAAATGAGAATGCTTGTCGGTGGAGTATATCAAAATATCATCTAAATAGATAATGACAAAACGACCAATGAGATCCGAGAATACCACGTTGATGAAATTCTGAAATATGGCGGGGGAGTTGGTAAGACCAAACGGCATGACTAAATTTTCAAATAGTCCCTCGGTCGTGAGGAACGCGGTTTTCCATTCATCCCCCTCTCGGACCCTTATCAAATTATATACCCCCAGAAGATCCAGTTTAGAAAACCACTTTGCCCCTGATAGTTGGTTACACAAATCAGGAATCAACGGAAGGGGGTACGTATTCCGTACAGTAATCTGATTAAGCTCCCGGAAGTCGAGATAGGGACGTAACCCGCCATCTTTTTTCTTTACAAAAAAGAAACCTGCCGCCACAGGTGAGACTGAAGGACGTATGTATCCTTTGCGCAGACTTTCAGCAATGTACTCCTTCATAGCCAAGCGCTCAGGACTGGACAAATTAAACAAATGGGCTTTAGGTAATTTAGCCCCCGGGACCAGCTCAATAGCGCAGTCAAAGGGTCTATGTGGCGGTAATGTCTTGGCATTCCGGAATACCTTCCAGCTCGACAGATGATACAGACACAGATTTAACAGGTTCAACCAGCAGTGCGGATTTATCACATAACTCAAAATCATTAAACCCCCATTGAACAATCTCCCCCGTTTTCCAGTTAATAACTGGGTTATGGCGTTGTAACCAGGGCATGCCCAACACCAACCCCGCAGGTAGATTGTCCAGCACAAAACAACTTAGGTTTTCCACATGAGTAGCGCCCACTCTGAGCGAAAACAAGTCAGACATAAAGCGACTTCCCTCCTTAGTGAGGGGAGAGGAGTCAATGGCCATCACCTTGATCGGAAGCTTGAGCCTAACTGTCCCTATATTGCAGTGTGTGACCAATTGGGAGTCAATGAGATTAATCGATGACCCGCAGTCCACGAAGGCTGTAGAGGAAAAAGAACTACCATCCACAAACAGTTCCACAGGCAGTAACACTTTAGAAAACGAGGAAAAGGGTACCTGAGGGTCTGGGTAGTCTCCCCGTTGACTACCCAGACCTAGTCGTTTCCCGCCGACCGAGTTTGAAGACGGGCAATCAGGACACTCCATTTTCCAATGTCCCGTTTTACCGCAGTAAAAGCATAACTGCTTGTCCTTCTGGCGTTTCCTCTCCGTATCCTTCAGGGAGAGGGCGCCTACATCCATGAGCTCAGGGGCAATCTCGTTTCCACTGGGGAACAATGGAGTTTCCACCTGCATCACCCCTCTGGCCTGCAGCCTGCGGTCCATCCAGACGGCCTGGGTCATGGCGTCCTCAAGAGAGTTAGGTGGGGGATGTAACGCCAAGGCATCCTGCAGCCGCTCGGACAAGCCTCTGCGAAAGAGTCCTCGGAGTGTGGCATCATTCCAAGAGACCTCTGCGGCCCAACGGCGGAACTCAGTACAAAGCCACTCAGCTGAGTGTTTCCCCTGACAGACACTCATCACCATGTCCTCTGCCAATCGCACTCGGTCAGGCTCATCATAAATGTGCCCGAGGACCTCAAAAAATGCATTCACGGACACTCTCTCAGGGGCAGTGGGAGAAAGGGAGAAAGCACAAGCTTGTGGGGACCCTCTTAATAGAGACATAATGACCCCAACCTTCTGACTTTCATCCCCAGAGGAACGTGGTCTCAAACTAAAAAAAAGTTTGCACCCCTCCATGAAGACCCTGAACTCCTTTTTGTTTCCGGAAAAAAAGTCAGGCAGTTTAACAGGTGGTTCTGGGGACACCAAAACAACATCACTTGACCCAGCCCCCAGAGACCCAGCAGCTAGAGCTCCCCGCACTGTCTCAGAAACCTGCTGCTGAGAACGAGCCAGAGCTTGCTGCTCCAGAAATAAACCCTGAAACATCTGACTCAGACTTTTCATCCGGTCAGCCAGAGACTGTATGGGATCCATAACTCTCTGCATAAAAACCCCCCAAAAAACTTAATGGTCAGTTATAATGTCAGGGTCCTGACAGCGCCGGCGTACAGCCTCCGCTAAGCAGGGACTCACCCGCACCGTAGGGACCCCTGGGGACAAGAAAAGCCAGACAATAAAGATGCACGAGACCTGAATGTAGAAGTTTAGAAAGCATGCACAGGACCTACGGTCATGTGAACGGACATGTGACTGCAAGGGGGTGGGGCTTAGCATCCTTCTTTCAGAGGAGGAAGAAAACTCAAAGTTGAGCAAAGCAGAGGTCAGGCACAATACAGGCAAGCGAGGTACAGGAGGGATAAACAGACAGGAGGTCAGACAAAGCCAAAGGTCATACACAAGATATCAATACAGTACCAGGGATGAGACAGAACAGTCAGGGCCAAGCAGAGATCAAAACCAAACAGACGTAGAAGGTACCAAGCAGAATCCAAAGCGATATCCAGAGAACAGACCGAGTCATACACAGGGAATCAAGCAACCAGAACACAGCACTAACACACTCAGGGGTCACCACACAATGCCAAGGGCGAAAGTATAACTGACGGGGGATGGGAGCTTCCTGAGGCTATAAGAAGCCTCCCCAGAACCAGTGAGAGGCCACCCTAATAGGTCCCAGGTGTGCAGGTGAGAATCTGCACTGCGATCAGAACGTTAACCCCAGAAGTGCCGGTCACCCAGCACTGGTATCATGACAGTACCCCCCTCTTAACGGGGGGCCTCTGGACCCCCAGGCTTGCCCGGGTACCTAGCATGGAAAGCCCGGACCAGACGATCCACATGCATCAACCGGGCCGGCACCCAGGACCTGTCCTCCGGCCCATACCCCTTCTAATGAACTAGGTACTGTACTGACCGCCGTACCAACCTAGAATCTACAATGTGACCAATCTCATATTCCACATCTCCCTCAACCGAAACCGGGGGGGTAGCGGACTCGGATTCTCCCCGGACTGCTTCAAACGGCTTCAGTAGAGATCTATGGAAGATGTTAGGGATCTTGAAAGAGGGTGGAAGGCACAGCCTGTACGCTGCCGGGTTGATTTTTTCCACAATCTTGTACGGGCCAATGAATTTGGGGCCCAACTTGGCTGACGGAACCTTTAACTTAAAGTTTCGCGTGGAGAGCCAAACTTTCTCTCCCACCTGAAACATGGGACCAGGTGTTCGTTTCCTGTCCGCGAAAAACTTATACCTGCCTTGAGACCTAGATATACGCCGCTGGACTTCTGCCCATGTATCTTTTAACCACTGAACAGAGTCCTCAGCCCCGGGGCACCCCAAATCCAGATGAGAAAACTCACCAAAATGAGGACTGAACCCATAGTTGATGAAGAAAGGGGACATACCAGTGGATTGACTCACCCGACTATTGAAGGCAAATTCAGCCAATGACAGTATATCACACCAGTCATTCTGTCTAGCAGAAGTCAGACATCTGAGGATCTGTTCCAGAGACTGATTAGTGCGTTCCGTCTGACCATTACTCTCAGGATGGTATGCAGACGAAAAGGACAGAGATATCCCTAATTTTTTACAGAAAGCACGCTGAAACTTAGCCACAAACTGCACACCATGATCAGACACCACATTCAGGGGTACCCCATGCAAGCGGACCACATGCTGCACAAACAATCTGGATAAGATCTCAGCAGAAGGTAATGCGGACAGGGGTACAAAATGAGCCTGCTTAGAAAATCTGTCCACCACTACCCATACCACCGTATTACCCCTGGAAGAGGGAAGATTGATAATAAAATCCATGGACAGATGGGTCCACGGTCTTTCGGGAACTTCCAAGGGCATCAGCTCCCACACCGGCCGGCTATGGGAGCTTTTAGAACGAGCTCAGACCCCACAACCAGAAATGAATTTCTTTATATCAGAACCCAGAGTAGGCCACCAGAAGATCCTAGCCACCGCCTGTCACGTGGCTGATATACCAGGGTGAGCACACAACTTGGATTCGTGGAACTCTTGCAAGAGTTTAAGGCGAAGTTGTTTTGGGACAAACAACTTGCCCCCTGGCTTGGCCGCAGGAGCCAGCGACTGGGCCCTCTCAATTTCCCGTTCCAATTCAGACGAGATCCCTGCTAACACCACCCCAGGGTGCAGAATGGAGGACGGTGGCTCAGGGACAGACACAGGGTGAAAACTACGAGATAAGGTGTCAGCCTTGACATTCTTTGACCCTGGACGGAATGTAATAGTAAACTGGAAACGAGAAAAAAAGTGACCAACGGGCCTGTCTGGGCGTTAATCTTTTAGCAGACTCGATGTAAGACAAATTTTTGTGATCAGTGATCACAGTAACCGGGTGACTAGCCCCCTCCAAAAAGTACCTCCATTCCTCAAACGCCAACTTAACCGCAAGAAGCTCTCTATTACCTACATCATAATTTCTTTCAGCAGCAGAGAACTTCCTGGAAAAGAAGGCACATGGCCTGAGTTTGGTTAGAGTGGCAGGCCCTTGAGACAACACTGCCCCCACCCCCACCTCGGAGGCGTCCACCTCCACCACAAATGGCTTGGAAGGATCTGGCTGTATCAAGACAGGAGCAGACATAAAACATTTTTTCAGCGTCGCAAAGGCCTCTTTTGCGAGTGAGGACCAATTTCTCACATCTGCACCTTTGCATGTTAGATCCGTGAGAGGTTTGACCACTTGCGAAAACCCCCGGATAAATTTGCGGTAATAATTGGCGAACCCCAAGAAGCACTGAAGACCTTTAAGATCTCGGGGTTGCACCCAATCCGCAATGGCCTGCACCTTCTTGGGGTCCATGCGAAAACCCTCCCCGGATACAATTAACCCCAAAAAAGACAATTCTTGCACACAGAATACACATTTCTCCAATTTGGCATACAGATGATTTTCTCTCAGTCTTTGGAGAACAGTTCGTACATGTTCCAAATGAGAATGCTTGTCGGTGGAGTATATCAAAATATCATCTAAATAGATAATGACAAAACGACCAATGAGATCCGAGAATACCACGTTGATGAAATTCTGAAATATGGCGGGGGAGTTGGTAAGACCAAACGGCATGACTAAATTTTCAAATAGTCCCTCGGTCGTGAGGAACGCGGTTTTCCATTCATCCCCCTCTCGGACCCTTATCAAATTATATACCCCCAGAAGATCCAGTTTAGAAAACCACTTTGCCCCTGATAGTTGGTTACACAAATCAGGAATCAACGGAAGGGGGTACGTATTCCGTACAGTAATCTGATTAAGCTCCCGGAAGTCGAGATAGGGACGTAACCCGCCATCTTTTTTCTTTACAAAAAAGAAACCTGCCGCCACAGGTGAGACTGAAGGACATATGTATCCTTTGCGCAGACTTTCAGCAATGTACTCCTTCATAGCCAAGCGCTCAGGACTGGACAAATTAAACAAGTGGGCTTTAGGTAATTTAGCCCCCGGGACCAGCTCAATAGCGCAGTCAAAGGGTCTATGTGGCGGTAATGTCTTGGCATTCCGGAATACCTTCCAGCTCGACAGATGATACAGACACAGATTTAACAGGTTCAACCAGCAGTGCGGATTTATCACATAACTCAAAATCATTAAACCCCCATTGAACAATCTCCCCCGTTTTCCAGTTAATAACTGGGTTATGGCGTTGTAACCAGGGCATGCCCAACACCAACCCCGCAGGTAGATTGTCCAGCACAAAACAACTTAGGTTTTCCACATGAGTAGCGCCCACTCTGAGCGAAAACAAGTCAGACATAAAGCGACTTCCCTCCTTAGTGAGGGGAGAGGAGTCAATGGCCATCACCTTGATCGGAAGCTTGAGCCTAACTGTCCCTATCTTGCAGTGTGTGACCAATTGGGAGTCAATGAGATTAATCGATGACCCGCAGTCCACGAAGGCTGTAGAGGAAAAAGAACTACCATCCACAAACAGTTCCACAGGCAGTAACACTTTAGAAAACGAGGAAAAGGGTACCTGAGGGTCTGGGTAGTCTCCCCGTTGACTACCCAGACCTAGTCGTTTCCCGCCGACCGGGTTTGAAGATGGGCAATCAGGACACTCCATTTTCCAATGTCCCGTTTTACCGCAGTAAAAGCATAACTGCTTGTCCTTCTGGCGTTTCCTCTCCGTATCCTTCAGGGAGAGGGCGCCTACATCCATGAGCTCAGGGGCAATCTCGTTTCCACTGGGGAACAATGGAGTTTCCACCTGCATCACCCCTCTGGCCCGCAGCCTGCGGTCCATCCAGACGGCCTGGGTCATGGCATCCTCAAGAGAGTTAGGTGGGGGATGTAACGCCAAGGCATCCTGCAGCCGCTCGGACAAGCCTCTGCGAAAGAGTCCTCGGAGTGCGGCATCGTTCCAAGAGACCTCTGCGGCCCAACGGCGGAACTCAGTACAAAACCACTCAGCTGAGTGTTTCCCCTGACAGACACTCATCACCATGTCCTCTGCCAATCGCACTCGGTCAGGCTCATCATAAATGTGCCCGAGGACCTCAAAAAATGCATTCACGGACACTCTCTCAGGGGCAGTGGGAGAAAGGGAGAAAGCACAAGCTTGTGGGGACCCTCTTAATAGAGACATAATGACCCCAACCTTCTGACTTTCATCCCCAGAGGAACGTGGTCTCAAACTAAAAAAAAGTTTGCACCCCTCCATGAAGACCCTGAACTCCTTTTTGTTTCCGGAAAAAAAGTCAGGCAGTTTAACAGGTGGTTCTGGGGACACCAAAACAACATCACTTGACCCAGCCCCCAGAGACCCAGCAGCTAGAGCTCCCCGCACTGTCTCAGAAACCTGCTGCTGAGAACGAGCCAGAGCTTGCTGCTCCAGAAATAAACCCTGAAACATCTGACTCAGACTTTTCATCCGGTCAGCCAGAGACTGTATGGGATCCATAACTCTCTGCATAAAAACCCCCCAAAAAACTTAAGGGTCAGTTATAATGTCAGGGTCCTGACAGCGCCGGCGTACAGCCTCCGCTAAGCAGGGACTCACCCGCACCGTAGGGACCCCTGGGGACAAGAAAAGCCAGACAATAAAGATGCACGAGACCTGAATGTAGAAGTTTAGAAAGCATGCACAGGACCTACGGTCATGTGAACGGACATGTGACTGCAAGGGGGTGGGGCTTAGCATCCTTCTTTCAGAGGAGGAAGAAAACTCAAAGTTGAGCAAAGCAGAGGCCAGGCACAATACAGGCAAGCGAGGTACAGGAGGGATAAACAGACAGGAGGTCAGACAAAGCCAAAGGTCATACACAAGATATCAATACAGTACCAGGGATGAGACAGAACAGACAGTCAGGGCCAAGCAGAGATCAAAACGAAACAGACGTAGAAGGTACCAAGCAGAATCCAAAGCGATATCCAGAGAACAGACTGAGTCATACACAGGGAATCAAGCAACCAGAACACAGCACTAACACACTCAGGGGTCACCACACAATGCCAAGGGCGAAAGTATAACTGAAGGGGGATGGGAGCTTCCTGAGGCTATAAGAAGCCTCCCCAGAACCAATGAGAGGCCACCCTAATAGGTCCCAGGCGTGCAGGTGAGAGTCTGCACTGCGATCAGAACATTAACCCCAGAAGTGCCGGTCACCCAGCACTGGTATCATCACAATTTTATGATATAAGGGGTGACACAAACTTTAAAGTAAATTCTTCCAAAATGTTAAACTATGATTAACCCCTTTGCGATCAGGGGTATTTCAGTTTTTGAATTTCCGTTTTTTGGGTTTTTGCTGTTTCAATAGATTTTTATTTATTTTTCCAAATGCATTTTCGTTTTTTGCTCCCTTAAATTCTTTTTTATTTAAGTGGTGAAAAAAAATCCAAAATGTATTAATTTAAAAAAAGGCGCCATTTTCCATCACCTGTACTGTCTACATTTTTCGTGATCTGGGGTTGGGTAAGGGAAAATTTTTTGTGCACTGAGCTGACATTTTTATTAATACTATTTTGGTTTAGAAATGGTCTTTTGATCGCCCATTATTGCAATTTATTGCATTGTAGCGACCAAAAAAACGTAATTCTGGCGTTTTTTTTTTTGTTACTCCATTCAGCGATCGGGTTAATTCTTTTACATTGATAGATCAGGTGACTCTGAATGATACCAAATATGTGCAGATTTGATTTTTTTATTGTTTTATTTTGAATGGTGCGAAAGGGGGATGAGTTGAACTTTTATATTTTTTTATTTTTTAAAAAATTTTTTTTTACTTTTTACATGCTTCAATGCTCTCCATCAGAGACTATAAACTGCAATACTTTGATCACTTCTGCTACACACAGGCGATGTTCAGATCGCCTGTGTAGCAGAAATGCTCACTTGCTATGAGCGCCGACCATGGGCTGGCGCTCATAGCAATCTGGCAATGACAACCATAGACATCTGCTACAGACCTCTGGTTGTCATGATAACCCATCGGTGACTCCCGATCATGTGACGGGGTCACTGATGGGCGGGATCAGTGACGTGCTTCTGGTAAGCGTGAGTTAAATGCCAATGTCAGAGATTGATAGCAGCATTTAACTAGTTAACAGCGGCGGGTGGATCGCGATTCCACCTGTGTTTATTGCATGCACATGTCAACTGTATAGATCAACTGTCAGGTGCCCGGAAAAGTGCTGGCTCAGCTCTGGAGCCCGCACCACACAGGGGGAGTCCAGCATGGGCGTACTATTACGCTCAATGTCGAAAGGGGTTAAAAGGATTGGCCATATTCTGGTTATTGTTGACGAATGTGTTTGAGATGATAAGGTACTTACTAATATGGTCTTTATTGAATTTCAGCACCAAATATGAATGGAAGATAGAAATATAGGCTATGCTGAATGCCTTTTAATCATCTCACAACCACATTGGTTAACAATAACTAGAGAATGGTCAATGCACAACACAAAGTACATTCCGTAACACGTTCCCACTAAACATTTTGCTAACTAAACCTATTTTTCATATGAGTCATTTAGTTAAATCCTTTAGTCAATTACGTGAAGTGCAAAATTATAGCGCCAATAACAAAAGAGAAAACAAACAAAACAAACAACAAAAAAGGCACCACCTATAACAAATCAATGCAATGAAAATAAAGTTAGCACCGCCGCCACCATCACTTTGTTGTTGGTGGTGTGGGCTCAGTGTGAGTCTACATCCTGTGCGCATAAACAGACCAAGATTTCAGCTCAGTGGATCACTGCATGTGATGTAGCATTTAACTGTTCAGTGTTATGCACCTAGTGTGCAGCGGCCCTGAACTGATGCCCCTTGGATCCGGTGAGCAGAAGCAAAGAAGGGGGGTCCCGGACTGCCAGCGTGTCCGGACCCCCTCTTTGCTTCTGCTCACTGGGCCCCATACACTAGTAGGGGCACTAATGCCCTGATGGCAGCCCTGTTCCTGCTTATTGTGAAATGACATTTGTTGACAGCCCATACTCCTTGAAGTATGCAGCTAGTCTACATAGATCAAGAGATGTCAGACATCCATTCCTTGCTACCTTATAGTTGCAATTTTATTTAAGCATTCACTCAATCTTTACTAAAGCATACACACATATATTCATTCTTATCTACCTAATAGGATGATGACAGCTGTCTAGACCTGCGCTAACTATGTTCCTGCCTATTGCGAAATGACACTGGTTGACAGCCCATACTTCATGAAGTATGCAGCTAGTCTACATAGATCATCGAATGTCAGATATCCATTCCTGGCTGCCTTATAGTTACCATTTCATCTAAGCATTCACTCAATTTTTGTTAAAGCATACACACACATTTATCCATTCTTATCTATCTAGTAGGATGATGATAATTGAGCAGACCTACACTAACTATGTTCCTGCCTATTGTGAAATGACACTTGTTGACAGCCCATACTTCATGAAGTATGTAGCTTGTCTACATAGATCATGGGATGTCAGACATCCATTCCTGGATGCCTTATAATTGTCATTTCATCTAAGCATTCACTCTGTTAGGGGCTAGCGGAACACACCAAATAATGAAGATGGTATAAGGTACGTTCGCAGCCCGGGGTCCACCGTGCAGAGATTTAAAGCTGCCTTAGGTAGGATGGCACAATATGGCGCTAAGAGAGGTGCTGTGAACTGGGAGCACTGTGGCACTAGACTCAGCCACTACAAGATGCTGACTATGACTCCTATAGCCCTAAACCATACGTATCCAAGGGAGGGGAGTCTTAATGAGTCAGTCACCAGATACATGCATCCATTATCACTCACACATAATACCATAAGAGTCTATACTAGCGCATGGCCGTGCGGCCATGCAACTCTTTTATAGCAGCGTCCTTCCGGGACCTTCCTAGTTGTCCAATGGGAGCAGCAATAGGACTTGAGCATGTGACCTCAGACCTCCAATGAGAGGACTTCCCACAGGAATGCTCAGTGGACCGAAAGAAGGACTTAGGGCCCCGTCACACATAGCGACACACCAGCAATCCCGACAACGATATTACCTTGTCAGGATCGTTGGTGTGTCGCTACATGATCACTGGTGAGCTGCCAAACAGGCAGCTTCACCAGCAATTAGCACCAGCGACACGTGGGTAACAAGCGACGCATGTCGCTTAGTTACCCACTGTGTACCTTAGTTACCAGCGCGCTGGTGGAGGGAGCTGGTAACCAAGGTGCACATCGGGTTTCTAAGCGGCGCGCGGCACTTAGAAACCTGATGTGTACCTTGGTTACCAGCTTCCTGCACCAGCGCGCTGGTAACTAAGGTACACATCAGGTTTCTAAGCGCTGCACGCCGCTTAGGAACCCAATGTTTACCTTGGTTACCAGCGGCAGCTCGCTGATCGCTGGTCTCCCGCTTGTCACACGCATCGATGAGTGCTGGCCAGTGGGAGACCAGAGATAAAAAAAATGTCCTGGCCATTCCAGGATGATCAGCGATACCCGGCAGGGGGGCCAGTCACTAAGAAGTGTCACACACAGCGATCTCACTGGTGAGATCACTGTTGTGTCACAAAACTTGTGACTCAGCAGCGATCTCGCTAGCGAGATCGCTATGTGTGATGGGGGCTTAAGTCCCACGAGCTACTCGCTGCTGGCTATTGCAGGTTACTATAGCTGAACCCTGATTAGCAGCAATAACTAAGCCAGCAGTAGAAGACTGAGCAAGATGCCGGGAACGACGTCTTTGCTGAGCAGGCTCCTCTGCGGCCGGAGTGGAGTAGGAGACCGCAGACGGCAAGGCTCGGCATTCCTCCTGTGCAGAGGCAGGAACCTGATGCTTAAAGCCCCCGTTACACATAACGATGTCCCAGCGATCCCACCAACGATCCTACATGATAGGATCGTTGGGACATCATTAAGCTGATCGCTGGTGAGCTGTCACCAGCTGGACGCTGGTTTCTGATGTAAACATCGGGTATCCAGGAGCCGCGTACATGCTGGTTTCCAAGGTAAACATCGGGTATCTAGGAGCCGCGCGACTCCTGGATACCCACTGTTTATCTTGGAAACCAGCGTGTACGCTGGTTTCCATGGTAAACAGCGGGTATCCAGGAGCCATTTACATTAGAAACCAGCATCCAGCGTCGCTGATCGCTGGTCTCTCGGTGTCACACGCAGCAATGCATGCTGGGCAGCAGGAGACCAGCGATCGAAAAACGGCCCAGGCCGCTCCCTTTACTAGTTAGTGGAAGAAATTCTTTAAGACCTGGACATCACCTAATCTGAGGGGTTCACTATTAGTTTTGTACCTGTTTGTAGTATATAGAATAAAGGCTCCTTAATGAATAAAAAATAAATAAGAAATAGATGATGGAAGAGAATAAAGGGCACAAGAAGTGACATAGAGCCAACTTACCTCTCTCTCCAGTAACTGCAACCCTCAAATGGAATGTTGGCTCTGCAGCTCCTGACATAATGTGTGTGATCTGTGATGTCATAATGCAAGGGGGTGGAGCCAGAGACCCCAACATTCCGTGACATCATCAGCAGGAGCAGAAGCTGTTATTTATAGGGACCAGACCATGCAAAGAATTCATTACCTTATAGATGAAATGCACTCTAATTATCCACTTTGACCTCTGAAATATTTTACAAAATGCCACAATGTCATTGTTGCCATACAATGTAATTCCGGAGTATTTTCTACTGATTTGAACTCTGGTAAATCCACAATAACTGTCATGCCGCGCTCACCAGGAGGCAGGGCTTCGGTCTCGACTAGAGTTGAGCGACTTTTGGTTTTTTAAGGTCGCGTTTCGTTTCGTGAAACCCGACTTTTCCAAAAGTCGGGTCGAGCAAGATCGTCCGATTATAGGGAAAAGTCGGGGTCGTCCCGAAACACGAAACCCAATGTAAGTCAATGGGGAATAAAAGTCGGCAGTGAGAGGAGGACAGGAAACACACCTACAGTGCCCATTTGAATGCCAAAAGCATCAATTCTTCTTTCTTAAGCTTGTCAACCTTAATTAACTTCATAATACAAGTTACGCACTGAAAAATGGGGGTTATTTGGCTACAAACTGTGGGGGGGGAGGGCTGGCTCCAGGTTTTCATGTGCCCTGGGCGAAAGAGCGCCCCTTTAACACATACCACAACTCATCATGCTCCGATACGGCAGAGAAATAGCAGTATAGTACAATGAAAAATACCTCACTTTTTACATCTCATGACGAGGCCCATCTATTTCTCCATACAGAATCATTGGTCCCATATAATGTTTGAAACAGTATATGATGAGCTCCACATAATGCTACAGTATATGTTGGTCCCCATGGATGAAGCTCCACTGTCTTATGGGCCCAAATAATGCTCCAAACATAATGGGCCCCATTTCTAATGCTCTAGTGTATAATGGGCCCTGTAAATGCTGCTCCAGTGTCTGATGTCCACCTTTGGAATGTTCCAGTGTATGGTGGGCCCCATCTATCATTCTCCAGAGTATAGTGCTCCCCAAAAATTGTTGTCCCAACATTGAAAACAATCAAATAAGTCTCCTCGCTAGGGAATCCCTGTACTTGTCTGGACAGGTGCTATAGCTTGCTTAACAGCTCGCCAGCCGTTCTCACGCCCAGTATGGATTACACGTGATTGCACAAAGGTGAGAAAGGGTACCGTATCCCCAGATAACATGTATGGATAGCGTACACATTCAAAATATATGTCTCAGGAGGCAGGCTCAGACGGTGTTAGGCCCAGTATGGATTGCACGTGATTGCACAAAGGTTAGAAAGGGTACCGTATCCCCGGATAACATGTATGGATAGCGTACACATTCAAAATATATGTCTATACAGCATGAGGCAGGCTCAGACGGTGTTAGGCCCAGTATGGATTGCACGTGATTGCACAAAGGTTAGAAAGGGTACCGTATCCCCGGATAACATGTATTGATAGCGTACACATTCAAAATATATGTCTATACAGCATGAGGCAGGCTCAGACGGTGTTAGGCCCAGTATGGATTGCACGCGATTGCACAAAGGTTAGAAAGGGTACCGTATCCGTGGATAACATGTATGGATAGCGTACACATTCAAAATATATGTCTATACAGCATGAGGCAGGCTCAGACGGTGTTAGGCCCAGTATGGATTGCACGTGATTGCACAAAGGTTAGAAAGGGTACCGTATCCCTGGATAACATGTATGGATAGCGTACACATTCAAAATATATGTCTCAGGAGGCAGGCTCAGACGGTGTCAGGCACAGTATGGATTTGACGGCCCAGATTACACAGCGGAGGAGCAGGGAGAGGTAAAGATTGCAAATGCTGGGGCCCTGCCCAAGCAAGGGGGGCCCACTCGTGGGCGTCGGTACTGGCACTGGGCCCCTCATAGTACAGCGGTGTGTCTGACGGCGGGTGTGCACCACCACCGTCAGAGACACTTGATTGCACTATGAGGGACCCTGTGCCAGTGCCCGCGCCCAAGAGTCGGCCTACCCACCTGTCCAGGGCAACGGCACTCGCACGGTGTCGTGCGGTAGGTGGTGACCCCGGCCATGGGGGGGAGGCAGCACAGTTAGGGAGTTTTAGAAAGTGGCATATGTTGATGTTGGACATTCAGCTGATGCAAAAGGCGAAATAGGTGAAGTACCAGGAAGAGGTGGACCAAAGCAAGCCATTTTTCTGTCACCCTATGTGTCATCAGGGGAAGGTGGGACAAAATCCTTGGAAACCCATGCATGGTTCATTTTAATGAAGGTTAGATCATCCACATTTTGGGTTGACAGACGGGTCCTTTTTTCTGTCAGGATTGATCCAGCTGCACCGAAGACTCTTTCCGATAGCACACTTGCAGCTGGGCAAGCGAGCTCCTGTAAGGCATATTGGGCCAATTCAGGCCAGGTGTCCAGTTTAGCGGCCCAATAGTCAAAGGGGAATGACCTGTGTGGGAGAACATCGATATGGGAGGAAAAGTAGTTTGTTACCATAGTTGACAACTGCTGTCTCCTGTCACTTTCCATCAATGCAGTATTACCAGTTGTGTGAGCGGTATTTGAAAAATCAGTCCACAACATTGTCATGAAATCCCTGTCTCCAACGCCACTTCTGCTGTGTGCACCACGAACACCTCTGCCAAGCTGCCCCCGGCCCGTACGGCTCGTGTGAGAACCGTCACCACTGCTGTGTGCTGGGAATGCCTCAAGCAACCGATTTACCAGAGTTGCTTGTTTATTAGCCAATATTAGTTCAAGGTTCTCCTGTGGCTTGATGTTTTGTAATTTGCCTTTATAGCGTGGATCCAGGATGCTGGCCAACCAGTAGTCGTCATCGTTCATCATTTTGGCAATGCGGGGGTCCCTTTTTAGGATCTGCAAGGCATAATCTGACATGTGGCCCAATGTTCCCGGTGTCAATGATGCACTGCGAGTGCTGGGTGGAGGAGCGCTTTCTGGCAAATCCACATCCCTCCAGTCACGCACAAACCCTGTACCAGACCTTGCCACGCCAACATTTTCACTTGCCCCACGAGATGCATCCTCCTCCCCTAAGTAATCATCCCCATCATCCTCCTCCTCCTCCTCTTCTTCCTCCACCTCGTCCAGGAGAGGTCCCTGAACAGACAATGGCTGAATGTCATCAAGGATTCCCTCCTCCTCTTCCTCCTCATCAACATTGGCTGCAGACGCCTACTCCTTAAGGTGCGTCAAAGTTTGCATGAGCAGACGCATAAGTGGGATGCTCATGCTTAGGATGGCGTCGTCTGCGCTTACCAGCCGTGTGCATTCCTCAAAACACTGAAGGACTTTACAAAGGTCTTTCAGCTTCGACCACTGCACACCTGTCAACTCCATGTCTGCTCTCAAAGTGCCTGGCCGTGTATCCTCCCACAAATGCATTATGGCCTGCCTCTGCTCGCACAGCCGCTCCACCATGTGCAGGGTGGAGTTCCACCATGTGCAGGGTGGAGTTCCACCTTGTTGCAATGTCGATAATGAGGCGGTGGTTGGGAAGGTGGAGCAATCGCAGCAGCTTCTGCATACGAACGGAGTGTACAGGCGACCGGCGGATGTGCACGCACAGTCTTCGCACCTTCTGGAGCAGGGCTGTTAACTCCGGATAATTTTTGAGGAAGCACTGCACCACCAGGTTCAAGGTGTGAGCCAAGCAAGGTATGTGGCTGAGTTTTGAAAGGGCTATGGCTGCCACAAAATTACGGCCGTTATCACTAACTACCTTGCCTGCCTCAAGATGTACACTGCCCAGCCATGACTCAGTTTGTCGCTTCAAGTACTCGGCCAGCACCTCGGCGGTGTGTCTGTCGCCCAAACACATCATCTGCAACACAGCCTGCTGACGCTTTCCACTAGCTGCTCGATAGGGGGACACATCGTGTGCAACAGTGGCAGCTGCAGATGGAGTGCTCGTACGACTGCGCTCTGTGGACGAGCTTTCGCTTCTGGAGGAGGTGGAGGAGGAGGAGGGTCGAACGCCTACAGCCAACTGTTTCCTATACCGTGGGCTAGGCAGCATTGTCCCACCACAGCTGTCCCTTGTGGACCCTGCATCCACCACATTAACCCAGTGCGCAGTGATGGACACGTAACGGCCCTGGCCATGCCGACTGGACCATGCATCAGTTGTGAGGTGCACCTTTCCGCTCACTGACTGCTTGAGTGCATGGACAATGCGGTCTTTCACATGATGGTGGAGGGCTGGGATGGCTTTGCGAGAGAAGAAGTGGCGACTGGGTAGGTCATAGCGTGGTACTGCATAGGCCATGAGTTCGCGGAAAGCTGTGCTTTCCACCAACCGAAAGGGCATCATCTCAAACGAGATTAGTTTGGCAATGTGGGCGTTCAAACCCAGTGTACGCGGATGAGAGACTGAGTACTTTCTTGACCTACTCATAGTGTCTGGGAGGGTGAGCTGGACTTGAGAGCTGCATATGGTGGAAGTAGCGGTGGACAGGGCGGACTGAGAGAGGGTTGATGATGGTGATGGAGTTGGTGTTCTTTCTGATGGCCTAGATTCAGTATTTCGTTGATATAACAGTGGGATTCCCTCACTGCTGTGGCCTTGCAACGACACCTCAACATTTGCTGCTGTGCTAACCGGTGGGCTTACAGTGGGGGAAACAATGTAGCGTTGCTGACTACCTTCGTTGTGATCAGTTGCACATGTGGCACTTGAGGTTTGGTGTTGTGTCCACGCTTGCAAGTGCATGCTGGTTAAATGTCTAAGCATGCAACTGGTATTCAAATTTTTCAGATTTTTCCCTCGGCTAAAGGTCTTTGCGTACTTCTTACAGATAACCTTGGCCTGATCATGAGGATTTTGTTCAAAAAAGTGCCACACTGCACTCTTCCTACTTTGGCAGACATTTTGCGGCCTAGCACGCTGTGATCTTTTGACCCTCTGGACAAGCTGTCCAGCAACTCTTTTGATGTTTGGAAACTGTCTTTGGAGTGCTCCGGGCCTGCCAGATAACAGCTGTTGCGATGTCGATGTCTGCTGTGGATGCTCCTCATCTGAGCTATTGGAAGCAGCACCCTCTTCCCCCAATGGATGCCAATCTTGGTCAACAACTGGGTCATCCATCACCTCCTCTTCTATGTCATGTGCACCTTCCTCTGTGTCACCGTGTATTGTGGTATAGTGTGCGGGAAGGGGCACCTGAGTCTCATCAGGATCAGAATCTGGCTCTGTACACTGCGAGGACAATGTGGTGCTCTGAGTGAATGTACCAGCAGAATCATCCATCAGCGGCTGTGCATCAGTGCACTCCATGTCAGATTCATCTTGGCCTGGGTAATTCACCATTTCACTTGATAATCCAGGCATGGTATGTGAAAACAACTCCATGGAGTAATCAGTAGTATGGCCTGCATCATCCTTCAATCTTGGTTGGGGTGAAGGACACAAGGAAAGGTGTGGTTCATGAACATGAGCCTCCAATGACGACTCAGTGCTTTTACTTTTTACAACTGAAGAAGAGGAGGCGATAGAGCTGGAGGCTGAGTCAGCAATGTAAGATAAAACTTTTTCCTGATGCTCTGGCTTTAAAAGCGGTTTGCCAACTCCTAGAAAACTAAGCGTTCGAGGCCTTATGTAGCCAGACGATGACGCAGGCTCAACACCTCCTGCATTCGGTCCTATTTTGCTCTTGCCACTACCATCAGATCCACCACCAACACCATCATTACCAGCTGCCAACCCCCGCCTAATTCCACGGCCTCTTCCACCAGCCTTCCTCATTTTTGGTAGAAATGTAGACAAAATCCAACAAACTATATAGTATGTAAAACAAGGTGTCTATAGGACAGGGGAGATTTTGAATTTCTGCACACACTTTTGGACACTGGACACTTTTGGATTGTGTGAGGCCCACTGATATCTGAGCGCTATGTGACAGGCTCGATGGCACTGCTGTGACCTAAGTGACTAGAGAATAAGTGAGATTTTGAATCTCTGCACACACTTTTGGACACTGGAAACTTTTGTATTGTGTGAGGCCCACTGATATCTGAGCGCTATGTGACAGGCTCGATGGCACAGCTGTGACCTAAGTGACTAGAGAATAAGTGAGATTTTGAATCTCTGCACACACTTTTGGACACTGGACACTTTTGGATTGTGTGAGGCCCAATGAATATCTGAGCGCTATGTGACAAGCTCGATGGCACAGCTGTGACCTAAGTGACTAGAGGATAAGTGAGAGTTTGAATCTCTGCACACACTTTTGGACACTGGACACTTTTGGATTGTGTGAGGCCCAATGAATATCTGAGCGCTATGAGACAAGCTCGATGGCACAGCTGTGACCTAAGTGACTAGAGGATAAGTGAGAGTTTGAATCTCTGCACACACTTTTGGACACTGGACACTTTTGGATTGTGTGAGGCCCAATGAACATCTGAGCGCTATGTGACAAGCTCGATGGCACAGCTGTGACCTAAGTGACTAGAGGATAAGTGAGAGTTTGAATCTCTGCACACACTTTTGGACACTGGACACTTTTGGATTGTGTGAGGCCCAATGAATATCTGAGCGCTATGTGACAAGCTCGATGGCACAGCTGTGACCTAAGTGACTAGAGGATAAGTGAGAGTTTGAATCTCTGCACACACTTTTGGACACTGGACACTTTTGGATTGTGTGAGGCCCAATGAATATCTGAGCGCTATGTGACAAGCTCGATGGCACAGCTGTGACCTAAGTGACTAGAGGATAAGTGAGAGTTTGAATCTCTGCACACACTTTTGGACACTGGACACTTTTGGATTGTGTGAGGCCCAATGAATATCTGAGCGCTATGTGACAAGCTCGATGGCACAGCTGTGACCTAAGTGACTAGAGGATAAGTGAGAGTTTGAATCTCTGCACACGCTTTTGGACACTGGACACTTTTGGATTGTGTGAGGCCCAATGAATATCTGAGCGCTATGTGACAAGCTCGATGGCACAGCTGTGACCTAAGTGACTAGAAAATAAGTGAGAGTTTGAATCTCTGCACACACTTTTGGACACTGGACACTTTTGGATTGTGTGAGGCCCAATGAATATCTGAGCGCTATGTGACAGGCTCGATGGCACAGCTGTGACCTAAGTGACTAGAGAATAAGTGAGATTTTGAATCTCTGCACACACTTTTGGACACTGGACACTTTTGGATTGTGTGAGGCCCAATGAATATCTGAGCGCTATGTGACAAGCTCGATGGCACAGCTGTGACCTAAGTGACTAGAGGATAAGTGAGAGTTTGAATCTCTGCACACACTTTTGGACACTGGACACTTTTGGATGGTGTGAGGCCCAATGAATATCTGAGCGCTATGTGACAAGCTCGATGGCACAGCTGTAACCTAAGTGACTAGAGGATAAGTGAGAGTTTGAATCTCTGCACACACTTTTGGACACTGGACACTTTTGGATTGTGTGAGGCCCACTGATATCTGAGCGCTATGTGACAGGCTCGATGGCACTGCTGTGACCTAAGTGACTAGAGAATAAGTGAGATTTTGAATCTCTGCACACACTTTTGGACACTGGAAACTTTTGTATTGTGTGAGGCCCACTGATATCTGAGCGCTATGTGACAGGCTCGATGGCACAGCTGTGACCTAAGTGACTAGAGAATAAGTGAGATTTTGAATCTCTGCACACACTTTTGGACACTGGACACTTTTGGATTGTGTGAGGCCCAATGAATATCTGAGCGCTATGTGACAAGCTCGATGGCACAGCTGTGAACTAAGTGACTAGAGGATAAGTGAGAGTTTGAATCTCTGCACACACTTTTGGACACTGGACACTTTTGGATTGTGTGAGGCCCAATGAATATCTGAGCGCTATGAGACAAGCTCGATGGCACAGCTGTGACCTAAGTGACTAGAGGATAAGTGAGAGTTTGAATCTCTGCACACACTTTTGGACACTGGACACTTTTGGATTGTGTGAGGCCCAATGAACATCTGAGCGCTATGTGACAAGCTCGATGGCACAGCTGTGACCTAAGTGACTAGAGGATAAGTGAGAGTTTGAATCTCTGCACACACTTTTGGACACTGGACACTTTTGGATTGTGTGAGGCCCAATGAATATCTGAGCGCTATGTGACAAGCTCGATGGCACAGCTGTGACCTAAGTGACTAGAGGATAAGTGAGATTTTGAATCTCTGCACACACTTTTGGACACTGGACACTTTTGGATTGTGTGAGGCCCAATGAATATCTGAGCGCTATGTGACAGGCTCGATGGCACTGCTGTGACCTAAGTGACTAGAGAATAAGTGAGATTTTGAATCTCTGCACACACTTTTGGACACTGGACACTTTTGGATTGTGTGAGGCCCAATGAATATCTGAGCGCTATGTGACAGGCTCGATGGCACAGCTGTGACCTAAGTGACTAGAGAATAAGTGAGATTTTGAATCTCTGCACACACTTTTGGACACTGGACACTTTTGGATTGTGTGAGGCCCAATGAATATCTGAGCGCTATGTGACAAGCTCGATGGCACAGCTGTGACCTAAGTGACTAGAGGATAAGTGAGAGTTTGAATCTCTGCACACACTTTTGGACACTAGACACTTTTGGATTGTGTGAGGCCCAATGAATATCTGAGCGCTATGTGACAAGCTCGATGGCACATCTGTGACCTAAGTGACTAGAGGATAAGGGAGATTGGATTGCTTTTAAAAAAGCAGTTTGCGGAGCAGTGGGTAAACAGCAATGCCAGCCTGTCAGGAAGCCTTAAAAGGCAGCCCAACAACCAAAACCACTGATACACCACTATATAGCCTCCCCTTGCACTGCACACAGTGACTGGTGTGTTGTGCAGGCCAAATTGCTATCAGCAGCAGAAGCAGTTTTTTTTTCTTCTCAGCAGGACAAAAAAAAAAAATTGGGATTGCTTTTAAAAAAGCAGTTTGAGGCCCAATGAATATCTGAGCGCTATGTGACAGGCTCGATGGCACAGCTGTGACCAAAGTGACTAGAGGATAAGGGAGATTGGATTGCTTTTAAAAAAGCAGTTTGCGGAGCAGTGGGTAAACAGCAATGCCAGCCTGTCAGGAAGCCTTAGAAGGCAGCCCAACAACCAACACTACTGATACACCACTATATAGCCTCCCCTTGCACTGCACACACAGTGACTGGTGTGTTGTGCAGGCCAAATCGCTAGCAGCAGAAGCAGTTTTTTGGTCTTCTTCCCTGCCTAACGCTCTCCCTACAGAATCAGCAGCAACCTCTCCCTATACTGAGATCGGCAGAATTAAGATGGCGGTCGGCGTGCACGCCCTTTTATACCCCCTGTGACGCCCATCAAAGCAAGCCAATCACTTGCATGTCCTTCTGAAAGATGGTGGTGACCCGTGCCTATGTCATCACGTTGCCCACAGTGTCCGTGGATCCTGATTGGCTGAAAAAGAGCGCAAAACAAACTTTTGAAACGCGACTTTGGCGCGTAAGTCGCCGACCTCGTGGCCGACCTCATCCTAGGGTCGGGTTTCGTTTCATGAAACCCGACTTTGCCAAAAGTCGGCAACTTTTGAATTTTTTCGACCCGTTTCGCTCAACTCTAGTCCCGACGTCACTCCCTTTGGTACGGCGGTCCCTCCGGGGCCTCCATCGGGTGCGCATGCGCAGCTCTCGTCCTAGGGGCTCCTCCATGTTACGTTTGCGCTTGCGCGCTCCTGTCAGTGCTGTCTCCGGGTCAGTCTCCTCTATGGTAATTGAGGACCTGACCCAGAAACTGTAGTGGTCATGTGCTTTCTGGCTAGGATCTGACCCGGAACCTGTCTTGGTCATGTGCTATATCAGGCCATCCTCCCCTGTGGGAGGTGCCTGATTATTGCTGTGCTTCCTGGCTGGGTCTGCTTAGTCCCAGTCAGGCCATGCGGTGTTCTCAGGTCCTCTGCTCTGTCTGGTATTCTATTGTGCTCTTCGCACTTGCTCTGAACTTTTACGTTGCTTAATGCTCAGTAGTGCCTCTTGGCACACTCTAGTATCCTGTCTCTGTCCCTTGCTCTGTCGTACCTCCTGGTACTCTCTGTCCCTGTGCTCTGTAACACCTCCTGGCATGACTGCTGTTCCATTCAGTACTCTGTCGTGCTCCTGGCACGCGTCCTGCTTTGTTTACCTCCGGACGTATTACTCGCTATACGCCATACGTGCTCACGGCTACCTGTCTCACACTATCTGTAGTTTGCGCACTTCCGTGTACACTCCTTGTGTTCCTGGTACCCAGTTCCCATACACCCATCCGTGCAACCTGTGAGCCGCCCCTCTTGGTACCGGCTGTCGCGATTCTGACCTCTGCGGTCCTGCCCCTAACGATCCCTGTATAGGGGTCGGTCATCATCTGGCATGCTCGGCCAAGGGGCTCCAGATCCGCGACCCAGAGGGTCCACTCTTAGACGCTGTCTGCTCCTGAAACGTCACAGTATAATCAAGCCATGGACCCCGCTGGTACTACGGTTTCCGTCCAAAAGGAGCTGGTGTTTCTCCGGGAAAACCAAACTAGAATTATATTGTTTCTTAAGTCCATGGAGTCTTGTTTATCTGCTTTACAGTCCTCTGAGCCTGGGAATGCAGCCCAGTTGTCCAGTCTCCAGCAGGAACTAGTGCAGCAACGCGACTCCCAGGCCCAGATCCTCAACTATATGTCGTCGGTAGATAATCGGCTCCTATCTATACAATCCATTTCTGCCCAGGCCATGGTTCCTCTCTCGCTACCGCGCTTTATGTAAGCCACCTCGGTATGGTGGTGACCCTGTGTTGTGTCGCAGGTTTTTAATCAGTGTCGTTTGCATTTTGAGTTTTTGCCGCAGCATTATCCCACCGATCGTGCTAAAATAGCATTTATAGTTTCTCACTTAGAGGGAAAGGCCCTTGCATGGGTTAATCCCCTTTAGGAGCGGGACGACCCACTCGTCTCTCAGCTTTCCTTCTTTTTGGACACCTTCCGTAAGGTGTTCGACGAGCCGGGTCGCCTTGCTTCCACCACCGAGTCACTCTTTAATCTCTGTCAAGGTACTCTAACAGTGGGACAATAAGCAATATGTTTTCGCACCTTGTCCTCCGAACTTGGTTGGAATAATGATGCCCTCGTAGGGGCCTTTTGGCGTGGTCTGTCCAGCCGGATCCAAGATGAACTGGCGAGCCGAGATACTCCTACCATTTTAGAGGATCTCATCTCTCTCGCGACACGCATTGATTTGCGCTACCTGGAGAGCACCCGCGAGTCAGCCAGAGAGAGAGGGGCCTCCCGCCTCTTCTCTTCCACGCGCAGTTCTTTCCATCCATTACCCGAGTTATCAGCAGTAGATCCGGTACCTGAGGCTATGCAGGTGGATCGTCTCCAGATAGCTCAACGGCGTCGTGTGAAGAGGCAGGCACAAGGGCTCTGTTTCTATTGTGGGGATGCCTTCCACTTCCTATGCTCATGTCCCGAGAGGCCGGGGAAGTTTCTCCGCCTGGGACTGGTAAGTGAGCTCTCCTCTAGTGTATGTGATTCCTCTTTACCCCTTACCGTGCCTGTGTCCCTGAAGTTCGGTTCCGAGAGTTGCACTGTGAAGGCTATTGTGGACTCTGGTGCAGTGGGTAACTTTATTAGTCTC
The DNA here is from genome assembly GCF_039654945.1 of Dendrobates tinctorius. Classification (NCBI taxonomy): domain Eukaryota; kingdom Metazoa; phylum Chordata; class Amphibia; order Anura; family Dendrobatidae; genus Dendrobates; species Dendrobates tinctorius. Next base: position 8,518,928 of record NW_027361939.1, on the reverse strand, counting down.
GAGGCAGTTAAGAAGTTTCGGATTCCTGTCAGATCACTGGAGACTCCTAGGTCGGTAGTTCCGGTCGACGGTAAGCCCTTGCAGGACACCGTTAACTAGGTCACTGAGGAAGTAGAGTTGCAGATTGGCACATGTCATAGGGAGCGAATCTCCTTCCACGTATTGCCGAGTTCGGCTCATACCCTTCTTCTGGGCCTTCCCTGGTTATGAACTCACGGGCCGACCCTGGACTGACAATCCGGAGATATACTCCTTTGGGGACCGCTCTGTCAAAAGTGTTGCCTGATGTCCGTTCCTCCGAAGAACCCTGCTTGCTCGTCTTCGGCGGTTACAGGTCCGCCATCCGTTAACTGGTCTGTGACGTGTGACATTGTCGAGAAGGGGGCTGAGAGTCAGTCTCCACATCTGTCAAGCAACCGGTCTGTGACGTGTGACATTGTCGAGGAGGGGGCTGAGAGTCAGTCTCCACATCTGTCAAGCAACGGGTCTGTGACATGTGACATTGTCGAGAAGGGGGCTGAGAATCAGTCTCCACATCCATCAAGTAACCGGTCCAAGGTAGTTACTGTGGCTTCCGTCAAGTTGACATCCCAGCTCCCGGGGGAGACCTTCGTGTCTAAAGGTAACCGTAAAGGTGTGTTATCCTGGTGACATTCTTCTCTGGTTGCCGGTCATGTTGGTATCAAGAAGACACTCTCTCTTTTAACCCACTACTACTGGTGGCCGTCTATTGCTCAGGATGTTAAAGACTTTGTGGCTGCTTGTCCGCTCTGTGCCAAGAAGGAAGTTCCCAAGCAACCATCCTCCGACAGCTTGCCTCTTAAGGCTGAATTAACTTCCAGTAATCGCACCACCACTTCGGACTCCAAGAATGTCAGTGTGCCTCTGCCGGTTCGTTCTGTCTTGGGCGCACCTGCCTCCGACTCTCCATCCGTGGAGTCCTCCAGAGTCTGGCAGGAGACCAAATTTTCTCGTTGTGAGACTCTGGATCTGATTAGTCCTCATGCAATTAGGAAGTGTCTGGATCCCGCTCCTAGTGTCAAGGTGCTATTTTCCAGTTCTAGAGAGTGGGGGCAAAAAGGGGGGGTACTGTCATGCCGCGCTCACCAGGAGGCGGGGCTTCAGTCCCGACGTCACTCCCTCCGGTACGGCGGTCCCTCCGGGGCCTCCGTCGGGTGCGCACGCGCAGCTCTCGTCCTAGGGGCTCCTCCTCCATGTTACGTTTGCGCTTGCGCGCTCCTGTCAGTGCTGTCTCCGGGTCAGTCTCCTCTATGGTAATGGAGGACCTGACCCAGAAACTGTAGTGGTCATGTGCTTTCTGGCTAGGATCTGACCCGGAACCTGTCTTGGTCATGTGCTATATTAGGCCATCCTCCCCTATGGGAGGTGCCTGATTATTGTTGTGCTTCCTGGCTGGGTCTGCTTAGTCCCAGTCAGGCCGTGCATTGTTCTCAGGTCCTCTGCTCTGTCTGGTATTCTATTGTGCTCTTCGCACTTGCTCTGAACCTTTACGTTGCTTCATGCTCAGTAGTGCCTCTTGGCACACTCTAGTATCCTGTCTCTGTCCCTTGCTCTGTCGTACTACCTGGTACTCTCTGTCCCTGTGTTCTGTAACACCTTCTGGCATGACTGCTGCTCCAATCAGTACTCTGTCTTGCTCCTGGCATGCGTCCTGCTTTGTTTACCTCCGGACATATTACTCGCTATATGCCATACGTGCTCACGGCTACCTGTCTCGCACTATCTGTAGTTTGCACAGTTCCGTGTACACTCCTTGTGTTCCTGGTACTCAGTTCCCATACACCCATCCGTGCCTCCTGTGAGCCGCCCCTCTTGGTACCGGCTGTCACGGTTCTGACCTCTGCGGTCCTGCCCCTAACGATCCCTGTATAGGGGTCGGTCATCACCTGGCATGCTCGGCCCAGGGGCTCCAGATCCGCGACCCAGAGAGTCCACTCTTAGACGTTGTCTGCTCCTGAAACGTCACAATAATAACCCATTTATCCCAGTAATACAGAAAACTAGATTACACACGTCAAAATTGTTGGTACCTCTCGTTTATTGGCAGAAAAACTCACAATGGTTACAGGAATAACTTGAATCTGACAAAAGTAATAATAAAAAATCTATGAAAATGAACAAATGAAAGTCAGACATTGCTTTTCAATCATGCTTGCACAGAATTTTTAAAAAATAAAACTAATGAAATAGGTCTGGACAGAAATGATGGTACCCCTGAAAATAATGTGAAAAAAGGGACATGTTAAATCACGGTATGTCCACTAATTAGCATCACAGGTGTCTACAATCTTGAAATCAGTGAGTGGACCTGTAAAGAGGGCTACAGATACTCACTGTGCTGTGACATGGTGTGTATCACACTCAACATGGACCAGAGGAAGCGAAGGAAAGAGTTGTCTCAGGAGATTAGAAAGAAAATTATAGACAAACAAGTTAAAGCTAAAAATTATAAGACCATCTCCAAATAGCTTGATGTTCCTATGACTACAGTTGTACATATTATTCAGAAATTTAAGATCCATGGTGTAATATCCACACGTTATGAAGAATTCAAGGTATTAAACTTTAGATATGTTTTATTCTTCGTCCTCCAGCACACAGCATAACACTTGCATTCCCATGCTACCCAGAAGTGAAACTGAAACTTCCATTCTCATCCCTCTTGTCTCCACCCCCCAAGTCCCATAAGTCTGGCTTGCTTAAAGAGACAGATCTAATTATTATACATTACATCATCCCCCTTTTTTTTTTTACTATAAATAACCCATATTACTGATAAATGCAACAACATGAAAACGTCCAAAGAAATCATATGTCCGTTTTGTCTTATTTGTTCAATTCCAAAACCAGAGAGACAAACACAAAATACAAAAAAAACAAAACAAACAAAACTGTAGTTACACTTCTTCAATAAGCCTCGATGTAGCTCTTCTCTCTCGTGTAGGATAACGTCTGGGCTCATTGAGAGGGTTCATTATTGATGGACCAGCTACCTCTTGTTGGTCCTCTCCACCATCGGATATCAAATCTTCCACCAAAGAGAGTTCATTGTCATCATTCTGCGGTACGACTTTAAAATATGAAGAATTTCGCGTTATGAAGTGTCCATCTCGTTCAGCTGTGATCATGCTGCCTTTCCTTTTAGTAACATAATATTTTGCAGGACCATATACAGGTGAGGTCTTGTTGGTTGGTCTTTGACGTACCACCACGACATCCCCTCTTTCGATGGCACTTGACTGTGTCCTTCGCCTTCTGTCTGCATAACGTTTCATGGCTTGTTTGTTGGAGAAATCTGTGGATCTCACTGAGGAGTCACTCGGTCGAGGATGGCTGGTCACTAGGGATGGGCGAATCTACTCGTTAGGACTCGTTACTCTGCGAGTAGTAGGGGACTCGCAGGAGTCGGTACTCTGCGAGTTTCCAAGCGATTACTCGCACAGTAACGAGTCCAATGCAAATGAATGGCAATCCTAGTTTTTGCAGAGTTTCTTAGCGATTTTGTGACAGCAGCTGGACACAAAATTGCTAAGAAACTAGGATTGCTTGTATTAAACTGTGAAAAAACTAGCTAGGAGTTCTCTCTCTCTGTTTTGCAGCGATTCCTGTGCTGGAGGGGAGAGAGAGAGAGAACTCCTAGCTAGTTTTGTGTGTCCTAGCTGGACACAAAATCACTAAGAAACTAGGATTGCTTGTATTAAACTGAAAAAACTAGCTAGGAGTTCGTTTTCTCTCTCTCTCTCTCTCCTCGCATCCCCATTCTCCTCCTCCCCAGCACAGGAATTGCTGCAAAACAGAGAGAGAGAACTCCTAGCTAGTTTTTTAACAGTTTAATACAAGCAATCCTAGTTTCTTAGCGATTTTGTGTCCAGCTGCTGACACAAAATCGCTAAGAAACTCTGCAAAAAAAAAAATCTGCATCCCCATTCTCCTCCTCCCCAGCACAGGAATCGCTGCAAAACTCGCATCCCCATTCATTAACATTGGACTCGCTAGACTCGCAACGAGTAGCGAGTTTCCAAGTCGGACTCGTTACAGCCTAGCGATTCCGAATATTTCAGGATTCGCCCATCCCTACTGGTCACATCAGGGAGACGTATACGCAGGGTTCTGCTGAACATTAAATGAGCTGGAGCAGCATTAGTAGTGGAGTGTGGCGTATTGCGGTAATTACGCATGAATTTGTATAATGACTGTTTCAGTGGGATGTGCTCCAGACTCGCTGCCTTGATACGTTTCCCCAGAGTGCGCATAAAACGTTCTACAATTCCATTGGCTTGCGGCCAGCAAGGTGTGATTTTCCTGTGATTGAATCCCAAGTATTCAGAAAATTGTGTAAACACATGTCCATTGAATGGAGGTCCATTGTCTGTTTTGACCACTCTTGGAATACCATATGCCGAGAAAATGTCGTCCAGCTCTGGTATAACATTATTAGCAGATGTTGAAGAGATAAATGAAATGACAGGGTATCGAGAATATTCATCAATTGTTACGAGAATGTATTGGCCATTTGGCAATGGTCCATATATATCGACTGCCACTTCCTCCCAGACAGCAGTGGATAACGGAGACATTTGTAATGGCTCTAAGTTTGATGATGGAGTGATTAATTGACAAGTAGAACAGCGTCTAATCTTTTCTTCCACCAAGTGATCCATATTTGGGACCCACACTTTTTCTCTGAGTAACTTCTTTGTGCCAACAATTCCTAAATGACCTTCATGTGCTATCTCTATGACTAAGTTACGCAAAGTTTTAGGTACAACTAGTTTGGTACCTCGAAGAATGAGGTGTTCTTCAGTGACTGATAATTCCTCACGTACGTTTGAGAATAGTTTTAACTCTTTCAGATCAATCTCAGAATCAGGAAATTTTTCCTTTTGAATTTCATGCCACCTTCGATTTTGGATGATTTGTATTAGGGCACAGAGTGTCTTGTCTTTTGTTGTTTCATTTATAAATTGATCAAGAGAAAGTGCTTTTGGCACATCATGATCTGTAACAAAACGTAGGTATTCTTCAATGGAGGAATGCACAGGTATATCATCATTAGTAGGATGTCTTGAAAGATAATCAGCCTGATTGCTGTATTTTCCAGGTTTGTGAACAATGTTATAGTTGTAGTCCTGTAGACGTAGGCCCCATCGTTCAATTCGTGCAGGCATTTTAGCTCTGGGATTTCCAAAAATTGTAAGAAGTGCTTGATGATCTGTGACAATGGTGAAGGGAGCTCCATAGAGAAATAAGTGAAAGTGTTCACATCCCTAGACAACTGCCAAGCTTTCTTTTTCAGGTTGAGAATATTTTCTTTCAGTGTTTGTTAAACTCTTACTTGCATAAGAAATGATGTGAGGATTTTGATTGTTATCCTTGTACTGCGCTAGAATAGCACCCAGTCCCACGGGACTGGCGTCCACAATCAGTTCAGTTCGAAGAGCTGGATCAAAATAAGCCATAGTGGTTGTCGAGCAGAGTTCATTTTTAACTGTTTCAAAAGAGGCCTGACAGTCTTGAGACCATTGAAAAATACAACTTTGTTTTGTAAGTTCCCGTAGTGGATTGCTGATTGTTGAAAAATTCGGAATATATCTAGCACAGTAACTTGCCATTCCAAGGAAAGAACGCACTTCACTGGCATCCTGTGGAATTGAGGCTGTTCTGATAGCTTCCACTTTCTTGGGGTCTGGTTGTACTCCTTTTGCCGAGAAGATGTGACCATAGAATTCTAATGAACCCTTGTCAAACTCGCACTTCTCTTTGTTTAAAGTGAGTCCAGCAGAAAGCAGACATTCGAAGATAGCATATAGAGCACGATTATGCTCAGCTTGAGTTTTACCAAAAACCAATATGTCATCACTGTAATTAAAGGCATTTGGGATGTGTTGAATGACACTCCTTATTGCATCCTGAAAAATTTCTGCTGCTGAGCAGACTCCAAAAGTCAATCTTTTGTATCTTCTGAGGCCCACATGGGTGGAAAATGTGGTCAAGTATCGGGACTCTGGACTCAGTTCTAATTGATGATATCCCTTATTGAGGTCGAGCTTTGAGAAGACGGTGGCTCCATTTAATAAATGAATAATGTCATCAATCGTAGGTGAGATATGTCTTTCCCTCTGGATAGCGGTGTTGGGCAGGCGCATGTCAACACACAGTCTCACTTGATCAGGAGTCTTTGGTTTTGGAACTACCACAAGTGGAGAGACCCACGGAGTGGGACCAGTAACAGTTTCAATAACGTCCTCATCCATGAGCAATTGGAGTTCCTTTTCTACCTTCTGTCTCAGGTGAAATGGAATACGCCTGTGAGGCTGGGCTACTGGACGAACATTGTCATTCACATGAAGGTGTACTTGAGAGTCCTTTAGTTTTCCCAAACCACTAAATAGGGAGGGAAAGCTGTTCACCATAGTTTGTACATCCATATCCGCAGGGTCAGTTATGGTATGAATAATCTGGATGAGCCCTAGCTCCAAGGCAGTGTGATAGCTGAGAAGACAGCCTCCCGATCCTTGTAATGTGTGGAAAGTGGTTTTCTGCCTGTTTTCTTTATATCTAATTTCAGCATCAAATTGTCCCATTATAACTAGAGGTGTTTTAGATCCATAAGGAAAGATTTTAGTCTGCACTTGTTGTAAGACTGGCCTTGTTTTCAATTGTTCATATGTAGTGCCATCTATGATATCCACTGAAGCTCCTGTATCTATTGTAAAGGTAATGTCAGTGTTGCAGATTGAGAGTGTAACACAGGGAGACTGTACTGAACCAGTGACAGAGGTAGTGAACACATAGTTCTCAGTCGCAGACATTTCTTCTGTGTCCTGATTTATCACTTTTACATCTGCAGATTTTGTCATAGGCAGCGGAGGCTTGTAGTGCGCTGATTTGCAAACAGCTGCAAAATGATTCCCTTTTCCACATTTACTGCAGGTTTGTCCCGTAGCTGGACATTTGTTCTGGGTGTGAGGGAAATCCTGTCCACATCTATAACATTTCTTCTGTTTCTGGGCTTGTTTGTCTGGTAAATTTTTCTGTTTGAGATTATGCACATGTAATTTATCCCCATTTTCCATTACGGTAGCCTGATGATCTGCTATTTCTATTGCACGGGCCATTTTGAGCAAATCATGTAGAGAGATATCCTGCTGCAGAGCCTTACGCCTTAGGTTATTAGACGAGCAGGTGATAATTATTTGAGTTAGGATTTCATCATCTACATCTGTAAAGGCACATCCATGTGCTAACTCTTTCAGCCGTGTGACATAAGTGTCTATGGACTCTTCTGGAAGCTGCTTGGCAATCCTGAATTTATATCTTTCATATCTGATGTTCTGTTTGGGGTTGAAGTAGCCAGTGAGAGCTTTAGTGCAGTTGCTGTATGTGTCTGTTTCTGCTGCAGGTAACGTACTGTATATGTCATAGACTCCTGTGCCTGCACAATGCAGGAGCAAAGCTCTCTTTCTTTTCTCCTCCTTTATGTCCATGGCTTCTAGGAAATTCTCAAATCTGTTTAGCCATTTTCTCCAGTTATGGGAGAGATTAATGACATCAGTCATATCAAATTGTGGGAATGTGTGCAAGTAGTCAGCCATGATAGAGTCTCTCAGTGGTGCTGGCGTGTGAAGCGGTAAAATATATTCCGTACTCACAGCAGTAGGTGATTATATCCCATCCTCGTCGCCAGTTGTAATATCCACACGTTATGAAGAATTCAAGGTATTAAACTTTAGATATGTTTTATTCTTCGTCCTCCAGCACACAGCATAACACTTGCATTCCCATGCTACCAGAAGTGAAACTGAAACTTCCCTTCTCATCCCTCTTGTCTCCACCCCCCAAGTCCCATAAGTCTGGCTTGCTTAAAGAGACAGATCTAATTATTATACATTACACATGGGACTGTAGCCAACCTCCCTGGAGGTGGCCGCAGCAGGAAAATTGATGGCAAATCAATGAGTCGGATAATACGATTGGTAACAAAAAAGGCCAGAAAAACTTCTAAACAGATTAAAGGTGACCTTCAAGCTCAAGGAGCATCAGTGTCAGATCGCACCATCCGTCATTGTACATGCAAAATAAATGTAACTCATTCTGTGCTCCTGTCTTCTTCATGTGCTTTGCCTTTTAGCATTGAACATCGATTCCTTCTACTAATCCCACAGTCTGACTATTCCTAGTATCTAAACTATAAGGTATCACCTCAATGGCCAATATGTACATTAACTCAGGGCTGCAACTAGGAATTTCGGGGCTCCATACTGGCAAAATTTTTGGGGCCCCCTTAAGACTCCGCCCAGGCTCCAACCCAGCCCCGCCTCCACCCCTCAAACTGTCCACAGTTCCACCGCCCTCTCTTGGAAAACTCCACTTCTCACCAATCACACATTAACAGTTCCCATCACCAGATCACACATATAGCCGTCAGATTTTTTTTTTGGCCAAAATAATTTTTAAGCCGCCATCTCAACACTGTAGACACTTTTGTCCGAGCCCTACTCTACGCTAACCTATTAAATATTTGTTAAAATATGCAATTTATTTTTCAATTTTTAAAATGACCAATAATATCACATACAAGGATCAAATACCACCGCACCATGACCAGACACAATATTACCAACACATAGTGACCTGTAATTAATACCACATGCAAGGAACAAATACATCCTGCCCCCGTCTCCAATCCTGCCCCCGTCTCCAATCCTGCCCCAATCTCCTGCGGCGAAGATGCAGCTGCAGTGTGAGCTCAGCTGAAGTGGTGATGTCATAATCATGTGATCAGGGGGTGGAGTTGATCAATGGTAAAGGCCTGTGATCAGCTCCGCCCCCTCATCACATGACAATGACGTCACCACACGTCCTTCAACGCTTCGGGTGCAGCGCACAGCACTTGGGGCCCAATGATTAGGAGCACAGGAGCGGCGCCCCTGACCTGTTGGCCCCCTTCTGTACTGCTGTTCACCGGGCCCCATACAGCAGTAAGGGCAGGAATGCCCTGATGGCGGCCCTGTGCAGGCAGGCTGAATACATGAGGGAATTCCCTAATAAACAAGCATTCCACACATGTATTCAACCTGTCTAGCAGTCACAAATCATGCAGATGAGATGATGAACACTAAATCTCTGAGCACACCAAAATACTTGGAGATCACTTGAGCATACTCAATCATCACTAATCAGAATGTTAAACTAAGAACCTCATATTAAGTTTGGTAAATTTTTGCTTAATTGCAACAAATGAATGTATAAATTTTGCATGTGCGGTCTTTATCTTTTCCTACAGATATGATATAAGGAGATGGATCCACTTAAGTTTCTGACCAACGTCTTCTTGCCAGGCTGCCTATTTTCAATATATGGCATTAGAGAGCCAGGTTTCTTTCTCTTGGAAGACAACAAATTTGCCTTCTTTTTTCCAGGGAGCATTGCCTGGCTTATAACAATCCTTTAGCCAGGTTTGCATTGTGCACAATGCAAAACAGGAAATCATTCTAGTGTCATGTCTTATTTGTTTTTTTCATACGACTGCTGGTAAATCTGCTTACGGAATTTTCACACAAAAGAAAAGGATCAATGACCATATTCTGTTGCTCTGTGGGTATAAGCACAGTACGGACTGCATGTGCTGTAGCTTACTTTTGTAGGTTGATAGAAGCTGTAGAAAGAAAACCGTAAGACAATGAACAAAGAAGCTTTATTTTCCATTTTAGATGTACAGAATGCTGGCAATGAAAAAAAACTGGTTGCTTGTTGAGTACGCAGTGCTCGATATGCTTTCATTTCAATTATGAACCATTTGCAAGATCTCCGCTTGTGTTAGTGAATGGGAGCATTTGTTCCATTCACAGTCTGCAAAAAATCTCACATCTTTAGTGCTGTTTGATGTCATGTGTCTGGATAATTCCCAATGTCCACAGGTGCACAGGTTTCAGTGTGTCCTAAAAACACATCTCTTTTAACAGGACTATCACATCTCCTCACTAATCTTATTATTCTCAGTCAACCCATTTAACATTTTCCGCAAAACCTGGTCCTTTTTCTCTCATTTGTTCCCACACACTCCATTATTTGATAGGACTTTGTACCTGTGCATATACAGATGACAGCTCATGTCTGGCTCATGCAGTGTTAAATAGGACCTGTCATCAGATCAGAAGCGACTAGAGATGAGCAAAAATGTTTGGAAAGCGATTGCCAAACATAAATTCGGCACGAATATGGCACATTCGGATTCGTGATCGTAAACACGAGCATTTTTCTTAAAATCGGAAAAAATCGGTAAAAGAACGAGAAAATAATTGCATTGCCACTAAAGTATTTTAAATTAGAAGATATATAGATAGATAAAAAGCCAGCAATTCAGCATCTGTGTACAGTAAAATCACAGCAGGACCCGACAGAATAGAATACACAGATTACATACAGTATATACACATAGGATAGATAGATATATAGATGTCGGTGACACAAAAAGATAAAAAGCTGGCAATTCAGCAGCCACGTACTGTAAAATCACAGCAGGACCCGACAGGATAGAATAGCTGAATTACATATGGTATATACACATAGAATAGATAGATATGCAGATGTCAGTGACATATACAATTAGTACAGTTTGTGTGTGTGTGCAGCTTACTCTACATATATTTAATCATTAAAAGCATATTTTTCTGAAAAAACAAATGGCATGGGCTCCAATATAATTTTCTTAAACAGCAGAGGGAAAACCGACAGCTGGGGGCAGATGTTTATAGCCTGGGAAGATAGTAATACCCCTGGAGCCTTTTCTGGATAGCTGCAGGATGCTATTTTTAGTCTGGAGGAGGTCAATATCCATGTCCTCTTACCAACCTGAGAATACCAGCCCCCCAGATGTCTGCTTTAGCGAGGCTGGGTGGACCCCACATCGCCTTTTAAATTATTTATTTAAATAATTAAAAAATACGGCGTGGGGACCACTCTGTTCTTTATAACCAGCCTTGATAATGCTGACAGCTGAGGGTTGCAGCCCACAGCTGTAAGTTTTGCTTGGCTAGTTATCATAAATACAAGGGAACCCATGACTTTTTTTCATTTATTTATTCATAGCGCTGGTGCTGGCTGAGTGAGAATGAGGAATACTCCCATCAGCTGCTCCTGCTCTCATGTAGCGGAAGCAGGTGTAGGTTGATGGGAGTAATAGTCCCTTCAGCCGCCTCCTGCTGTAGTTGTTCTCACTTAACACAATTCTCGTCATTGTTCTCTGCTCATGCTTATTGCCGGCAGAGCAGGGGAGAATGATGAAAGTTGTCTTCTGCACCCGGCGCCAGGGAACAACGCTTACTGTACAGCTGCTTCCCTGGCTCTCACCATGTAGTACTGATGCGGAACATGGTTACCACACGTGTGCCACACGTATTACACACATGGACACACATATATCCTGTACTGTTTTGTTTCCGGTACCGTAAATATCAGGACATGTGAAACCATGCTTAGGATGTAAATCGGATGCTAAGTGTTAAAAATCAGATTGTACGTATATGAAAAACGCATGACACTTGCATTACACTTGTCTGACTTTGCATGAATAAAATCAAACTGATTTTAAAATTGCTAGTGTGACTCCAGCATTAGGGTATGTGCGCACGTTGAGCATTTGCATGCAGAAATTTCTGAAAGGTTTATGCATCTCTTGGCAGCAAAATGGTGTGGCAAAAATACGCATTTTGGTGCTTTTTTGCCGCAGTTTTGTATTTGTTTTTATACAGCAATGAAGGCTTTTTTGAGGTAATTAAAGATATGTTAAAAAAGTTTTGTTTTATAATTTCTTGGTTCAACACCTTCTTTTTCATTCTGATGCAGCAGCATCAGGGTAATGGTATTAGGACTTGGTGTCAGCAGGTGTCATTGACACCAAGCCCTAGGTTAGGAAATGAAAAGGTGTCAACCAGACACCCTCACTACTAAGCTGGTAAGTGAACACACACATGTGCACACGCACGCATGCACACACTGTAACCAGCTTATCTAGGAGTATTAACAGAATGAACCTACATAGGCTGTAACTGAACAGCAACTGTTAATTTAAAAAAAAATGTAATAAAAAAAAATTGCGTGGGCTCCAGTGTAATTTTCATAATTAGCAGAGGGAAAGCTGATGGCTGAAGGCTGATGTCAATATTCTGGGAAGGAGCCAATAGCCATGAAGGTTCCCTGGCTATAAATATCAGCTCACTGCTGTTTGCTTAGCCTTTACTGGCTAGTTTACAGGGGGTCCCCCCAAAAAAATTGACATTGGGTCCCACTATAAAATCTAACTAGCAAAGACTAGACAGACAGCTATGGGATAATATTGATAGCTTACTACAGAGCCATGGATATTGGCCCCCTCCCAGACTAAAAACATCTGCTTTCAGCAGCCCCAGAAAAGGTACATCTATGAGATATGCTAAATCTGGCACAGCCTCACTCTTCCCATTTGCCCTGCAGTTGTGGAAAATGGGGTAATGGTTAGGGGGTTTGATGTCACCATTGCATTGTCAGGTAACATCAAGTCCACTGGTTAGTAATGGAGATGCGTCTGTAAGACTCTCCCATTACTAACCCCATGGTGATATTATAAAAAACACACACATAATAAAGTCCTTTAATTGATATAATGACACAGACTCCTTTATTGAATCAAAATTAAACCATACTAACCAAACGCCTAATCCACTAAAGTCACTGTTTCCTGCAACAAAAATAAAATAATAAACCACAATTTTCCTCACCTGTAAGCCAAAAGGATAATAATCCATAATGTTCCTCAACAATCTTGATGACTTTGAGAGCAGTCACTGATAGAGTTGAGCGACTTTTGGTTTTTTAAGGTCGCGTTTCGTTTCGTGAAACCCGACTTTTCCAAAAGTCGGGTCGAGCAAGATCGTCCGATTATAGGGAAAAGTCGGGGTTGTCCCGAAACACGAAACCCAATATAAGTCAATGGGGAATAAAAGTCGGCAGTGAGAGGAGGACAGGAAACACACCTACAGTGCCCATTTGAATGCCAAAAGCATCAATTCTTCTTACTTAAGCTTGTCAACCTTAATTAACTTCATAATACAAGTTACGCACTGAAAAATGGGGGTTATTTGGCTAAAGTTGTGGGGGGGGAGGGCTGGCTCCAGGTTTTCATGTGCCCTGGGCGAAAGAGCGCCCCTTTAACACATACCACAACTCATCATGCTCCGATATGGCAGAGAAATAGCGGTATAGTACAATGAAAAATACCTCACTTTTTACATCTCATGACGAGGCCCATCTATTTCTCCATACAGAATCATTGGTCCCATATAATGTTTGAACCAGTATATGATGAGCTCCACATAATGCTACAGTATATGTTGGTCCCCATGGATGAAGCTCCACTGTCTTATGGGCCCAAATAATGCTCCAAACATAATGGGCCCCATTTCTAATGCTCTAGTGTATAATGGGCCCTGTAAATGCTGCTCCAGTGTCTGATGTCCACCTTTGGAATGTTCCAGTGTATGGTGGGCCCCATCTATCATTCTCCAGAGTATAGTGCTCCCCAAAAATTGCTGTCCCAACATTGAAAACAATCAAATAAGTCTCCTCGCTAGGGAATCCCTGTACTTGTCTGGATTCCTCGTTGTCCCCATCTTCCATCTCACTGCACAGTATTTCAACTTTGCAAGTGCTGTGATCCTGGGCAAGCAGGGGGGGCCCACTCGTTGGCGACGGCACTGGCACAGGGCCCCTGATAGTACGGTGGTGTGTCTGATGGCGGGTGGGCCGAACCTGCACTTTCATTTGCAGCTTCCTCTTTGTCACCGTGTAAGATGGAACTGTATATGGGAAGGGTAATCTGAGTTTCATCAGGGTCAGATTCAGGTCGTGTAGCGTGCGAGGGGAATGTAGTGGTCTGGGTCAATGTACCAGCAGATTCATCAGCAGTGGCTGGGCATCAGTGCACTTGTGTCGCCCCCAGGAGTACGGTCGCCACAGTGGCATTACCTTCTTCCTAGGGAGTGTGATGTCATGCTTGGGAGCAACGAAGGATCTCTCTAGCAGGTTAACTGATTGGGCGGCGTTATTCCCACGAGTCATGACCCTCCAAACAGGGTTCATGAAGGCAAAGTGTTTGTTTTACGTGGGCAGTATGGCTGCAAAGCTGAACCTTAAAGGAATGTCCAGAAGGGAACCACCAGGAGTGGAGCCTACGGTTAAATTCGACTCCACCTGGGAAACCTCAACCATGCCAGCTACAGAACAGATGCACACATTGCAAGCTTAATTCCGTTAACGAACGAGACTCCGTCATGCCCCGCGGTCCGAGTCCGGCTTACTAGAGGGACACGTGAGGCTCTGGCACATGAGATTGGCCAATAACTGGTGTGTCATGCCCTTACATGTCCGTGGCTGCATGTGCGATACACTGAAAAGGCCAGCGTTTGTCGCTTACAGGTGCAGATAACCCGCTGAACAACGTTAGTGATGGGGATCACTGATTACAATTATTACCCGCGAACAATGATTTCCCAGTAAGTGCAGGTCAACCGCAGTTCCGGAATTAGGCCTAACCGTCATTCCTGAAAAAATGAAAAACTTACGTGTGCAAACCACAGGTGCTGTAGCTTGCTTAACAGCTCGCCAGCCGTTCTCACGCCCAGTATGGATTACACGTGATTGCACAAAGGTGAGAAAGGGTACCGTATCCCCAGATAACATGTATGGATAGCGTACACATTCAAAATATATGTCCATACATCAGGAGGCAGGCTCAGACGGTGTTAGGCCCAGTATGGATTGCACGTGATTGCACAAAGGTTAGAAAGGGTACCGTATTCCCAGATAACATGTATGGATAGCGTACACATTCAATATATATGTCTCAGGAGGCAGGCTCAGACGGTGTTAGGCCCAGTATGGATTGCACGTGATTGCACAAAGGTTAGAAAGGGAACCGTATCCCCGGATAACATGTATGGATAGCGTACACATTCAAAATATGTCTCAGGAGGCAGGCTCAGACGGTGTTAGGCCCAGTATGGATTGCACGTGATTGCACAAAGGTTAGAAAGGGTACCGTATCCCCGGATAACATGTATGGATAGCGTACACATTCAAAATATATGTCTCAGGAGGCAGGCTCAGACGGTGTTAGGCCCAGTATGGATTGCACGTGATTGCACAAAGGTTAGAAAGGGTACCGTATCCCCGGATAACATGTATGGATAGCGTACACATTCAAAATATATGTCTCAGGAGGCAGGCTCAGACGGTGTTAGGCCCAGTATGGATTGCACGTGATTGCACAAAGGTTAGAAAGGGTACCGTTTCCCCGGATAACATGTATGGATAGCGTACACATTCAAAATATATGTCTCAGGAGGCAGGCTCAGACGGTGTTAGGCCCAGTATGGATTGCACGTGATTGCACAAAGGTTAGAAAGGGTACCGTTTCCCCGGATAACATGTATGGATAGCGTACACATTCAAAATATATGTCTCAGGAGGCAGGCTCAGAGGGTGTTAGGCCCAGCATGGATTGCACGTGATTGCACAAAGGTTAGAAAGGGTACCGTATCCCCGGATAACATGTATGGATAGCGTACACATTCAAAATATATGTCTCAGGAGGCAGGCTCAGACGGTGTTAGGCCCAGTATGGATTGCACGTGATTGCACAAAGGTTAGAAAGGGTACCGTTTCCCCGGATAACATGTATGGATAGCGTACACATTCAAAATATATGTCTCAGGAGGCAGGCTCAGATGGTGTTAGGCCCAGTATGGATTGCACGTGATTGCACAAAGGTTAGAAAGGGTACCGTATCCCCAGATAACATGTATGGATAGCGTACACATTCAAAATATATGTCTCAGGAGGCAGGCTCAGAAGGTGTTAGGCCCAGTATGGATTGCACGTGATTGCACAAAGGTTAGAAAGGGTACCGTATCCCCGGATAACATGTATGGATAGCGTACACATTCAAAATATATGTCTCAGGAGGCAGGCTCAGACGATGTTAGGCCCAGTATGGATTTCATGTGATTGCACAAAGGTTAGAAAGGGTACCGTTTCCCCGGATAACATGTATGGATAGCGTACACATTCAAAATATATGTCTCAGGAGGCAGGCTCAGACGGTGTTAGGCCCAGTATGGATTGCACGTGATTGCACAAAGGTTAGAAAGGGTACCGTTTCCCCGGATAACATGTATGGATAGCGTACACATTCAAAATATATGTCTCAGGAGGCAGGCTCAGACGGTGTTAGGCCCAGTATGGATTGCACGTGATTGCACAAAGGTTAGAAAGGGTACCGTATCCCCGGATAACATGTATGGATAGCGTACACATTCAAAATATATGTCTCAGGAGGCAGGCTCAGACGGTGTTAGGCCCAGTATGGATTTCATGTGATTGCACAAAGGTTAGAAAGGGTACCGTTTCCCCGGATAACATGTATGGATAGCGTACACATTCATAATATATGTCTCAGGAGGCAGGCTCAGACGGTGTTAGGCCCAGTATGGATTGCACGTGATTGCACAAAGGTTAGAAAGGGTACCATTTCCCCGGATAACATGTATGGATAGCGTACACATTCAAAATATATGTCTCAGGAGGCAGGCTCAGACGGTGTTAGGCCCAGTATGGATTGCACGTGATTGCACAAAGGTTAGAAAGGGTACCGTATCCCCGGATAACATGTATGGATAGAGTACACATTCAAAATATATGTCTCAGGAGGCAGGCTCAGACGGTGTTAGGCCCAGTATGGATTGCACGTGATTGCACAAAGGTTAGAAAGGGTACCGTTTCCCCGGATAACATGTATGGATAGCATACACATTCAAAATATATGTCTCAGGAGGCAGGCTCAGACGGTGTTAGGCCCAGTATGGATTGCACGTGATTGCACAAAGGTTAGAAAGGGTACCGTTTCCCCGGATAACATGTATGGATAGCGTACACATTCAAAATATATGTCTCAGGAGGCAGGCTCAGACGGTGTTAGGCCCAGTATGGATTGCACGTGATTGCACAAAGGTTAGAAAGGGTACCGTATCCCCGGATAACATGTATGGATAGCGTACACATTTAAAATATATGTCTCAGGAGGCAGGCTCAGACGGTGTTAGGCCCAGTATGGATTGCACGTGATTGCACAAAGGTTAGAAAGGGTACCGTATCCCCAGATAACATGTATGGATAGCGTGCACATTCAAAATATATGTCTCAGGAGGCAGGCTCAGACGGTGTTTGGACCAGTATGGATTGCACGTGATTGCACAAAGGTTAGAAAGGGTACCGTATCCCCGGATAACATGTATGGATAGCGTACACATTCAAAATATATGACTCAGGAGGCAGGCTCAGACGGTGTTAGGCCCAGTATGGATTGCACGTGATTGCACAAAGGATAGAAAGGGTACCGTATCCCCGGATAACATGTATGGATAGCGTACACATTCAAAATATATGTCTCAGGAGGCAGGCTCAGACGGTGTTAGGCCCAGTATGGATTGCACGTGATTGCACAAAGGTTAGAAAGTGTACCGTTTCCCCGGATAACATATATGGATAGCGTACACATTCAAAATATATGTCTCAGGAGGCAGGCTCAGACAGTGTTAGGCCCAGTATGGATTGCACGTGATTGCACAAAGGTTAGAAAGGGTACCATTTCCCCGGATAACATGTATGGATAGCGTACACATTCAAAATATATGTCTCAGGAGGCAGGCTCAGACGGTGTTAGGCCCAGTATGGATTGCACGTGATTGCACAAAGGTTAGAAAGGGTACCGTATCCCCGGATAACATGTATGGATAGCGTACACATTCAAAATATATGTCTCAGGAGGCAGGCTCAAACGGTGTTAGGCCCAGTATGGATTGCACGTGATTGCACAAAGGTTAGAAAGGGTACCGTTTCCCCGGATAACATGTATGGATAGCGTACACATTCAAAATATATGTCTCAGGAGGCAGGCTCTGACGGTGTTAGGCCCAGTATGGATTGCACGTGATTGCACAAAGGTTAGAAAGGGTACCGTATCCCCGGATAACATGTATGGATAGCGTACACATTCAAAATATATGTCTCAGGAGGCAGGCTCAGACGGTATTAGGCCCAGTATGGATTGCACGTGATTGCACAAAGGTTAGAAAGGGTACCGTATCACCAGATAACATGTATGGATAGTGTACACATTCAAAATATATGTCTCAGGAGGCAGGCTCAGACGGTGTTAGGCCCAGTATGGATTGCACGTGATTGCACAAAGGTTAGAAAGGGTACCGTATCCCCGGATAACATGTATGGATAGCGTACACATTCAAAATATATGTCTCAGGAGGCAGGCTCAGACGGTGTTAGGCCCTGTATGGATTGCACGTGATTGCACAAAGGTTAGAAAGGGTACCGTATCCCCGGATAACATGTATGGATAGCGTACACATTTAAAATATATGTCTCAGGAGGCAGGCTCAGACGGTGTTAGGCCCAGTATGGATTGCACGTGATTGCACAAAGGTTAGAAAGGGTACCGTATCCCCAGATAACATGTATGGATAGCGTGCACATTCAAAATATATGTCTCAGGAGGCAGGCTCAGACGGTGTTTGGACCAGTATGGATTGCACGTGATTGCACAAAGGTTAGAAAGGGTACCGTATCCCCGGATAATATGTATGGATAGCGTACACATTCAAAATATATGACTCAGGAGGCAGGCTCAGACAGTGTTAGGCCCAGTATGGATTGCACGTGATTGCACAAAGGTTAGAAAGGGTACCGTATCCCCGGATAACATGTATGGATAGCGTACATATTTAAAATATATGTCTCAGGAGGCAGGCTCAGACGGTGTTAGGCCCAGTATGGATTGCACGTGATTGCACAAAGGTTAGAAAGGGTACCGTATCCCCAGATAACATGTATGGATAGCGTGCACATTCAAAATATATGTCTCAGGAGGCAGGCTCAGACGATGTTTGGACCAGTATGGATTGCACGTGATTGCACAAAGGTTAGAAAGGGTACCGTATCCCCGGATAACATGTATGGATAGCGTACACATTCAAAATATATGACTCAGGAGGCAGACTCAGACGGTGTTAGGCCCAGTATGAATTGCACGTGATTGCACAAAGGATAGAAACTGTACCGTATCCCCGGATAACATGTATGGATAGCGTACACATTCAAAATATATGTCTCAGGAGGCAGGCTCAGACGGTGTTAGGCCCAGTATGGATTGCACGTGATTGCACAAAGGTTAGAAAGTGTACCGTTTCCCCGGATAACATGTATGGATAGCGTACACATTCAAAATATATGTCTCAGGAGGCAGGCTCAGACAGTGTTAGGCCCAGTATCGATTGCACTTGATTGAACAAAGGTTAGAAAGGGTACCGTTTCCCCGGATAACATGTATGGATAGCGTACACATTCAAAATATATGTCTCAGGAGGCAGGCTCAGACGGTGTTAGGCCCAGTATGGATTGCACGTGATTGCACAAAGGTTAGAAAGGGTACCGTATCCCCGGATAACATGTATGGATAGCGTACACATTCAAAATATATGTCTCAGGAGACAGGCTCAGACGGTGTTAGGCCCAGTATGGATTGCACGTGATTGCACAAAGGTTAGAAAGGGTACCGTTTCCCCGGATAACATGTATGGATAGCGCACACATTCAAAATATTTGTCTCAGGAGGCAGGCTCTGATGGTGTTAGGCCCAGTATGGATTGCACGTGATTGCACAAAGGTTAGAAAGGGTACCGTATCCCCGGATAACATGTATGGATAGCGTACACATTCAAAATATATGTCTCAGGAGGCAGGCTCAGACGGTGTTAGGCCCAGTATGGATTGCACGTGATTGCACAAAGGTTAGAAAGGGTACCGTATCACCAGATAACCTGTATGGATAGTGTACACATTCAAAATATATGTCTCAGGAGGCAGGCTCAGACGGTGTTAGGCCCAGTATGGATTGCACGTGATTGCACAAACGTTAGAAAGGGTACCGTTTCCCCGGATAACATGTATGGATAGCGTACACATTCAAAATATATGTCTCAGGAGGCAGGCTCAGATGGTGTTAGGCCCAGTATGGATTGCACGTGATTGCACAAAGGTTAGAAAGGGTACAGTTTCCCCGGATAACATGTATGGATAGCGTACACATTCAAAATATATGTCTCAGGAGGCAGGCTCAGACGGTGTTAGGCCCAGTATGGATTGCACGTGATTGCACAAAGGTTAGAAAGGGTACCGTATCCCCAGATAACATGTATGGATAGCGTGCACATTCAAAATATATGTCTCAGGAGGCAGGCTCAGACGGTGTTTGGACCAGTATGGATTGCACGTGATTGCACAAAGGTTAGAAAGGGTACCGTATCCCCGGATAATATGTATGGATAGCGTACACATTCAAAATATATGACTCAGGAGGCAGGCTAAGACAGTGTTAGGCCCAGTATGGATTGCACGTGATTGCACAAAGGTTAGAAAGGGCACCGTATCCCCGGATAACATGTATGGATAGCGTACACATTTAAAATATATGTCTCAGGAGGCAGGCTCAGACGGTGTTAGGCCCAGTATGGATTGCACGTGATTGCACAAAGGTTAGAAAGGGTACCGTATCCCCAGATAACATGTATGGATAGCGTGCACATTCAAAATATATGTCTCAGGAGGCAGGCTCAGACGATGTTTGGACCAGTATGGATTGCACGTGATTGCACAAAGGTTAGAAAGGGTACCGTATCCCCGGATAACATGTATGGATAGCGTACACATTCAAAATATATGACTCAGGAGGCAGACTCAGATGGTGTTAGGCCCAGTATGAATTGCACGTGATTGCACAAAGGATAGAAACTGTACCGTATCCCCGGATAACATGTATGGATAGCGTACACATTCAAAATATATGTCTCAGGAGGCAGGCTCAGACGGTGTTAGGCCCAGTATGGATTGCACGTGATTGCACAAAGGTTTGAAAGTGTACCGTTTCCCCGGATAACATGTATGGATAGCGTACACATTCAAAATATATGTCTCTGGAGGCAGGCTCAGACGGTGTTAGGCCCAGTATGGATTGCACTTGATTGCACAAAGGTTAGAAAGGGTACCGTTTCCCCGGAAAACATGTATGGATAGCGTACACTTTCAAAATATATGTCTCAGGAGGCAGGCTCAGACGGTGTTAGGCCCAGTATGGATTGCACGTGATTGCACAAAGGTTAGAAAGGGTACCGTATCCCCGGATAACATGTATGGATAGCGTACACATTCAAAATATATGTCTCAGGAGACAGGCTCAGACGGTGTTAGGCCCAGTATGGATTGCACGTGATTGCACAAAGGTTAGAAAGGGTACCGTTTCCCCGGATAACATGTATGGATAGCGCACACATTCAAAATATTTGTCTCAGGAGGCAGGCTCTGATGGTGTTAGGCCCAGTATGGATTGCACGTGATTGCACAAAGGTTAGAAAGGGTACCGTATCCCCGGATAACATGTATGGATAGCGTACACATTCAAAATATATGTCTCAGGAGGCAGGCTCAGACGGTGTTAGGCCCAGTATGGATTGCACGTGATTGCACAAAGGTTAGAAAGGGTACCGTATCACCAGATAACCTGTATGGATAGTGTACACATTCAAAATATATGTCTCAGGAGGCAGGCTCAGACGGTGTTAGGCCCAGTATGGATTGCACGTGATTGCACAAACGTTAGAAAGGGTACCGTTTCCCCGGATTACATGTATGGATAGCGCACACATTCAAAATATATGTCTCAGGAGGCAGGCTCAGACGGTGTTAGGCCCAGTATGGATTGCACGTGATTGCACAAAGGTTAGAAAGGGTACCGTATCCCCGGATAACATGTATGGATAGCGTACACATTCAAAATATATGTCTCAGGAGGCAGGCTCAGACGGTGTTAGGCCCAGTATGGATTGCACGTGATTGCACAAAGGTTAGAAAGGGTACCGTATCCCCGGATAACATGTATGGATAGCGTACACATTCAAAATATATGTCTCAGGAGGCAGGCTCAGATGGTGTTAGGCCCAGTATGGATTGCACGTGATTGCACAAAGGTTAGAAAGGGTACAGTTTCCCCGGATAACATGTATGGATAGCGTACACATTCAAAATATATGTCTCAGGAGGCAGGCTCAGACGGTGTTAGGCCCAGTATGGATTGCACGTGATTGCACAAAGGTTAGAAAGGGTACCGTTTCCCCGGATAACATGTATGGATAGCGTACACATTCAAAATATATGTCTCAGGAGGCAGGCTCAGACGGTGTTAGGCCCAGTATGGATTGCACGTGATTGCACAAAGGTTAGAAAGGGTACCGTTTCCCCAGATAACATGTATGGATAGAGTACACATTCAAAATATATGTCTCAGGAGGCAGGCTCAGACGATGTTAGGCCCAGTATGGATTGCACGTGATTGCACAAAGGTTAGAAAGGGTACCGTATCCCCGGATAACATGTATGGATAGCGTACACATTTAAAATATATGTCTCAGGAGGCAGGCTCAGACGGTGTTAGGCCCAGTATGGATTGCACGTGATTGCACAAAGGTTAGAAAGGGTACCGTATCCCCAGATAACATGTATGGATAGCGTACACATTCAAAATATATGTCTCAGGAGGCAGGCTCAGACGGTGTTAGGCCCAGTATGGATTGCACGTGATTGCACAAAGGTTAGAAAGGGTACCGTATCCCCGGATAACATGTATGGATAGCGTACACATTCAAAATATATGTCTCAGGAGGCAGGCTCAGACGGTGTTAGGCCCAGTATGGATTGCACGTGATTGCACAAAGGTTAGAAAGGGTACCGTTTCCCCGGATAACATGTATGGATAGCGTACACATTCAAAATATATGTCTCAGGAGGCAGGCTCAGACGGTGTTAGGCCCAGTATGGATTGCACGTGATTGCACAAAGGTTAGAAAGGGTACCGTATCCCCGGATAACATGTATGGATAGCGTACACATTTAAAATATATGTCTCAGGAGGCAGGCTCAGACGGTGTTAGGCCCAGTGTGGATTGCACATGATTGCACAAAGGTTAGAAAGGGTACCGTATCCCCAGATAACATGTATGGATAGCGTACACATTCAAAATATATGTCTCAGGAGGCAGGCTCAGACGGTGTTAGGCCCAGTATGGATTGCACGTGATTGCACAAAGGTTAGAAAGGGTATCGTATCCCCGGATAACATGTATGGATAGCGTACACATTCAAAATATATGTCTCAGGAGGCAGGCTCAGACGGTGTTAGGCCCAGTATGGATTGCACGTGATTGCACAAAGGTTAGAAAGGGTACCGTATCCCCGGATAACATGTATGGATAGCTTACACATTCAAAATATATGTCTCAGGAGGCAGGCTCAGACGGTGTTAGGCCCAGTATGGATTGCACGTGATTGCACAAAGGTTAGAAAGGGTACCGTATCCCCGGATAACATGTATGGATAGCGTACACATTCAAAATATATGTCTCAGGAGGCAGGCTCAGACGGTGTTAGGCCCAGCATGGATTGCACGTGATTGCACATAGGTTAGAAAGGGTACCGTTTCCCCGGATAACATGTATGGATAGCATACACATTCAAAATATATGTCTTAGGAGGCAGGCTCAGACGGTGTTAGGCCCAGTATGGATTGCACGTGATTGCACAAAGGTTAGAAAGGGTACCGTATTCCCGGATAAAATGTATGGATAGCGTACACATTTAAAATATATGTCTCAGGAGGCAGGCTCAGACGGTGTTAGGCCCAGTATGGATTGCACGTGATTGCACAAAGGTTAGAAAGGGTACCGTTTCCCCGGATAACATGTATGGATAGCATACACATTCAAAATATATGTCTATACATCAGGAGGCAGGCTCAGACGGTGTCATGCACAGTATGGATTTGACGGCCCAGACTACACAGCGGAGGAGCAGGGAGAGGTAAAGATTGCAAATGCTGGGGCCCTGCCCAAGCAAGGGGGGCCCACTCGTGGGCGTCGGTACTGGCACTGGGCCCCTCATAGTACGGCGGTGTGTCTGACGGCGGGTGTGCACCACCACCGTCAGAGACACTTGATTGCACTATGAAGGACCCTGTACCAGTGCCCGCGCCCAAGAGACGGCCTACCCACCTGTCCAGGGCAACGGCACTCGCACGGTGTCGTGCGCTAGGTGGTGACCCCGGCCACTGGGTAGGGGAGGCAGCACAGTTAGGGAGTTTTAGAAAGTGGCATATGTTGATGTTGGACATTCAGCTGATGCAAAAGGTGAAATAGGTCAAGTCCCAGGAAGAGGTGGACCAAAGCAAGCCATTTTTATGTCACCCTATGTGTCATCAGAGGAAGGTGGGACAAAATCCTTGGAAACCCATGCGTGGTTCATTTTAATGAAGGTTAGATCATCCACATTTTGGGTTGACAGACGGGTCCATTTTTCTGTCATGTTTGATCCAGCTGCACTGAAGACTCTTTCCGATAGCACACTTGCAGTTGGGCAAGCGAGCTCCTGTAAGGCATATTGTGCCAATTCAGGCCAGGTGTCCAGTTTAGCGGCCCAATAGTCAAAGGGGAATGACCTGTGTGGGAGAACATCGATATGGGAGGAAAAGTAGTTTGTAACCATAGTTGACAGCTGCTGTCTCCTGTCACTTTCCATCGATGCAGTATTACCAGTTGTGTGAGCGGTACTTGAAAAATCAGTCCACAACATTGTCATGAAACCCCTGTCTCCAACGCCACTTCTGCTGTGTGCACCACGAACACCTCTGCCAAGCTGCCCCCGGCCCGTACGGCTCGTGTGAGAACCATCACCGCTGCTGTGTGCTGGGAATGCCTCAAGCAACCGATTTACCAGAGTTGCTTGTTTATTAGCCAATATTAGGTCAAGGTTCTCCTGTGGCATGATGTTTTGTAATTTGCCTTTATAGCGTGGATCCAGGATGCTGGCCAACAGGTAGTCGTCATCGTTCATCATTTTAGCAATGCGTGGGTCCCTTTTTAGGATCTGCAAGGCATAATCTGACATGTGGGCCAATGTTCCCGGTGTCAATGATGCACTGCGAGTGCTGGTTGGAGGAGCACTTTCTGGCAAATCCACATCCCTCCAGTCACGCACAAACCCTGTACCAGACCTTGCCACGCCAACATTTTCACTTGCCCCACGAGATGCATCCTCCTCCCCTAAGTAATCATCCCCATCATCCTCCTCCTCCTCCTCTTCTTCCTCCACCTCGTCCAGGAGAGGTCCCTGAGCAGACAATGGCTGAATGTCATCAAGGATTCCCTCCTCCTCTTCCTCCTCATCAACATTGGCTGCAGACGCCTGCTCCTTAAGTTGCGTCAAAGTTTGCATGAGCAGACGCATAAGTGGGATGCTCATGCTTAGGATGGCGTCGTCTGCGCTTACCAGCCGTGTGCATTCCTCAAAACACTGAAGGACTTTACAGAGGTCTTTCAGCTTCGACCACTGCACACCTGTCAACTCCATGTCTGCTCTCAAAGTGCCTGGCCGTGTATCCTCCCACAAATGCATTATGGCCTGCCTCTGCTCGCACAGCCGCTCCACCATGTGCAGGGTGGAGTTCCACCTTGTTGCAATGTCGATAATGAGGCGGTGGTTGGGAAGGTGGAGCAATCGCTGCAGCTTCTGCATACGAGCGGAGTGTACAGGCGACCAGCGTATGTGCGCGCACAGTCTTCGCACTTCTGGAGCAGGGCTGTTAACTCCGGATAATTTTTGAGGAAGCACTGCACCACCAGGTTCAAGGTGTGAGCCAAGCAAGGTATATGGCTGAGTTTTGAAAGGGCTATGGCTGCCACAAAATTACGGCCATTATCACTAACTACCTTGCCTGCCTCAAGATGTACACTGCCCAGCCATGACTCAGTTTGTCGCTTCAAGTACTCGGCCAGCACCGCGGCGGTGTGTCTGTTGCCCAAACACATCATCTGCAACACAGCCTGCTGACGCTTTCCACTAGCTGCTCGATAGGGGGACACATCGTGTGCAACAGTGGCAGCTGCAGATGGAGTGCTCGTACGACTGCGCTCTGTGGACGAGCTTTCGCTTCTGGAGGAGGAGGAGGATGGTCGAACGCCTACAGCCAACTGTTTCCTATTCCGTGGGCTAGGCAGCACTGTCCCACCACCGCTGTCCCCTGTGGACCCTGCATCCACCACATTAACCCAGTGCGCAGTGATGGACACGTAACGGCCCTGGCCATGCCGACTGGACCATGAATCAGTTGTGAGGTGCACCTTTCCGCTCACTGACTGCTTGAGTGCATGGACAATGCGGTCTTTCACATGATGGTGGAGGGCTGGGATGGCTTTGCGAGAGAAGAAGTGGCGACTGGGTAGGTCATAGCGTGGTACTGCATAGGCCATGAGTTCGCGGAAAGCTGTGCTTTCCACCAACCGAAAGGGCATCATCTCAAACGAGATTAGTTTGGCAATGTGGGCGTTCAAACCCAGTGTACGTGGATGAGAGACTGAGTACTTTCTTGACCTACTCATAGTGTCTGGGAGGGTGAGCTGGACTTGAGAGCTGCATATGGTGGAAGTAGCGGTGGATAGGGCGGACTGAGAGAGGGTTGATGATGGTGATGGAGTTGGTGTTCTTTCTGATGGCCTAGAATCAGTCTTTCGTTGATATAACAATGGGATTCCCTGACTGCTGTGGCCTTGCAACGACACCTCAACATTTGCTGCTGTGCTAACCGGTGGGCTTACAGTGGGGGAAACAATGTAGCGTTGCTGACTACCTTCGTTGTGATCAGTTGCACATGTGGCACTTGAGGTTTGGTGTTGTGTCCACGCTTGCAAGTGCATGCTGGTTAAATGTCTAAGCATGCAACTGGTATTCAAATTTTTCAGATTTTTCCCTCGGCTAAAGGTCTTTGCGCACTTCTTACAGATAACCTTGGCCTGATCATGAGGATTTTGTTCAAAAAAGTGCCACACTGCACTCTTCCTACTTTGGCAGACATTTTGCGGCCTAGCACGCTGTGATCTTTTGACCCTCTGGACAAGCTGTCCAGCAACTCTTTTGATGTTTGGAACCTGTCTTTGGAGTGCTCCGGGCCTGCCAGATAACAGCTGTTGCGATGTCGATGTCTGCTGTGGATGCTCCTCATCAGAGCTATTGGAAGCAGCACCCTCTTCCCCCAATTGATGCCAATCTGGGTCAACAACTGGGTCATCCATCACCTCCTCTTCTATGTCATGTGCACCTTCCTCTGTGTCACCGTGTATGGTGGTATAGTGTGCGGGAAGGGGCACCTGAGTCTCATCAGGGTCAGAATCTGGCTCTGTACACTGCGAGGACAATGTAGTGCTCTGAGTGAATGTACCAGCAGAATCATCCATCAGCGGCAGTGCATCAGTGCACTCCATGTCAGATTCATCTTGGCCTGGGTAATTCACCATTTGACTTGATAATCCAGGCATGGTATGTGAAAACAGCTCCATGGAGTAATCAGTAGTATGGCCTGCGTCATCCTTCAATCTTGGTTGGGGTGAAGGACACAAGGAAAGGTGTGGTTCATGAACATGAGCCTCCAATGACGACTCAGTGCTTTTACTTTTTACAACTGAAGAAGAGGAGGCGATAGAGCTGGAGGCTGAGTCAGCAATGTTAGACAAAACTTTTTCCTGATGCTCTGGCTTTAAAAGCGGTTTGCCAACTCCTAGAAAACTAAGCGTTCGAGGCCTTATGTAGCCAGACGATGACGCAGGCTCAACACCTCCTGCATTCGGTCCTATTTTGCTCTTGCCACTACCATCAGATCCACCACCAACACCATCATTACCAGCTGCCAACCCCCGCCCAATTCCACGGCCTCTTCCACCAGCCTTCCTCATTTTTGCTAGAAATGTAGACAAAAT
Organism: Dendrobates tinctorius; assembly: GCF_039654945.1. NCBI lineage: Eukaryota > Metazoa > Chordata > Amphibia > Anura > Dendrobatidae > Dendrobates > Dendrobates tinctorius. Next base: position 8,490,948 of record NW_027361939.1, on the reverse strand, counting down.
CCAACAAACTATATAGTAATGTAAAACAAGGTACAAGGTGTCTATAGGACAGGGGAGATTTTGAATTTCTGCAGACACTTGTGGACACTGGACACTTTTGGATTGTGTGAGGCCCACTGATATCTGAGCGCTATGTGACAGGCTCGATGGCACAGCTGTGACCAAAGTGACTAGAGGATAAGGGAGATTTTAAATTTCTGCAGACACTTGTGGACACTGGACACTTTTGGATTGTGTGAGGCCCAATGAATATCTGAGCGCTATGTGACAGGCTCGATGGCACAGCTGTGACCAAAGTGACTAGAGGATAAGGGAGATTTTGAATTTCTGCAGACACTTGTGGACACTGGACACTTTTGGATTGTGTGAGGCCCAATGAATATCTGAGTGCTATGTGACAGGCTCGATGGCACAGCTGTGACCAAAGTGACTAGAGGATAAGGGAGATTTTGAATCTCTGCACACAATTTTGGACACTGGACACTTTTGGATTGTGTGAGGCCCAATGAATATCTGAGCGCTATGTGACAGGCTCGATGGCACAGCTGTGACCAAAGTGACTAGAGGATAAGGGAGATTTTGAATCTCTGCACACACTTTTGGACACTGGACACTTTTGGATTGTGTGAGGCCCAATGAATATCTGAGCGCTATGTGACAGGCTCGATGGCACAGCTGTGACCAAAGTGACTAGAGGATAAGGGAGACTTTGAATCTCTGCACACACTTTTGGACACTGGACACTTTTGCATTGTGTGAGCCCCAATGAATATCTGAGCGCTATTTGACAGGCTCGATGGCACAGCTGTGACCAAAGTGACTAGAGGATAAGGGAGATTTTGAATCTCTGCACACACTTTTGGACACTGGACACTTTTGGATTGTGTGAGGCCCAATGAATATCTGAGCGCTATGTGACAGGCTCGATGGCACAGATGTGACCAAAGTGACTAGAGGATAAGGGAGATTTTGAATCTCTGCACACACTTTTGGACACTGGACACTTTTGGATTGTGTGAGGCCCAATGAATATCTGAGCGCTATGTGACAGGCTCGATGGCACAGCTGTGACCAAAGTGACTAGAGGATAAGGGAGATTTTGAATCTCTGCACACACTTTTGGACACTGGACACTTTTGGATTGTGTGAGGCCCAATGAATATCTGAGCGCTATGTGACAGGCTCGATGGCACAGCTGTGACCAAAGTGACTAGAAGATAAGGGAGATTTTGAATCTCTGCACACACTTTTGGACACTGGACACTTTTGGATTGTGTGAGGCCCAATGAATATCTGAGCGCTATGTGACAGGCTCGATGGCACAGCTGTGACCAAAGTGACTAGAGCATAAGGGAGATTTTGAATCTCTGCACACACTTTTGGACACTGGACACTTTTGGATTGTGTGAGGCCCAATGAATATCTGAGCGCTATGTGACAGGCTCGATGGCACAGCTGTGACCAAAGTGACTAGAGGATAAGGGAGATTTTGAATCTCTGCACACACTTTTGGACACTGGACACTTTTGGATTGTGTGAGGCCCAATGAATATCTGAGCGCTATGTGACAGGCTCGATGGCACAGCTGTGACCAAAGTGACTAGAGGATAAGGGAGATTTTGAATCTCTGCACACACTTTTGGACACTGGACACTTTTGGATTGTGTGAGGCCCAATGAGTATCTGAGCGCTATGTGACAGGCTCGATGGCACAGCTGTGACCAAAGTGACTAGAGGTTAAGGGAGATTTTGAATCTCTGCACACACTTTTGGACACTGGACACTTTTGGATTGTGTGAGGCCCAATGAATATCTGAGCGCTATGTGACAGGCTCGATAGCACAGCTGTGACCAAAGTGACTAGAGGATAAGGGAGATTTTGAATCTCTGCACACACTTTTGGACACTGGACACTTTTGGATTGTGTGAGGCCCAATGAATATCTGAGCGCTATGTGACAGGCTCGATGGCACAGCTGTGACCAAAGTGACTAGAGGATAAGGGAGATTTTGAATCTCTGCACACACTTTTGGACACTGGACACTTTTGGATTGTGTGAGGCCCAATGAATATCTGAGCGCTATGTGACAGGCTCGATGGCACAGCTGTGACCAAAGTGACTAGAGGATAAGGGAGATTTTGAATCTCTGCACACACTTTTGGACACTGGACACTTTTGGATTGTGTGAGGCCCACTGATATCTGAGCGCTATATCACAGGCTCGATGGCACAGCTGTGACAAAAGTGACTAGAGGATAAGGGAGATTGGATTGCTTTTAAAAAAGCAGTTTGCAGAGCAGTGGGTAAACAGCAATGCCAGCCTGTCAGGAAGCCTTAAAAGGCAGCCCTACAACCAACACCACTGATACACCACAATATAGCCTCCCCTTGCACTGCACACACAGTGACTGGTGTGTTGTGCAGGCCAAATTGCTAGCAGCAGAAGCAGTTTTTTTTTCTTCTCAGCAGGACAAAAAAAAAAAATTGGGATTGCTTTTAAAAAAGCAGTTTGCGGAGCAGTGGGTAAACAGCAATGCAGGAATGTCAGGAAGCCTTAGAAGGCAGCCCAACAACCAACACCACTGATACACCACTCTATAGCCTCCCCTTGCACTGCACACACAGTGACTGGTGTGTTGTGCAGGCCAAATCGCTAGCAGCAGAAGCAGTTTTTTTGTCTTCTTCCCTGCCTAACGCTCTCCCTACAGAATCAGCAGCAACCTCTCCCTATACTGAGATCGGCAGAAGTAAGATGGCGGTCGGCGTGCACGCCCTTTTATACCCCCTGTGACGCCCACCAAAGCAAGCCAATCACTTGCATGCCCTTCTGAAAGATGGTGGTGACCCCTGCCTATGTCATCACGTTGCCCACAGTGTCCGTGGATCCTGATTGGCTGAAAAAGAGCGCAAAACAAACTTTTGAAACGCGACTTTGGCGCGTAAGTCGCCGACCTCGTGGCCGACCTCATCCTAGGGTCGGGTTTCGTTTCATGAAACCCGACTTTGCCAAAAGTCGGCGACTTTTGAAATTTTTCGACCCGTTTCGCTCAACTCTAGTCACTGATGTGACTCAAAGACAGTCAGCTATACACTGACACAGGAGGTAATTGCTCCAGTGTATAGCACTGAGCTGCTGTGAAAGAGGTCACATGAGTTCATAAGCTGATGAGCTCCGGTGATCTTAGTTACAGTATCAGCGCTGCATGAGAAAGTTCACCGGAGTTCATCATTAACTCAAGTGACCTGTGTCATAGCATCTCAGTGCTTTACACAGTGGGAGCGATGACGTTCTTGTCAGTGTATCACCGGCGACCGGGTAGAGCAGTCACATCTGCCGATGTGACTGTTCTACACTTGAGATTGCCGTGGGACACTTTGGATTACGTGGACTATGGCAGACAGGTGAGAATTTGATGATTCATTATTTTTTATTTTTTTATAGGAGACATGGGCATCAGGGATTGGGCGCTAAAGTGGTTACATGTTTTTTATTTTATATTTTTTATAGGAGACAAGGGCATCGGAGATTTGGTGTTATGTGAGTATAATGTGTTTTTTATTTTTATTTGAATATTTATTTAATTACTTTACTTTTTTTTAACTTTGAGCACAGGAGCTGGCTGCCGAGAGGCTACTTTTCCCATCAGAGGCTCCTGCCATCACTGTTATCAGTGATAGCAAACATAGCCTGATAGCAGGAGTAGTCTCTCATCTCATCAGCTGATTCTTGCTGACCTGCCATAAGCTTTTTACTGCAGGTCCCTGCTGTGAATCATAGTATCTCTGCGGGGTCACACTGACATCTGACAGTGCAGCGCTCTGACAGGCACCAGCTGACGAGAGATTACTTTTCCCATCAGCTGCACCTGCTGTCTCTGTTATTTGTGACAGAAGACGTAAAGCTCTGGCAGTGGTAACGTTACCACCGATCAGAACTGCCATGCCGGTGTTTCCCATGCTTTCCCACAGCATGGGAAACACAGGCGCTTGTGTTGTGTACACGTCTGTTTTTGCCTCCCATTGGTCTAATGGTGTTCGGCTATAATCGGCAAATATCCGTCAATTAAATCGCCGAATATTGCAAATTCGGTGACCGTGAGCGAAACCGAATAGGGAAATATTTGCTCATCTCGAGAAGTGACCAGTTTTTGCTCTTACTTTATTCCCGTTGCCGCCCTTAATATGCCTTTTGACAGATAGTGAAGATAGGATCGTCCCTACTGGGTTCAGATCGGCACTCTTGGAATTGCTTTTACGCTTTGTTTGATCAAAAACAGTGTTTACTAAGTACCCTATGTTATGTATATGCAGTATTTCTTTTCAATTACTTACAGCAGGGAATATTTTCATTTTGCTTTTATCTCAGGTTTTGTCTGTTTAATGGCCATTGTGAACATGCTCCTACACAATGCATGTATACTGACTTATACTCCATTTCATTTCTTTCGGTTTTACATTTTCCACAGAATCTGGTACACTTTCTATCATCTGTTCCCACACATTCCATGGACTCGATAGCACTTTGTACCTGGACATATACAGATGCTAGCTCACATCTTGCATTGGTATTGTCATAAGTTACCAGTTTTTGCCATTATTTAATTCCTGCTGCTTCCTGAATATGCCTTTAATAAAATCTTTCATATGGTTTCAGAGATAAAGACTGTTTGACGTGCTAATTTTTATGTTTTTTAACAAAGAGGCTATGCAGGTCCCCCACCGGCTTCTCCCAGTCCCTTTGACCGATGGGTCTTATTATGTACGTACATTGAGATTCACCTAGGACTAGTCATTTGATACATACACTCACTGGCCACTTTATTAGGTACACCATGCTAGTAAGGGGTTGGACCCCCTTTTGCCTTCAGAACTGCCTCAATTCTTCGTGGCAGAGATTCAACAAGGTGCTGGAAGCATTCCTCAGAGATTTTGGACCATATTGACATGATGGCATCACACAGTTGGCGCAGATTTGTCGGCTGCACATCCCTGATGCGAATCTCCCGTTCCACCACATCCCAAAGATGCTCTATTGGATTGAGATCTGGTGACTGAGGAGGCCATTTGAGTACAGTAAACTCATTGTCATGTTCAAGAAACCAATCTGAGATGATTCGAGCTTTATGACATGGCGCATTATCCTGCTGAAAGTAGCCATCAGATGTTGGGTACATTGTGGTCATAAAGGGATGGACATGGTCAGCAACAATACTCAGGTAGGCTGTGGCGTTGCAACGATGCTCAATTGGTACCAAGGGGCCCAAAGAGTGCCCAGAAAAAATTCCCCACACCATGACACCACCACCACCAGCCTGAACCGTTGATACAAGGCAGGATGGATCCATGCTTTCATGTTGTTTACGCCAAATTCTGACCCTACCATCCGAATGTCGCAGCAGAAATCGAGACTCATCAGACCAGGCAACGTTTTTCCAATCTTCTACTGTCCAATTTCGATGAGCTTGTGCAAATTGTAGCCTCAGTTTCCTGTTCTTAGCTGAGAGGAGTGGTACCCAGTGTGGTCTTCTGCTGCTGTAGCCCATCTGCCTCAAAGTTCGACGCACTGTGCGTTCAGAGATGCTCATCTGCCTACCTTGGTTGTAACGGGTGGCAATTTGAGTCACTGTTGCCTTTCTATCAGCTCGAACCAGTCTGCCCATTCTCCTCTGACCTCTGGCATCAACATGGCATTTCCGGCCACAGAACTGCCGCTCACTGGATTTTTTTTCTTTTTCGGACCATTCTCTGTAAACCCTAGAGATGGTTGTGCGTGAAAATCCCAGTAGATCAGCAGTTTCTGAAATTCTCAGACCAGCCCTTCTGGCACCAACAATCATGCCACGTTCAAAGGCACTCAAATCACCTTTCTTCCCCATACTGATGCTCGGTTTGAACTGCAGGAGATTGTCTTGACCATGTCTACATGCCTAAATGCACTGAGTTGCCGCCATGTGATTGGCTGATTAGAAATTAAGTCTTAACACACAGTTGGACAGGTGTACCTAATAAAGTGGCCAGTGAGTGTATATGCCCAGATACATTAACACCAGCATTGTTTATAACAATGTCGGTCTTGATGAGGGGACGTGTTGGATCGTTAAGAGTATGCATGCCTCTTAATGAATCTGGGGCTTCTGAAAGTGATATACCTTATCACAAATTCCTTTACCGGAGTAGGATTCCTGTGGTAAAGCACGACGATGCTCGTCATGAATCAGGCAAGCTGTAGCGTGACGCCCCATGACTCTGCTATGGGGTTCTTTGACTATATGGGATGGACAGAGGGGCCTGAATGTAGACTAAGATGTTGGCCACTCTGGCCATTAGTCTAACCACTCAGTCTGTCACTGCTTTTTAGAAACATTTCAGCTATGGGGGGAAATCTCCAAGTTGACTTGAAGGTCTTCCATAGATGGTCAGATTGAATTACATGCCGGTGATAGTCTTAATAAATACTAAGATTTTGGGACAGACACAAAATCTCTAAGAACAATTCCATTGTCTTGTTAACAGCTGCCATCCTGCTGTGGCATCATTGGGTGGAAAGCTGGAAACATTTCATCTCTGGTGTTTATTACATTACAACTATGCAAAAATATAGAAACATACGGAGCCTCAGACAGAGAGTGTATCTATATTAGCTCATGCTGCGGTGAGAGAAAGATTCCCACTGCACACAACTACAATGCTGCCTCGAAAGAATTTATATCTATTTATACAAGTTTCCAAAAAGGAGATTATTTCGAGTCTCTGGGTGGTTATCAAAATGAAAACAAGTCTGTTTGTCTATGTAAGTTATTCTCATAAGCATCTGTTTGGAAGTGAGATGAGGAAATGATGACTAGGTGGCACTTAGCGGTTATCAATACAGCAAGAAAGAGAGAGAAATATGGAGAAGTCTAGACTGTGTGATAAGCAATTCATATTCTGTATGGTTCTCTCAGCTGAACAGCTACAGTGATATCAGAAAGTAACTGCCCCATCCAGATGTCCACAAATATTGCATGTTTGAAGCTCTGAACAGACTCTGAAAGACTAACTACGCTAAGTCACAGCTTTAGTGACCTTATTTAGATTAAATGTCTCATGCAGAAAATTTTTTGCTCATTAGATGTAAGAATCTAGAAGAAACATTATGACCCTGATTCATCAAGACAGGAGATTTTCTCACTGTTCTTGATGAGTCAGCGTGGTGGAGTGAAATGTTTTTTCATGAATTTGGACTAGTGGCATGCACCTGTGGGGAGGAGGTGCTAGAACCCTACACACCTATGTGTGCAATGCCACAAATTTTAATCCACTTAGGGACTGGCGTTAGATTTCTGGCATAGGAAACGTATGAATTGGACAAACTGTAGCATCACGACCCCACTGCTCCCCTCATCACTTCAAGGCACAGCCTATTTTTCTGGAACCGGGAGTCATTTGTGCTAAAACGCCAAAAGTTACAAAAATTTTGGCACAACTTCAAAATTTTGAGACTATTCAAGGCTTTTTTGTCACTTTATGGGCCGAAAAGCTTTGATGAATTGGGAAAATGTGTTTGCTCTTATTTATTAAGGTCCTATTCTGTGCAATTTATGGCAGGGGTAGGGAAGCTTTTTCCTGCCAAGGTTCATTTAGAATTTTAAAATAGCATTCGGGGGCCATATAAAATTATTAACTTAAGCATTAGCCAGCTTTATTTATTCAAACATTTAAATAGCACACAGTATAGTGCAGCTCCTCCACACACACAGTATAGTGCAGCTCCCACCCTACACACAGTAGAGTGCAGCTCACCCCACACACAGTATAGAACAGCTCCCCCCACACACCTTATAGTGCAGCTTCCTCTACATACAGTATAGTGCAGCTCCCTCCACACACAGTATAGTGCAGCTCCCTCCACACACAGTATAGTGCAGCTCCCCCCACACAGTATAGTGCAGCTCCCCCCACAGTATAGTGCAGCTCCCCCACACACAGTGTAGTGCAGCTCCCACCATACAGTATAGTGCAGCTCCCCCACACACAGTATAGTGCAGCTCCCCACACACACAGTATAGTGCAGCTTCTCCACACACACAGTATAGTGCAGCTCCCCTCACACACAATATAGTGCAGCTCCCTCTATACACAGTATAGTGCAGCTCACCACACACACACAGTATAGTGCAGCTACTCCCACACACACAGTGCAGTGCAGCTCCCCCTCACACAGTATAGTGCAGCTCCCCCCACACAGTATAGTGCAGCCCCCTACATACAGTATAGTGCAGCTCCCCCACACATACAGCATAGTGTAGCTCCCCCTCACACAGTACAGTGCAGTTCCCCCACACAGTATAGTGCATCTCTCTCCACACATAGTATAGCGCAGCTCCCCTCACATACAGTATAGTGCAGTTCCTCCACACACAGTATAGTGCAGCTCCCCCACACTCAATATAGTGCAGCTCCCCCTACACACAGTATAGTGCAGCTTCACTACACACAATATACTGCAGTTCCCCACACACAGTCTAATGCAGTTCACACCACACATACTATAGTGCAGTTCTCCCTACACACAGTATAGTGCAGCTCCACCCAACATATATATAGTGCAGGTGCAGCTTCCCCAACACACAGTATAGTGCAACTCCCCCAACACACAGTATAGTGCAGCTCCCCAACACACAGTATAGTGCAGCTCCGCAACACAGTACAGTTCAGCTCCCCAACAAAAAGCATAGTGCAGCTCCCCAACACAGTATAGTGAAGCTCCCCCAAAACACAGTACAGTGCAGCTCCCTACCAACACACAATATAGTGCAGCTCCCCCAATACATAGTATAGTACAGACACACACAGTATAGTGCAGCCCCTGAACACACGCGCACACACACACAATAATGCAAACACACACACTCGCACAATACTCACCCCTTCTCCTTGTTCCCCATGCTGCTCCAGGCTCTGCTGCTCCAGTCTCATCAGTTCCACTGCTGGCACAGCATGGAGCACAATAAAGTGACGTCATCGTGCGTCTGATGAGTCACAGGCAGAGGGGGAGTGATGGGAGCAGGACCATCAGTTGACGCTCTCTCCTCCATCACTGCTTTCAACTGTATCGGCATCTATGATGCCAATATATTGAATAAGTGGCGGGGTGGTGCTGGACCACATACCGTCAGTCCGCACGCACCTCTGAAGAATTATAGGGCCAACGCCCAAAAAAACAGGCAAAATGGCTATGGGCCGCTCCGGATGATACGGCCCACAGGCCAGAGGTTCTCCACCCCTGATTTATGGCATAGCCATATAACAGAAAGATGTGGCTTGCTCTATTATAATGGGACTTGCATCTGTCTCAAAAACAAGACCACTGTTATTACAGTGTGATCCAATAGTCATGGTATAATACTACTGTAAATCCCCACCAAAAAAGAACAAGAGTTGTTAAAACTTGAGGTGACATGCTCTGCAGTCCCCTAACACATATACTGTCCAGTAATAGGGAAAAAAAAAACTTCCTTTCATGTGACTGTTGTTATTTCTAAATTTCTCAAATCCTCCATTTGACAAGGTAATTTCCACTGGAACCAAAAATTGACAAAAAATAAAGAATGAACCATACGTTTAAGATTGGATTATCAAGATATGTCCACCTTTATCTTTTGCCAAATTAGCTAAGGACTTCAGAATACCAATTTAGAGAAGAAATTATCACAACCATTTACAAGACTACACATGTTCTTACAGTTCTATCCTTACCCAAATATCGACCTTGGTGCTGTATGCTAAATGGAAAACACTTAAAAATCTGCCACATGACATTCCTACTAGTCATTTGGGCAGTGCTGCTGTAGGGACTAGGAACAGCCTCTCCAATACTAGTATTCCCACTGTACATTGATTGACGTCAAGCCAGTATTTGGATTTGGAGATTGTATTACTCTTTGTAGACTTCTTGCGTATCAGATCCTCACATATGGCAATTCAGTCTTTTTGAGACAGCAGTAGTGTAAAGCATTCCGATACTGCAAATATCGGGTATCTGCCGATATTTGCGGTATCGGAATTCCTACACTGAGTTACTTTTTGTATATCGAATACCGGAATCGGAAGTTCCCATAATGCTATGAGCCAGTTTGATTTATTTCAGCCAATGAGGAATCCTAAGAAGTGTGGCCAAATCCTGTTAGGCATGTAGGCATGTTAACTAATGGTATGGCTGTGATTGGCTGCTGAAATGATGTCATGATGCACTATAAAAGCTGCCGCCGCCGCCATTTTGGGTTCACTCTGCTGTGAATTCAGTTAGGGACAGGACGATGCTGTTCTTACTCTGAGGAGCAGTTTGAGATAGTGATTTGCTATATTGTGCTTTACCCAGGCTACTTTAGCAACCGCTATGTGAAGCTTTCTTTTGCCTTGCAGCGCTGTTCACAGCTGTCTGCAAGGTCTGTGTGTGTGAATGCAGCTCACGCTGTAGTGTGTTCTGCAGCCACCTCTGGTTGTAGTCCACTCAGCGTGCGTCACTGCCTCATACATAGTCCTTTTTTTGTTTTATTGCTGGTCATTTTTCCTGATTTCTCCTATTAGTGTGCTTCCATCCGTATCCATCTACATTGGTTGCAAACACTATATAGGAGTAGATAGCGGAGCCTTTCTGCAGCCTTTCAGTGCTAGTGCACAGTTCTCTGAACTTTTCACAGCTGTCTGTGAGGTCTATGTGTGTGAGTGCAGCTCACGCTGTAGTGTGTTCTGCAGCCACCTCTGGTTGTAGTCCGCTCAGCGTGCATCACTGCCTCATACATTGTCCTTTTTTGCTGTAGTGCTGCTTATTTTTCCTGAATTTCTCCTATTAGTGTGCTTCCATCTGTATCCAGCTACATTGGTTGCAAACACTATATAGGAGTAGATAGAGGAGCCTTTCTGCTGGCTTGTGCCCTGCAGCCCCAGCCAGATTAGTATTGGCCTATTTTTTGGAGCCTCATCTATTGCATTGTAGGTTACCTTCCTGCATTGCAATAGCTACAAAAAGTTTGTGATACTATCGCTTTTACATCTTTGGTCACATCCTTTTTTTTTGTGAAAAAAACACATAAATAAAGTTCACCAAACACTCCACTTGACAGTTGTGTAGGTCACATTAGCTCATATTAAAGTGTAGTCCACACTTTAAAAAATTAGTGTTTCTTATACCTGTTAGCAGCTGTTCAGGAATAAGCACACTAAGCCCTTAGTACTTTTCTGCCTATCTTTATCAGTCTACCAAGATGAAAAAGGCAGGGAGTAAGGCATGTGGTCGTGGGCGTGAAGTTTCAGCAGGGAGAGGACGTGGGGATTCTGTGCCTGCTGCGGGCACCAGTGACTCAGCATCCCCCAGTTTTACCAGGGAACAGTCCTTTATGCACAGCTTTGTAGGAGCTCGCCATACCCCACTGCTGTGGGAGGAACAAATTGAAGCCGTTGTCGGATGGATGGCAGCTAACGCATCGACTTCAATTACTTCCACATCCTCTCAGGTCCAGAGCACTGAAGAGCAACCATCTGTCTCTTCACCACCTGCCAAATTGCCCAGGCAGTCAGAGAGCCCTGGACAGGAGCCATCTCTGCTTCTGTTCTCTGAATCTCTTGGCTTGGAAAGAGGGGGCCAGCCAAGCAGCATTCTTGAATGTGAAGAAGAGGGAGTATGCAGTGATGCGCAACTGCTTTGTCCCTCTGAATCTGAAGAGGCGGGTGGGCCATTGCCTATGGTCAGCACACCTCAGTATGCATCTGATGATGAGACTCAGGTGACACTTTCTGGTGCATACTGTGCTGGCGAGACTACCCAGGAGAAGCAGGTGTTTGATGAGGGTAGTGTAGATGATGAGGTCCTTGACCCATCATGGCGTGAGGAAAAAGAAGGTGGTGGGAGCAGCTCTGAGGAAGAGATTCCCCGAACAGCTAAAACAGGAGGGAGAGAGAGGGGGCAGACTTGGTTGCCTGTAGCCTCCACTTCGGCACCCATTAGTAGCATTCCTCTTCCAAAACCCAAAATGGGCGCTCCCAGGACTTGCAGTGTGTGGTCCTTTTTTGACACAGTTGCAGATGACATTTGCTTTGTCAAATGCAAGCTGTGTAATCAGAAAGTCAAAAGAGGGAAAAGTGTCAGCAACCTCAATACCACAAATATGTGGAAACATGTGCGGACCAAGCACATGGTGGAGTTACAAAGACACACTGAAGACGTAGGCCAACCTACAGCACCACCTACCACCTCTTCAGCTCATGTTGTAGCCTCCTCCTCCAGCTCACACACAGCTGGTTTGGCTTCCTCACAGGATCACCATGGAAGAACCTCTGGCACTGTTGTACAGAGACCCAGTGTAATTCCACCCACAGCACCACGTTCCCTGTCATCCTCACACTCCCAGGCCACTCTACAGCCATCGGTAGCACAGGCATGGGAGAAAAGGCAGCCATACTCGGCAAACCATCCCCGAGCACAGGCTCTGAAAGCTGGCATTGCAAAACTACTGTCCCTTGAAATGCTCTCATTCAGGCTGGTGGAGACTGACACCTTCCGTAACTTCATGGCATTGGCATTCCCACAATACACCGTGCCCAGCCTCTTTTATTTCAGCAGGCAAGCCGTCCCTGCCCTGCAAAAGCATATGGAGGGAAAAATTAAACATGCGCTACTAAACACCATCAGTAGCAAGGGCCACCTGACCACCGACGCGTGGACCAGTAACCATGGACAGGGACGATACCTTTCCCTCACTGCCCATTGGGTAAATGTTGTGGAGTCGGGTACAGATCTTGAAAGTGGAGCTGTACGTGTTCTGCCAACTCCAAGGATTGCAGGAATCCAGTCTGTACACATTGACTCCTCCTCATACTCCAGTTCCTCTGAATCAGCGCTGCAGGAGCCGTCACGGTCTACCTCCACATGGACTCGTGAACGCTTACCTGTTACGACCGATATGAGCACAGCCATGGCCAGACGTCAACAGGCCGTACTGAAACTAATTTCATTGGGGAATCGAAGCCACACAGCGCAGGAGCTCTGGAATGCCATCAAGCTGGAGAGCGACGTGTGGTTTGTGCCAGTGAATCTCCAGCCAGGCTTGGTAGTGTGTGACAATGGCCGAAATCTGGTGGCAGCTCTGGGCCTAGGCAACCTCACTCACATCCCATGTCTGGCACATGTGCTCAACTTGGTCGTGCAGAGTTTTTCGCTGCACAAGGTCCGCATAGAGTGCGCTCACTTGCGGTGTTCCAGCATGGCAAGATCGCGCATTTCAGCTCTGCAGCGCAGATTCCGCCTTCCGGAGCATCGCATCATATGTGACCTACCCACCAGGTGGAATTCAACATTACATATGTTGGAGCGGTTGTGTCAGCAGCAGGCAGCAGTAATGAAGCACCAGCTGCATCAGGTGCAAACAAGTCGCACTGCTCGCCATTCACACTTCACCACCACTGAGTGGGCCTCTATGAAGGACATCTGCCACGTTTTGCGTGCCTTCGATGATTCCACGCGGATGGCGAGTGCAGATGATGCACTAGTCAGCATGACTGTCCCCCTTATCTGCCTGCTTCAAAAAACACTGCAAGCACTAAGGGAGGAGGTTTTGGAAGAGGTGGAGGATGAGGAGTCACAAATGCCATCTACTTCTGGACAGTCTGCGCAATGTGGTTCCTCACAAAGGCCTAGACAGGGGACACTTTGTGAGGAGGATGAGGAGGAGTCAATGGAGGAAGAAGACATCTCTCCAGAGGAAGGAGGTACACAATGCTCTAGTAGTCAGTATGTAGAGCGAGGATGGGGTGATGCAGAGCAGGCAGAGATGACGCCTCAAGCAGGGGACAGCATTTCTTGGCCAGTTGGGAGTCTGCAGCACATGGTTGATTTCATGCTGCAGTGCCTGAGAAACGACAGCCGCATCGCCCACATTCTCAACACGGCTGATTATTGGGTGTACACCCTCCTAGATCCTCGCTACCGGGACAACTTACAAAGCCTCATAACACCGTTGAACCGGGAGCGTAAAATGCGGAAGTACCAAGACACACTGGTGCATTCCATCATGTTCTCCATTCCACCCAAGAGCAGTGCTGCTAGTGCTTTACAAAGCAGCTCTGTGCGTCGAGGCAGTGGAGGAAGCTCTGCACAAAGAGGGAGCAGAAGCAGTGCCTCAGCACAAGGCAAGACCAGTATGGCCCAAATGTGGCAAAGTTTTGTGTCCACGCCACAAATGTCTACACCATCACAGATGGCTCCAGTCAGCAGGAGGCAACGTTTCCGTCAGATGGTGACAGACTACATATCTTGCACTCTCAGTGTACTCCCAGATGGCTCTTCCCCCTTCAAGCTTTGGATCTCTAAGCTGGATACATGGCCAGAGCTTAGCCAGTATGCATTGGAGGTGCTGGCTTGCCCTGCTGCTAGTGTATTATCGGAACGCGTCTTTAGTGCCGCAGGTGGTGTACTAACAGACTGTCGCATGCGACTATCCTCTGATAATGTTGACCGGCTTACTTTTCTGAAAATGAACAAGGTCTGGATCTCGCCGGAATTTGCCAGTCCTCTTCCAGATTAAATAATTGGTTGGCAACAGTATCCAGTTCTCCTGTTGTGTTCATGTTTCCGCCACCTGAACTGTAATCCCTGGGCTCCAACAACGCCAGTTGCTGCTCAGAAGTGCCGTCTGCACAGAAAAACACTAGCTCCTGTGTTATTGGGGTTCAGTAATGTCAGCTGCTCCCCTGCTGTGTGTCCAGCAATGTCTCCTGCTCCCTCCATATTCGCCCTACATCAGATATTAAACTAGCTCCAATTAGGCCTCAGCCTGCACCCTGATTGACCCTGGGCTCCAACATTGCCAGTTGCTGCTCAGAAGTGCCATCTGCAAAGAGAAAAACAATAGCTCCTGTGTTATGGGGTTCAGTAATGTCAGCTGCTCCCCTGCTGTGTGTTTGGCAATATCTCCTGCTCCCTCCACATTCACACAACATCAGATATTAAACTAGCTCCAATTAGGCCTCAGCCTACACCCTGATTGACCCTGGGCTCCAACACCGCCAGTTGCTGCTCAGAAGTGCCGTCTATGTGGCGCCCCTGAGGCTCAGTCGCCACAGAGGTACTGCACCTTCTCCTAAGGTGTAGTGCCCCACCACTTAGGTAAGTTGGGAACTCCTTTCCACACTCCAACACTCGCACCCCACACAACAGGGTAGTTCTGCACAACCACATTGAGGTCTTCTCTCCTCCTAGACATTAGGAGTGCCTTGGTGGTTTCCTGCATGGAACACTGGATGTACTGGGAGGTGGGTGGAGTTGAGATCCATATAAAAGATGGGGAAGGTTTAGAATTACAGGTCAGATCAGTCTAAGAGTGGAGTCGGGAGGTGAGTCTGACGGGAGGTCAGGCGAGAGAAGGACAGTCAGTCAGGAGAGTCTGAGGACGGGTCCGAGGAGAAGGAGTGCTGCAGCTGCCTCAATAATCAGAGCCAGCTGGCACGGGAAAGGAACAGAAGGATAAAGACATAGAACTGCAACCTAAGCTTCCATAAGAGAGAGAAAGAACAGTACGGAACGAAGGAGTAGGAGAACAGAGAGGAGACGTGGGTTGGAAGAGGAACCCTGACTATAGGTTCTCAGCACAAGGCCGGGGCCCGGTCCCCGAGGTTGTAAGGACACTTATGGTTCTGCAGCAGACACCGGTGGAGTATTTGGCTGTAAATGCCCTACTCCCAACTAAGACTCGGGGCACAACAGCAACTGATTAGAGAGCCAGGACTCCGGAGAAGGGAGTCCCCGAGAGAGGCTACAGCTGTCTGCCATATGAGTAGAATTGTTAGGAACATCTGACAGGAGGAACTCCAGAATACCACGGTACTGGAGCTCTTCACACCTTAAGGCGCAATAGAGGAGTCGTTCAGGAAAGGTACATGTTGGCGGAGTGTTGGAGAGGAGAATCCTGACTTGCCCAGGAGGTTGATTGAGTCTCTGCCCCGGAGGACACGGCACGGAGGCAGGCACCAGTGTGTACCACGGACTGTGAGTAAAGCTTTGGAACTGCAAGCCCTGGTGTCTTCCATTCATTTGTGCGCTAACACCGTCAGCACCGCTTCATCTGAGTACCAGCATTCCTCACACCGCCTGCGTCTATCCTCATCTATTGCAATTACACTGCCCTGGGGTTACAGCTTCACCTGTGGGGAGCTACAACATCTTTGATGCAACACACCATCAGCCCCAGAGGATCTGCATGCAGCGTTGGCTTAACACCTTGCTTGCCAAACACCACAGGTGGCGTCATGAACTATCATATAAACTATATCACAAACCACCATTGATTTGAGCGCCCGGGGCCACTGACCGGGTCACTGCTGCTGTGACACATTCCCCTGACACCGGCCCGGTGCCGAGTACCCCACAGCCCTGGGAGGGCGACCCATCTGAACAGAGAAAAACACTAGTTCCTGTGTTAGTGGGGTTCAGTAACGCCAGCTGCTCCCTTGCTGTGTGTCCGGCAATGTCTCCTGCTCCCTCCACATTCACACAACATCAGATATTAAACTTGCTCCAATTATGCCTCAGTCTACAACCTGATTGACCCGGGCTCCAACACTGCCAGTTGCTGCTCAGAAGTGCCGTCTGCACAGAGAAAAACACTAGCTCCTGTGTTAGTGGGGTTCAGTAACGTCAGCTGCTCCCCTGCTGTGTGTCCGGCAATGTCTCCTGCTCTGTCCACATTCACACTACTACTGATTTTAAACTTGCTCCAATTAGGCCTCTGCCTCCACTCTGTTTGTACTATTGACCCTGGGCTCCAACACTGCCAGTTGCTGCTCAGAAGTGCCGTCTGCACAGTCAACATATGCTCCAGTGTTATTGGGGTTCAGTAATATCAGCTGATCCCCAGCTGTGTGTCCGGCAATTTCTCCTGCTCTGTCCACACTCACACAACTACAGATTTTAAACTTGCTCCAATTAGGCCTCTGCCTCCACTTTGTTTGTACTATTGACCCTGGGCTCCAACACCGCCAGCTGGTTCCCGGCAGTGTCTTTGGCATGGGTACTCCCTCCTGCCCAGCCTGGTTCTAGCTCGCCAGCTGTTTCCGGGTAGTGTCAACGTCACTTTGCCACCAATACGTTGTCCTGTCGTGTTGCGGTCGGGTTAGCCGACTCTACGGTGCCTGCAGTTTAGGTGCTTCCTATGTGGGCTGCGGGATCTGGCAATAAAGGCTGGTTCCGTATTGTCAATAGGACAAGCACCCCCTGTAGGACTGTGGGTTTCGGTAACTGCGGCCGGCTCGCGGCCTAGCAACTTTGTTTTTCATGGGTACCTTCTGCTACCCATCCAGGTTCCAGTACCATCAGCTGGTTCTCGGCAGTGCCTTTAGCTTAGGTGCCTCCTTCTCGGTATCCAAGTTCCAGCAACGTCTGCGGGTCCTTGGTAGTGCTTTCTAACACAGGTACCTCCTGCTTAGTAACCGGGTTCCAGTACCATCAGCTGGTCCTCGGTAGTGCCATTGGCTCTTGTTCCTTCTGCTACCCTTCTGGGTTCCAGCACCATCAGCTGGTCCTCGGTAGTTCCATTGGCTCTTGTAGCTTC
Source organism: Dendrobates tinctorius (assembly GCF_039654945.1). NCBI lineage: Eukaryota > Metazoa > Chordata > Amphibia > Anura > Dendrobatidae > Dendrobates > Dendrobates tinctorius. Next base: position 8,473,365 of record NW_027361939.1, on the reverse strand, counting down.
TGCTACCCATCCAGGTTCCGGTACCATCAGCTGGTTCTTGGCAGTGCCTTTGGCTAAGGTGCCTCCTTCTCGGTATCCAAGTTCCAGCAATGTCTGCTGGTCCTTGGTAGTGCTTTCTGGCACAGGTACCTCCTGCTTAGTAACCAGATTCCAGTACCATCAGCTGGTCTTCGGTAGTTCCATTGGCTCTTGTTCCTTCTGCTACCCATTCCTCAGCCTTCTTGTAGCTTCTGCTACATTTCCAAATTCAAGCTTTTTGAAATGGTTTTTGGTAATCACTCTGGATCTCCCTGACGACGACCCTGAAGTCGACGACCCTGAAGACCACCCCCGAAGAAGACGACGACCCCGAAGATGATGACCCTGAAGACGACAACCCTGAAGACCACCCCGAAGAAGACGACGACACCAAAGACAACGACCCTGAAGATGATGACCCTGAAGACCACCCCAAAGAAGACCAAAAAAATGACCCTAAAGAATATGACCAAGAGGACAAAGAACATGAAGACAACCACCAAGATACAGAACAACAAGAGACAGAAGACCAAGAAGCAGAAAAACAAAAAGCAGAAGAACAAAGAGCAGAAGAACATTAAGCATGAGACTAAAAATCAGAGCAAAAGATATTATCTAAATTATAAGCAGAAGAAGACTAATCAGTGTATGGGGGTGAGTCCGTTCCTCCTCGTGGTGCCCCTGGAAAATGCCTGCTGCTGCAGGCCAAACTGAAAGCGGACAAATCCTGTTGTAAATCTTTTGTGACAGGCAGAACAGAAGGTGTAATCGTCAAACTTTTATAGATAACAACTACAGGAATGCCTGTCACAAATAAGAATATGATGAAGAAGAAGAATAGGAAGAAGATGAAGAAGTAGAATATGAAGAAGAATAATAGTTGAATAAGAAGAATATGAAGAATGTAAAAAAAAAGAATAATAGGAAGAAGGTGAAGAAGAAGAAGATGAATAAGGTGAAGAAGAAGTTGATGAAAAAGATGCTGCTGCTGCTGCTGCTGAGGATCATGAAGGAGAAAGTGTGGGAGAAGTAAAAAAGAAGGTGAAGAGCATGGAAGTAGTGAAACATACATATCTGACAAAATATAAAAAAGGTTAACATAGTCACTATCTTTGTAACTCTGAACGTCTTAAAAAAAAAAAATATTCCTGCTACTCCATTTGATTGGGCTAAACCTCTATGCCTTTAATGTCTCCTCCACCCACCCCCAATACATTCTACATTATTCTTAGTTATTTTTCCTTCATGCAGAATTAACCTACAAGGAAAGAAAGGGTTTATTTTAATTCCGATATTTCTGTCCCATTGACTTGCATTGGTTTTCGGTATCGGAATCGGCGATATCCGATACTTTTTGGGTATGGGTCCGATCCAATCCGATCTGATATTTCCCGATATCGGAAGGTATCGCTCAACACTAGACAGCAGTAATTCAATGGCAATTTTAGTAGAATTACTTTAGCTAAATTTTTTAGATAATTTTTTCACTCTCATGATAGGTCCAATATAGAAAAGTTTAGATTCAATAGATACAGTATCTGAGGAAGTTTTATTAAATCATAGCTCAGTTGCATTTTTTTCTAAAGTGATCCTGGCCAGAGAGATAAAACATTTTGTTTGGTGTGATGGGAATGCTGGATAACTATTTTTTCACAGTGCGGTAATAATTCAAAAAGTAGAGTTTTTGAGATTTTCTTATTGTCACAGTAGATTGACTATAGAGAATGAGTTCAATTTTTTTTTTGCCAGGGACAATAGTTAATTAAAAACTAAACTATTTACTCTCCTATCATGGGAATGAAAGGGTGAATTTTGTGAAGGATCAAATATTCAAATACAGAGAATTAAGTAATACAATATTAGCAAAAATGACAATGAACACACTTTAACGGTCGCTGTATGGATTCTCTATCTTATGCAACTATTTCCCAATAGAAGCGTAGCCATAATGTCCCTTGTGTTATAACGCCCAAGGGCGGCACTCACAACTAAAAAGCCACAGGAGAGTCTCTTCAGCATGTTTACATTTACGGTATATACTCTTGTCCATCATGCCATCATCCATTCCTAATAGGTGTCACCTTCCACTCTCATTTTTTGGTACTTCAATCATTTGTATGAAAGAAATAATGTCACACAAGCAGTTATTTCTTCTGATTAAAGAGGGTTCTGTAGGTTATTATCCCACCAAATTAATTTTCTTGACTGTAGACAATTTTATTTTAAAAATCCATATTCTTGGAAGGTAAAAAAATAGTTTTCCTTCTTTTCCAAGTAATGAATTTACCACTTCTGCGGGGTGATGTTACATGGTGACACCAATCTCATGAGACGCTCACCTCTACTTGGCGTCTTTTTGCCTCCTCCTGATGTTCTAGCATACCTTCGTGTTCCATCATATTTCCATTTCTACCTTTCATTACAATTTCCTTGTTGAGTTTAGCAGAACAGACCCTGGACTGTACAGGCGTGGGAGAGGATATGTGTTTAATGTCGTCTATGTTTTCCTGCCATGTAAGCTGCTGTTTTGAAGAGCATTTTTTCCTGCTTTATAAAGAAATGCCTTGCAAAGTCTGCTGTTTTCCCAAACACAGTTGGAGAATGTTATCTATAATACGGTAAGACGATAAGCCTTTACAAGCCTAGCTGACAGTGTTAATTTTCTTGCTCTTATTGCAATTCTTAATCTACAGAGATCCAGGAAAATACTTATTTTAATGTTAAATTGCTTTAACTCAAACTGAACCGAATTACCGAGCCATTAGAGATCCTTTGAAGATAATAGGGCTATTGTTATTCTGGACACAAGGTCCAATGTTCTTGAGAAATAGAGCCCAATTCATCAAATTTTTCACACAAGAATTCTGGCATACAAGGTTTGAAAAATCCCAAAATATAGGTGTGACTAAATTTTGCGACTTTTGGTATCTACATGCCAGTTTCTCCAAGCTCTACTGAAATTGGCATTGATGGGGTAGGACTAGTGTTGAGCATTCCGATACCGCAAGTATCGGGTATCGGCCGATATTAGCGGTATCGGAATTCCGATTCTTAGTTCCGATACTTTTGTCATATCGGATTCCGGAATCGGAATCGGAATCGGAAGTTCCCATCATGCTATGAGCCTGCTTGCTTTGATTAAGCCAATGGGAATCCTCCGAAGTGTGGGCACATCCTGTTAGGCATGTAGGCATGTTAACTATTGGCATGGCTGTGATTGGCTGCCGAAATGATGTCATGATGCACTATAAAAGCCACCGCAGCCGCCATTTCTGGTCACTCTGCTGTGAATTCAGTTAGGGACAGGCTGCTGTAGAAGACTGTGAGGGACAGTTAGAAATAGCGATTCCACCAAACATCTAGTGCTTTACCCAGGCTACATAAACCACCACTGTAGCCTTCTTTGCCCTAGCAGCAGTGTTCACAGCTGTCTGCAAGGGCTGTGTGAGTGCAGCTCACGCTGTGGAGTGGGTCCTGCAGCCACGTCAGGCTGTAGGCCACCCAGTGTGATCACTGCTGCCTCATACATCTTTTATTTTTTGAGCTGCATTTTTTACATAATTTCAATCTAGTGTGCTTCCATCCGTATCCATATACGTTGGTTGCAAACACTAGTAGTAGACAGCGGAGCCTTTCTGCAGCCTTTCAGTGCTAGTGTCCACTTTGCTGCACTGTTCACGGCTGTCAGAGAGGTCTCTGACTGTGTGTGAGTGCAGCTCACGCTGAGTAGTGTGTCCTGCAGCTACGTCTGGCTGTAGGACGCTCAGCATGCGTCAGTGCCTCACACATATTTTTATTTGAGTGCAGCTCATTTTTTCTTCTATTAGTGTGCATCCATCAGTCTCCATCTACGGTGGTTGCAAACACTATATAGGAGTACACAGCGGAGCCTTTCTGCAGCCTGTCAGTGCCAGTGCCCACTTAGCTGCACTGTTGACGGCTGTCTGAGAGGTCTCTGACTGTGTGTGAGTGCAGCTCACGCTGAGTAGAGTGTCCTGCAGCTACGTCTGGTTGTAGGACGCTCAACGTGCGTCACTGCCTCACACATATTTGTCTTTGAGTGCAGCTCATTTTTTCTTCTCCTATTAGTGTGCATCCATCCGTATCCATCAACATTGGTTGGTTGCAAACACTATATAGGAGTAGATAGAGGAGCCTTTTTTTCTGGCTTGTGCCCTGCCGGCGCAGCCAGATTAGTATTACCCAATTTTTTTGGAGCCTCATCTTTTGCATTGTAGGTTACCTGCCTGCATTGTAATAGCTCCAAAAAGTTGGTGATACTATCAGTTTCAATTCTTTGTTCACATACTTTGAGTTTGTTTCCAACAAAGAAACCACAAAAAAAGTTCACCAAACACTACATTTGGAACTTGTGTAGGCCACATCAGCTCCTATTAAAGTGTAGTCCACACACAGACACTTCATAAAATTAGTGTTTCTTGTACCTGTAACCAGCTGTTCAGGAATAAGCACACTAAGGCCCCCCTTTGTACTTTTCTGCCTATCTTAAGCAGTCTGGCAAGATGAAGAAGGCAGGGAGTAAGGCGCGTGGGCGTGGGCGTGGGCGTTGAGTTTCAGCAGGGAGAGGACGTTGGGATTCTGCAGGGAGAGGACGTGGGGAGTCTGCAGGTAGAGGACGTGGGGATTCTGGGCCTGCTGCGGGCACCAGTGGATCAGCATCCCCCAGTTTTAGCAGGCAACAGTCCTTTATGCGCAGCTTTGTAGGACCTCAACGTACCCCACTGCTGCGGGAGGAACAAATTGAAGCCGTTGTCGGATGGATGGCAGCTAACGCATCGACTTCAATTACTTCCGCATCCTCTCAGGATCAGAGCACCGAAGAGCAACCATCTGTCTCTTCACCACCTGCCAAAGTGCCCAGGCAGTCAGAGAGACATGGACAGGAGCCATCACAGTCTCTACTTCTGTTCTCGGAATCTGTTGGCTTGGAAAGAGGGGGCCAGCCAAGCAGCATTCCTGAATGTGAAGAAGAGGGAGTATGCAGTGATGCTCAACTTCTTTGTCCCTCTGAATCTGAAGAGGCGAGTGGGCCAGTGCCTATGGTCAGCACACCTCAGTACGCATCAGATGATGACGAGACTCAGTTGCCACTTTCTGGTGCGTACGGTGCTGGCGAGACAACCCCGGAGAAGCAGCTGTTTGAAGAGGGGAGGGAAGATGATGAGGTCCTTGACCCATCATGGCGTGAGGAACAGGAAGGTGGTGGGAGCAGCTCGGAGGAAGAGATTCCCCTACCGGCCAAAACAGGAGGCAGAGGGAGGGGGAAGACTTGGTTGCCTGTACCCTCCACTTCGGCACCCGTTAGGAGCATTCCTCATTCCAAAGGCAAACCGGGCGCTCACAAGAGTTGCAGTGCGTGGTCCTTTTTTGACACAGTTGCAGATGACATTTGCTTTGTCAAATGCAAGCTGTGTCATCAGATAGTCAAAAGAGGGAGAAATGTCAGCAACCTCAATACCACAAATATGTGGAAACATGTGCGCACCAAGCACGAGTTGGAGTTGCAGAGACACCCTGAAGACTTAGGCCAACGTACAGCACCACCTACCACCTCTTCAGTTCGTGTTGGGGCCTCTTCCTCCAGCTCATACACAGCTGGTTCGGCTTCCTCACAGGATCGCCAAGGAAGAACCTCTGCCACTGTTGTCCGGAGACCCTGTCAGATTCCACCCATAGCAGCACGTTCCCATCCATCACAGCCATCGGTAGCACAGGCATGGGATAAAAGGCGCCCTTACTCGGCAAACCATCCCCGAGCACAGTCTCTGAATGCTGGCATTGCCAAACTTCTGGCAGTTGAAATGCTGTCATTCAGGTTGGTGGACACTGACACCTTCCGGGACTTAATGGCATTGGCAGTCCCCCAATACAACGTGCCCAGCCGCTTTTATTTCAGCAGGCGAGCCGTCCCTGCCCTGCAGAAACATGGTGAGGGCAAAATAAAACATGCGCTACTAAACGCCGTTAGTAGCAAGGTCCACCTGACCACCGATGCGTGGACCAGTAACCATGGACAGGGACGATACCTTTCCCTCACTGCCCACTGGGTCAATGTTGTGGAGCCGGGTACAGATCTGGAGAGTGGCGCTGTACGTGTTCTTCCAACGCCACGGATTGCAGGACTCCAGTCTGTACACATAGACTCCTCCTCCTACTCAAGTTCCTCAGAAACAGCAGAGCAGGAGCCTGTTACGACCGATATGAGCACAGCCGTGGCCAAACGTCAACAGGCTGTACTCAAATTAATTTCTTTGGGGAATCGAAGCCACACAGCGCAGGAGCTCTGGAATGCTATCAAGCTGGAGAGCGATGTGTGGTTTGGGCCAGCGAATCTCCAGCCGGGCTTGGTAGTGTGTGACAATGGCCGAAATCTGGTGGCAGCTCTTGGCCTAGGCAACCTCACACACATCCCATGTCTGGCACATGTGCTTAACTTGGTCGTGCAGAGCTTTCTGAGGGACTATCCGGATCTTGATGCACTGTTGCACAAGGTCCGCATAGAGTGCGCTCACTTGCGACGTTCCAGCACGGCAAGATCGCGCCTCGCTGCTCTGCAGCGACGATTTGGCCTTCCGGAACATCGCATCATATGTGACCTACCCACCCGGTGGAATTCAACGTTACATATGCTGGAGCGGTTGTGTGAGCAGCAGGCAGCAGTCATGGAGTACCAGCTGCATCAGGCGCAAACAAGTCGCACTGTGCGCCGTTCACACTTCAGCACCATTGAGTGGGCCTCTATGAAGGACATCTGCCTCGTTTTGCGTGCCTTCGATGAATCCACGCGGATGGCGAGTGCAGATGATGCACTAGTCAGCATGACTGTCCCCCTTATCTGCCTGCTTCAACAAACACTGCAAGCACTAAGGGATGAGGTTTCGGAAGAGGTGGAGGATGAGGAGTCCCAAATGCCATCTGCTTCTGGACAGTCTGCGCTACGTGTTTCCTCACAAAGGCCTAGGCAGGGGACACTTTGTGAGGAGGATGAGGAGGAGTCGATGGAGGAGGAAGACATCTCTCCAGAAGAGGGAGGTACACAAACCTCTACTCAGTATGTACAGCGAGGGTGGGGTGATGCAGAGCAGGCCGAGGTCACGCCTCAAACAGGGGACAGCGGTTCTTTGGCAGTTGGGAGTCTGCAGCACATGGTTGATTTCATGCTGCAGTGCCTGAGAAACGACCGCCGCATCGCCCACATTCTCGTCTCGGCTGATTATTGGGTGTACACCCTCCTAGATCCTCGCTACCAGGACAGCGTACAAAGGCTCATACCAACGTTGAACCGGGAGCGTAAACTGCGGGAGTACGAAGAGTCACTGGTGCAGTCCATAATGTTTTCCATTCCACCCGACAGCATTGTTGCTAGTGCTTTACAAAGCAGCTCTGTGCGTCGAGGCAGTGAAGGAAACTCTGCACAAAGAGGGAGCAGAGGCAGCGCCGCAGCACAAGGCAAGACCACTATGGCCCAAATGTGGCAAAGTTTTGTGTGTCCACCACAATTGTCTACACCATCAGCGACGCCTCGAGTCAGCAGGAGGCAACACTTCCGTCAGATGGTGTCAGACTACATGTCTTGCCCTGTCGCTGTACTCCCAGATGGCTCTTCCCCCTTCAAGTTTTGGGTCTCTAAGCTGGATACATGGCCAGAGCTTAGCCAGTATGCATTGGAGGTGCTGGCTTGCCCTGCTGCTAGTGTATTATCGGAACGTGTCTTTAGTGCCGCAGGTGGTGTACTAACAGACCGTCGCACGCGACTATCTTCCGATAATGTTGACCAGCTGTATTTTCTGAAAATGAACAAGGCCTGGATCTCCAAAGACTTTGCCATTCCTCTTACAGACTAAATTTGTGGTTGGCAACTGTATCCAGGTCTGCTGGTGTGTTCATTTTTCTACCACCTGAACTATAATCCCTGTGCTTCAACACAGTCAGTTGTCGCTCAGATGTGTCGTCTGCACAGAGAAACACACTAGCTCCTGTGTTAGTGGGGTTCAGTAACGCCAGCTGATCCCCTGCTGTGTGGGCGGCAAAGTCACCAGCTTCATCAACATTCAAACCACTACTGATTTTTAACCGTGCCCAACTTAGGTCTCTGGCTCCACTGTCTCTACTATTTCCCCTGACCTCCAACCCCGCCATCTACATCTCTGAAGTGGCGTCAGCACAATCTACACTTGTTCCTGTGTTCCTGTGGCTCAGTCCCATCAGTTTATCCCCTGATGTGTGTCCGGCAAGGTCTCCTGCTCTGTCCACATTCCCATAACCAGTAGTGGGAATGAGGACAGAGCTGGCGAACTTGCCGGACAAACATCAGGGGATCAACTGACGGGACTGAGCACCAGTAACACAGGAACAAGTGTAGATTGTGCTGACGCCACTTCAGAGATGTAGCTGGCGGGGTTGGAGGCCAGGGTAAATAGTAGAGACAGTGGAGCCAGAGGCCTAAGTGGAGCATGGTTAGAATCAGTAGTAGTCAACAACCTCCATAAAAACCGCTGCCCATTGGCCTCTGCATGCGGCATGCGTAATCCTGGGCTCCAACAGTGTCAGTTGGTGTTCAGAAGTGTGGTCTCCACAGAGCCAAACACATTCGTTCAAGTGTTAGTGGGGTTCAGCACTGCCAGCTGTTCCCCTGCTGTGGAGATGGCAAGTCTCCTGCTGCCTTCAGCTGCCAAAAGCAACAGGCCCCAGCCTGCTCCTCGCCTAATCCTGGGCTCCAACAGCGTCAGTTGGTGTTCAGAAGTGTCGTCTCCACAGAGCCAAACACATTCGTTCGAGTGTTAGTGGGGTTCAGCACTGCCAGCTGTTCCCCTGCTCTGGAGATGGCAAGTCTCCTGCTGCCTTCACCTGCCAAAAGCAACAGGCCCCAGCCTGCTCCTCGCCTAATCCTGGGCTCCAACAGTGTCAGTTGGTGTTCAGAAGTGTCGTCTCCACAGAGCCAAACACATTCGTTCGAGTGTTAGTGGGTTTCAGCACTGCTAGCTGTTCCCCTGCTGTGGAGATGGCAAGTCTCCTGCTGCCTACACCTGCCAAAATCCAGTAGGCCCCAGCCTGCTCCACGCCTAATCCTGGGCTCCAACAGCGTCAGTTGGTGTTCAGAAGTGACATCTCCACAGAGCCAAACACATTCGTTCGAGTGTTAGTGGGTTTCAGCACTGCCAGCTGTTCCCCTGCTGTGGAGATGGCAAGTCTCCTGCTGCCTTCAGCTGCCAAAAGCAACAGGCCCCAGCCTGCTCCTCGCCTAATCCTGGGCTCCAACAGCGTCAGTTGGTGTTCAGAAGTGTCGTCTCCACAGAGCCAAACACATTCGTTCGAGTGTTAGTGGGTTTCAGCACTGCCAGCTGTTCCCCTGCTGTGGAGATGGCAAGTCTCCTGCTGCCTTCACCTGCCAAAAGCAACAGGCCCCAGCCTGCTCCTCGCCTAATCCTGGGCTCCAACAGCGTCAGTTGGTGTTCAGAAGTGTCGTCTCCACAGAGCCAAACACATTCGTTCGAGTGTTAGTGGGTTTCAGCACTGCCAGCTGTTCCCCTGCTGTGGAGATGGCAAGTCTCCTGCTGCCTACACCTGCCAAAATCCAGTAGGCCCCAGCCTGCTCCACGCCTAATCCTGGGCTCCAACAGCGTCAGTTGGTGTTCAGAAGTGACATCTCCACAGAGCCAAACACATTCGTTCGAGTGTTAGTGGGTTTCAGCACTGCCAGCTGTTCCCCTGCTGTGGAGATGGCAAGTCTCCTGCTGCCTTCAGCTGCCAAAAGCAACAGGCCCCAGCCTGCTCCTCGCCTAATCCTGGGCTCCAACAGCGTCAGTTGGTGTTCAGAAGTGTCGTCTCCACAGAGCCAAACACATTCGTTCGAGTGTTAGTGGGTTTCAGCACTGCCAGCTGTTCCCCTGCTGTGGAGATGGCAAGTCTCCTGCTGCCTTCACCTGCCAAAAGCAACAGGCCCCAGCCTGCTCCTCACCTAATCCTGGGCTCCAACAGCGTCAGTTGGTGTTCAGAAGTGTCGTCTCCACAGAGCCAAACACATTTGTTCGAGTGTTAGTGGGTTTCAGCACTGCCAGCTGTTCCCCTGCTGTGGAGATGGCAAGTCTCCTGCTGCCTACACCTGCCAAAATCCAGTAGGCCCCAGCCTGCTCCACGCCTAATCCTGGGCTCCAACAGCGTCAGTTGGTGTTCAGAAGTGACATCTCCACAGAGCCAAACACATTCGTTCGAGTGTTAGTGGGTTTCAGCACTGCCAGCTGTTCCCCTGCTGTGGAGATGGCAAGTCTCCTGCTGCCTTCAGTTGCCAAAAGCAACAGGCCCCAGCCTGCTCCTCGCCTAATCCTGGGCTCCAACAGCGTCAGTTGGTGTTCAGAAGTGTCGTCTCCACAGAGCCAAACACATTCGTTCGCGTGTTAGTGGGTTTCAGCACTGCCAGCTGTTCCCCTGCTGTGGAGATGGCAAGTCTCCTGCTGCCTTCACCTGCCAAAAGCAACAGGCCCCAGCCTGCTCCTCGCCTAATCCTGGGCTCCAACAGCGTCAGTTGGTGTTCAGAAGTGTCGTCTCCACAGAGCCAAACACATTCGTTCGAGTGTTAGTGGGTTTCAGCACTGCCAGCTGTTCCCCTGCTGTGGAGATGGCAAGTCTCCTGCTGCCTACACCTGCCAAAATCCAGTAGGCCCCAGCCTGCTCCACGCCTAATCCTGGGCTCCAACAGCGTCAGTTGGTGTTCAGAAGTGACATCTCCACAGAGCCAAACACATTCGTTTGAGTGTTAGTGGGTTTCAGCACTGCCAGCTGTTCCCCTGCTGTGGAGATGGCAAGTCTCCTGCTGCCTTCAGCTGCCAAAAGCAACAGGCCCCAGCCTGCTCCTCGCCTAATCCTGGGCTCCAACAGCGTCAGTTGGTGTTCAGAAGTGTCATCTCCACAGAGCCAAACACATTCGTTCGAGTGTTAGTGGGTTTCAGCACTGCCAGCTGTTCCCCTGCTGTGGAGATGGCAAGTCTCCTGCTGCCTACACCTGCCAAAATCCAGTAGGCCCCAGCCTGCTCCACGCCTAATCCTGGGCTCCAACAGCGTCAGTTGGTGTTCAGAAGTGACATCTCCACAGAGCCAAACACATTCGTTCGAGTGTTAGTGGGTTTCAGCACTGCCAGCTGTTCCCCTGCTGTGGAGATGGCAAGTCTCCTGCTGCCTTCAGCTGCCAAAAGCAACAGGCCCCAGCCTGCTCCTCGCCTAATCCTGGGCTCCAACAGCGTCAGTTGGTGTTCAGAAGTGTCATCTCCACAGAGCCAAACACATTCGTTCAAGTGTTAGTGGGGTTCAGCACTGCCAGCTGTTCCCCTGCTGTGGAGATGGCAGTCTCTCCTGCTGTCACCTCATTCCAAATACAGTAGGCCTGTGCCTACACCCTCCTATTTCCTGGGCTTCAACACAGCCAGTTGTAGCTCGGAAGTGCCATCCACACTGAAAGAGATACTTGCTCCCGTGTCTCAGTGGGGTTCAGTAACGTCAGCTGATCCCCTGCTGTGTGGATGGCAGTCTCTCCTGCTGTCACCTCATTCCAAATACAGTAGGCCTGTGCCTACACCCTCCTATTTCCTGGGCTTCAACACAGCCAGTTGTAGCTCGGAAGTGCCGTCCACACGGAAAGAGATACTTGCTCCCGTGTCTCAGTGGGGTTCAGTAACGTCAGCTGATCCCCTGCTGTGTGGATGGCAGTCTCTCCTGCTGTCACCTCATTCCAAATACAGTAGGCCTCTGCCTACACCCTCCTATTTCCTGGGCTTCAACACAGCCAGTTGTAGCTCGGAAGTGCCGTCCACACGGAAAGAGATACTTGCTCCCGTGTCTCAGTGGGGTTCAGTAACGTCAGCTGATCCCCTGCTGTGTGGATGGCAGTCTCTCCTGCTGTCACCACATTCCAAATACAGTAGGCCTCTGCCTACACCCTCCTATTTCCTGGGCTTCAACACAGCCAGTTGTAGCTCAGAAGTGCCGTCCACACGGAAAGAGACACTTGCTCCCGTGTCTCAGTGGGGTTCAGTAACGTCAGCTGATCCCCTGCTGTGTGGATGGCAGTCTCTCCTGCTGTCACCACATTCCAAATACAGTAGGCCTCTGCCTACACCCTCCTATTTCCTGGGCTTCAACACAGCCAGTTGTAGCTCGGAAGTGCCGTCCACACGGAAAGAGATACTTGCTCCCGTGTCTCAGTGGGGTTCAGTAACGTCAGCTGATCCCCTGCTGTGTGGATGGCAGTCTCTCCTGCTGTCACCACATTCCAAATACAGTAGGCCTCTGCCTACACCCTCCTATTTCCTGGGCTTCAACACAGCCAGTTTTAGCTCGGAAGTGCCGTCCACACGGAAAGAGACACTTGCTCCCGTGTCTCAGTGGGGTTCAGTAACGTCAGCTGATCCCCTGCTGTGTGGATGGCAGTCTCTCCTGCTGTCACCACATTCCAAATACAGTAGGCCTCTGCCTACACCCTACTATTTCCTGGGCTTCAACACAGCCAGTTGTAGCTCGGAAGTGCCGTCCACACGGAAAGAGATACTTGCTCCCGTGTCTCAGTGGGGTTCAGTAACGTCAGCTGATCCCCTGCTGTGTGGATGGCAGTCTCTCCTGCTGTCACCTCATTCCAAATACAGTAGGCCTCTGCCTACACCCTCCTATTTCCTGGGCTTCAACACAGCCAGTTGTAGCTCGGAAGTGCCGTCCACACGGAAAGAGACACTTGCTCCCGTGTCTCAGTGGGGTTCATTAACGTCAGCTGATCCCCTGCTGTGTGGATGGCAGTCTCTCCTGCTGTCACCACATTCCAAATACAGTAGGCCTCTGCCTACACCCTCCTATTTCCTGGGCTTCAACACAGCCAGTTGTAGCTCGGAAGTGCCGTCCACACGGAAAGAGATACTTGCTCCCGTGTCTCAGTGGGGTTCAGTAACGTCAGCTGATCCCCTGCTGTGTGGATGGCAGTCTCTCCTGCTGTCACCTCATTCCAAATACAGTAGGCCTCTGCCTACACCCTCCTATTTCCTGGGCTTCAACACAGCCAGTTGTAGCTCGGTAGTGCCGTCCACACGGAAAGAGACACTTGCTCCCGTGTCTCAGTGGGGTTCAGTAACGTCAGCTGATCCCCTGCTGTGTGGATGGCAGTCTCTCCTGCTGTCACCACATTCCAAATACAGTAGGCCTCTGCCTACACCCTCCTATTTCCTGGGCTTCAACACAGCCAGTTGTAGCTCGGAAGTGCCGTCCACACGGAAAGAGACACTTGCTCCCGTGTCTCAGTGGGGTTCAGTAACGTCAGCTGATCCCCTGCTGTGTGGATGGCAAAGTCTCCTGCTGCCTACACAGTCGTACCACTACTGATTTTTAACCGTGCTCCAATTAGGCCTGTGGCTCCACTGTCTCTCGTATTTCCTCTGTCCTCCAACCCCGCCAGTTACAGCTCCGAAGTGGCGTCTGCACAATCCACACTTGTTCCTGTGTTACAGGTGTTCAGTCCGGTCGGTTAATCCCCTGATGTGTGTCCGGCAATGTCGCCTGCTCTGTCCACATTCACATAACTAGTTATGGGAATGTGGACAGAGCAGGCGACATTGCCGGACACACATCAGGGGATTAACTGACCGGACTGAACACCTGTTACACAGGAACAAGTGTGGATTTTGCAGACGCCACTTCGGAGCTGTAACTGGCGGGGTTGGAGGACAGGGGAAATACGAAAATCAGTGAAGCCACAGGCCTAAGTGGAGCTTGGTTAAAATTAGTAGAAGTCTACAACCGATCTTAAAATTTCTTCAATGCAGCCTCAGCCTGCTCCGTGCTTGTCCCTGGGCTTCAACACAGCCAGTTGTTGCTCGGAAGTGCCGTCTTCACAGAGTAAAACACTAGCTCCTGTGTTTGTGGGGTTCAGTAACGTCAGCTGTTCCCCTGCTGTTTTGATGGCAATCTGTCCTGCTGCCTCCCAATTGACAGCACATCAGGCCTCAGCCTGCTAAGTGCTTGTCCTGGGCTCCAACATCGCCAGTTGCTGCTCATAACTGACTTTGGCACGGGTACTCCCTCCTGCCCAGCTTGGTTCCAGCCCTGCCTGCTGTTTCCGGGAAGTGTCAATGTCAGTTTGCCACCCCAAGTTGCCATGTCGTGTTGCGGTTGGGTTAGCCGAGGCTAGGGTGCCAGCAGTTTAGGTGCTTCCTATGTGGACTACGGGTTCTGGTAAGAAAGGCTTGTTCCGTAGTGCCAGTAGGACAAGCACCCCCTGTAGGACTGTGTGATTCGGTAACTGCGGCCAGCTTGCGGCATGCCAACTTTGCTTTTCAGGGGTAACTTCTGCTACCCCTCCGGGTTCCAGCACCGTCAGCTGGTTCTCGTCAGAGCCTTTGGCCTAGGTGCCTCCATCTCGGTATCCGAGTTCCGGCAACGTCTGCTGGTCCTTGGTAGTGCTTTGTAGCACAGGTACCTCCTGCTTAGTAACCGGGTTCCAGCACCGTCAGCTGGTCCTCGGTTGTGCCATTGGCTCTTATTCCTTCTGCTGCCCCTCCGGGTGCCAGCACTGTCAGCTGGTCCTCGCTATTTCCATTTGCTCTTGCAGCTTATGCTACCCCTCCGGGTTCCAGCACCGTCAGCTGGTTCTCGTCAGAGCCTTTGGCCTAGGTGCCTCCATCTCGGTATCCGAGTTCCGGCAACGTCTGCTGGTCCTTGGTAGTGCTTTGTAGCACAGGTACCTCCTGCTTAGTAACCGGGTTCCAGCACCGTCAGCTGGTCCTCGGTTGTGCCATTGGCTCTTATTCCTTCTGCTGCCCCTCCGGGTGCCAGCACTGTCAGCTGGTCCTCGCTTTTTCCATTTGCTCTTGCAGCTTATGCTACCCCTCCGGGTTCCAGCACCGTCAGCTGGTTCTCGTCAGAGCCTTTGGCCTAGGTGCCTCCATCTCGGTATCCGAGTTCCGGCAACATCTGCTGGTCCTTGGTAGTGCTTTGTAGCACAGGTACCTCCTGCTTAGTAACCGGGTTCCAGCACCGTCAGCTGGTCCTCGGTAGTGCCATTGGCTCTTGTTCCTTCTGCTGCCCCTCCGGGTGCCAGTACAGTCAGCTGGTTCAAGAGGACAAAGAACAGGAAGACAACCACCAAGATGCAGAACAACAAGAGAGAGAAGACAAAGAAGCATAAAAAAACAAAGCAGAAGAACATTAAGCATAAGACTAATACTCTGAGCAAATGATATTATCTTATTTATAAGCAGAAGAAGACTAAGCAGTGTATGGGGGTGAGTCCGTTCCTCCTCGTGGTGCCCCTGGAAAAGGCCTGCTGCTGCAGGCCAAACTGAACGCGGACAAATCCTGTTGTAAATCTTTTGTGACAGGCAGAACGGAAGGTGTAAACTTTTAACTTTTCTAGATAACAACTACAGGAATGCCTGACACAAACAAGAATATGATGAAGAAGAATAGGAAGAAGATGAAGAAGTTGAATATGTAGAATAATAATTGTTGAATAAGAAGAATATGAAGAATGTAAGAAAAGGAAGAAGAAGAAGAATGTAAAAAAAGGAAGTAGAAGAATTTAAAAAAAGGAAGAAGAAGAAGAATGTAAAAAAAGGAAGAAGAAGAAGAAGAAGAATGTAAAAAAAGGAATAAGAAGAAGAAGAAGGTAAAAAAAGGAAGAAGAATAAGAAAGAAGAAGAAAGAAGAAAGAAGAAGAAGACATACATGTCTGGCAAAATATAAATGAGGCTAACATAGTCAATATCTTTGTAACTCCTAACGTCTTTAAAAAAAAAGTTTAATTCCTGCTATTCCATTTGATTGGGCTAAACCTCTATGGCTTTAATGTCTCCTCCACCTCCCACAATACATTCTACATTATTCTTACTTGTTTTTCTTCATGTAGAATTAACCTACAAGGAAAGAAAGGGTTTTTTTTAATTCCGATATTTTGGCCCCATTGACTTGCATTGGTTCCCGGTATCGGAATCGGCGATACCGATACTTTTTTTTAAGATCGGCCGATCCATTCCGATCCGATATTTTCAAGTATCGGCTGGTATCGCTCAACTCTAGGTAGGACACCACAGATTATCTAATTCACAACAAGCTATGGCGTTCCTTACTCTAGAAATCTCACTCCACTACTTGACTGGAGGAAAATATCTGGTGTAGCGCACAGAGACGCCTGTCACTCGTCAGGCGCTCCACATTCATGAATCAGGACAGGAGCACAGCTCCTCAACAAGGCCAGCGTAAAAAAGGCCGGTCTTGATGAATTGGGACCATAGTCTTTATAACCATTTTGAGGCCCAAGGAGAAACGGAGCATTAATACTAATTGGCACTAGGCCCATCATGAAAAAAGCAAACAATACATTATGTTGCCCTTCCCTCCTACAAGAGAAAGGAATTTGTAAGGCAATTTAAGTGAATTTATCATCAGGTTTTTGGATGCTATCTGGATAAAGATATTGGGACCGAGACCCTGATTCTCTCCTTGGGCTATTGGGTGCAGTTTTGATAAAATCAGAATGTTGAGCTCTGTATGACCCCGTCCAGACCACTGATTGGTAGCTTTATGTGTGCTGTACATTGGCAAAAGCTGCCAATCAGTGGTGGGGACAGGTAATACAGAGCTCATGAATATGGAGGACTACATAGCAAGAAACAACAAGTCCTCTAGTGATAATCTCCTCCTGATAAAAAAAATAATTTTATTAAACTACAACAAGCAGCCCAGTAAATGACACATTACTGGAATCCGCTACATTATACTCCTCTCAGATTAAATATCTTAAACACCTCTGATTGATTCCCTTTAAATGCTCGAACCATCAAGGGGAGGATAGGTATTCTGTTGATATAAATGACAAGGAGAAGGCCTCATTATACAGTGTGGCCTCTTTTCCTTTGTTAAAACTTTTTGGATATAAATGTTAGTTTTGCATAGTTGGGGTCAAAACAGTGTTACATTAGCCAGCTTTGCCAAAAATTTGATTTGCAGCTAATCAATTTATCATGAATCACAAGTATTGCAAAGCTTCCAGGTGCCCTTAAAATATGTGTTGGGTCTCCTAGAATTGTATAGCACTTTAATGCAAATACAGCCTCAATCGCAGTCTGTAAATGATAGGTGCTGTGCTACACACCCAAAACGTACCTAAAAGTATAAGATCATAGCATATTATAAGAGATAAGTGAATGAAATCACTGCAAATCAAATTTGTTTCAAATTTCAAGAAATTCGCTGGACTTGGTGGAGTCCAACAATTTACGTTCTGAATCGCATGAATTGCAAAAAACCCGCTTGCCAACATTTTACACAAAGCAGAAGATTGCCTTAGCGAGAGAAGACTCCCATGAGCCCAGGTGCAGCAGTCCTTGCAATTCATGATCAATTGATTTACTTTGAATCAAATTTTTGGGAACAATTTGGTGAAGGTGGAGACTTTAAATTTCAAAAAATTCTCTCATCTCTGTTAATTATTTCATACCTCTCTACGCCACTCTTGATAAATCTAAGTATCCTCTTCTGAGGAGTAGGAATTGTGTCCTGTCATAAACTATCCTTATTATATACAGGTGCTTCTCATAAAATTAAAAGATCATCAAAAAGTTAATTTATTTTAGCTTTTCAATACAAAAAGTAAAACTCATATATTATATAGAGTCATTACAAACAGAGTGATCTATTTCACATGTTTATTTCTGTTAATGTTGATGATTATGGTTTCACAGCCAATGAAAACCCAAAAGTCATCAAGGTGTTTTGTTGCAGCGTTGTTGTCCCAAGTTAAGTCCCCCAATAATGCTTTGTATAGCAGGCCTCAAGCATAAGCTGTTACCAAACAGCGCTTGTTGCAATTTTTCTTCTGCTCATCAGCTAGTTACAGCTATTTGACAATTCAGCTTACAAAAAATAATTCCCTCTTTATGGATGATACAATCTGAAATAGAAAGCCAATGTTGGGTCTGTCCCATTTTTATATTGGAATAGAGAACATGTCAGAGAGCCATAAAGATGGCAATATCTAAATGTAGGACTAGTACCAAAAGCACAGTCACTTGGGAATTTGTGTTTGAGAAAAATAAAAGATGTTGGGATAACACTTTTCACAATAAGGTGCTTGCAAAACTACACATTACTTGTTTGAGCATATTTTTACACAGATATTTTCACTACTTTATAGGATTAGCATCATATTATACATGTGTATCAATGGATGCAATGTAAAGTGGGCTATAAACTTTATTTTGGCTTTATAGTAGCGTTATTTTAACATTACTATAGTGTCCTATCAATGATTCATTGGGTAGAGATGAGCAGATCTTTTAAACTTTGAAATGACCAGCCTAGCTCATTGTTCTTATAAAATTCAATTTGTGGCAGATAAATTTGTACCATACTCAAAAGCTTGTAAATGCTCAAAATATGCACATAGGGTAAAGGAGAGAAAGAGAAAACCTGTCATGGGTTTACCGCGACATAGAGGAGCCAAAAGACCGCATTGTCTGATTTCTCCTACTTCTGTGCGGAATAGAAGCACATCACCTTCTTATTAAATGGTGTAAATTTCTTTAGGCAGTGCAGGGGTTAATGTGCTTTGTTGAGAGCACTTGGAGCTAAGACACTCAGCTGTACACTGGTAGCCACACCCATCCCCTATATAATCTGGGTCCTGACTAACACACATTGTCAGAGCTAGTTTATGCTGCGTGACTGGGAGGATAGTTGATGGTGGTTATTTGAGTAGGCAGTTTGGTGGATTTATCTGTGACTGTTGCTTGGTTTTGTGAGTGTGATAATTCCCTTTCTTCTCCTACTTTAGTTTTACCCCACCCTACACTTCCCGGTGCATACCTCTGTTACATGTGAGTGTATATTTGTATGTTTGGTATTTTTCTGTTACCACTGCTCGTATTACCTTGTTAGTCTAGTAGGTGTACTACGGTGCACTCCTACTTCCCTCTTCCCTGGTTGGGGGAAAGGTACAGACTGAGGGCAGATTCGGGAGCTAAGGCAAAGTACATGGTGCCAGCATCTTCACCTTCAGAAGTAACCCAGGAAACAGGGCAAGCTAGGGCGCCGCCTTACATTAGGAACAGGGAAGGAGCCCCTGGTCCCGGCTCATCCGACAACATAGTTGTGAAAGAACTTCACTGACCATAAGAGCTTACACTTCAAAGGAGAGAGGTCTTCACTTGTCAAAAGTACAGTTGAGCGAAACAGGTCGTTCAATTTCAAAAATCGCCAACTTTCGCGAAAGTCGGGTTTCATGAAACGAAACCCGACCATAGCGTGTGGTTGGCCATGATGTCGTCAAAGTCACGTTTCAAATGATGCTTTCAGCGCCTTTTTTCAGCCAATGATGGAGGACGCACACTGTGGGCAATGCGATGACATAGGCAGCGGCCAGCACCATCTTAGAGAAGGGCATTGAAGTGATTGGCTGGCTTTGTGTGGTGTCACAGTGGGTATAAAAGGCTGTGAACGCCGACCGCCATCTTACTTCTGCCGTTCTTACAATAGGGAGAGGTGCTGCTGCTGATTCTGAACAGGGACAGCGTTAGGCAGGCAAGAAAAAAAAACTGCTTCTGCTGATAGCGCTTTTCACTGTACAGTTAGTGTGCAGTGAAAGGGGAGGATTTTTGTTGTGTGCAGCAGCGCTGGTGGTGATTAGGCTGCCTTTTAAGGCTACCTGCTAGCTGCATTGCTGTGTGCACACTACTGTTCAAACTGCTTTTTTCAAAGCACTCCAACTTTTATTATTTTGTCCTGGTGAGTTACTGAGCGTTCATTTTTTCACACATCGTCTAGCAGTGTACGCTCCTCACACACTACCGAGTATTCCGGCTTGTATCACGGACAAAGAGAAGCTATCTGGGTTTGACTCTGGAAGGAAAAGCCGAGGAGTTTGTCCCTTTTTCCAGACCTACACCTTAGAGTTGTGTCCGTTTTTCAAACAGTTTCGTATATCTGCTGATTGATTACAGTCAAAACTAGACAGAGACAGCGTGTGTCAGTCCATATACAAATACACAGAGCTTGACAATTTTCCATACAGACACCGTCTAGCGGTGTATGCTCCTCACACACTACCGTGTACAGCCTTCTAGCACGGACAAATAGAAGCTACCTGTGTGTGACTCTGGAAAAAAAAAACGAGGAGTTTGTCCGTTTTTCCAGACCTACACCTTAGAGTCGTGTCCGTTTTTCAAACAGTTTCGTATATCTGCTGTTTGATCACGGTCAAAAATAGACAGAGACAGCGTGTGTCAGTCCGTATACAAATACACGGAGCTTGACAATTTTACATACACACACCGTACAGCGGTGTACGCTCCTCACACACTACCGTGTATTCCGGCTAGTATCACGGACAAATAGAAGCTACCTGTGTGTGACTGTGGAAAAAAAAACGAGGAGTTTGTACGATTTTCCACACCTACACCTTAGAGTCGTGTCCGTTTTTCAAACAGTTTCGTATATCTGCTTGTTGGATTACGGTCCAATACATACTGTGACAGCATCTGTGACTAACATAATTTATACGTTGATATAATTTGTTTAATACACCTTACACAGCTGGACGCTCCTCATACTGTACCATCCCTCTGCTGGTATTTTGGTTACATTTTCCCAAACATGAGGAACTATGGTGGAACAGGCCGCAGATGTGGGCAGGGGGGCGCAGCTGGTACTGATGGTGGTGGTGCATCGGCTGGTTCTGGCAAAAGCACAATAGCAGCTAAGGCAGGAGGTGTTGAGCCTGCATCATCCTCTGGCCTAAGAAGGCCTGTAAGGTTCCCTTTTCTTGGAGTAGGAAAACCGCTTTTAAAGCCGGAGCATCAGGAACAGGTTTTGGCGTATATTGCCGAAACAGCCACCAGTTATATTGTCTCCTCTTCTGAACGGTCGAAACCTGCAACAAGGAGTCATCAGTGCAGAGTTCTGGTCATAAAAAAACCCTTTCCTTGTGTCCTTCACCCCCACCAAAAGTTAAGGATGCGGCAGCCCACACTGCAGATTACTCTATGGAGCTCTTTTCACATACCATGCCTGGGTTATCCAGTCAAATCCTGAATTCCCCAGTCTAAGATGAATCTTACATGGACTGCACTGATGCACAGCCACTGCTAGATGATTCTGCTGGTACATTGACCCACAGTACTACATTGCCCTCGCAGTTTATTGAGCCAGAATCTGACCCTGATGAAACCCAGGTGCCCCTTCCCGCATACCATACCACCATAAACAGTGACACAGAGGAAGGTAAAGAGGAAGGTGCAGATGACTTTGAAGAGGAGGTGATGGATGACCCATTTCTGGACCTTGATTGGCATCCATTGGGGGAGGAGGGTGGCGCTGGCAATAGTTCAGATAAGGAGACATCGCAGGCATTGACATCGCAGCAGCGGTTATCTGCCAGGCCTGTAGCTGTCCTAAAACGTGGAACAAAAACTAAAAGAGTTGTAGGACAGCTTGACCAGACGGTCAACTTAGCACAGCGTGCAAGGCCAGAAAATGTTTACCATAGTAGGAAGAGTGCAGTGTGGTACTTCTTTGTCCAAAATCCTACTGATGAGGCAAAGGTTACCTGTAAGAAGTGCGGAAGGATCTTTAGCCAAGGTAAACAACTCAGAAATTTGAATACCAGTTGCATGCTTAGACATTTAATCAACATGCACTTGCAAGCGTGGACGCACTACAAAACCTCAGGTAGCACATGTGCACCTGCTCCGACTGAAGGTAGCCAACAATGCTCCATCGCTACCCCCACTGTAAGACCACCGGCACCATTAAGCACACCTTCTCTTCCTCTTCCTCCTCATCCTCGGACTTGCCCAATTGTGCCCTTTGCAGCAGCTGAATGTCCAGCCAACACATCTACATATGCCAGTTTTTAAACCTCCATAACTGGGCTGTCCACCCCTCCCCCAACGGCTGGGGTCAAGACCTGGCACACCCCGGCAAGTGCCGTTGCTCTGAAAAGGTGGATGGGCCCACTAATGGCCGCTGGCAATGGCACAGGGCCCCTCATAGTACAATACAGTGTCTCAGATGGTGGGAGGGTCCACTCGCCATCAGACACACCAGCGTATTATGAGGGGCCCTGTGCCAGTACCGTCGACCACGATTGTGCCCCCCCTGCTTGGACATGGCCACAGTACTTGCAAGTTGCAGTACTTACCTCTCCCTGCTCCACCGCTGTGTAGTCTGGGCAGTTAAATCCTTCACAGGGACTGCCACTAGAAATTTGGTGTATTGATCAATGATGGTTAAGATGTAGCTATGGCCTGTCCTGCTGGCCTCTACCTTCAGATGATCAATGGCTATCATTTGAAATGGACGTCAACTTACAAGCGGATGCAGTGGTCGTTTATGATCACCTTTCACAGTTGTCGTAGTCACAGACGTGTGACATTCCTGCCACCATTTTTCAATTTCTCCTCTCATGCCAATCCAACAGAATCGCCTACGGCCTGTGGTTTCTGTCTTTTGCACTCCAAAATGACCAGACACATCATGATAGGCAGTGAGGACCATGTATACATCTCTCCCTGTGATCACAATTTGATGGAGACGAGTAACGGTGATGTGATCCACGATACTGCGATAAAGCAATCCACAGACACAGTAATTGAGGGTGTGCATCGCCTCTGCAACATACAGTATACCGGGAGGTTTCCCCGCAATGAGTAATTCCAAAATTTCTGCTAACACTCGACTTTGCATCTATACTTGTATCCATGTAGTTTCCAGTAGCGGAGATTCTTGACTGGCTTACTGAGATTGAAATGTATATGAAGATTTAAAAGTACCACAACACTGTATACTGGTGTACGCTATGAGTACCTTTCCCTTTTTCTACTTTTTTAATTCTGGTGTAATACATAGTGAGCCTGTGAGTGTCTGTGTCTGACTCCGGAAGTATAGATGGAAATTTAATCCTAGACTGGACACACCTGGTATGTGCTGATACAGTACCTTGTTTCAAAAATTTGTATTAAGGTATCATCTGTAGGATAGCCAACTGTGGGGGGGGCCCTCTTCTTGCCGCAGACAAACACGAGACTGAGACAGAGTTTGTATTGAACTGGTCAGTTTTTAGTGCCCATCCTTCTGTCAACAACAGCAATTCACCACAGCCGTTTCACATTTCTCTGTACACAGGCCCAGGTACCTTCACTTCCTTTGTCACTATAATCGTGGTGTCCTCTGTGGCTCTTCCACTGTGGCTGGCCTAGGCCCAACCACCACAGCGCTGCACCAGTCTGAGCACATCGTCCGTATGAACGCCCCAGGCCGTCTTCGTCTGCGGCTACCGTCCTCTGGCCCACCCCCCATGACCGTCTCTACTGTCAGTCCTCTCTGGAGCCTTTCCACTGTCTCTATTTCATCAGCAAAACTTCCTCTTTACTGTGCTCCCTTTGCTGACTGACTCTTCCAGAGCCTTCCCTCAGCCTTTTATACTTCCAGTTCTGGTAACTCCACCCACCATCACCTAAAAGTTTCTCTGAGCAATGGCAGTTATTCAGTCCCACTCCTACACTCTCCACTGCCCTCCAATGGGCAAGCTAAAACACTGCATCCTTTCTCTTTATCTTAGTGGTTTCACACCTACACTGCGCTACACCTCTGCTTCTCACTACAGGCTGGTTTGTCTGTCAGTCCACCTTCCCTACATCATCCATAGTGAGTGAGCATGTGTGGGTTACACCTTCTATATATACAGTGAATCGGAGAAACAAATTTTTACACTATACTCGGTACAGCTTGTATCTTGTTATACAGTACCTTTGCTTGACATTTAGCATTACGGTCCAATCCATACTGTGTAAGCGTCTGAGAGTGACTACGGGACTATTTATACGGAGATTTCAATTGTCCCCTAAAAAATATATACTTGCTATCTTGTTATCCAGGAACTTTTTTACAACATTTTTTATTATGGTCAAAACCGAACTGAGTGAGCGTCAGAGGGTGACTACGGAAATATATACCGATATTTTCAATTTGGCCAACACTGTATACAGCAGAACGCTTCTGATACAGTAACCTTTTTAGCTATTTAGATTCTGGTGTAATCCATAATGAGCCTGTAAACATCTGTCTGTTACTCCGGCAATATATTTGGAACTTTAAGATTACCCCAACACTGTATACAGCTGTACGCTTGTGTTACATAACCCATTTACAGCTTTTCATATTCTTGTGTAATCCATACTGGGCCTGAGAGCGTTTGTGTCTGCCTCCTGAAATGTATACGGAGAATCAGAATGTTTACACTATACTATATATACCTTTTATCTGGTGATACTGTACCCTTTTTCAACTTGTTATTTTATTGGGGAATCCATACTGAGCCTGTGAGCGTCTGTGTATGCCTTATGAAATATATATGGAGATTTACTGTTATCCATAGACTGTATAGAGCTGTACGCTTATGATACAGTACTATATATCTGCTGGTATTTTGGGTCCATTTTCAAAAAAATGAGGAAGAATGGAGGAAGAGGACACGGATGTGGGCATGGAGGGCCATCTGGTACTGATGGTGGTGGTGGTGCATCTGCTGGTAGTGCCAAAACACAATAGCAGCTAAGGCAGGAGGTGTTGAGCCAGCTACATGGTGTAGCTCTGGAAGGCCTGTAAGGCTCCCTTTTCTGAGAGTAGGTAGACTGCTTTTAAAGCCAGAGTACTGTTTGTGGCTTACATTGCTGAAACAGCCTCCAGCTCTATCGCCTCCTATTCTGAAGTTGTAAAAAATGCAAGCACTGAGTCGTAACTGCAGGCTTCTGGTCAGGAGCAACCCCTTTCCTTGTGTCCTTCACCCACACCAAAAGTGAAGGATGTGGAAGCACACACCTCAGATTACTCCATGGAGCTCTTTTCACATACCATGCCTGGGTTAATTAAAAATAGGGCCCATCATGTACTGGAGCAAGGTAAATGGGGCAGATCAGACACTGGAGCAGCATCTAAGGGGCACATTATACACTGTAACATTACAAATGGGGCCCATTATATATGGAGCATTATGTGGAGCTCATCAGATACTGTATGGAACATTATATGTGACTAATTATTTGGTATGGAGAAATATATGGGGCTCATTATTCTGTATGGCGCACAATGTGGTGGCCATAACACTGTATGGAGTAATATATTGTCCTGTTTTTGAGCTATTGTACAATTTTAAAAAAATCAGTCATGTCATGTAAGCAGTGAAGTATGTGTCATTGTACTATACCTATATTTCTGTGGCATATCAGAGCATCATGAGTTGAGGTACAGTATGTGTTAAAGGGGCGCACTGACACTCTTTGGCCCAGAGCACACGAAAACCTGGAGCCAGCCCAACCCCCCCACAACTTTAGCCAAATAACCCCCAGTTTTCAATGCTTAACTATTATTAGGAAGTAAATTAAGGTTGACAAGCTTCAGTTATAAGAATTGATGTTTTTGGCATTGAAATGGGCACTGTAGGTGTGTTTACTGTCCTCCATTCCCTGCCGACTTTGCTTCCCCATTGACTTGCATTGGGTTTCGTGTTTCAGTCGGCCTCCGACTTCTCCCTATAGTCGGCCGATTTCGTTCGACCCGACTTTTGTGAAAGTCGGGTTTCATGAAACCCGACTCGACCCAAAAAAAGGCAAAGTCGCTCATCTCTAGTCAAAAGAGCTTAGACCTCTATAGCAGAGAGAGAAGATCTCTCTCACCTTAATAGCTTACATCCATAAGAGCTTGAGGTCCTGAGAGGCCGCATTCTCAGAAGAGAGTATAAATTCATGTAAAACCGCAAATTTCAGGAAATTGGACTTGATATTGATTATCCGCAGATCGATCCTCTCATTTCTATTATTTGTGGCTGGAGTTGGCACACCATAATGTTTCCATATGTTTTCCATAAAAATCTAATAATGTTTTGTGTTACTTACCTTCCGAACAATAGCAGTTTAGTGCTCTGTGGGTGTTGCGTTGTACCAAATGGCAAATTGGGACCTGCTATCACTGCACTTTTTTCTTCAATAAATAAAAAATATAGAATTAGGTCATATGTGGTACTATGGCATATTAATACTAATATAGAAAATATTGCTTCAGATAAAGCTAGCAGCACTGCCATTTTAATCCCCTATATCTATTGTGGAGCTATTCTAATGATACTTTAGGATATATTGTTCACATTAACAAATTGTAGCACATTGTGAGAAATGCAATGAGACATTTGAGACTCATGTACCCGACTCGGAGTGAACAGAATTGGTTTTAGGTTCAGCTCTATGACAGTTGACAAAAATGTGCAGTCGAGATCTGAATCTACGAAGGAGTCATTTGTGCACCGACATACTGAGAACAGCTCGTATTGACTGTGCACGTCACCAATCACACTGACAGTCAAATAAGTACGTCACACTGAGAGCCAGGCAGGAAGAAAAATAGACGAGTGTAACATGGCCGACATCAGAGACGGCGGCAGCCCATCCATACATACGGCACTAGGCATTGTTAAGATCCTGGCATTAAATCAGGCACAATTCCCTTCTCTGATTTGGTAATTAAAATATCTTTTCTCCAATTAGTGCCCTTACAGTTAAGGGAATAATCCACTGGCAGTACTCATTTTTTAAACAACCGTTTAGAAATCAAGCCTGTTGCGGAGAATGAAGTATGAATTTCTCACAGGCTGGAAAACAGCCAATCTGGATATAACAGAGAACTTTTATTTATTTTACTCACTAAATGGGTCTTTTTCTGCCAAAAATGGACAACAACAGTAGTGAAGCAGAGACTCATGGTGTGAGCTACCAGGCGGAGAGAGAAGTTACTGGATCTTTAGGATTTCAATCTTTTGGCTTGAAACAGACCTGAGAGTTTGCTTCAATTCTGTTTACCCCCTGGGAATAAGGGATACAAGATGACCTGTAAACATAAAAAAATAGTTTTGGGGTCATGTTTTGGACGCTCAAATTGTTGGAAGGTTGTTAGTTGTCAGTAGTGTTGAGCATTCCGATACCGCAAGTATCGGGTATCGGCCGATACTTGCTGTATCGGAATTCCGATACCGACTTCCGATATTTTTTCAATATCGGAAGTCGGCATCGGAATCGGAAGTTGAAAGTTGATTGACAGCCGAAATGACGTCATCATGATGCGCGGTGTGTGCGCATCATGATGCGCCGTCATTTCGGGCCTTCCGGGGGTCTCTGCCGGCCTGCCGGGGGGCTGTGCCGGCCTGCCGGGGGGCTGTGTGGACTGCCCGGGGTCTCTACCGGCCTGCCAGGGGGCTGTGCCGGCCTGCCGGTGGTCTGTGCACCCTGTGGGGGTCTGTACCGGCCTGCCGGGGGGCTGTGCCGGCCTGCCGGGGGGCTGTGCTGATGTCCAGGGGTCTGTGCAAGCATCGTCCGATGGGACTACAAGTCCCATCTGGCGATGCCTGCTACCATGACAGTGATTGACACATTAGCCAATGATGGGACAGTAGTAGTCCCATCATCCGGCTAATGTGTTAAATGTTAAAAAAAAAAAATATATATATATACTACATACATACTACATACATACTACATGCTACATACATACTACATATATACTACATGCTACATACATACCACATATATACTACATACATACTACATGCATGCTACATGCTACATACATACCACATACATACTACATACATGCTACATACATGCTACATGCATGCTACATACATAACACATATATACTACATGCATGCTACATACATACTACATGCTACATACATACCACATACATACTACATACATACTACATGCATGCTACATACATACTACATGCTACATACATACTACATATATACTACATGCATGCTACATACATACTGCATGCTACATACATACTACATACATACTACATGCATGCTACATACATACTACATGCTACATACATACCACATATATACTACATACATACTACATGCATGCTACATACAATACATACATAGACATACAGTACATATAACATAGAGTAACATACTTACCAATACTTGTCACATTGTTCCCCGAAGCCATTGTCTTTTACGGAATAAATATTAACATAACAAACCACAAAAATACTCACCCATGATCCGAAGCAGTCCACGAGTGTGTCCCACGACGATCTTGGGTAGAGAACTGCAGCATCAGCTGATGCTGCCGTTCTCTACGGGCTGCAGGAATCCAATGACGGAAGGTAGGTATCCTTCCGCACTGTATTCCTCCGCCACTTAAAAAAAAAAAGTCCCTAGTCTCACTTTATGCCATTGCTGCGTGGGAAATTCCCACACAGCTTTTACCATAAAGTGAGACTAGGGACTTTTTTTTTTTAAGTGGCGGAGGAATACAGTGCGGAAGGATACCTACCTTCCTTCATTGGATTCCTGCAGCCCGTAGAGAATGGCAGCATCAGCTGATGCTGCAGTTCTCTACCCAAGATCGTCGTGGGACACACTCGTGGACTGCTTTGGATCATGGGTGAGTATTTTTGTGGTTTGTTATGTTAATATTTATTCCGTAAAAGACAATGGCTTCGGGGAACAATGTGACAAGTATTGGTAAGTATGTTACTCTATGTTATATGTACTGTATGTCTATGTATGTATTGTATGAGTGTATTGTATGTAGCATGCATGTAGTATGTATGTAGTATGTATGTAGTATGTATGTAGCATGTAGTATGTATGTAGCATGCATGTAGTATGTATGTAGCATGCATGTAGCATGCATGTAGTATGTATGTAGCATGCATGTAGTATGTATGTAGCATGCATGTAGTATATATGTAGTATGCATGTTGCATGCATGTAGTATATATGTTGTATGTATGTTGCATGCATGTAGTATATATGTAGCATGTATGTTGCATGTAGTATATATGTAGTATGAATGTAGCATGTATGTAGTATGAATGTAGCATGTATGTAGTATGCATGTTGCATGTAGTATATATGTAGTATGTATGTTACATGTAGTATGCATGTTGTATGTATGTAGTATGTATGTAGCATGTAATTTTTTTTTTTTTTTTTTACATTCAACACATTAGCCGGATGATGGGACTACTACTGTCCCATCATTGGCTAATGTGTCAATCACTGTCATGGTAGCAGGCATCGCCCGATGGGACTTGTAGTCCCATCGGACGATGCCTGCACAGCCCCCCGGAGCCTGCACTGCCCCCCGGCAGGCCGGCACAGCCCCCCGGCAGGCCGGCACAGCCCCCCGGAGCCTGCACAGACCACCGGCAGGCCGGTACAGCCCCCCCGGCAGGCCGGCACAGCCCACCGGAGCCTGCACAGACCACCGGCAGGCCGGCACAGCCCCCCGGCAGGCCGGCACAGACCACCGGAGCCTGCACAGACCCCCTGGCAGGCCGGCACAGCCCCCCGAAAGGCCCGTACAGACCCCAGAGAGGCTGTACAAGGCAAAAACAGGGTTTTTCTTATTCCGATACCGGAAGTCCCATAGACTTGAATGGGACTTCCGGTATCGGAATCGGCGATACCGATACTTTTTTTTAAGATCGGCCGATCCATTCCGATCCGATACTTTGAAGTATCGGACGGTATCGCTCAACTCTAGTTGTCAGTAAAGCCCCTCACACACACAGATTTTGTGACGCCACAGCGATCTCGCCAGTGAGATCTCTGTGTGTGATGGGGATCAGCGACCGGTCCCCCTGCTGGGTATCGCTGATCGTGCTCGATCGGCCTGGGCCATTTTTTGATCGCTGGTCTCCCGCTGGCCAGCACGCAGAGACCAGCGATCAGCGACACTGGACGCTGGTTTCTAATGTAAACTTTGGGTATCCAGGAGCCGCGGCTCTTGGCTACCCGCTGTTCACCTTGGAAACCGGTGTACACGCTGGTTTCCAAGGTTAACAGAAGGTATCCAAGAGCCATGGCTCCTGGATACCCAAAGTTTACATTAGAAACCAGCTTGCTCGCTGGTCCTGATCAGCCTAACAATGTCTCAGTGATCCCATCCATGTCGGATTGTTGGTGTGATCGCTGGCACATTCTTATGTGTAACGGGGCCTTAACAGTCTTTGCAGCATTATCTAGTTTCCCTCAAGAGGATGGAACAAAAACTCATGGAGATTCAAGCCTTTCTTATTTTATCTTGAGCTTTGTAAGATAAGAGTCATAGTAGTTAATAATCCTGTCAATTAAACTTTTGTTTTATGATACTCTCTTCTGGCATGTGTCTAATGGTGGATTCACAAACTGCTGAAATGGTTCGGGAGAGAGGCAAGCTGCAGAGAAAAAAGTCAGAGTAGTGCTGAGGGAAGGGAGGATCATGGGTGTGGAGGCTGGCTGCAGAGGAGTAAGGCCGGATGCACATGATCTGGAAGTGGCAGCATGCATGTTTGCTGCGTCCAAAGCGATGCTGTCTATTGAACGCAGGTGAATCTGCAGTGTTCACTGAACCGTGCAGAATCACAGCGTCCAATACATACTACGGGTGAACTTTCTCTTGCGGAGATGCTAGAAATTGACTTGTTGCGGTCTGAAGAAATGTGCCGCATTTCTGGCTCCGCAGGTAAGACGCAGGCTTCTCTGGACGCATAGTAGGCATGAGATTTCTTGAAATCCCATCCACTATGCTGTAACATCTGGACGCTGCGGGTTGGACGCTGCACATGTATTCAGCGTCCAACCAGCAGCGTTTACTGATTGTGTGCACATACCTTAAAGTGACAGGGAGCAACGCTGAGAGGAGGAGTGTGTGGAGGCGGGCTGCATGGTATTAGGGAGCCAGGGAGCAGCTTCATGGGTGGGAGGAAAGGTGTGTTCTCAGGTGTGGTGGTGTGTATGGAGGTTGGCTGCATGGGATTATGGATCCAGGAAGCAGCATGATGGGATGGAGGAGAGAAGGTTGGCTTCAGAGCAGAACAGAGCCAGGGGGTAGCATGAGGGGAAGGAGGAGAGGGGTGTATGGAGGCTGGTTTAAGAAGAGAATGGAGAAAGGAACAGCACTAAGGGGAGACTACGAGATGTGTGTGGAAGCTGGCTGAAAAGAAGATAATAAGCATGGAGCAGCACAGAGAGGAGGAAAGAGAAAGTGTGTAGAGGCTGGATACAGAGGAGAACAGAGCAAGTCACCAGGACTAAGGGAAGAGAGGGAATGGGATGATGGTGTGTGAAGGCTGGCAGAGGAGAACAGAGCCAGAGATAAGTTCTGACCTCCACAGAGTCATCCACGGCCTAGTCATGACTGAAAGTAGTGGCCCAGTGTGAAGAGGCTTGTCATTTCCGTGTGTGGCAGTTTAAAAGGAGGAAGCAGTTCATCTGATGCAGCGAGTAACCGGAGACAGAGAAGGGTTAGCAGTTTTTACTAGCCAGTCGTTCACAGCAATACTCCTCGCAGGGAGGCAGTGAAAAAGGTTAACAAGAACATGCAAAATAAACAGTGAACTTATCGGTTGATGTTCTGGCAGGAAGAAGGCTGGAATATCTCCCGGAGACGTCGCAAATGGCACACAAAATCTCTGGCTCTGTTCCGCAGGAAGGAATAGCACTGTCACCCGACAGTGCCGAAGGATTCAGTCCTCTTTGTCTTTACTGCGCTGTAACATGGAAACAATCCTCTGGATGAATGTCCCAGGAATGGTGCCGGGCACTGGTCGCAAGCACGTGCACTGTCCACAACAGTTTGCGGTCTCCCAGAGTAGTCTCTAAGCTGCTCTGACGGTTTCTTGGCCAAAACAACAATATCCACTGGTAACCTTACAGACGGTAACTCAATAGCGTCCAGGGTAATCTTTAGGTCAGCACAAGGAGGTCTGGAATCAGGAGAGTCATCATAGGAGCTGCGGAGAGGGAGTCAACTGTCTCCTGTCGCCTTCCCGCCAAGTCTGCTCTGTTCCCACACTCAGTCCCCCTTAAGTACCCCGTGTCCCCTGCTGTCTGACCAGATCATTTCTCCCTCCCAGGGGAAATCTCCCCCGCTAGCAGTGGTGACAGCCCCGATAGTTCCAGCCCTAAAGGGCACTGCACACCGCTGATTCTGTCTTGTCTCATCTTCTTACACCAGCAGTCGGAAGAGGCGTATTTTGAGACAGAGAGCAGCTGAGGGGATCGGTGAGGTAAGTATTGGTTGTTTTCTTTCTATATCTTGCATTTATTATGCTCGGGGGTCTCTACAGGACCCAGAGTATAATAAGAGACATTCAAATAGCAGAAAATTAATTTAGTGTGAATAAAATTATCTGAAAAAATCTGGCGGATTTGGCAAATTTGAATCTCGCAGACCCTCTCACTTCTCTGTATTTTATCATGTACTGAAGAAAAGATGACAGAAGGTCATGTAGGACTTTGATGGCGCCTGACTGGGTGCGGAGAATTTTACATTTCATGTGCTGGAGAGCTCCTCATTTGCCTCTCTTCTCTGCTAATGTAAATATACAACTCATTTTAAAGCGTTACCTGATGTTGATTACTTTCAAAATGCTAATTTGCATTATAAAACATTGTCTCTGCTGATTAGAAATAACATTTCATTTTTTTCTTCAGTTCCATGAATATTAATATTAATTAAATCCATAAAAAGGTTTTTTATATATCAGACAACCCAATGAATTATAAATCTGACTCTTTTTATTCCTACTTCATGTGTCTGAAATTGTACAGCTTGTGATATGACTAATTAGCCCGGTGCAGAGGATGGAAGGAGTGCAGTGTACATGTCAGGTCAGGTGGGATATCACAGGCATTATTAACTCGAGACAACTACGCCACTATATTTATATGAGTGGAACAAGGACAAAGCGGAGATGAAACATAAGAGGTTATCAGTGACATAAGGATGAGTTGGAAAATGTGTCCTTCCTAACAGGTGCGGGTATCACCAGCAGTGAGACATTTACTGCTGCTATTTATTAGGTTGCATGGTTTACAGCTCTCTCTGACTATGCTGCATCTGGAGGTTGTCAAATGCCACAGGAAAGTATGCACTGGAGAACCTGCAAAGAAAATGTGCAAAAAAAACCTTAGAAAGAGACTAGAAAAGAACCACCTGTTATAGATTCCATGGAGCCCCTGTTGGTTCCCTAAAGACGACCTGTCACCAAGTCAAAAAAGTCAGCCTTAGCTCTTATTTTAGTCCGGCTGCTCCCCAAAGTAAGGCATTTATTTATTTTTTCTTCTTTTTTATAAAACCACCCTATGGTTCCAGAGATATAGACATTTTCATTGGGTGCTAATTGTTATGATCTTTTCTCATAGTATTTTTTGGGAACGGTGTGTTTACTCTACTCTGCATTATTACCCTGTGAATAACATCTATTTTGTAAAGACCATAAAAATTTGCACCAATCGAGAAGGCAAATGTTAGACATCGGGTTCCTGCCTCTGCACAGGAGGAATCGCAAGACTTGCCTTCTGCGGTCTCCCATTCAGTCCTGACCACAGAGGAGGCTGCTCAGCAAAGGCGTTGATCCCACTTCAGGTTCAGCTTTAGCAATCCGCACTAGTCAGCAACGAGCAGCTCCAGAGGCTAAGTCCTTTTTGCAGCCTAGTAAGCATGCCCGTGGGATGACATCTCATTGGAGGTCGGAGGTCACATGCTCAGGTCCTCAAGCAGCTCAGATTGGACCATCAGGTAGGTCCCAGAAGGATGCTGCTATAAAAGGCTTGCATGGCCGCTTGGCCATGTGCTAGTATAGACTAATATGGCTAAATGTGTGTGTGATGATGGATGCTTGTGACAGGTGACTGACTCATTATGACTCCTTCCCTTGGTTGTTCATGAGATAGGGTTTTTAGAGTTAGAGTCAGCGCCGAGTTGTGGCACTGCCTAGTGCCGCAGTGCTCCCAGCTCCTCACACATGCTAGTGCCAGAGTTTGCCACTCTACCTAAGATACTATGCTACCGCAAGTACAGCAGCATCTGTTAGAACGGCATCATGCGCGTCTTATGCGCTTTCCAGTCCTAAGCTTAGGCTGGTTAGTGGCGTCCACCAGAGCAGCGCTGTACACACTTAGTGCAGTAAACAACTATCAGCTGTACCCTGTGACTATTAACAGGGTACAGCATTCTATAAGCGTCTGTCCAGGATCACAGCCGCGGTGCTGAATGCTAGTGGGGCTAGAGGGACTCTAACCCTGTGTCCTTGGGGCAGAGTCCGGTGGCTATACACTAGCTCTCCCCTGCCGAGTCCTGTGAGGATAAACAGGCTCTGGCACTTGTTCCAACGGCTCTGTGAGGTAACAGAGTTCGCACCTGTACACACCAGGTGACTGATTAATCCGCCGGTGTTTAGTTAGTGCTCTGCCATTACTGAGCAGCAGTTTTCCATCTCTGCATGGTGGACCCTGGGTTGCGATCGCACTTCCTTATATTTTATATTTAGTGCGATCCGCAACCCTAACAGCAAGTATCTCTTGAATCATGCGATTTAAAAAAACAAAACAAAAACGGAATGTTCAGGGGAACAAAAGTAATAAAAGACTTGCAAAAACTGGACACTTGACCTGGTAACAGGTCCTCTTTACTACAGATCTGCATACAACATCAAATTGATCTTAGACCTGATGAGGCTGGCTACTTACCTGTCATGTTTAAAAAAGGCTATTTAGCTGCAGATATGGGGTTCATTTGCTGGTAAATAGCAATAAAATCATACCTGGTTGTCTTACTGGAAGAGCAGCAACTGGGCAAAAATGAATTTATATTCTTCCTGTAGCCACTCAATTTTAGTCATTGGGTCGGTTGCAGGGATCGGTTGCAGACTAGAGTCAGTCCTCACCTTACAGTGAGCACGGGTGTAATCGCTGTCCTGCACTTTGTTAAACAGCCTGTTCTGCGCATATACGCTGCACACAGACACTACAGAAGCAAGCTATTACAAGAAAGCAGTAAGTTCATTTTTGCACTGTGGTCGCTCTTCCATAAGACAGCCAAGAAAGATTCTAGCACTAATTACCAGCAGATTAACTCTATATTTAACTCTAAATTGTGTTTTTGGACATGACGGGTTTATGCCACTCTGTATGTTTATGATTCATTTGTGATCTATAATTTACAGAGGTTGGGACTACACATGAGCAGTTTAATCCATGGAGAATGTCTTAAAATTCGCAGGTCCCTGAAAATTCGAGCAGCTTGCGATTCAATTTGCGAGGATAACTAAAAAAAACAATCCCCAGAGCTATTGCACACACTGCTACACCTTAATGCCCTGCTGCTATGGCTTCATATTGTAGTAACGCAGCCAGTCAGGGTTCTATCACAGCCAGTAAAAAGATGGTGGCTGGCCAAACAGCACTATTTTATTATTTTGCTGTGTAAGGATAGGAGCTCAGAGCATATGGATAGATAAAGGCTTAACATGATTGTGTACTAATACTTCAGTGCTGACGTACCAGATTGAATCAGATTGAAATGAGAGCGGTAGTCTAACCTTGAATACTAATCCAATGATTCAAGCGATATAAGGAAGTGCTGTAGCTTTATAGTCAGTGTTACTGTGAATGTATTGTTCTGTAATTTACTACAGTAACAGCATGTTAATAACAGCCTTTTTCAATCACACGCTGCAAACAAAAAGCCCAATATCAGACCCCTCAGTGAATTTGTTATCACTCCTTTTCCACTTTGTGATTCACGGCAAATTTATTCAATTCAAATTTTGGGGGAAACTTTGGCAAAAAGGGCAAATTCGAATTTCAATAGAACTGCTCATCTCTTGTTAAATCTAATAAAGTGGTGGTACATAGGGAACATCTACAATACCCTGGTCAAGATCCCAAGGGGATTTGAGAATGAGTTGAAAACTTAGGTAAGGTAGTTCTATTATGCTTGTGTAAAGATGGAAATATCTTAGCATTAATTTCTAGGGATCCATAGTTGAACAGAACTTTCTTCTACGTCATCTTTGTTAATGATGTGTTACAAAGATGCCATTGCCAACTGTCCATTTGACATCTGGGAGCATGGAGATGCACGCATGAAGAGCCGCAGGTGCTGCACAGATGCAGAGCCGCAGGTGCTGCACAGATGTAGAGCTGCAGGTGCAGTACAGATGCAGAGCAGCAGGTTGGGTACAGGTGCAGAGCAGCAGGTGCGGTAAAGGTGCAGAGCCGCAGGTGTGGTACAGATGCAGAGGCACAGGTGTGGCACAGATGAAGAGCTGCAGATACAATACAGTTGCAGAGCAGCAAGCGCGGTACAGGTGCAGATCCATAGGTGTGGTACAGATGCAGAGATGTAGATGCGGTACAGATGCAGAGCTGAGATGCAGTACAGATGCAGAGCCACAGGTGCGATAGAGGTACAGAGCCGCAGGTGCAGTATAGGTGCAGAGCTGCAGTTAGGAGCAGGACAGACAGGACCAGATTCACAAAAGTACTTACAATGAAGTAGCAAGTGTTCACAAAGATCACTAACATTGTGCAGAGGCAACAGAATAGGGATAGTGCTGGTTCAGATACTACTTTTTTTTAGCTAAGTACAGACACTGCAGGTCTTTAGAGATAGAAGCAGATGCAGACATTGCAAGTTTAAGGAATAGGGGCAGGGATAGACACAGCAGAGAAGGGAAGAATCAAGACTTGGATAAAAACAGGTTCAGGAATAGGTACCAATTCAGAAAAGGACAGACACAGGTAAAGGTTCAGGATTCAATCCTGGGTATACAGTCCCGAATGTGACAGAAACAAGAACTGAAACAGGACAGGACCTGGCAATTCAGTAGTTGAACAAAGACTGAAAGAGAATGTTGCTCAGACATCTTCCCATTGGTGGAGATGCCTTAAGTATCAGGTGCCTCTTATCAATAGACTGGAGCGCATTAGGAATGTGCATACTGTCTCTAAAAATCAGGAGGGGCAGGCGCGGCCAACTTAAACATGCAGCCAGGAAGTATGCCCACAGCAAGCAAAGGACAAGGGGCTTACAGCATACAGCAAGCAGAGGACAGAACTCATCGCATGGCCTCGAGTGGTGAGTAAGTTGGTGCACCTGCATGGTGGTGGATGGAAAGCCATGCTGGGATGACGGCAGGGAGGATACAGAGAGGTTCAAGAAGACCTTGAAATCTAAGCTCAAGAAGATCGTGGAGAAAGATGCCCGAGACTGGGATTGCTTACCACTATACCTACTGTCCTCCAATAGAGAAGCCCCACAGGCCTCTACGGGGATCTTACTGTTTGAGCTGCTTTACGGACGGCACCCTCGGGGACTTCTGGTCAATGCAATCATGAAGACTGAGACAGTTTAGTCCTGAAGACCAGGTGTTGATCCACACGGTGGAAATTGAGTTCCTGGCCAAGTCGCAAGGGCCTTACTAGTTTGTTGAAAAGTTGAGTGATGTCAACGCAGGAGAAGAAAACAGTACCAAGTGAATCACATTAACCTGCTCAAACCTTAGGGGGACAGGCAACCGGTGAAAGCTACGTGCCTGGGGGCCACTCCTGAAGCCAGAGTCAAGGATGTCACAGTAGCAGAGACACTGTCACTGGCCCAGAAGCAACAGTACTGAGAACTACTTCAGCGGAACCTGTTTTCAGAATTGTCAGGTTGTATGCACGTTGTAGAGTATGAAATGCTGAAGGAACTGCATGTGAGGTGAACGAAAAGTCATATCAGTTTCCCGAAGCCCGCCACGAGGTGATCTCTAAGCAGGTGAGGGGAATGTTGAGCCTGGGCATCATGGAGGAGTCAATAAGCGGCTGGTCCAGCCCCATTGACCTTGTGCCAAAACCAGGAGGATAGTTGTATTTCTGTAACAACTGCAAGAAGCTAAATGAGGTGTCCAAGTTCAACATTTATCCGATACCCCGGGTTGATGAGCTCATTGATAGGCTAGGTTCAACCAGATATATCACTACCCTGGACCTAATAAAATGGTGCTGGCAATTTCTCCTTCTCCAAGTGCCAAGGAGAAGATGGCCTTCTCTACACCTGACAGGTGCTTTCAGTATACCAGGATGCCATTCGGTCTGAAGGGAGCCCCAGCTACCTTCCAGAGGGCCATGAACTGAATCCTAGCCTCTCACAAAAAGTATGCTGCAGCCTATCTGGATGACATCGTGAAGTCACCTACAGAATGTCCAGGTGGTACTGGGTGCACTGAGGAAGACAGAGTTTACCATAAACTCAAAGACATGCGCAATAGGTAAGGAAGAGGCAAAATACTCGGGCTACATCATTGGAAGGGGCAAAATAGAGACGCAAAACAATAAGGTGGAGGCAATCCAAAGTAAGCAGCAACTGGTCTCCAAAAAGCAGGTTAGGGCCTTTCTGGGAATTGTAGGATACTATCGGTGATTTATCCCAAATTTAGCCATTATGCTCGTCCCCCTATACTGATCTCCTTAAGGTCACAAAGACGGCAATGGACAAATGGTCCTCTGAAGTGGAGATGGTGTTCCAGGAGTTTAAGCTCTCCCTATGCAAACAGCCGGTGTTGGTCTCCATTGACTTCAGAAAGGAGTTTGTGGTCCAGATGGACACCTCTGAGGTCGGTTTGGGAGCTGTGTTGTGTGAGGTAGTAGATGGGAATGAACATCCAGTCCTATACCTGAGTAGGAAACTCTCCTCCTGTGAAAAGAACTATGCCATCGTAGAAAAAGACTGCTTGGCCATCAAATGGGCAATTGACACGCTGAGGTACTGTTATGCCAGAAGTTCAGGTTATTGTCAGGCCATGACCTCCTGAGAGGGACAAGGGAAAGAAACAGGAGCAATGCCCGGCTGACTAGGTGGATGTTTTCTATCGCTCCAGGACTTCAGTTTCCACGTCGAACATAGTCCAGGGAAGCTACATAGTAGCGCAGATACCTTATCCAGACTTCCTTGCTTAGTGAGTGAAGGTGCCAAAACTTCCAGCTTTGGGCAGAGGGGGGATATGTAACAAAGTCTTTGGCAAAGTGCAGGAGGGGAGATACGTTTCAGTGATTTGAAGCCCAGATGCTTCCTCCAGCACACTATGTGTTGAGAGGGGTTAATCAACCATTTTAAGGGCTGGGTTTTTGTGGACAACTATAGAGCAGGTGGCAGGTTGTCCACCTCATACTGTGTACCATTTTGTTTTATATTCCTGTTTTGCCCATAGGGCAGTGTTTATTTTCACTTCGTGTTGGTATACGCCACATGTACAATAAGCCAGTGGAAGATTTAAAGAGACAGTGTACCTGTGTCTAAATCCGTATGCAGCTGAGTGAGCCAATCTACGACAGTAGATACATATCTTCTATCCCTGCATTGCCTAAATTGTGTATATGTGATAAGAATTTGGTGCAAGACAATTTGCAGGACCCAATCCACTGGTTGTATGTGTAATGTGTTTCTGTTGTTCTGGAGCCCTGAGAACTGTATCCTACCTCCTGACATTCTGGGAGGTAAAAGTTGGTACTCGGAATTCCTGTCCAGCCTTCACAGGTTACTGATGTCATTGATACATCGGGTACTGCAAATCAACTCGCACCAACACTAGTAATAAGAACATTGGAATTTTTT
The DNA here is from genome assembly GCF_039654945.1 of Dendrobates tinctorius. Lineage (NCBI taxonomy): Eukaryota > Metazoa > Chordata > Amphibia > Anura > Dendrobatidae > Dendrobates > Dendrobates tinctorius. The sequence goes on along the minus strand of NW_027361939.1, from coordinate 8,433,868 downwards.
TCATGGTATTTTTGGAATCCTCTAAATAATTAGTCAACTCTCTACTGGGAAATCTAAACAAAAACTGTCAGGCCTTCTTTAATTGATAGGTGTTGGAGATGAGCTAATAAATTGGAGTGAAACTGAATTTTACTCTAATTTTAAAAAAATCTGCATTCTTCAAAGTGCAGTTTTTTTGTAATTTTGAACATACTTAAGCTAGCAGTGATGTCAGTGAGGTGAACAGAGTTCATTGGCTATGAACACCGCTTACCTTATTCACGTCACCGTGAGACACTAATGCTGTGGTATCATGTGCAGCTCAGTCTATCTGTTGGATGTTCGGCTGAACGCTCACATCATGCCAAGGTTCAGCATGACATCTAGATGTAGCAGAGAGAGACTCATCGAGGGACAAACAGATTATCTTCTCATTGGACAGCTGAGCAATATGGTGGTTATTTTTTGGCTTACAGGAACATGGGCATCGATGGATTATCTTCTTGATATAAGAGTATCACTTTGTTTTTTATTTTTAATATTTTAAAATGAATGGGTAAAAGAGGGGGGAGTATTTATTTCAAATAAAGAACTTTACTCAGACTGTGTTTTTTTTACAATTTTACAATTAGATTATGGGGTTAGTAATGGGGTGTCTTATAGATGCCTCTCCATTACTAACCCCTGGGCCTGATGTCAGCTGCCAATACAAAGCTGACATCAACCACAATACTATTACCTGACTTACCACTGCACCTGGGAAAATGGGAAAAGCAGAAGCTAAGTGCCAGAATTGACGCATCTTATATATGCACCATTTCTGGGGTGGCTGAGAGCTGATATTTTTAGTCTAGGAGGGGGACAATATCTATGGCCCCATCCTAGCTTATTATTATCAGCCCACAGCTATCATAGTAACATATTAACATAGTTTTGAAGGCTAAAGGAAGACCTTATGTCCATCTAATTCAGCCTATTTTTAGTGCAGCTGTTCTGCATTGTTGATCCTGGGGAAAGAAAAAACCCACAGAGTAGAAGCCAATTTTCTCCATAGGGAAAAATATTCCTTCCCCTAAGCTGGGTCAACCATCTACCTATAATATTCTGTTATTCGTAAACTTTTATACTGTTACTCACAAGAAAAGCATCCATTCCTTTCTTAAATTCATTCAATGAGTTGGCCATCACCACTTCCTCAGGAAGAGAATTCCAGAGCCTCACTGCTCTTACCATGAAGAACCCTCTTCTATGCTGGTGCCGAAATTGTCTTTCCTCCAAACGAAGAGAATGCCCCCTTGTTCTTATCACAGTCCTTGGTACAAACAGTTCATTGGAGAGATCTCTGTATTGCCCTCTGATATACTTGTACATATATATTAAGTCTCCCCTAAGTCTTCTCTTTTCTAGAGTAAATAGACCTAATTTTGATAACCTTTCTGGGTATTGTAGTGAACCAACTCCATTTATCATTTTAGTAGCCCGCCTTTGAACCCTTTCAAGTTCAGTAATGTCTTTCGTGAGCACCGGCGTCCAAAATTGCAGACAATACTCCAAGTGTGGTCTGATGAGTGATTTGTACAGAGGAGAGAATTATGTTTTCATCTCGTGTCCCCAGACCTCTTCTAAAGCATCCCATGACCCTATTTGCTTATCTTCCTAGCCTTTGCTGGTTATTAATCAGAGGGGGCCCTGCGTCATTTTTTTGGGGGTCCTCCATTTTAATACCCAGTAAAGTCTAAGTATAAAGCTGTGAGCTGATATTAAAAGCCTGGGAAGCTCCATATTTATTACTCCCTTCCCAGGCTACAAACATCTGCCCCCAGCTTTTCCTCAGCTGATTATTAAAATTTCTGGGGACCCACACCATTATAAGCCTACCCGTGTATAAGCCGAGGCATCTAATTTTGCCATTGAAAACTGGGTAAGCTTATAGAGTCGAGTATAAGCCGGGTATGCATTGTCCCCTCATCCCTCTGCTGCTCTGTGTGGCTCCCCCCGTCCCATCCTTCTATGTATGGCTCAGCTCCCCCCGTCCCATCCTTCTATAAATTGCTCGGCTCCCCCAAAGTCCCATCCTTCTATGTATGGATGTGCTTCCACATCCTCATCTGTGCTCACCCATCCTCCTCCGTGCTCCCTATCCTCCTCTATGCTCCCCCATCCTCCCCTGTCATACTCACCCTCCTATAATTTATACTGTAGGAACAAGGGAAGCGCAAATAGGGTCTTATCCAATGGTAAGAGATATTTAATTATATATTATCAACTCACCCGCTCCAGGAAAGGAAAAAGCATGTAGAATATGTGTTCAGCTGCTGCACATCCTCGGGTCAAACCAGTGACCGCTAACATATAAAACTTATGGAACTTTTTTATGGACTTTGTGCGCTGCCAAACATTAGACTTAGATCCAGTTGAGATGAAAGATTAAAGTTTTATTCCCAACGCGTTTTGAAGTATTAATAACTTCTTCCACAGGGGATGACAGGAAGAAGTTATTAATACTTCGAAACGCGTTGGGAATAAAACTTTAATCTTTCATCTCAACTGGATCTAAGTCTAATGTTTGGCAGCGCACGAAGTCAATAAAAAAGTTCCATAAGTTGTATACTCACCCTCCTGGCACCATTGCTGCATGTCCCTGCATCTCAGTTTTCCCGGCTTCTTGCAGCTCTTCTGTGCTGAGCGGTCATGTGGTACCGCTCATTAAGGTAATGAATATGTGCTCCACGCCTATGGGAGTGGAGATGCGTGCATATTTATTACCTTAATGAGTGGTACCACATGACCGCTCAACACAGGAAGAGCTGCTCTGCTGGGACAATGGAGATGCAGGGACGTTCAGCAATGGCCGAGGGTATGATGTCGCAGCCACTGGCTCCTGCCACTCCCCCTTCCCCGCCTGCTTTCTGCACAATGACTATACGGTAAATACATGTACAGTAAGCTACACACTTAAATCAATGATTATGTATCTCACTCACATATTTCTGCCTATTTATTTATCTATGTATTGAAGAATATTTTGTTATTTTTAAATGACATAGAGAATGTCAAAAGCTAATGTTAAAATCGCTTTGCGTATGGAACACATACGCATATCATACGGATGCTAAGTGAGAACAATTGCATTGTACTCGCATGACACTCACATGACATTTGCATGACACACGTTCGACTTTTCAGGAACAACATCGGACCAATTTTATTAACGCTGATGAGTATGAGCCCTTAGGCTGAGTTCAGACAGCTGGACTACAGTTAGTGGATGAGTGCAGGAGCTGACACCGATTGACATGCACTAGTTTAGTTAATAAATCGAACCAGACTGGCTGCAGTCTTTTTTCCCATGGGCCATCAGTGAGTATGAAAAATCATTGGTGTGCACAGGCACACTATTAATATGTCCGCATTGGATGGGTGTGCTATCTGCTGAGCACATTGACAGCACTCCGACCAAAAATAGTGCCATCTGCAGAAGCCCTTTCTCTGTGCATTTTTTGCTGCCCATTTGAAAAGATTTTATTAAGAGCATTTAAAAAATCGTCAGCATTTCATCTGGAAAGCGCAAACTATTTTCATTTTACTTTAATCGGTCTTCCACCCGTGTGTCCATCTTTTATGTCCGCGTAATGTCTGGGTGACTTCCGTGTTCCATTTTAATACATTTACATTAAAAAATTGACATGATCTCATACAGTTTCTTAGATTTATAATAGAAATGTATCTGTTTAAAAAACAGATGGCACATGGATGTTCAGTCTGATTTCCAATTTTTTTTTACACACCCGTAGACTTGAATGGATGAGTCTCATCTGTGATTTTTTTTCATGAACAGTCAGACCTAGAGAAATATTGTTAATCGGGGCAGCCCTATTGAATAACATGGATCATTGTGCTGTCCGTGTGGTTTCTGATTAAAAATCAGACAGCACACATCCTATTTATGCACTCGTCTGCATGAACCTGTCATCTCATTCACAATTTTTTTCCGCCTAGAAAATCAAGGAAAAAAGTTTGCTTCTTATACGACTTGTGTGAACATAGCTGTAAAGTCTACTGAATAAAGCTAGGTCTCTTTAGCAGCCTATTAATTTTTCTTTGCATGCGTCCTTACACAATATCCAGATTCAGATTAATCATACACAATATAAATGGAGCAATTAGCAATGTCGTCCTACAGTGTATTATGCACAAGGCACAGTATACTATACACCGGGCATTTCAGGGCGCTGAAGCTGCCATAGAGTTCCACAGACCCTCTGAAGCTCAAAGTATTCAAAGAGCAGCTGTGGATTTTATCTTCCATTTCATACTATGGGTCGTTTCATAAAAACATTGAGTTTTCTGCCTTTTTCCTGCGCCGTTTCAGTGGCTCGGTTACTGAGCAATTTGTAAATCTCATGTCATCTTCTGAAACATTTTTTACATAACCCCATTTGCAAAAGAGGACAGGAACGGAGCTAATCCATTAGTATGTGCGGAGTATGGAACACGGTCTGGTTATCTGACATCAGCTAATACAACATGCCTTTGGATCCCTTTGTCTGGCACCGAGTGTTTTATTCATGGCAGCTGGAGTGCAGGTGTGTTTTTCATTGAAGAACAGTATCGTGGTGTTAATAGGGTCATCCAAAGTGACAGCTGTTTGAGAGTCTCATGTAAATCAGAGAGCAACGCGAGGAATGCTCCATTACAGCCTAACACCGCACTGTGTCAAGATTAATACGCCTGTTCTTCGTTGATAGCTCTACCCGCCATGGCCTGAAAGAGACAGCGTTTCTTAAAGGCACAGCTCATAATGATGGCAGTGACTACAGTACAAGGTAAGAGTCATTTGCGTCAGAGTAAAGGGAACAGCATAGACATTTAGTAAAAGAAAGAAGAACCAATGGTGAGAGAATCTGACTAAATTCTAATTTGCAGATTTGCTCAACTTTGTCCAAGAAATTAAATTTGTGTTGAACATTATTTCATGCAAATTGAATGTACATTATTATTCCAGAAGGTGTTCCCAGACCCCAAGCATAGTAAATATACTTAAAAAAATAAAAATAAAAAAAGATTCTCACTCGGCCTTAATGTCATGCTGTGATGGTCCTTAGCAAGGGAGAGGGGCCTCAAACTCTCCCTGAATCTGGGACCCTAACTATCCCTGTTCCGGGGGTACTTTTGAAGGTAGAGAGCCCTAGGTCACCCGACCTTACTATGCTCCTGTTAAACCCTGATCTGTCCCCTCCTCTACACCCATGAGGCATAGGACAGAAATGTAAGATAAACAAGACACAAAGACAAAACAGGGATAATAGATAACCACTTTCATGCAAAAGCACTCACCAACACTAGGAAGATGGATAGGGACAGGGAGGAATAAACTAAATAGGCATTGGGACCAGGAGTTAAACTCAGCAAACAGATTACTACTACAACTCCACTCCAACTACTCAGCTTTAGCACTTGGCACAGGAAGACAAATCTTTCACTGGCGATGACTAGACGCTCAGAGCCAGTATATAGGGAGTAAATAATAAGCAGTTGCAGCTGAGAAAAACCAGACTGTATTGTCTCTGCCAGCATTGAAAAAGTCCTTAAAATCTTCACCCCCGGGCCCTTTCCGCTTCTGCATTTCTGTTTTTTGTTCCCCTTTTTCCCCAGAGTCATAACTTTTTATATTTCTGGTAATGTGGCCATGTGAGGGCTTGTTTTCACTTTAGAACGATACCATTGGTTTGCCATATAGTGTACTGGAAAACGGGAAAGAAATTCAAAGTGCGGTGAAATTGCAAAAAAAAGTGCAAATAAACAATTGGTTTTTTTTTTAACCATGTTCACCAACTGCTAAAAATGACCTGCCAATATGATTCAGTAGGTCATTACAAGTTTTTAGACGCCAAACATGCATAGTTTAGTTTATTTTTTATTTAAGTGGTGAAAAAAAATAATTTTCCAAGACCTGTAGCGTCTCCATTTTCTGGTTCCGGGGCTGAGTCAGCACTTATTTTGTGCATGCAGGGCTGATATTTTTATTGATACAATTTTTGTGTAGTTTAGTGTATTTTGATGTGTTTGTTTTAATTGTCCATTATTGAATTTTAATTCAATGTTGCGGCGACCAAAAAATGTAATCCTGGCGTTCTGACTTTTTTCTCGCTACGCCGTTTACAGATTTGGTTAATTCTTTTTGTATATTGATAGATCGGGCGATTATGAATGTGGCGATACCAAATATTTGTATTTTTTATATTTTTTTAAATGCTTTATTTTGAATGGGGCAAAAGGGGGGTAATTTAACCTTTTTATATTATATTTATTTTTTTGATTTTTTTTTACTTTTTAACTGCTTCAATAGTCTCCATGGGAGACTAGAAGCTGCGATCATTCAAACGCCTGTTTGAGATTGATAGCAGCATTTAACATGTTAACAGCAGGGGGTGGATTGCTGTTAGGGGCACATGTCAGCTGTTGAAATTAGCTGGCATGTTCCAGAAAAGATGTGGGCTTATCGCTGGAGCCCATATCAAAGGGGGAGACTCGACATGCACCGTACATGTATGGTACATTTCACGAAGGGGTTAAACCTCTCAGCACTGAAGGAAAAGAAATTAATTTAAAATTTAGAACATGAATCACACCATCTCTAAAGAGGACTGTGGCTCATTACCCGATGTGTCCTTCTAATTCCAGTTCTTCCAGGGGGCCGTGACACCAGAAGACACCAAAAACGTGCGGGAAGAAGTCGAAGATGGTCCAGTAAAGACTGAAATTTCAGTTCACTCAAAGTGATTTGATCAGCTCTTAAAACACTTTGAGAAGATATAGTCAAGCTTTTCAATAGCTAAATTATCAATTCAGGTGTGTGTGTTTTGCCAGAGGCACGTGGTCTAATGTTAAGTTGGTGCTGACTGGCATTCTGTAGAAACTTACTCGTATCCAAAGATAGATTTAGTTTATCATTTTTCACAATACACCATTTGAGGTTTTACATTGGACTACCTATGGACCCCCTGAAATATCTTAAACGGAACCTGATAACTGATACATGCTGCCCAAAACACATGCAGACCGTGGCACTATGATTTCAGTCATATATGTTTAACTGTTTAACTCTGAAATGCTGTGGCATTTCAGATGAAAATATTGTGTAAAAGCAGGGATGTAGCGATGTTGTTCACAAAGGGTGCGACTGTGTTAGCAGCGGATTATTCAGGATACTCTCCAAGCGTGTGACAACAGAGCTTTTTTATTCAGGAATAATCAGGAGCAATATGCTTAATAGAACAGGAAATAATAATTTGTGTGTCTCTGTGCAGCATCTGAAGCAGGCTGCTTCTCTCATACACAGACACAAGACAAACAGGAAATACAGTCACATACTCTCCCTGGGTGAGCCTCTGGGAGTTTTTTTTACTTTATAAACTGAATATAAATCTAGCAACTAAACACTCATAGACAGAAATGGAGTTATTGCACCAAATATATTCCAACACCCCCACTCAACAACTACTTATCCTGTTAGTCCCATTGCGGTTCTGAAGCCCACAAACTTGGCTCTTGATAATGGCATTGCCATACTCTCAGCTATCATCTTGTCAGACTAGCAATAAACAAACTTGAGTACACCACGTTCCACTAAGTCATGTAAGTGGTGACGTTTTACATCAATGTGCTTAGTCCTTGCACTAATCTTCTCACTGCTGGCAAGTTTAATGCATCCTTGATTGTCCTCATAGATAACAGTTGGTTGAGCTAATGGCTTGCCGAAATCTTCTAAAAGTTTTTTCAACCAAATTACTTCTTGACTTGTATAAGCAGCAGACATATATTCTGCTTCTGTAGAAGATAATGCGACTGACACTTGCTTTCTGCTGGACCAAGGAATTGAATTTTCTCCTAACTTGAACAAGTAACCACTTGTTGATTTCCATTCACTTGAATCTCCAGCCCAATCTGCATCCACATAACCTCCGAGAGTGAGATCTCCTGATGCAGATATCTTAAGATTTAGCCTTTGAGTTTCTTTAAGATATTGAAGAATTCTCTTAATTGCCTTCCAGTCTCTTTGATGTGGGTTGCTTACATGTCGGCAGAGAATTCCAACTGTGGCTGTGATATCCGGATGAGTTGTGGCTGCTATATACAGAAGCGCCCTCACTGCTTGTCTGTAACTCTGATTGCTGGGTAGCAGATCTTCTCCTTCCAACTTTAAGTAGGACAGATTCATTGGTGTTAGGCTACTTTCACACTTGCGTTTTTTTGCGGTGCGCACCATGCGCAGTGCAAACGCACATAAAAAACGCATCATGCGTTTGTGTGCATTTTTTGCGGGTTTTGGTGCGTTTTTTGCACATACGTGCGCATTACCATGCGCACGTATGTGCACCCATAGACTATAATGGGTGTTTGGCTGTAAAAAAAACGCATTACATGAGCATGCATTTTTTGGGGGCAAGTCGGATGCACAAAAAACGCAACAGGATGCATTTTGTGCGCCCGAGCGCACACTACAAAAAAAACGCATGCGCATACAAACGCATGTGTATACGCACCTATGCGCACCCATGTAAAAGATAGGGAAAAAACGCATGTGCATACAAACGCATACAAATGCATGTGTATGCGCACCTATGCGCGCCCATGTAAAAGATAGGGAAAAAACGCATGCGCATACAAACGCGTACAAACGCATGTGTATGCGCACCTATGCGCACCCATGTAAAAGATAGGGGAAAAAACGCAAGTGTGAAACCAGCCTAAATGCACCTTTGGCTTCTGATATTCCAAACTGGTTTAGAATTGCCAAAATTTTAGAACTTTGGTTGAGAAGAAAACTCCCATCTTCCTCTCTATGGATTTGGATTCCCAAATAATATGTCACATTTCTAAGGTCCATAGTCTCAAAGTGCCGGTTGGGAATTTCACATAGCTTTGCAATTTACTTTTCATTGTGGTAGCTCAGTAAGCTCCCATGTCAGGAGTTGGTAAAGGGACTCCATCTCTTTATTAGTAGCATTTATCCACTTCTGCTACTTGTAGACATGCAGTTTCTGCATCTCTTGCCATGACTGTGGCTCTGGTTCAGGTATTGTTCTGACCACATAAGAAAGGCGTCTAGCTGGGATACCTTTGTTTGGCCTTTCTGATCTCCTGAATGGAGGTTGACTTGGCTCTTTTGTGTCTTCCTTGGTGGCTTCAGAGCTTATCCACACTTCAGAGTTTTCCTTTTCGGTGTCTGGGTTTGGTGATTGAGATTCTTGTTCTTGCTTCTTGGGTTGAATAACTGGTGTAACTTCATGGAATTTGAGGGATACAGTGTTTTCATCAATCACTACATCTCTGCTGATTGTTACTGTGTTGGTCTCTGGGTGCAGGATTCTGTATCCCTTTTGAGTTTCGCTATAGCCCACCAGGATTCCTTGCTTTGCGCGTGATTCCCACTTGGAATGTTTTTCTTTGGGAACATACATAAACGTTTTCCTTCCAAATATTCTGAGGTGCTTCAGGTTAGGCTTCTCGCAGTTCCATAGCTTAAATGGAGTTTTATTTTTATTTTAGCACTCTGTTTTGAAGATAGCAAGCTGTCATGATGGCTTCTCCCCAATACATTGTAGGTAGATTCACATCAAACATATTTCTGCCACTTTCACAGAGAGTACGGTTCTTTCTCTCTGCAATGCCATTTTGTTCTGGGTTGTATAGAATGTATAGAATGGTAGTCTGGAACACGATTCCATTCTTTTTCAAAATGGTTTGCACCTTCCCACGTATATTCGGCTGCATTATCTGCATGAAGGGCTTTTGGTATTCTTCCAAATATGTTAAACACTACAGCAAGTTATTCTTCAATTTTCTGTGGAGCTTCATCCTTACTGTGAAGCAAGTAGGCGACTGCATATCTGGAGTAGTCATCAATAAATGTGAGAAAATATCTCTTCTTGCTAGGAGTTTGAACACTCATTGGACCGCATCTTTATGTATCAGATCCAGAGGCTGTGCAGATCTAGTGGTGCTTATTTTAGGACAGGATTTTCTGGACATTTTCCCTTTAAGACAGCTAGTGCACTTCATCATTTGACTACACTAGTTGATTTCAATACCATTTGCAAGTTGAGCTAGCTTCCTTACTGCTTCTGGGTCTCTGTGCTAGATCTTGTATAACTCTGCTCACTGTTTCTTTGCATTTTATCTGATAAAGTTCATCTTAAGATTTTTCCTTCTGCAAGAGTGTGACCTTCTTTGAGATGTTGCAGCTGTTATCTCTAAAAGTAACTACATTCCCGTTTTGCATGAGCTTCTTTACTGACAGAAGATTGCTTTCAAGGCTGGAAACAAAGAGAACATCCTTTATTGTGATTTTTCTGCTTTTTGTGGAGGAAACTGGACAGTGGAGGCAGCATCTCCTACTCCTTCTGAAGTCATATAGTGACCATTAGCTAACGTGACCTTTTCTGACTTGCCTTCATTAAGGTCAGTGAAGAAATCCTTGATATTTGTCATAAGACTGCTTGCACCAGAATCTGTACACCATATATGCTTTGCTGATGGACCTGTACTGGCATTAAATACAGCTTCAACACATGCAGAATCTTCCTTTACAGCTGTTTTAACCCTTTGATGACTGTTCTGCTTTTTAAGCCGACTCGTTCTTGCTTTCCAAATTCTGCAGTCTGCTTTAAGGTGGCCGAGCTTTTTACAGACAAAACATTCATGAGTTTCTCTTAGATTGCTCTTATATTTAGGGAAATCCTGTGTCGTTAATGTTGTTTCTGCTATGGATTCATTACTACTGCTTACATGCTGCATTTTTCTCTTGAATTCATCCTCAAGTTTGCCTGTAGCATACTCTAGTGTCAGCTCATCATCTGGCCATGCATCTAGTGAAGTCATGAATGTATCATAACTCTCTGGAAGACCACTTAATAGAAGTGCAACAACATGAAAATCTTTAATTTCATCTCCAATACCCCTAAGATTCTCCACAATCTCTAGGGTGTTTCTTATATAGTCCTGCATATTCTGTCCATCACTTAGCTTAGACTGATACAGCTTTTTCATGAGATAATGCTTATTGATGAGCTTTGATCATTCAAGCACTTTCTGTAACTCATCCCGCATCTCCTTTTCAGTTGCACATTTGCTTATATGCACAATCTGTTTATTATCTACACTGAGGGAGATCATGCTTTGTGCTTTCTGATAGCCAATCATCTGGTAATAGATGAGGCACTTGTTCCTGAGTATATTTCCATGTACCTTCTCTTATGAGCAGCATCTTCACTTTAAATTTCCAGGACTGGTAGTTCTGGTTACTGAGGCTTGGCACTGAAAACTTGACAGGATTGCTGCTAGTGGACATCTTCTCTGTTGGTCTGTGCTGCTTTTGCTCTGGGCTTCTGTTGCTGTGTTACTTTGGTGTTCTGTGTCATTCTGGGCCCATAACCTGTTGGCAGCGGATTATACAGGATACTCTCCAAGCGTGTGACAACAGAGCTTCTTCATTCAGGGACAAACAGGAACAATATATGATAAGCTTAATAGATCAGGAATAAATCATTTGTGTGTCTCTATCTGTGCAGTATCTACAGCAGGCTGCTTCTCTCATACACAGACACAGGAAAAACAGGAAATAAAGTCACATGCTCTCCCTGTGTGAGCCTCTGGGAGTTTTTTTTTTTACTTTATAAACAGCATTTACTACAGGCCGTCTGTGCAAGCTGAAGATATGGATGAACTCTTTATGCATCAAATGGCCAAGTTCTCCAAAAAATATGACATAGTTGTCATGGGAGATTTCAACTATGCAGACATTTGTTGGGAATCTCTCTCAGGCAAAACTAACAGGTCAAGGAAATTCTTATCCTCTCTTGCTGACAACTTTATCTTCCAAAAGGTAGGGGAGAAAACAAGGGGAACTGCTACCTTGGATCTAATCCTTATAAACAGGGAGGAAATGGTTGAGGAGGTAAAAGTGGCTGGGACCCTAGGAGGTAGCGACCATGCTATTTTAGAATTTTGGATAACTAGAGGAGGAAGACCTGTGAAGACTCAGACGTCAAGGTTAGATTTCAGAAAGGCAGATTTTAAGGGATTCAGAAAGAGAATTGGAGGGATCCAATGGCTGGATATCCTTAAAGACAAAAATGTCCAGGAAGGATGGGAAATCTTGAAAAATGAAATTCTCAAAGCACAAATGCTAACAATTCCGAAAAGAGGGAAGAATAGGAAGCATTTAAGGAAACCTGGATGGATGAAAACAGAACTTAAGCACATGCTAAAAAGGAAGAAAAAAATGTTTATAAAATGGAAAGAGGGAGGCATATCTAAAGAAGAATATAATGCTGTCTGCAGAACCTGCAGGGCACAAATCAGATTATCTAAAGCTGACAATGAATTGAGGCTTGCAAGAGATGTCAAAAGCAATAATAAAGGATTTTGGGGATATGTCAAAAGTAAAAGAAAAGTCAAAGATGCTATAGGATTTTTACAGGATGAAAATGATGAAATGGTAAGACAGGATGTGGAGAAGGCCGAACTTTTAAATTCCTATATTGCATCTGTTTTCTCTCAGAAAGGAAATGTAACATCAACTGTTCTTCATTGTCCTATTAAGGGAATAGAAGAATCAAGGATATCTATAAACAGAAATATAGTGAGGAAACACTTAGCTAACCTAAATGAATTCAAGTCTCCAGGTCCAGATAAATTACACCCCAGAGTACTGAAGGAGATAGCAGAAGAAATTTTTGAACCCCTCTCCATAATCTTTGAAAATTCTTGGAGAACAGGAGAAGTCCCAGAAGACTGGAGAAGAGCAAATGTTGTTTATATCTTCAAAAAGGGGAAGAAGATGGACCCATGCAACTATAGGCTGGTGAGTCTGACTTCTATACCAGGAAATATCTTTGAACAAATTATTAAACATCATGTATGTCAGTACCTGGATAAGAAGGAAGTGATTAAACAGAGTCAGCATGGGTTTGTAACTAATAAGTCATGTCAGACTAACTTAATTTCCTTCTATGATGGAATCACTGATTGAGTGGATCAAGGAAATGCTGGAGATATAGTATATCTTGACTTCAGCAAAGCACTTGACAAAGTATCTCATACAATCCTTATTGAAAAAATGACTAAGTATGGAATGGACAAGGCAACTGTTAGGTGGATTCATAACTGGCTTAGTGATCGGACCCAAAGAGTGGTCGTAAATGGCTGCACATCCAGTTGGAAGAATGTCTCAAGTGGGGTACCACAGGGCTCTGTCCTGGGCCCTGTATTGTTCAAAATCTTTATCAATGATTTAGATGAAGGAATTGAGGGTAAACTGATTAAATTTGCTGATGACACAAAGCTAGGAGGGATAGATAATACTAGAGAAGAGAGAGAGAGGATTCAAAAAGATATAAATAAACTGGAGAAGTGGGCAGCAACTAACAGAATGGTTTTTAACTGGGAAAAATGCAAAGTACTAAATCTGGGCAATAAAAATGAAAAAAGCATATACAGAATGGGAGAAATAGGGCTAAGCAACAGCACATGTGAAAAAGACTTGGGTATACTAATAGATCACAGACTGAATATGAGTCAACAGTGTGATGCAGCAGCAAAAAAGGCAAAAGCAATTCTAGGATGTATTAACAGAAGCATACAGTCTAGATCACGTGAAGTCATTATTTCCCTCTACTCCTTTTTGGTCAGACCTCATCTGGAATATTGTGTCCAGTTTTGGGCACCACATTTTAAAAAAGACATCAACAAACTGGAGCAAGTTCAGAAAAGAGCGACCAGAATGGTGACCGGTCTGCAAACCCTGTCTTATGAGGAAAGGTTGCAGGTTTTGGGAATGTTTAGTTTGCAAAAGAGAAGGCTGAGAGGAGACTTAATAGCTGTCTACAAATATCTAAAGGGTTGTCACATTGTAGAAGGATCAACTTTATTGTCATTTGCACAAGGAAAGACTAGAAGCAATGCGATGAAACTGAAAAGGAGAAGACACAGATTAGATATTAGAAAAAACTTTTTGACAGTTAGAGTGATCAATGAGTGGAACAAGCTGCCACGAGAAGTGGTGAGTTCTCCTTCAATGGAAGTCTTCAAACAGAGGCTGGACAGACATCTGACTGGGATGATTTAGCGAATCCTGCCTTGAGCAGGGGGTTGGACCAGATGGCCCAGGAGGTCCCTTCCAACTCTACGATTCTATGATTCTAGCAATTAAACTCTCATAGACAGGAATGAAGTTGTTGCACCAAACATATTCCAACAAACCGCATCCAGGTCCATGCAAGATGATAGCCACTGAGGTCAATGACTATTTCAGCTGGATTTGCATCCCAGGGCGCACATTCAATGTATTGCAGCACAGAGACCTGCAGGGGTACATACACTGCAATAAACGCTGGCAATCAGAGACTGGCAACTGATGTCATCCTGCCAGTCACAGGCATCAAATAGCAGTGATGTCACACATTACCCATAGCAGGCACGCCAAATTCAGTTGCCAGCTTCTGAGCTGGCTATAGAAGAGGATGCCACATGTTGTGGGAGTGGGAGAAGGAAACAAGTATATTTTTAAAAATGATGTGTTAGAGAACAGCAGCAGAACTGTGAACATTATTACAGGATGGGTGTAAGATGGAGGACATCACACCAGGATGGGGTCCAGAATGGGGGACATTATTACTATAAGGAGACAGGATGGGGATATTATACAAAGATGGGGTACATTATTACTATAAGGGGCCTATGATGTTGGACATTATTCATGCAAGAGACCCGGGATGGGGGACATTAGTACAGGAAGGGGCACAGGATGGGGAACATTATTACTAGAAGGGCACCAGATGGGGGAGTCTATAACAGGAAGGGACCCAGGATGAGTGACATTAGTACAGGATATGGGATGTTATTACATTATGGAGGAACACGTATATCTTCATAGGATTTACAAAGCTACAAAGGCACATACATCTGACCAACATGCAAATGGGGACCAGGTTCAAATTATGCATGAGGACTGCAAGAACACAATAGGGTAAACGGGCACCATCTCAAATGATATCGTACTTGGGATCTGCCAATGTACAGTCATGGCCAAAAGTATTGACACCCCTGCCATTCTGTCAGATAATACTCAGTTTCTTCCTGAAAATGATTGCAAACACAAATTCTTTGGTATTATTATCTTCATTTAATTTGTCTTAAATGAAAAAACACAAAAGAGAATGAAGCAAAAAGCAAAACATTGATCATTTCACACAAAACTCCCAAAATGGGCCAGACAAAAGTATTGGCACCCTCAGTCTAATACTTGATTGCACAACCTTTAGCCAAAATAACTGCGACCAACCGCTTCCGGTAACCATCAATGAGTTTCTTACAATGATCTGCTGGAATTTTAGACCATTCTTCTTTGGCAAACTGCTCCAGGTCCCTGATATTTGAAGGGTGCCTTCTCCAAACTGCAATTTTTAGATCTCTCCACAGGTGTTCTATGGGATTCAGGTCTGGACTCATTGCTGGCCACCTTAGAAGTCTCCAGTGCTTTCTCTCAAACCATTTTCTAGTGCTTTTTGAAGTGTATTTTGGATCATTGTCCTGCTGGAAGACCCATGACCTCTGAGGGATACCCAGCTTTCTCACAGTGGGCCCTACATTAAGCTGCAAAATTTGTTGGTAGTCTTCAGACTTCATTATTCCATGCACATGGTCAAGCAGTCCAGTGTCAGAGGCAGCAAAGCAACCCCAAAACATCAGGGAACCTCCGCCATGTTTGACTTTAGGGACCGTGTTCTTTTCTTTGAATGCCTCTTTTTTTCTCCTGTAAACTCTATGTTGATGCCTTTGCCCAAAAAGCTCTACTTTTGTCTCATCTGACCAGAGAACATTCTTCCAAAATGTTTTAGGCTTTTTCAGGTAAGCTTTGGCAAACTCCAGCCTGGCTTTTTTATGTCTCGGGGTAAGAAGTGGGATCTTCCTGGGTCTCCTACCATACAGTCCCTTTTCATTCAGACACCGACGGATAGTACGGGTTGACACTGTTGTACCCTCGGACTGCAGGGCAGCTTGAACTTGTTCGGATGTTAGTCGAGGTTCTTTATCCAACATCCGCACAATCTTGAGTTGAAATCTCTTGTCAATTTTTCTTTTCGGTCCACATCTAGGGAGGTTAGCCACAGTGCCATGGGCTTTAAATTCTTGATGACACTGCGCACGGTAGACACAGGAACATTCTGGTCTTTGGAGATGGACTTGTAGCCTGGAGATTGCTCATGCTTCCTCACAATTTGGTTTCTCAAGTCCTCAGACAGTTCTTTGGTCTTCTTTCTTTTCTCCATGCTCAATGTGGTACACACAAGGACACAGGACAGAGGTTGAGTCAACTTTAATCCATGTCAACTGGCTGCAAGTGTGATTTAGTTATTGCCAACACCTGTTAGGTGCCACAGGTAACTTACAGGTGCTGTTAATTACACAAATTAGAGAAGCATCACATGATTTTTCGAACAGTGCCAATACTTTTGTCCACCCTCTTTTTTATGTTTGGTGTGGAATTATATCCAATTTGGCTTTAGGACAATTCTTTTTGTGTTTTTTCATTTAAGACAAATTAAATGAAGATAATAATACCAAAGAATTTGTGTTTGCAATCATTTTCAGGAAGAAACTGAGTATTATCTGACAGAATGGCAGGGGTGTCAATACTTTTGGCCATGACTGTATATAAGACTATATAGAAGCAGACCAAGAAAAAGTATATGCAACAACTATAGGGATCACCACCAATATTTATAATACAAAAATATATTTTATTTAACTCCAGCAAACACTACATACAAACACATGGTTAAAAACAATTAAAAAGTCTGTGCGAAAAGAGACATAAGAAAGTGAACAAAGAAAATTGGGTCATAATCACATATAATTCAATATTTAAGGTTCCAAAACCCCAGACACAATGCAAAAGTGCAAATGCTCATTAATTAATGAAGTCCCACTACATAGAGATATATATATTATTATATTTCAATATTTCAAGTACTGATATCTGTATGCATGCCTTTTACAAATAAATACTGTCATAGACATACAAAATGTGCTAGACGCACGCTTACACAGGGAACCATCAGCAAATATCATTAATGATACTCCAAGCTCTATTAACATACACCCTGGGACATTCAAATTGCTGCAGCCAATATTAACTCATAGCAGATAGTCAGAGCATATTACCAGCACAAGAGCCCTGGAGGCATAGACAAAAATCTCCCCTGCCTCCAACCATGATACCAGGCAGACCCAAGTGGAAGCACCCAGCCGGGTTTTTTGGAACCTAGGACCCACGCGTATCGACTCAAAGATGTGTCTTTCTCAAGGTCAGTGACACTGACAGTGACAGTATTATAAACATTGGTGGTGATCCCTATAGTTGTTGCATATACTTTTTCTTGGTCTGCATGAGGACTGCAATGCCGCACACGCACGCATGGAGAGACCTGTCACTCCAGTGCACTGGGCAGGGAAAAACCACCAAGGACCCGCCTGTCTGACTAATCTACGATGCAACTCATGTTGCTTTTAAGGCATGTTTTTCTCTGAAATGCCACAGCATACCTGGTTGAAATAATTTAGCCGCAGTGTGATACATGATGTCTGTGGATCGGGTAGAATGTATCAGTTTCCCTTTAAGGGGTTGTCTTCGTTGAGACAATGATGAAGCATCACTAGGTAGTTAATCAATGTCAGATTTGGAGGATGAATGCTGTAATCTCTACAGATTGCTCAATGAACCTACTATGTTGGCTATGGAGAGGGACAGGAGGAGCCAGAAGAAGTTCAAATGTCAAAAATCATTTGCCACTGTTCTAGCGATCAGAGTAAGGTAAGTTAGTCAAACCCTTACTGACGGGGCATTGATGTTATATTCTAGTAATATGTTATCAGTTTCTCTCCTGAGACAAACTATAATTCTCAAGTATTATCAAAGAAGAGCGAAAATGAAAGACTAAGATCAATTGTAAAAATATGTAAAAATTCAAATTTTATTATATCTCATAAAATACTACACATAACAACACAATTAGATAGAGTACCAGATATTAGGGACCAAATAACAAAGAATCATACAGGAGGTATGGCCCAGAATGGTTATTAAATGCAAAGGTATGCGTCAAAAGATAATATGCATAAACACCTAAGCTGGCCAATAAGCATACAAACGGATAAGCAATCCTAATAGGCTGTCACCTGTTCAGATAAACAGATGACTTTGGCATTTAACATAATTGGATAAAGCACCATCAATAAACAATAGCCTCAATATCCCTTGAATAACCAACACCCATGGCTGCTGAAATAGTATACCAATGGTATTTACCTGCAGTCATGATGTAAATGGGGGTAACCACCTGTGATGAAGCACCTCGACGCGCGTTTCACTGCCACAATACGCGGTTTCGTCAGGAGGTCCAGTAATATCTATCTTATAGACAAGCCATTGAGAAATATCAGAAAATGAATAAAATTACAAAAATGAGTTTATGCAAATTGCTGTACTCAACCTTCTAAAATCTGTGATAAAATTTGAAATAAGCAGAGCCTTAGATGGCAACTAGTAAAGATCCCAGCTCATAATCCTCATTTGTTGACATCTTTTACCATACAGACATCTCCTCCCTTACCTTGTCTATTAGTCATTTCCCTGGACTTGGATATACATAATACAGACAGTATTGTATTGTTGGTATATTGTTTCTTTGGTATGCAGTAAGGTTTGCCCTGTTTGAAGGTTTGTCTTTCCATTCTCCCTGTCTCTCCCTCTAACACTGGCGTAACTCTGATGTCAGTTACCCCTCCCTTTTTCCTCATTCTTCTTTCTCATTAACTATTGTCAACCATCTTAGAAGCTCATGTCTTTGCATCTCTGGTTCAGAAAAGTCTTTTTGACCTACTGTGTTTGTTCATAACTACAAGAATTCAGCTGAAAAAATAAACCTTCTTCTGGAATCTTCATACAGTCGAGTGCAAGCTATCTGATGAAATCTCTTTGGGTGAGTAATGGTATATAGAGACAGCCATGGAAACGGAGACTCAAGCGCCCTACACTTGCAGCCTAGTTATGGAGTCAGAATACTAATGGCTTTACATATCTAAAAATGTGTGACAAAGGAATGGTCACTTATTAATTATAAAGCACAATGATTTTATTATACTCTGTCCGGAGATGATTATGCTATATGTGTCTAAAGGCCACTTGGTGGTTGTGATGTAACTTGACACTTTGAGTTGTGCCAAAATGATGTGTATTATAGTAACTAGTACTAAATTGTACTTAATAAAATTCCCAAAATGGTAATTTACTTATTGTTTTAACTTTGTGAGCTTTTCTTGAGTAACAAATAGGCTAAAATAAATGAAGATATCTGATTTTGTATACTTTTGCAATAAAATGAGCAAAGATTATCCTCATTACTATGCTGATTCTTTTCCATTCTCTAACATATTGACTGCAGGGCGAGGAAGGAGTGTTGTTCCAGCTTATGCAATGTACACTGGTACATAACGATGACCTGCTGTGCTCTAAGTAGGGCTTCAGGGCAATACTTTTGGTCCATTATTGCAGCAAGTATCTTTGAGTAACGTGGTGATTTGTTTGGTGTTGTATGAGAAATGTTGATATACGAGCTCTGCCAAGCTCTTCTCTATGGGCTTCTTCTGTAGACTCGATTATCTTCCATCTGTCTTCCTTGTAACTGCCTTGGACCTACGTGTGTCTATGTGCAGTGCAGGCTGCTTCCACTTCTACTTGAATTCACAATGTAGCTTTTGTTGAATGACAATTTTACACACAGACTGGTTTCGGGTATTACAACTGCAGACACATAATGCTTTTTGCAGTTTTAATTAAAAAATGCTGTTAATGGGAAAATAGCGTACTTAGAAAGTGTGAAATATGAATGTGTGCTGGAAGGGAGCTGTGCAACATTGATTCTGCCTTTTTATGACTTTATGTTCTAATTATTTTACTGCTAATGAGAGAGGGCAACATCTGGGACGTTGCAAAAGTTGCCTTAAAAGTTAAAAACTAGAAATGATGAGGGTGAAAAAACAAACTTTACAGTGTTAACTGTTTTTTTGGGTAAGGGGTTTATGTCCATGAAGAAAAGAAAAAATTATAAAGTGGGCACCACGGGCTGAAATGGGGCCCACGGCTGACAATAATTGCTCGTTGGGTTCCAGTGATTTTGTAGCGAGGGTCCAATTGGGGTGATAGGGATCCACCATATACCACTAAGATACCATTGCTATTCAACATAGCAGTTAAAGGGTTAAACTACTACGTCCAAGCGCAGCAGTTGCTGACGAGTTTCTGCTGTGCAAAGCACTCGGCGCTTCAGACCACTCCATACAGAACCTCCCAACTTCTGCTGTACATAAACAGTGGATGCCAAGAGAAGTGGTTAGATGCCAGTCAGAGATCAGAGCAAGTCAGCACCGAGACCCTCCTGACAAAATATGTATCGGTCATGTGGCCTGCTACCATTGGTGGCATGCCATATCTGGCACATGTGTGCTACTACATGAATATTGTTAATTAATCCTTTAAGTAAACACTTCTATATTAACAATATACTTTATAAGGGATGTCCTTCAATGTGAGATTGGTAAAGTCCAACACAAGGCACCCCCATCATTTGGCAAATAAATAGAACTACTGGAACTACAGGAGAACAGGGTTTGGTGCTATGATCTAGTGGCTCCATACACTGTGTACAGTATATCCAGCACCTATGAATCAAGTATCAGTTGAGTTTTGGGGAAGGAGGGCATTGAACCTATATCAGTCTTATATTGATTACAATAAGTAGCTCACAATGTGTAACCCTTAGGGTGTGTGCAGACGCTGCGGAATCCGCTGCGGATTAATCCGCACGGATTTTGCAAAAACCGCAGATAAACCGCAGGTCAAAAGACCTGCGGATTATCTGCGGTTTTGCCTGCGGATTCAGCATCTCCACAATGGTGGAGATAGGAACCCGCTGCGGATTCCGCAGAAAGAATTGACATGTCAATTCTTTCTGCGGTTTCAAAACCGCAGCAAATCCGCGCGGATTTTTCCGCAACGTCTACACAGCGGTTTTTTTTTACCATTCATTTGAATGGTACTGTACACCGCAGCTAAAACTGCTGCGGGTCCGCAGCGGCCAAAACCGCTGCGGAAACGCAGCGGAATCCGCAGCGTGTGCACATACCCTAAGGCCGGTTTCACACTTCCGTTTGTTGCCATTAGTCAAAATATGCCATTTTGCAAAAAAAAACGGATTCACCATTTTTTTTGACGGATCCATTTTTTTCCCATTGACTTGCATTAGCGGCGGATTTTGACAGATGGTCATCCATTGGATCCGTTTTTTGACGGATCTGCCATAATTTTGGCATCCGCTGTCTTGAGTTGACAGACAATGAAACGTTTTTTGTTTGTGTCAAAACAGCGGATAGCAACGGATCCGCCGCTATCCGCCATTCATTATAATGGTCGCCTATGGGCGGCGGATCCGTTGCCAACCGTTAATTGATGGAATCCAGCAATGGATCCGCTTTTTTCCACTGAGCATCCCTGGAAAAATATCCTTGCCCGAAATTTAACCCCAAATGCCGTTCTGGAGGCGGAAAATTCTCTCTCTCTCTCTCCATTTTTCCCAGACTCATTTTTTTCCTTTAAATTTCGCTCACAGCCTACTAAAGCGGATCCGTCACAAAACAGATCTGGTGGCATCCGTTTGTATCACAACAGTGACGGATATGTTTTTTCATAACCTGGCGGATTTTGACCGACATCAAATAACTGAAATGAGAAACAGGCCTTAGACTAGCGTTTCTCAACTCCAGTCCTCAAGACCTACCAACAGGTCATGTTTTCAGGATTTCCTTAGTATTGCATAGATGATGGAATTAGTGCTTGAGCAGGTGATGCAATTATCACCTGTGCAATACTAAGGGTATCCTGAAAACTTGACCTGTTGGTGGGTTGACCTGTTGGTGGGCCTTGAGGACTGGAGTTGAGAAACACTGCGTTACACAGTTAAATATTGGTATAGCAAATAAGAGGGGATAAAATATAACCTTTAATCATACACGTAAAAGAACATAGTCAAAAAGTGCAAGTGCATAAGATACATGAAAATAGCAGCATGAATACATTAACCAGAGCAACAGAATATAATCAATCATGCATGCTAAGAAATTTAGTATCCAAAACTGGTATGCAAGGGGATTAGATATAAGTCTTAGGTCATACACTATGTACCGTGTTTATAGATCAATCAAGGCCCTAAAGCAACAGTATGAAAAATAAAATGTAAAGAGAGGCGCAATGAGTGTACCTGTGTTGAAATTAAATTCCCTAACTGCATTGACAGGGTGCTCACCTTACAGGGTTGGCCACCCTTGCACAACCACGGTGTGAACGTGAATGGTAGTTGGGGAGCGTGTCCTCGCAACCCAGAAGGGCACTGTACATGGCTGTCAGCAACCTCCGCTCTCCTGGTCAGTCCATCTCTCACTGGCTTCCGGATGTGAAGTTGAGACCGATCCCAGCCGTAAGTGAACACCAAGGGTCCCGGAGTTTCCCAGCACCGCCCAGCAAATGCAGGTTCTCCCACAAACAACTGTCCTCCAAGCTGCTCCTGCCGCTAATCCTCAGAGAGGAAAATTCAATGTGAAGCACCAAAAAGAGCGGTCTATAGGAGCGCTAAAGGAGAGGCAGAAACCCTGCCTCTCCTTTAGCACTCCTATAGACCGCTCTTTTTGTTGCTTCACACTAAAGCAACAGTAATCAGGGCTTAATCCAAATTAGGGAAAGCAACCAATTTAGACAGTATCAAGAGCCCTACCAATATTTTATTACCTCCCCTTTATTTGCTATAACAACTTATATTGATTACCTATCTTACAGATAGCATATCAAAGCGATAGTGGCAAATAACACCTTAAAGTTCTAGCACTTGATGACTTGGAAAGTTGTTTTGTTCATCATGAGCAGCATTGGCAGCATGCCACTGGCTGGCACACGTGCTACAATGTGAATATTGTAAATTATTCCTTTAAGGATATAATTCTACAGTTCTACAAGTCTTTATAAGGGATGTCCTTAAGATAGGTCATTAATATGGATGAGTGAGCACTAAAATGCTTGAATGTTCGTTACTCAAAATGAGCAATTTCTAATGCTCGGGTGCTCGTTATGAGTAGCGAATGTAATGGGAGTCAATGGGAAATCCAAGCATTTTTCCAGCAGACCCTACAAGGTAGTGAAAAATGTTTAAATGTTTGGAATAAGTGCTGGATGGAAGGAGAACAACATTGGAAAGACCCTTGCAAGTATCTCAAACTCCGAGATCGCTGCTGAGAACAATGGTGTCACACTCTTACTCTACTTTAAAGACTGACAATAAAACATTTAAAATTGACAATAAATTGGAGTTCACAGTTAAAGAAATGTTAAGAAACATTTTTCCTGTATAATGACTTGTATATAAGGCTACATTTTAAAGGATTTAAAAAATATATAATTTGAGTAAACCAAAATTAAATTTTGTATTAAAATATTGGAAATTTCATTGTAATTTATGAAGGAAGCAAGAAGTGCAAAAAATTAGGGACTCAGGTACACCCCGTTTTAGACAAAAAGGAAGGCCTCATACACATTATGTTCAAATTGTCATGTAGTGGTACTTCTAGACTCATAAAGGCTATGAAATAAGTGCAAATCCTGCCTAAAATTACAAACAAGGTCATCCATACACCAGTTAAGGCACAAACTGTAGTGCTTCAATCAAATATTGTGAACAAAGTGTAGTTGTGGTATTCTTACACTCATAAACGTTCTGCACATAGTGCAGAGCCTTCAGCTGCACAAGCAGTGTCAGGATCATCCATACACCCTTGAAGTCAACAACTGTAGTGCATCATAACAAAATTAAGAAAATGTCTTTGTGGTAATTGTACAATCATAAAGACTCTGCACAAAGTGCAAAGCCAGGAAAATATTATAGGTAGGGTCATTCAGTCATCTACAGAATCAAGAAGATAACAACTGTCGGGCTTCATTCAAATATTGAACATTAAAAACACTTTATGTGCTGCTGTCAACTTGTGGTTTGGAAAAATCTAATCCAGGCTTTGTTCATTGTTATCAGAGTGAGCCTGTCATTTGACAGTGTACCCCTTCCTCTACTGTGTGTCTCCCTTGCCTCTCCTCCTTGGCTGTGCAAGGAAGCTTGCCCTGTGATTCCCTATCAGTATGTTTTGAAGTGTGGTAGGAAACCCACGCAAACACAGGGAGAACATACAAACTCCTTGCAGATGTTGCCCTTGGTGGGATTTGAACCCAGGACCCCAGCGCTGCAGTGCTAACCACTGAGCCACCGTGCCGCCCTAACATTGTCTGATGGGAATTTTTCAGAATGACCTAAAGGTATAGCACCATTTTAGAAGACATTTTCCCATCAGGGAGAACAGCTAGTCCTTTTTTTGTGCAAGATGAATGTAATGAGAGAATCACAGGAAAGGCAGCGGTACATCAAGTCTGGCATATGCGCCAAGGTCCCTACAGCCAATACTTCCCTGTCTCCAACATAATGACTACTGTCCATCTCTTCCTCCTCCATAACTTCCTCATCATTCCCCTTCTCAGCCCATTCACGTAGGAGAGATAAAGATTTTGTGGGTACTAGCCTCTTTTGCACTTTCAGACAGCTTCTGTTCCTTCTCCTCTTCCTCAGCTGCCACCTCTTCCTAGTTACCCATTCTGCACTGAGCAGATGAGATGAGGCTGGACTGGGCAGTATCTCTCTGTCACATGTCTTCCTCCACCTGGTCCGCATTCAGGGCTTCATGTTTCATTGAAAGCAGCGACTGTTTTACTAGGCAGAAGCGGAATTGCCACTCACCGTCTTTGTGGAGTCATCAAAGTCTTGGAGAACCACACAAATGTCAGATATCCATACCCACTCTTCAGTTTTTATGTGCAGAGGCTGACCAGAATAAAGACATGTGTGTTGGAGCTGGTATTGCACAACTGGCCTCTGCTGCTCACAAAGGTTTGCCAGCATTTGCGTGGTCACATCGCACACTGGTTGGGGAGCTGGCACTTGCATATGCTGCTGCAGCAGCTGTAGCTGACTTGCATAAATGGGCACTGACCTTGACTACAAGCTCTGGTTAGGTTTTAAGAAATTGCTGAACTACCAAGTTGAGCATGTACGCCAAGCATTTTGTGTGTATAAGCTTCCCAAGCTTCTCAGTCACCACCAGGTTATGGCCATTATCATGCTCAGCCATGTCTGGTTGGAGGTTCAGTGGCGATAAGTTGGCCGCAGTGTGCAGTTGCTACAGCAGAGCCTGTTGCCACTTTGCTGAAGCAAGGCTTTTGGGTTAATGTAGATGACACGCTCTCAGATTGCACATTGGGGATGGAGGATGAGCATGAGGGGGTGCAGGAACCTCTTTTAGAAGGTGGAGGAGACCCTGATAGATGTAGAGCTTAAAATCCTCTGTGTTGGTAGCACGTGTGCTGTGCAAGGATGGGAAATTGTCACGATCCATTTTTGGATGTGTGGCAGCTCTGGTTCCACTAATTGACATGTATTTTTTTTTCCTTTCAGGCAAGCTGGGGTTAATGTCAGTTTCCTTTACTGGCAGCTTGCTGCAACTGCAGAGTTGCTACTTCAGCTGATGTGGGTGGTGACCACTCCCACCATCCTTTAAATCATCACCTGATGCATCAGCTGACTGTTAGTGATAGAGTTATTCTATGGAGACCAGCCTTGCAGTTGCAGCTCTCTAGTGTTGGTGCTGTATCAGCTACTTCTGGAGTTTGAGGTTCTGTTCCTGTGTCCTCTGTGGTGAGGAGCTTGGCAGCGGTGCCTGGAGCTAAGTTTTGTGTTTCTACCTTGTCTGTGTCATGCTTGTCACTACCCCCTGTGTTTGTACCATCTGCAGTGGTGATGTTAGCACACTTGCCGGCCAGTGCACTAGCCAGGGCAGTGTGAGGTGACAGTGAGGGATGAGGTTCATGATGGGGGTGGGGGGAAGGACCCACTTAGGGCATTAGGGGAGTGCAGGGACAGGCTCAGGTTGGAGCTTAGGAGGTGCCCCATCCCTCATTTCCTATCAGTAGGGCCTTCCTCTCCCCTTTACCATCCCGTTGAGTGTGTGTTGTGCCATCTCTTAATGGCCCCCTGTGGGATTGTGACAAAAATGTGGTATCCCTGGCCACAAACGCTTGTACATGTGCTGGTCATTAAGTGGACAATCCCAGTCACCACTTTGGTAAGGACAAGGGTGACATTCCCTGACACGTGCTGGTAAGGCAGGGACACCCCACTGGGAGAAATAGTGGCAGCTAGCGGCCAAGTACCGAGGGATCAAATCTGTACACCTGTAGCAGCCCATTTTTTGCTTTTATTTCAAACCAACAAAATTTTACACAAATCAAGTTCTTCAGTATATGTGACAATATTCAATTTTTTAACAACCAAATGTCTGCACATGTAGCAGGCCAATTTTGATTTATTTCAAACCAATTAGATTTCACACAAACCAAGTTCAACTGTATATACGATAAGTAACCCACTTTTTTATTTTTATTTTTTTAACTGTACAGTTTTCAAGAAATGAGACATCATTTACTGAAAATATTGTTACCTAAAAGAAAACTGTGTGGCAAAATATCTTTGCTTTAAAAAAATATTTTCAAAAACCTAATGGTAATAGTCAATTTTTGAACAACAAAATTCTATCTGTAGCAGGCCAATTTTTGCTTTTATTTCAAACCAATGAAATTTCACACAAAGATGGTTCTCCAGTATACAGTCATGGCCAAAAGTTTTGAGAATGACACAAATATTATATTTTCACATGATCTGCTGGCCTCTGGTTTTTATGTGTTTGTCAGATGTTTTTATCACATACAGAAATATAATTGCAATCATATTATGAGTAGCTAAAGGTTATATTGACAGTTAGAATGAGTTAATGCAGCAAGTCAATATTTGCAGTGTTGACCCTTCTTCTTCAGGACCTCAGCAATTCTCCCTGGCATGCTCTCAATCAACTTCTGGATCAAATCCTGACTGATAGCAGTCCATTCTTGCAAAATCAATGCTTTTATTTTGTCTGAATTTGAAGGTTTTTGTTTGTCCACCTGTCTCTTGATGATTGACCACAAGTTCTCAATGGGATTAAGATCTGGGGAGTTTCCAGGCCATGGTCCCAAAATCTCTATGTTTTGTTCCCTGAGCCATTTAGTTATCACCTTTGCTTTATGGCAAGGTGCTCCATCATGTTGAAAAAGGCATTGTTGATCGCCAAACTGCTCTTGGACGGTTGGGAGAAGTTGCTCTTGGAGGACATTCTGGTACCATTCTTTATTCATGGCTGTGTTTTTAGGCAAGACTGAGAGAGAGCCCATTCCCTTGGCTGAGAAGCCACCCCACACATGAATGGTTTCAGGATGCTTGACAGTTGGCATGAGACAAGACTGGTGGTAGCGCTCACCTGGTCTTCTCCGAATAAGCCGTTTTCCAGATGTCCCAAACAATCGAAAAGGGGATTCATCAGAGAAAATAACTTTACCCCAGTCCTCAGCAGTCCACTCCCTGTACCTCTTGCAGAATATCAGTCTGTCCATGATGTTTTTCCTGGAGAGAAGTGGCTTCTTTGCTGCCCTCCTTGAGACCAGGCCTTGCTCCAAGAGTCTCCGCCTCACAGTGCGTGCGGATGCACTCACACCTGCCTGCTGCCATTCCTGAGCAAGCTCTGCACTGCTGGTAGCCCGATCCCACAGCTGAAACACTTTTAAGAGACGGTCCTGGCGCTTGCGGGTCTTTCTTTGGTGCCCTGGAGCCTTTTTGGCAACAAGGGAACCTCTCTCCTTGAAGTTCTTGATGAAGATTGTTGACTGAGGTGCAATCTTTCTAGCTGCGATACTCTTCCCTGTTAGGCCATTTTTGTGCAGTGCAATGATGACTGCACGTGTTTCTTTAGAGATAACCATGGTTAACAGAAGAGAAACAATGATGCCAAGCACCAGCCTCCTTTTAAAGTGTCCAGTGGTGTCATTCTTACTTAATCATGACAGATTGATCTCCAGCCCTGTCCTCATCAACACCCACACCTGTGTTAATGGAGCAATCACTGAAATGATGTTAGCTGGTCCTTTTAAGGCAGGGCTGCAATGATGTTGAAATTTGTTTTGGGGGATAAAGTTAATTTTCTAGGCAAATATTGACTTTGCAAGTAATTGCTGTTAAGCTGATCACTCTTTATAACATTCTGGAGTATATGCAAATTGCTATTAGAAAAAATGAAGCAGTAGACTTTGCAAAAATTAATATTTGTGTCATTCTCAAAACTTTTGGCCATGACTGTACAGCTCTGGCAAAAATTAAGAGACCACTGCAAAATTTTCAGTTTGTCTGATTTTTCTCTTTATAGGTATATTTTTGAGTAAAATGTAAATTGCTCCTTTATTCTATAAACTACTCACAACATGTCTTCAAATTTCCAAGCACTAAATTTTGTATTTATTTTCAGAAAATGAGAAATTGTCAAAATAACAAAAAAAAAATGCAGTGCTTGCAGACCTCAAATAATGCTATGAAAACAAGTTCATATTCATTGAGAAACAACAATTCTATTGTTTTAACTCAAGAAGAGTTCAGAAATCAATATTTTTGTGGAATAACCATGATTTTTAATCACAGCTTTCATGCGTCTTAGCATGCTTTCCACCAGTCTATCACACTGCTTTTGGGTGACCTTATGCCAATCCTGTTACAAAAATTTAAGCAGTTCTTCTTTGTTTGATGGCTTGTAACTATCCATCTTCCTATTGATTACATCCAGAGGTTTTCAATGGGGTTCAGGTCTGGATATTGGGCTGGCCATGACAGGGAATTGATGTGGTGGTCCTTCATCCACACATTGATTGACTTAGCTTTGCGGCATTGGCACATTGTCCTGCTGGAAATACCAATCATCAGAGTCGGGGAACATTGCCTGAGCAGAAGTAATCAACTGTTGTTCCAGAATAACCTTGTATGCGGCTAAATTCATACGTCCTTCGCAAAGATTAACGCAGCCTTGCTGAAGCATCCCCAGATCATCACCGATCCTCCACCAAATTTCACAGTGGGTGCAAGACACTATAACTTGTACGCCTTTCTAGGTCTCCGTGTAACCATTAGACAACCAGCTGTTGGGCAAAGGTGAAAATTAGATTTATCAGAGAATATTACCTTACTCCAGTCTTCTATGGTCCAAACCTTATGGTATTTGGCAAACTTCAGCCTGGCTCTCCTTTGCTTCTCATTGATGAAAGGCTATTTTCTAGCTTTACATGACTTGAGCCCTGCCTCTAGGAGCCTGTTACGACCTGTTCTTGCCGTGAACTTCGCCCCAGCTGCCATTTGCCATTCCTTTTGTAGGTCACTTGATGTCATCCTGCGGTTGCCGAGTGACATTCGAATAAGATGACGGTCATGGTCAGTGGAGTGTCGTTTTTGCCCTCTGCTGGTCTGTAGCTTTTGTACAAAAGAGAAAAAGAGGGATGGCACTCATCGTTCTGTTGTGAAAACG
Source organism: Dendrobates tinctorius (assembly GCF_039654945.1). Taxonomy (NCBI): domain Eukaryota; kingdom Metazoa; phylum Chordata; class Amphibia; order Anura; family Dendrobatidae; genus Dendrobates; species Dendrobates tinctorius. The sequence goes on along the minus strand of NW_027361939.1, from coordinate 8,404,252 downwards.
GGTCCCGTTGAAGCGCAAGTGCATGAAACGGCCGTTGTCCACTCTCTGTACGTCCCTCCCGTGCCAATTACTTTTAATTAAAAAAGAATTTTCACGACAGAACGGTGAGCGCCATCCCTATTTTTCTCTTTTGTACAAAATCAGATTATATGATTGCTTTTCTGGATCGAGCACCCGTTCTGACGGTATTTTGGCGGTCGGTCCAGGTGTGTGATTTTCGACTTGAATAGCAGTCATGGAACTGCTTTGGGGTTAAGGAGCAGTGCTGAATCTTCTGTCTCTCTTATGTATTTTGGTCAGTAGCTTTGTTGTCCCCAATGTCTCCTGCTTGACCTTGTTGTAATGGACTGCTGTCTTACAAATTTTAAAGATGGAGGCAACATGACGCTCATTGTATCCCTCTGCTAGTAAAGCCAGAATTGAGCCCTTCTTTTCCTCACTCAAGACTATTCAACTCATTTGGCATGGTTAAAAGTTATTTTTTCATTCCTATTACTTTTGGGATATTACTAGCACTTGTTTTGCCATCCAGCTTGTCCTATTGCAAGAGGATTGTGAACACCACAGCAGGGTTTTTTATACTCTCCTTCATTTAATAAGATTTGGTTCAGGTGATCATCTAATCAGAAGCACATTAAGTAGAATGAGGTGTACTCTGGTTGGAATTCAACTGACATTGGAATGGAATGGCCGTCAGACATATAGAGAAGCTGATTTTTTATAAAACTATGCAAGTGGTCTCTTAACTTTTGCCAGAGCTGTATATGAAAATAGTCAGTTTTGGAACAAAAATATTTGTGAACTGTACCAGGCCAAATGGTTTTTAAAAATGTTAACCCACTGTAATTTTACTCAAAGCACGTTAAACTGTATGGATGACTAATTGAATCCAATTTTCTTATGTAAATATTTTGAAACTGTAGCAAATGGAATAAAGGAGTGTACTACAGTAATCCTCTTCAGTTGCCAGCTTCTTCTCCTTTCTCGGTAGGCTAGTGGGACTGCCTGCACCTGCCTCCTGGAGCGCGATTCACAGGTACCTGGGCTGTAAGTGACCCGGCTTCGGTTGGTGCCGGAGCCCCTGAAATTATCTCTCGTTGCCTGCACCATTGCTTCTCCTGCATAGGAAGTAGGGAACCCCAAGGACAGTACTCTCTCTCAGGCCTGGTAGTCCCTTCTTCAGCTGCCTCAAAGAGTCTCCAGGGCCGGTTCCCTTCTTAAGAAGGATTCATCCTGCTCCCTTCCATCTGGGGTCACACCCACCACATACCAGCGATGTTGGCCCTCAATTTTGAGGAATTGTGACCCTCCATTTTGTGGAGCGTCAGCTCTTGCAGGCTTCGAGGCAAGTGTTTCATCTCTACTGCCCGCTGGTTGAACGAGATGTGATGACAGATCCCATACTCTTCAATGGACCCTCTTCTCCACTGTAGTTCAAAATTAACGTCTTCCCCCCGGGATGCGAACTGTCAGTATTTTGTGGCTAGAGGGCCTGCTAGCATTTCTCCAGTTCTCGTCCTGGCTTGCCTTCTTCTCTCCTCCTACCAGCCTAGGCCCCGCAGTTTGCTCTCTAATTGCTGGTTCTTGGCTCTCCTGTTTGCAGTCTGCAAGAACCCCAGTGGGCCTTGGCGGTTCTGGAAAAGCGAACGATTCCAGACCACAAGCTACTGCCACCTCCAATGTCATGGCAGCTTGGTCTGGCTCCAATATTCCTCCGGTTTCTCACTTGGGAGTCTAGCAGGATTCTGCCGTCTTTGTTGCCCTGCCACCCACTAAGCATGTTACACTGTTTAAATTACTAATTCAATCCAGAAACTTTTTTGAACTTTTTTTTGGTGTGTTAGATACCACCGAAATGTACCATAAAGCACGTAATAATCTATGGCTGAGTAATTGAATACAGAAAACATTTTTAATGCTTTTTTGCAGTGTTATATACCGAAATGTAACAGAAAGTACCTATTACTCTATGGATGGCTAATTGTTTCCAGAAAAAAATTCAATGCTTTTTTGGAGTGTTATATGCCACTAGAAAATGGTTTGAGAGAAAGCACTGGAGACTTCTAAGGCGGCCAGCAATGAGTCCAGACCTGAATCCAATAGAACACCTGTGGAGAGATCTAAAAATGGCAGTTTGGAGAAGGCACCCTTCAAATATCAGGGACCTGGAGCAGTTTGCCAAAGAAGAATGGTCTAAAATTCCAGCAGAGCATTGTAAGAAACTCATTGATGGTTACCGGAAGCGGTTGGTCGCAATTATTTTGGCTAAAGGTTGTGCAACCAAGTATTAGGCTGAGGGTGCCAATACTTTTGTCTGGCCCATTTTTGGAGTTTTGTGTGAAATGATCAATGTTTTGCTTTTTGCTTCATTCTCTTTTGTGTTTTTTTCATTTAAGACAAATTAAATGAAGACAATAAAATGAAAGAATTTGTGTTTGCAATCATTTTCAGGAACAAACTGAGTATTATCTGACAGAATTGCAGGGGTGTCAATACTTTTGGCCACAACTGTATAACACAGAAATGTAACACATATCACGTAATACTGTATGGGTGACAATATAATACTTTTTTCACCCCCCCAAAAAAAAAATGGTTATGTGTAGCTGCTACATCTTTTGCAATGGCCTGTGAAGCCCTCAGTCCTGCCTAGAGTCTTTTTTCTTCTACTCTCCCTGCCACTGTCCATAGGCTAAAAGCACAATGTATTTGATACAAGCAGCAAAGCACTGAAATAGCCCTGAGTACTGTTAGGCCTCTTTCACACATCAGGTTTTCGCCGTCAGGCGCGATCCGGCGCTTTTGACAGAAACCGGATCCGGCGAAATGCAATGCCGGATCCGGTTTCCCCCCCATTGACTTGCATTTGAGCCGGATCGCGCCGGATGGCCATGCGTTTCATCCGGTTTTCGCCGGATCCGGCAATGTGTCGCGATCCGGCGGCTGGAAAAAACGGCTACTGTAACGTTTTTTGTCTCCGGCGAAAAAGCCGGACACGCCGGATCCGGCGCGTCCGGCTTTTTCACACAATGAAAGCCTATGAGCGCCGCAATGCGCCTGATCCGGCGAAAGCCGGATCCGGTGGCCGGATCCGGTTTTTTGGTCTGAGCATGCTCAGTAGCTCTGCCCACAAGACATATATAAAAGCAAGACAGTGGGACCCACAGCCACACCCAACATGCCACCCAAGAAAGCAACCAAGCGCAGCAGGAGAAGGCAGGAGACCACTGCAGCACCATCAGCACCACCACCACCCCAAATGGAGCAGCAAATGGAACATGCTGAGGAGGGGAGGCCAGCAGCAGATGAGAGACGGTAATTATCAAATCCCCCATTCCTCCAAACTAGGGCTATTGAATATCAAGATATTCATTGGCCCTTTGTTTCTCTTTATTCAACAGCCGCCCAATAGATGCAGCAGCAGCAGCAATGGCAGCAGATGGAACACCACCCACAGGCATGGAGTGTGGCCACCAGGAAGACAGCACATCATCTTCTGGGAGCCCTCCCTCGCATCGTCAGCGTTTGACGGTAAGTTTTTATTTCCAAAATCCATCATCTCTGTAATATATGTCTATTCATTGCCTTTTATTTCAAAACAGGATTCACAAGATGAAGAGGAGCTCCCAGAAGAAGAAGGAAGGGGTGGACAGACACTTGGAGTGGGCTCACAATTGGTAAGTTTTTTGCATCAAACGCAGAAACACAACATCACACTACACACAACACATAGAAAACAATGTTCTGCAGACCACACACAGCAAACAAATGCCTACATCCAAAGACATAACATTTTTTGTTTTCTTCTCTAGTCTTCCCAATCTGGTGCTCGGCCAAGAGGTCCTCGCAGTGCCTCCCAGGGTCGTCGGCGACAGCAACGCGGCGGTCACCAGCGTGTAAGTATAAATATTTTTGCTTTGTTTTTTTGCACTTTTTATTTCATTTCTTTTGTGGAGGCTAATTATGCTATTTTTGTCTTTTTCTTTAACAGCCTTCACAGCGTGCTCCCGACTCTGACGGTGAGGATGGAGGACTCGATGTGGACCACCTCATCGATCTCGTCAGAGAAAGGGAGCCGCTCTGGAATATGGCTGACCGCCGCCACACTGACCTTATCGTTACCCGACGACTCTGGGAGGAAATCTGTTTGCTCCTTGTGGGCCGCTGGGAGGACCTCGATGTTCGGGCCCAGATTAAAGAGCGTAAGTATATACAGTACCGGTTGCTTGATGTAAACCAGTGTTTCCCGAACTCCAGTCCTCGTGGTCCCCACGGATCATGTGTTCAGGATTTCTATTTACTATGGAAATCCTGAAAACATGACCCCTGGGGACCATGAGGACTGGAGTTTGTGAAACACTGATGTTGTATACTAACCACTCCTTTCTCGTTTCAGGGAACAGAATTGTGAATCGGTGGCGGTCTGTGAGGGATCGTTTCAAGAAGGAGTTCAATAAAGAGATGCGGGCCCCGAGTGGATCTGGAGGACGCAGGAGCAAGTACAAGTACGCACAAGCCCTGTCGTTCCTCCGGGAAACAATGGTCACTAGAAGGTAAATATTACACACCACATGTGAAAAAAAATGTTAGATGTAACTTTTTTTTTTCAGCCAGGGCCATACCATGTCAGTATTTTAATTGTTTTTTTTTCTCTTTATTCCACAGCACGGTGAGCAGCACTCGGGAGCCTGCACGATTGGACCCTTCTGAGGTGATCCCTGAGGAGACCGGCACCGAGGGACACTTCGACCGCCCCGGTACATCTGCACCTTCCCAGCCTTCCCACACATTCGACCCATCTGTCCCATCCACCAGCACAGGAGCATCGTGGCCGCCTACATTACATGAAGCTGCTGGTGAGGAGATCGCTTTCCCTTTACCCCACCCTTCTGCCCCTGCCACCTCTAGTACACCTGCGGGTACTGGGCGGCAGCGGCAGAGGGGTCAGGAAAAGAGTTATGCGCCAGAGTTCTTGCATCTGAATGCATCTTTCCAGAACTGTCTAAAAGTCTTGTCAGAGCAAATCTCCGCAGGCTTTCAGCAGATCAACTCCAGCATTCTGGAGGTGAAGACACTTCTGCAAACCATGCATTCAGAAGCAAGATCTTCGCCAAACCACACCTTTTTCAGGTCTGTTGTGGAGCGCATGGCAACACTATCTCCTACCCAGCAGATGCATGTAATGCATTCGTGCCACGGTGCTCTACAGCAGGTTACCTCCCAACCTCCACCTCCCACCACTGTAGTTCCTCCACCTGCACCCCCTCCAGCCACTTTCCATCCTCCCCCTCCTATTACATCTGCACCCCCTCCAGCCACTTTCCATCCTCCCCCTCCTATTACATCTGCACCCCCTCCAGCCACTTTCCATCCTCCCCCTCCTATTACATACCAGCAACCTCACCAGTACCAGCAACCTTCCCAGTACCAGCAACCTCCCCAGTACCAGACATCTCCCCACGTCCAGCAACCTGCCCCGTACCAAACTCCTTCCCCGTACCAAACTCCTTCCCCGTACCAAACTCCTTCCCCATACAACTTTCCATCAACATCATCTGCTCCTACAGTCCCTGCCCAACCCTCCACTCCATCGCCCACCACCTCTTCTGCCTCCCACATGTCCACCCATTCTGTAGCTTTTTCCACACCATCACCTCTAACTGTTCCTTCCCCACCACGATCCCAGTCCTCTCTCCACACTCCCATTGTCGAAGTGTCCCGCAGCCCCTCCAGCAGTATTTCCACCCCACACTACACCGAGTTATAATGTTTTTTTTGTAATAAAAATGCCCATTTGGTTGGTTTCAAACCTTTATTAAAAAAGTTTTTTTAACTTTAAAAACAGTTTACACAAAAAAAATATTTTAAATAAAAGTTAAATTATTGTTTACACTGGTTGTCTGTCATTTCTTTCTGCGGCGAAATATGTTTAAAAAAAAGGTTAAATACAGGGTATTTAAAAGGTAAAAAGGTATTCAAAACCAGGTATATAACTGTGGGTAAATTTTAGCTTTTTGCCACAGTTGTGTACCTGGTTGTGTTTGAAGCAAAGTATTTCACCTGAAAAGTTGTGTTTATTGTTGGTGATTTCCTAACTATGTACACAACTTTTGTTAAAAGGTGAAATACTTTGCATAAAACACAACCAGGTACACACCTGTGGCCTAAAGCTAAAAATAGAGACCATGACAAGATAGCCAACTTTGGTTGGCAAAGGTATATACTGTTGGTCCAGAAGGTACACAAGTTTGGTTAGGGCACAAATCTTTCACACTCTGTCATCCTGCCAGTGTACTCTGCCTTGAGGTGACATAAAGTATAGTGCAAAATTGTCCCTCATTACTGAAACCGTCACAGAACTTCTAGTGGTAATATTTCCAATGACAACATCCATCTTCGCCAGTAACTTGCTCTTCTCTCCAACCTGCACTTTCTCCTCTACAACCTGTCAAAGAAGGGCTGTAGGAACATGCTATATATAGTTTTCCAGTAGCCAATCCCGTTCGGAAGGCCACAAGGGTCAATTTTAAAAACCAGATCCGGCGTAATCCGTCGAAAAACGGATAGAAAAACGGATGAACCGGATGAGACAGATCCGGTTTTGTCTGTCAAGAACAAGACGGATCCGGCAGAAAACCGGATCTGGCACATCAGGTTTTACAAAACATTTGCCGGATCCGGCATTCCGGCACGATGCCGGATCGCGCCTGACGCCGAAAACCTGATGTGTGAAAGTAGCCTTAGTATGATGGTTCAGCATCAGCACCAGGTTCAATGCTAGAAGACTCTGATAAGTTCAAATGTGCACACACAGGTCTGGACAAACACTCTCTCCCTCCAATGCGAGCTGTGCAATGGCATCAGTGTGCTGAGCATGACAGCACCTGTTCTTTTTTAACCTCTGATGAGGTAATGCTGCCAGCCAGTCACAGTAATACCACTACCAAGATGGCTACGACATTACAGTGACTGTCAGGCAATCCCCACATGTTTATTGGCTGTTTAAGATGCGACAAACATGCAGGGAGGGGATTTGAGCCTTCCATCAGCACACCAGCCAATGCTCATTAAGTGCTGAGCACCCAGATACTCGAGTTATATCTGAGTATTAGTGACGTGTTGGTCGCGAACGATCCGACACAAAGAACTGGCTCCCTGCTGTGAAATATGGGAGCCGGCACCCCAGTGAGAGCCACTAAAATCCCCGAATGGCTCTCACTGGGCCTAAAATCCCTATGTTCGGCAGGCGTAACTCCGCCCACTCTGACAAAAACTCCGCCCATTCAGCAAACTAATCGGTTCATAGAAAGTGGGCGGGGTTTGCATGGTAGGTGGGCGGAGTTTCGGACGCCTGCACATGTAAGCAATAGGGATCCATTTAGGATCCAAAAAGAGCCGGCTCTTTTTGGTGAGCGGAGCCATGAGAGCCAGATCACCAAAAAGAGCCGGACTGCCCATCACTACTGAGTATCACTGAGCGTGCTCGCTCATCCCTAGTCTTTAACATCAGATTGGTAAGGAGATGACACTCAGCATTGCCATCACTCAGATAATAACTAGGAATAGAGCCACGGCAGCCAGAAATTCACAATGCATAAAGCCAGAACAAAACACTGTACTGTATATTGGCCATTCTTGGGTACTGCAAATCAACTACCACTTGCGGTGAATGTAAGTTAAGCTGCAGAACCTGAGAATGGCTTAGTGCTGTACACTCCCTGACAGAAGTTATGTCATTTATACATGTTATAAAAAATAAATGTAAATAAAAGCTTATAACCTGACATTAAATTCATCCATTGGTTGTATAAATTACTCTTTTGAAAGCTGAAACCCTCTGAAATGTGTTTTAGGTTGAGAAAATAAATTGACATCAATGCAGAAATATTGATCATTAAATGAACACAGAATGGTCAGATTTTGGCTAGACAAAAGTTTTGTCGCCTGGTCATATAATGCACCCAATCTTAGTTTACATCCTCACCTGTGCTCAGTAAATGATCGGTTAATTAGTGGGTGTGTATAAAAAGAAACCCAGCACCCCAGACCTTCACCTGAGCTGCAACTTGAGCTCTGACAACATGCCAAAAATCTACCCTGCGACCAAAGCATTGATTATCAAGAGGCTGAAGACCAGATCCACTGCAGAGGTGGCTGGCATCTTTAATGTGACTTAGCGTCAAGTACAAAGAATTAAAAAAAAAGATTTGAAGAGACTGGAGATGTGTTTGACAAGCCCAGGTCCGACAGACCTCGCAAGACAACTGCTCAGGAGGAACGTTTGTTGGCTAGAAAATCCAAAGCAAGCCCTTCTTCCACTGCAGCTGAGCTCCAACAGGCCTGATCACCTCAAGTCCCTGTGTCAACTAGAACAGTTTTTAGGATTCTGTCTCAAAATGGCTTCCATGGTCGAATCAGTGCCCAGAAGCCAGCACTAAACAAAAGGCAAATAAAAAACTGTGTGGCATTTGCAAAGTCCCACAGCCTGCTAAACAGATGGATGCTGGAAAAGTGGCAGAAGTTGGATTTCTCTGATGAATCTTCAGTAGAATTACACCACAGTCACAGAAAATACTGCAGGAGACCTACTGGAGCCTGTATGGATCCAAAATACACACAGAAAACAGATATTTGATTGTGGAAAGATCATGGTCTGGGGTTACATTCAGTATGGGGGTGTGCGAAACATTTGCAAGGTGGAAGGCAATATCAATATCCTAAAATATCAAGAAGTATTAGCTACCTCTTATATTCCAAATCATAAAAGGGGTCAAATTCTGCAGCAGGATGGTGCTCTATCTCATACATCCATCTCTACAACAAAGTTCCTCCAGACAAAAAAGATCAAGGTGCTCAAGGACTGGCCAGCCCAGTCACCAGACATGAGCATCATTGAGCCTGTTTGAGGTAGATGGAAGAGGAAGCTTAGAAGACAAAACCAAAGAATCTAGATGAACTCTTGGAGGCATGTAAGACAGCATTCCTTGCTATTCCTGATGACTTCATTAATAAATTGTATGAATCATTGTTGAATCGCATGGATGCAGTCCTTCAAGCTCATGGAAATCACACAAAATATTAAATATGACTCTAATAGCACCACAACTTCATTCACCAATGTTATGCAACATATATTTGTATTTTTAGCTAATTATTTGTTTGAATATCACATTACTTTATGTGGGCGACAAAACTTTTGTCTATTCAAAATCTGACTATTCTGTGTCCATTAAATGATCAATATTTCTGCATTGATGCCAATTTATTTTCTTAACCTAAACCACATTTCGGAGGTTTTCAGCTTTCAAAAGAATAATTTATACAGTCAATGGATGAATTTAATGTCAGGTTATAAGCTTTTATTTACATAACATGGATAAGAAACATAACTTCTGTCAGGGAGTGTAGACTAGTACCTCCATACATTGTGTACTTCGGGCACCTACAAACTAGGTATCGGTTGATTATTGGCACCACTGGGCATTGGACTTCCACCAGTCTAATATTGATGACCTATCCTAGTGATAGGTAATTGAAAAAAAAAGATGGTGATGAGTGAATTTGTTCGGAAAACGATTGCCAAACTTAAATTCGGCACAAATATGGCACATTCGGATTCGTGATCGGAAACATGAGCAAAATTTTATAAAATCGGTAAAAATCAGAAACATTCAGTAAAAGTGCGGAAAAATATTTGTGTTGCCACAAAAGTATTTTCAGCACTTTAGCAATGATAATGGTGGTGTATCATGAGCGTTTGGCACGTATTTGATGAGGGGGGTTTGCAGAGCTCAGTGGCACAGCGTTCTTGAAAACAGTCATTTTTTTCCAAGCTTTATGTGTGCGCATTGCGGCTAGCCAATCAGGGCGCAGGAAACACCCACAATGTCCTGACACAGGCCTGTGTTATTGGCTTCTGAAATCACATGTCCCTCTCCATATAAATAGCAGACATCTTGTTTTAGTGCCATTTTGACACTGTAACAGCGAAGAGAGGCTGCTCCTGATGCTGGCACTGTTAACAGCAAGATTTTAGTTAGTCAGTTAGGCGGTTGTATATCAGTCAGATAGTGTAGCGAGCTACTGTCCAGTGTGGCTGTTAAATTTACCTTCCAGCACGTTTTTTCATTTTTGGACATTACTGAAGTCCACAAAGAAAGCCAGCAGGACACATGTTGTGCACTCCTTCTACTTTGCTCCATGCACGAGTATAGCGTTCTAATTAATATTTTTTCACTAGCTACATGTGAAAAAGCCTGCTGTATCCCAGATTTTAGCTAGTTAGCTAGGTGGTTGTGTGGCGCCCCTGAGGTTCAGTCGCCACAGAGGTACTGCACCTTCTCCTAAGGTGTAGTGCCCCACCATCCAGGTAAGGTGGGAACTCCTTGCCACACTCCAACACCTGCATCCCACACACAGGATAGTTCAGCAGAGGACCAGATTGCAGCTCAATGCTTAGTGGGTAGCAGAGCACCTTTCATGGATCCTTGCTTCGCAACACGAGATGTGCTGGGAGGTGGGTGGAGTTAGTATAAAAGAAGGGGAAAGATAGGATTTAGGTCAGTTGAGTCTTAGGTCAGTCTGACAGGAGGTCAGTCGGGAAGGAACCCACTCAGTGAGGAGTGGGGGATCCCTGGAAGAAGGGATGGAGGAAGGAGTGCTGCAGCTGCCTCAGTGACCTGAGCCAGCTGGCACGGGAAAGGAAAGAGAAGGAGAGATGTAGAACTGTAACCTGCATTTCCATAAGAGAGAGAAAGACAAGTACGGAATGAAGAGGAGAGAGAACAGAGAGGAGGAGTGGGTTGGATAGGAACCCTGCCTATAGGTTCTCAGCGCAAGGCCGGGGCCCGGTCCCCGAGGTTGTATGGACACTTATGGTTCTGCAGCAGACACCGGTGGAGTAGTTGGCTGTAAATACACTACTCCCATCAAAGACTTGGGACACAACAGCAACCGAATGGAGAGCCGGGATTTGGGAGAGGGGAGTCCCCGAAGTAGGCTACAGTTGTCTGTCATACAAGTAGAGTTGTTAGGAACATCTGACAGGAGGAACTTCAGGGAACCACGGTACTCGAGTTCTTCACACTAAAAGGCGCAATAGAGGAGTCGTTCAGGAAAGGCACATGTTGGCGGGGTGCTGGCAGGGAAAGTCCTATCTCGCCTGGAGGTTGGCTGGGCCTCTGCCCCGGAGGACACGGTACTGAAGTGGGCACCTGTGTGCACTATGAACTGTGAGTAAAGCTTTGAAGCTGCAAGCCCTGGTGTCCTCCATTCATTCCCGCATCAGCACCGCTACATCCGGGTATCCGCGTCTACATCATCCTGGGCCTCTCCTCATCCATTGCACCCACACTGCCCTGGGACTACAGCTCCACCTGTGGGGAGCTATACCATCTTTGCTGCATCACACCATCAGTCCCAGTGGATCTGCAAGCAGCGTTGACTTACCATCTTACTTGCCAAGCACCACGGGTGGCGTCACAAACTACTATTTCATTAAACCACAAAAACAACCACCATTGATATTGGGCATCCAGGGCCATGGACCGGGTCACCGCTGCCGCGACACATCCCCCTGACACCGGCCCGGTACCGAGTACCCCACAGCCCTGGGACGGGGGTGACCCAGTTCCATATCACTCAGATAGTGTAGCTAGCTAGTGTCCAGTGTGGCTGTAAAATTTACCTTCTAGCATTTTATTTTTTGTCATTACTGAGGTCTACAGACAAAGCCAGCAAGGCACATGTCCTACAAGTGCACTGCTTCTGTTGTGCTCCATGCAAGAGTATAGCATTCTAATTAATATTTTTTCACTAGCTAAATGTAGAACAGCGTGCTGTATCCTACATTGTAATTTAGTGCTGTGGTGATATGAAACTGCAGACCTAAGGCACATAAAAAATGTATAATTTTTCAGTTGCAAAAAGTTAGACAACCTGCCGTATCACACTTTGTCATTTGGTTGGGTTGAAATTATGCTGTAGAGGCCTGATCCAGAGGCAACAAAAAATCTTCTGTTCCTAGTGTCACACAGTAGAGGACCTGACAAATATAGTTTGTAGCATCTAGTGTGTTATAGAGGCTTGATCCATAGGCCACAAAATAATTATTCTGTTCGTAGTGTCTTACTAGATTAAGTTTTTCCTCTTTTTTGTAAAGCCTGCTTTATGCATGGTTCCTGTGATGTTTTTTATGAGGCCCTTTACCTAAATCCAGCGATGTTCTTATTATCATTGTCACTAGAAAATTTTATTGCTTTATTTTTAATTTGTGTGTTTTTTGTGTTTTTTATTCCTACAGCGGATATTATCTTGCATATAACATGTGCCTTTAAATTCCTAAAGAAATCGTCATGACTTCCATCCATCTGATTAACTTCTATGTCCTGTGAACCGCTATTTTAGAGATATGAGATTATCGGTGTCTTGGTGTTGAATATGCATTAAATCTATTCGGCATGGATTCTTTGACATGTATTTTGTTGTTATTTGTTATATATTGTCAATGGATTGTGATGTATACTTTCGGGTATTATATCTTGTTATTGATTTATGATTTATTTCTATACTATATCCTCTGGCTTTTTTATTGACCTTAACAACTGTGTGTCTCTGCAGTTTGTTTTTATATGACATATCCTTGCCCTCTTATCTGCCCACTACCAATATGGCGGTTTCGGGATTCCACATTGGAGATCATTTGTCTCCTATGTTGTACCGCGGGTAGCCTATGGTGGTGGCCCTCCCCTCAACGCGCGTGTGAAGCGTCATTAGGAGGCATGGCTGTTGTTTCAGCCACCTCTTGACACCGGAAGTGACATTGCGGTCTCGGGGGTTGCTCCGCCCCCATACACTCACAAGACGCGCCTGGAAGTCCGTGGCAGCGATTTGCTGTCAGCGGTCATGGCAGGATATTTAAAGTGGGCACAATGGACACAATGCGCACTGCCCCCCCGAGAAAGCAACAGAGAAACGCGCGTTGGGGCTTTAGTGCTCTGGAGTGGTTCTGATATGGGTAAGGTTATGGGGTCGTATCTGTGCATATGTGTTTTTGGCTTATGACTCTCATTAATATCACTGGTTCTGTGATTTATTACTAATGTTCTGATTGCCAAACTCTGTTGACTGTTTGATAGTGCACATCTTATACAATATATGCACTTTATTACCTAATGACTTGATGTATACTTCTGGTCTCATGTATGATACCCTCCGGTGCTTTAAGGTTATACGCTGCCCGCCTGATCCTGTGTATGTTAACTATTGTAAGCACTGATTTTGTACTTGTATTCAAATGTATGTCAATTTCTTAATAAAGACAATCTATACATTTTTAAAGTTGTCTTGGAATACAATCCTTTTGATTGATTTTTTTTTTATTTTTTGCAAATAGGATTAAAAAAAACTCTCTTTTTTTCGTATGTTTTATATTGTATGTTGAGAGTATCCTTAACAAAGAATATGTATATGGTAATTCAATTTATCCCATATGTTTTCCTAGTGTCATACAGTAGGGGACCTAACTTTAAAATAGTTTGTAGCATCTAGTGTGTTATAGAGGCCTGATCCAGAGGTCACAAAAAATTCTTCTGTTCCTAGTGTCATAGATAAATTGATAAATATTGATAAATATTTTTATGCTACTTTTACAGACTTCCAAAATATTGTACTAAACATGTTAAAGTGAAGGAGTTTCTTTAGTTTTGAAATTGACAGTTGGCCTGACGTCATTCACTCGAACCTGAAGTTTTACTGAAAAGCAAAGAATTTTGAGTCTACAAATGTTACCTTAGGCCTGTTTCACATTTCCGTTTGACGTCAGTGTAAATCCGCCAGAATGTGAAAAAACGGATCCATTTCCGTTGTGGCACAAACGGAGGCCACCGGATCCGTTTTTTTGATGGATCCGCATTATCAGCTAGTGGTGGAAATTTAAAGGAACACGAGCCTGGAAAAAGGAGAGAGAGAGAGAGATTCTTTGCACGGTTGTTCCGGAACTCTACTCAGGGTTTAAAATCCCTGCTACAGCGAATCTGCCGGGCAAGTGCAATATAAATTAGCGGACCGACGCTCGGAAAAAACGTTGCAGAGTCCGTCTCATCCGCCCGGGAGATGCTAAACTTTTCTCGGATCCGTCAAAAAACGGGTGGGACGGACGACCGTCAGTCAAGATCCGCCGCTAATGTAAGTCTATGGGGGAAAAAAACGGATCCGCCCCTTTTTTGGCAGATCCGTTTTTTTCGAAAATTGGCGGATTTTGACTGACGTCAAAAAACGGAAGTGTGAAACAGGCCATAGTCTTCATTCATACTTTAAAGTCAGGGAACCAACTACTGAGACGCAGGTCTTTTACTGCCGAACCCCGGGTTCTTTACCCGCTCCAGACACGATGACAGAAAGTCCGCCTTCAGCTGTAACAGAAGCAGACATGCCTGCTGTTTTTGACCGATCTCAGAGAACGAGCAAACCACAAGTTTCTCGATCCACCGTAACATCTCCGCTTGCACCTCTCTCACGGTCAACCAGTTTGTCCGGTTCACCTTACGCCACCCTCTTTCAGCACTGCAGCTAGCCCACGGTTCTGCAGTTGTGGTCACGTAAAAGATTCTTTCCTCCTATTCATGACAAAGCTAAGAGGTTGAACTCCGCTATCTCCAATCTGTTGGCCACGAAATGCTGCCTTTCTGCTTGGTAGATACAGACGGTTTCTGAAAGCTGATGGCCGTCGCAGTCCCCCAGTACCAAATACCCAGTCACCATTACTTTTCTAAGTAATGCTTCTGCCTCTTCTATCTCCTACAGGGCCTCCACCAGGCAGTATAAAAATTGATATGCCTTGGAGATCGCAGTCATACAGCTAAAGAGTTGTGGACAGCTCTCCAAGCTGAGTTTGATCAATGGCTGTCTCCGCTGAACCTGCATCCAGGGAAGGCTATGTCCGATAACGGTGCAAACCTGGTGGCAGCCCTACAGCGAGGCAAGCTCACACACTTGCCTTGCATGGCTCACATCCTCAACCTGGTTGTAGAGTGTTTTCTCCACCACTATCCTGGCCTTGTTGAGCGGTTCCAGAAAGCACGTAAGCTGTGTGCTCATTTCCACCATTCACACCCCTCTGCTCATCGACTTGCATCAATACAGAGATCTTTGTCCATGCCAGTTAACAGGTTGGTATATGTGGCGCCCCTGAGGCTTAGTCGCCACAGAGGTACTGCACCTTCTCCTAAGGTGCAGTGCCCCACCCCCCAAGTAAGTTGGGAACTCCTTTCCACACTACAACACCTGCACCCCACACACAGGATAGTTCAGCAGGACCACATTGCGGCTCCATGCTTAGAGGGTAGCAGAGCACCTTTCGTGGGTCCTTGCTTTGTAACACGAGATGTGCTGGGAGGTGGGTGGAGTTGAGATATATAAAAGGTTGGGAAGGTTTAGAATTACAGATCAGTCTGAGGATCAGTCTGACGGGAGGTCAGGCGAGAGAAGGACAGTCAGTCAGGAGAGTCTGAGGACGGGTCTGAGAGGAAGGAGATCCCTAGAAGAGGGAGAGAAGGAGTGCTGCAGCTGCCTCAGTGATCTGAGCCAGCTGGCACGGGAAAGGAACAAGAGAGAGAAAGACGTAGAACTGCAACCTAAGCTTCCATAGGAAAGAGAGAGAAGTGCGGAATGAAGGAGTAGGAGAACAGAGAGGAGTTGTGGGTTGGAAGAGGAACCCTGCCTATAGGTTCTCAGCGCAAGGCCGGGGCCCGGTCCCCGAGGTTGTATGGACACTTATGGTTCTGCAGCAGTCACCGGTGGAGTAGTTGGCTGTAAATGCACTACTCCCATCTAAGACTTGGGGCACAACAGCAACTGAATAGAGAGCCAGGACTCCAGAGAAGGGAGTCCCAGAGAGAGGCTACAGCTGTCTGCCATACGAGTAGAGTTGTTAGAAACATCTGACAGGAGGAACTTCTGAGTACCACAGTACTGGAGCTCTTCACACTAAAAAGCGCAATAGAGGAGTTGTTCAGGAAAGGTACATGTTGGCGGAGTGTTGGAGAGGAGAATCCTGACTTGCCCGGGAGGTTGATTGAGTCTCTACCCCGGAGGACATGGCACGGAGGCAGGCACCAGGGTGTACCACGGACTGTGAGTAAAGCTTTGGAACTGCAAGCCCTGGTGTCTTCCATTCATTTGTGTGCTAACACCGTCAGCACCATTACATCTGGGTACCAGCATTCCTCACACCGCCTGCGCTTATTTTCATCTATTGCAACTACATTGGCCTGGGGTTACAGCTTCACTTGTGGGGAGCTACACCATCTATGCTGCAACACACCATCAGCCCCAGAGGATCTGCATGCAGCGTTGGCTTAACATCTTGCTTGCCAAACACCACAGGTGGCAAAACGAACTATCACATAAACTATATCACAAACTACCATTGATAATCTTTATTTTTATATAGCGCTAACATATTCCACAGCGCTTTACAGTTTTGCATACATTTTTCATCACTGTCCCCGATGAGGCTCACAATCTAAATTCCCTATCAGTATGTCTTTGGAGTGTGGGAGGAAACCGGAGTACCCGGAGGAAACCCACGCAAACACGGGGAGAACATACAAACTCTTTGCAGATGTTGTCCTTGGTGGGATTCGAACCCAGGACCCCAGCGCTGCAAGGCTGCAGCACTAACCACTGAGCCACCGTGCTGCCCAAGGGGAGCTACACCATCTATGCTGCAACACACCATCAGCCCCAGAGGATCTGCATGCAGCATTGGCTTAACACCTTGCTTGCCAAACACCACAGGTGGTGTCACAAACTATCACATAAACTATATCACAAACCACCATTGATTTGGGCGCCCAGGGCCACGGACCTGGTCCCCACTGCTGTGACACCTTTCCCCCTGACACCGACCCGGTACCGAGTACCCCACAGCCCTGGGAGGGCGACCCATATACGATGTGCCGACACGGTGGAATTCCACTTTGCACATTTTTCAGTGACTGTGGCAGCAGCAATGAGCCCTGCGCAGTAGGTCATGTTGTATAGCCTGAGCCAACGCAGTACAGATGTGGTGCATATCAAATTTACAGCGTGGGCACAGATTAAGGACTTCTTCACCCTTCTGCACAGTATTGAAATTGCTACTAAGATGGTTAGCGCTGGCGACGCCATCATTAGCATAACTATTCCGGTCATACATATGCTGGAGCAGACTTTGAATAGCCTGCAGGAGGAGATGGTGGTCCCAGAAGAAGAGGAAGTAGAGGAGGCTGCGGAAACGATAACATTGTCTCTAAGTTCAAGACTGTCGTCACGCAGATGGGTGCCAAGGGAAGTTGGATTACTGCAATCGAGGGGGGCTGGTGATAACAGACAAACTGTTATCGAAGGTGCAAGATCCGACGAACAAATGGAGGAGGAAGAGGTGATGGGCAAACAACTGTCAGATGAAGGGGATAATCATCCCCTCTCTGTTGTTCGCGGTTGGTGGGAGGGAACGGAGGAATCAAGCCTCATTGTTACCCAGGCACCAACACAGCATGGGCTTGGACCTCATGATAAAACCCGACATATGAGTGCCTTCTTGCTGCCCTATCTGCAGCATGATCGCCGTACAGTTATGATTAGGAATAATGCTGACTACTGGATTGCCACTCTGTTAGATCCACGTTATAAAACTAAATTTTGTCAGATGAGTCCCGCCCTAGAAAGGGACCCGCGAATGCTGAAGTATCGAAACATGTTTTACACACCCTTAAGAAAGCTTTTCCCCAAGACAGCAGTGAAGCACACAGTTCGCATCGCAGCTCTACACTTCCAACCTCCGGCACATCAATTAGTCAACGCCAAAACATTAGCAGCAGCAGCAGCAGTGGTGGAAGAAGCAATTTCTGTGAGTCCTTTGACACTTTTTTTTAGACCAACTCGTGCACCAGCACAACAGAGTCCAAGCCTTACATGTGGTGAATGAATGGAGAGGATGGTGCAGGAGTATCTGGAACTGAATATAAATACCATCAGGGAGGGTTTGGATCCTTTCACACTTTGGCCTTCCAAAATTGATGAGAGGCCTGAGCTTGCCTCACATGCCGTGGAGGTTTTATCATGCCCGGCAGCCAGCGTTCTCTCAGAACGTGTCTTCACCGCTGCTGGTGGTGTCCTGATGGATAAGTGCAACCGGCTGTCCTCTGAAAGTGTAGACATCATAACTTTCATCAAAATGAACAAGTCATGGATATCCAAAGACTTTTGCACCCCAGTCGCAGATTGTACAGACTAGATGATATTGCATTTTTTACTGTGATGCATTAATGTCACGTAACTGCTCTCTTTAGTGTGGCTTCTCTGCCTGCTGTGGCTGCTGCTGATGTTAGAACACAAATTTGTGGAAACGTGAACAGTCATGGTTGGTCTACGTCTACTTGGTTAACTGTAGTGGAAGATGTCTTGGTCTCAATTATACTATTTCTATTCTCGTGACAGTTATTCCACTTTGGTGGTGTCAGGCACTCAGTTTTTCAAATGTGAACACTCCTGGTTGGGTGTCCATCTGCTGTGTTGGGTGTAGTGGAAGACCTGTTGGTCCCTATTATACTATTTCTACTGTGGTGGAATTGAAGACACTTCTGTGGTGTAAGGCCCTCATTTGATTAAATGTGAACACTTTTGGTTGGGTGTCCATCTGCTAGATTAGGTGTAGTGGAAGACCCGTCGGTCCCTACTATTCTATTTCTACTGTGGTGAAATTGATGCCACTTTTTTTGTGTCTGACAATAATATTTGGAAATGTGAACACTCCTGGTTGGGTCTCCTTCATGCGTGTTGCCTGTAGCAGTAGGCCTCCAACACCATCAGACCTCTACTTCCTTGGACTCAGCTACCCGTGTTACTATCCTTAAATTTTTCTGACAATGGTAGTCTACAAAACTTATATTTATGCCACCTGAGTGTGGCTGAGTATGAAAGCAGGTTGAGCTGTTGCATGTGGTATCAGGGCTCCCAGCACAGGACTCCTACACCGATCCCTCACTCACCTCATCTTACTGTGACATTCAATTGAAAGCTGTAAATGCTGTCCCAGACGCTGATACCTCATGCCTGGGTGATTGCTGCAGTGCCAGGCTAAAATCTGTACTGTGGGTGAATTGAGGTCACTTTCCTGGTGTTTGTCCCTCATTTGATGTGTTTTGCTAGCATTTGGGGCCGTTATAAGGTGTTGTGCCTGTGTTTGTTTTTGCCTCAGATTAAGCTGAATGGCGTTCAGTTATATTCGGTGAATATTCAACAAACTAATTGGCAGATATTGCAAATTCGCTCTTCTCTATTCCTGGACAAACCCAGTCCTTCACTATATCATGACTTGTCTTGTACATCATGGGTCACATGGCAGAAATATAGCGGGAATATGCAGTTGATGCAAAATGCATCTGGAAGATGGAGAGAACGTTGCAGCAGTCATCATGGGGCACAACTGAGTGATATGTCTCCTGTTCCGACTTGAAAATGAACTTGGACAGTCATGCATCAACCTAAGGCCAATGATGTAATTGGAGATAGATAGAAATGAAGATATATGGGTAGATAGAAAGATTAGGGCTTAATTTACTTGGAACAAAAGGTTCAATGTCTCATCATTACCTTGAATATAAATGTTTCAGCAAATCAAATTGACTTGTTGGTGCTACACTATGAGACACAGAAAATACCCTTGTTGCCCCTTTAGCTGTGCCCCTGTAAGATGATTGATGTCGGCTGAATTTTTCATTTGACACCCCTCGCAGTATAATATTTGTGGTCAATTACCAAGGCCAGAATTCAGAAGGGCGAGTTCTTTCCTTCTATTCGCTCTACAGTTAAGGCTACAATGTGATACTCCAACGTTTTTCACGGAATTCACTTTATTTGCTCTTTACAATTATTATATGGCTTTAAGTGGACAAGTTAAAAGCATGTTAGCAGTAAAAATACCTGTGTTTTCCGTGTAACAGGTCTGAAATATATATGGTGCATTAAACCCTTTGAAGTGGCGCTGAAGTACAATGTTCCAGAGTTAAATGGCATCTACTTTTTCCATCTAGTGAAGGAGGCTTTTAGGATAAGTCACACAACGGGCTGGTGCGGAGGACTACGTGAGAGGCTTTTAATTCTCATTCTGAGCTCCAGCAGAAAGTCTGGGTCCTTTTCACTTACTGGTATTCAATTAAAAGCACATTCCAGTGAATCTCTATTACTTAATGCTTCAGGCTTTAATGAAAGCAGAGACAGGCAAGAGAATCGCTACATGTATAAAGCACCACTGCTCCCTATTTTCTTACCCTCACTACATATTGATATTTTCCTATGTGGAACATTATGAATTTTCTGAAATAATGAATTTCACACATCTATGCTAAAAAAAACCCACAATGCATTAACCTTTTTCCTTTTTGCTTCATGCTATCAAAGTGTTTCCATTAATAAGAAAATGTGAGACTACTGAATAATCAGTTTCTGAGCATTTTTGTTTACCTAATTTGTTTCTTCCTATTGAATTCAATGCAGCAAACCATCTTAGGATAAGAGGTGCTGTCGTGTAGCCAAGGGTGTCCTTGTTCCCCCGGTGTTGGTTGCAGAGGCCAACAAGCCACCTCTCTATTTCAGCCAGGGTATTTAAATATCCTGGGCAGCATGATGGCTTTCCAACACTGGGGTCTTGGGTTCGAAACCCACCAAGAGAAATATCTGCAAGAAGTTTGTATGTTCTCCCTGTGTTTTCGTGGGTTTCCCCCAAAAGACATAATGATACAAAATTTAGATTGTGAGCCCCATTTGGCACCATGATTATATCTGTGAAATACTATTGAAATAATAGGGCTATATACTGTAAGTGAATAAAATAAATGTAGAACTATGGCTGCTGCTGGATCTTTTCCCCAGATGAAGGAAAGCTTAATTTTGAGCTCCTGTTTTGAAAAGATATAAAAAATAAAATAGATAGTTTTCTGCTAGTAAGATCCTGCTCACAAATGAATTCATTTGTTTCCATTTGGCATTCTGGTATTTCTGCAAATCTGTTGCAACTCCATTAAATCCATAAAGGGATTGTCCATTCCAAAACAACAAATCAACAGTCACTCTATGTGCCCGGGAGAATGCATATTGTATACTTGAGGTCACTAGTGATGAGCAAGTATACTCATTGCTCAGGTTTTATAGAGCATGCTCATATGTCCACCAAGTATTTTGGCATGCTCAGAGGTTTAGTTTCTGTCAACGCAGCTGCATGATTTGTGGCTGCTGGACAGCCTGAATACATGAGGAGATTCCCTAACAAACAGGCCACCCTCACATGTATTCAGACTGTCCCACAGCCACAAATCATGCAGCTGCGTCGACAAAAAATATATCTCCAAGCACGCCAAAATACTCAGAGGACACCCAAACTCCACTATGGTGAAGACCAAAGAGCTGTCGATGGACACCAGAAACAAAATTATAGCCCTGCACCAGGCTGGAAGACTGAATCTGCAATAGGCAAGCATCAACTGTGGGAACAATAATAAAAAAATGGAAGACATACAAGACCCCTTGATCTGGGGCTCCACGCAAGGTCTCAGCCAGTAGGGTCAAAATAATCTCAAGAATGGTGAGCAAAAATTCCAGTACCACACGGGGGACCTAGTGAATGACCTGCGTAGAGCTGGGAGCACCATAACAAAGGCTACCATCAGTAACACACTACGTCAGCAGGGTCTCAGATCCTGCAGTGCCATTCGTGTCCCCCTGCTTAAGCCAGTACATGTCTGGGCCCGTTTGAAGTTTGCTAGAGAGCATTTGAATTATCCAGAAGTGTATTGGAAGAATGTCATATGGTCTGATGAAAGCAAAGTAGAACTGTTTGGTAGAAACAAAACTCGTCATGTTTGGATGAAACACAATGCTGAGTTGCAGCCAAAGAACATCATACCTACTGTGAAGCATGGGTGTGGCACATCATGCTTTCAAGCTGTTTCTTTGCAAAGTGATCAAGACGACTGATCCATGTACATGAAAGAATGAATGGGGCCATATATAGTGAGATTTTGAGTGCAAACCTCCTTCCATCAGCAAGGGCATTGAAGATGAAACATGGATGGTTTTTTCAGCATGATAATGATTCCAAGCACACCACCAGGGGAATGAAGGAGTGGTTTTGTAAGAAGCATATGAAGATCCTGAAGTGGCCTAGCCAGTCTCCAGACCTCAACCCCATGGAAAATCTTTGGAGGGATTTCAAAATCCGTGTGCCCAGCAACAGGCCCAAAATATCACTGCTCTAGAGGAGATCTGCATGGAAGAATGGGCCAACATACCACCAACAGTGTGTGCCAACTTTGTGAAGACTTACAGAAAATGTTTGACCTCTGTCATTGCCAACAAAGGATATATAACAAAATATTGAGAGGAACTTTTGTTAATGAACAAATACTTATTTTCCACCATAATTTGCAAAATAAATCTTGCCAAATCAGACAAGGTGATTTTCTGGATTTGTTTTCTCATTTTGACTCTAATAGTTGTTGTCTACCTATGATGTCAATTACAAGCCTCTCTCATTTTTTTAAAAAGTGGGAGAACTTGCACAATTAGTGGTGTACTAAATACTTTGTTCCCCACTGTAATATGAAATTACATGAAGTAATAAATGATGAAAAATAAACCTTCCTCAGAATGATAGAATTCTGAATAAAAAAAATTATCTAATTCGGTTATGAGAGCGGGAGACTTCTACTACTAGAGTAGACTCTAAGGTTTGACTTTTGTCAGTATGATAGCACTGTGAGATTTTCTGTTTCTAAACTAGCAGGTACCACTGTGAAGTGGAGGCCAGGAATGTGCAGCTTGTAAACCCAGGAGAGATCTGCGCTGTTGTCTTTTCTCCATGGCAAATGAAGTTTTATTATGAACAATGATAGATGTATTTCTGTATAATATGGAACAGCAGGAGGAGGAGGATATAATGTAGAATATTAGAGTTGGAAGGGACCTCATGGGTCATTGTGTCCAACCCCCTGCTCCATGCAGGACTCAGCAAACCATCACAGACCGAAGCAATGGCAGAAGTAAATCTCATAGCCTACTGTTTTGTACAGTATGACTGCTGCTGGCATTGACTCAGATTAAAGGGAATATGTCAGAGAGTTTTTTCTATGTAATATAATAACAGCATAAGGTAGGGACAGAGATCCCCCATTCCAGAGATGTATTAGTTCACTGGTAGCTCAGTTGTTGAGCTGTGTAGAATTTTGCCCACACCATAACTTTCTGTATACATTGAAAGACAGCTGCTAATCAGTGGTGGGGCACTAGTTGGACAAGAATGTATGAGGCTTATTCTCCTGTAGTGATAATCTTCTGCTAATAAAACACTAATCGAATTGTGAAGTGTGCACCAACTGTCCATGAGAGCGGCACCCTAACAAAGCTGCCTCTCTATATTGCCTCCACTGAGCCCAAATTTCTTTTTCCCGTTGTTTGTTTTTATCTATAATATCTGCAATCCAGGCCAACTACTCGGGAGTAGAGAAAGGGCCCTCTGCTGTGTGATGAAAATGCAAGGCCCCCAGGGACAATACCTTGCTGACGTTGGGCCCAGCGTCTGGGGTATTACAGTTGTGGCCAAAAGTATTGACACCCCTGCAATTCTGTCAGATAATACTCAGTTTCTTCCTGAAAATGATTGCAATCACAAATTCTTTGGTATTATTATCTTCATTTAATTTGTCTTAAATGAAAAAAACACAAAAGAGAATGAAGCAAAAAGCAAAACATTGATCATTTCACACAAAACTCCAAAAATGGGCCAGACAAAAGTATTGGCACCCTCAGTCTAATACTTGGTTGCACAACCTTTAGTCAAAATAACTGCGACCAACCGGTTCCGGTAACCATCAATGAGTTTTTTACAATGCTCTGCTGGAATTTTAGACCATTCTTCTTTGGCAAACTGCTCCAGGTCCCTGATATTAGAAGGGTGCCTTCTCCAAACTGCCATTTTTAGATCTCTCCACAGGTGTTCTATGGGATTCAGGTCTGGACTCATTGCTGGCCACCTTAGAAGTCTCCAGTGCTTTCTCTCATACCATTTTCTAGTGCTTTTTGAAGTGTGTTTTGGGTCATTGTCCTGCTGGAAGACCCATGACCTCTGAGGGAGACCCAGCTTTATCACACTGGGCCCTACATTATGTTGCAAAATTTGTTGGTAGTCTTCAGACTTCATAATGCCATGCACACGGTCAAGCAGTCCAGTGCCAGAGGCAGCAAAGCAACCCCAAAACATCAGGGAACCTCCGCCATGCTTGACTGTAGGGACCGTGTTTTTTCTTTGAATGCCTCTTTTTTTCTCCTGTAAACTCAATGTTGATGCCTTTGCCCAAAAAGCTCTACTTTTGTCTCATCTGACCAGAGAACATTCTTCCAAAACGTTTTAGGCTTTTTCAGGTAAGTTTTGGCAAACTCCAGCATGGCTTTTTTATGTTTCGGGGTAAGAAGTGGGGTCTTCCTGGGTCTCCTACCATACAGTCCCTTTTAATTCAGACGCCGACGGATAGTACGGGTTTACACTGTTGTACCCTCGGACTGCAGGGTAGCTTGAACTTGTTTGGATGTTAGTCGAGGTTCTTTATCCAACATCCGCACAATCTTGCGTTGAAATCTCTTGTCAATTTTTTTTTCCGTCCACATCTAGGGAGGTTAGCAACAGTGCCATGGGCTTTAAACTTCTTGATGACACTGCGCACGGTAGGCACAGGAACATTCAGGTCTTTGGAGATGGACTGGTAGCCTTGAGATTGCTCAAGCTTCCTCACAATTTGGTTTCTCAAGTCCTCAGACAGTTCTTTGGTCTTCTTTATTTTCTCCATGCTCAATGTGGTACACACAAGGACACAGGACAGAGGTTGAGTCAACTTTAATCCATGTCAACTGGCTGCAAGTGTGATTTAGTTATTGCCAACACCTGTTAGGTGCCACAGGTAAGTTACAGGTGCTGTTAATTACACAAATTAGAGAAGCATCACATGATTTTTCGAACAGTGCCAATACTTTTGTCCACCCTCATTTTTATGTTTGGTGTGGAATTATATCCAATTTGGCCTAAGGACAATTCTTGTTGTGCTTTTTCATTTAAGACAAATTAAATGAAGATAATAGTAACAAAGAATTTGTGTTTGCAATAATTTTCAGGAAGAAACTGAGTATTATCTGACAAAATTGCAGGGGTGTCAATAGTTTTGGCCACAACTGTAGGACAAGGCGCAGGTCACCCATTAGGGACACAATAATGGGCAACAGCCTGCGAAGCGGGATCCATCCATCCGGGGTCAGGGGTTGTGGTCCACTCATCTTCTCCTGCTGGTTGTTACTGATTGTCCTTGTCCCGGGCCCGCTGTTTTCTTCTGCGGCTGCAGCGGTGTTCTCCGATGTTGCCTGGTAAAGGTCCAGCTCCACTCTCATCCCAGTCTCAAGTTCCTCTGGAGTGGCAGCTACTTTTGGCTCTCCAGCCTCCAAGTCTGTGTGACATGGTTCTGGCTCCTGCAACTGAGGATGTCCCAGCATCAGCACTCCCGACAATTCTCATTGACAATGCTCCAAACTGCTCTTCTCTGCAGACCTCTCCAGCAGCCGCGGACTCTGCTCCACTTATGTCACAGGAAATTGGTGAGTCCAGTATTCGTTTGCAGCATCTGCTGGCCACTCGGCTCAATTCCTCTTCTTGAGCTACCTCCACTCCACCCATTTTGTAGTTTTCCAAAGTGGAGTGCGGGATCCTTGTTCTTTTAGCCACACCCACCTTGGGTGGTCCGGAGCTTATTGACAGGTAGATTTTTCTACATTAACTATTTACATTCTGAACATAACTATATCCCTATCTAGTGGGCTTACTAGGGAACTACGCTTGTCCTATATAAATACGATAATAGCAAAGCATACAGAGAATTATATGGTGGATATTAATCAACATTAAACATACATAACATAAATAAAAGGCATGTATATCATGGCTTTAGACATCTCTTACATGCACATCAAAAAACTGCTGACAGATTCCCTTTTAAAGAGACTCTGTCAGCACAGATGCATGTTTGGTGCATTATGACGTGGCCAATCGTTTAAATTTATCTTCCCATTTGCTTGGTTTCCAAATATATCATATATTGTCTGTCCCTATGAAGCCAGAGCTGTCAATCAAAGAAAAGAGGCAAAATATTGGGAGAAAACAAGCAGGTGTGAAGGTGTATTTAAAAGATTGGGCCCGCCGTGAGTGGCGAGTACCGAGCATCGGTACTTAGTTTTAACAGTCATCCTGTGCTGACACAGTCCCTTTAAACCTTTATAAGCAACTATATCCTCCTTTTAGCAGATTTCTCTTTTAGAAGCAGTTGTGTCCTCTTATTCAGCTTTTTTTCAGAACTGATAGGTTCTCAATAAATAGTCAATGGAGTCTATTAGTTTAATTTTGAATCCATTTATTTCGGAAGCAATGATGTTCTTACTACTAACCTAAATTTTTATGAAAATAGAGAGCCATGCAATCAATGTAAATAAGTGATATAGCAGGAAGGAAAAATGAGGTTTAAAACTTTCATCTGAAAAATGTTAAAGGAATATTCCCATCTCGTACTATTTCTTTGATTACTAGAAGGATCCATTGAAAACCACAGTAGTGTCATTATATAACCCCTGGCAAAAATTATGTAATCACCAGCTTTGGAGGATGTTCATTCAGTTGTTTAATTTTGTAGAAAAATAGCAGATCATAGACATAGCACAAAACTAAAGTCAATTCAAATGGCAACTTTCTGGCTTCAAGAAACACTTAAAGAAAACAAGAACAAAAACTGTGGACGTCAGTAATGATTACTTTTTTTAAACCAAGCATAGGGGAAAAATTATGAAATCACTCATTTCTGAGGGAAAAAATTATGGAATCACCCTATAAACTTTCATTCCCAAAACTAACACCTGCATCAAATTAGATCTGCTCGTTAGTCTGCTTCTAAAAAGGAGTAATCACACCTTGGAGAGCTGTTGCACCAAGTGGACTGACATGAATCATGGCTCCAACATGCGAGATGTCAATTGAAGCAAAGGAGAGGATTATCAAATTCTTAAAAGAGGGTAAATCATCACACAATGTTGCAAAAGATGTTGGTTGTTCACAGTCAGCTGTGTCTAAAATCTGAACCAAATACAAACAACATGGGAAGGTTATTAAAGGCAAACATACTGGTAGACTAAGGAAGACATCAAAGCGTCAAGACTGGAAACTTAAAGCAATATGTCTCCAAAACAGGAAATGCACAACAAAACAAATGAGGTACGAATGGGAGGAATCTGGAATCAACGTCTGTGACCGAACTGTAAGAAACCGCGTAAAGGAAATGGGATTTGCATACAGAAAAGCTAAGCAAAAGCTATCATTAACACCTAAACAGAAAAAAACATGGTTACAATGGGCTGACGAAAAGCAATCGTGGACTGTGGATGACTGGATGAAAGTTATATTCAGTGATAAATCGCGAATGTGCATTGGGCAAGGTGATGATGCTGGAACTTTTGTTTGGTCCCATTCCAATGAGATTTATAAAGATGACTGCCTGAAGAGAACATGCAAATTTCCACAGTCATTGATGATATGGGGCTGCATGTCAGGTAAAGGCACTGGGGAGATGGCTGTCTTTACATCTTCAATAAATGCACAAGTTTATGTTGATATTTTGGACACTTTTCTTATCATATCAATTGAAAGGATGTCTGGGGATGATGAAATCACTTTTCAAGATGACAATGCATCCTGCCATAGAGCAAAAACTCTGAAAACAATCCTTGAAAAAAGACACATAAGGTCAATGTCATGGCCTGCAAATAGTCAGATCTCAAACAAATTGAAAATCTTTGGTGGAAGTTGAAGAAAATGGTCGATGACAAGGCTCCAACCTGCAAAGCTGATCTGGCAACAGCAATCAGAGAAAGTTGGAGCCAGATTGATGAAGAGTGCTGTGTGACACTCATTAAGTCCATGTCTCAGAGACTGCAAGCTGTTATAAAAGCCAGAGGTGGTGCAACAAAATACTAGTGAGGTGTTGGAGTGTTTTTTGTTGGTTTGTTTTTCATGATTCCATATTTTTTTCCCCTCAGAATTGAGTGATTCCATTATTTTTACCCTATGCTTGGTTTAAAAAAGTAACCATTACTGACTTCCACAGTTTTTGTTCTTGATTTCTTTTAGTGTTTCTTAAAGCCAGAAAGTTGCCATTTGAATTGACTTCAGTTTTGTGCCATGTCTGTGATCTGCTTTTTTTCTACAAAATTAAACAACTGAATGAACATCTTCCAAGGCCGGTGATTCCATAATTTTTGCCAGGGGTTGTAAGAAGGATTGTCTAGATAAGGCAAATCTTCTAGCTACTCCCTGCCAGAAGGCTCCTAAAGGTACTGTCACACTTAGCGATGCATCAGCGATCCCGACCAGCGATATGACGCGGTCAGGATCGCTGGCGCATCGCTAAGTGGTCGCTAGTGAGCTGCCAAACAGGCAGATCTCACCAGCGACATAGCTGGGGATGGGGGTTGCTACTTACCTGTCACACTAAGCGATCCTGCGTCCTCCTGCCCGGCTCCACGCTCGTCTCTCCACAGGAAGCGTCGCAGGAAGCTGACGACGAGAAATGGTCCAGCCTGTTCTCGAACGATCAGCGATAACCAGCAGGGGAGCAGGTCGTAGATAAGTATCACACACTGCGATATCGCTAGCAATATCGCTATAACGTCACAAGTTGTAGCGATATTCCTTGAGATATCGCTTAGGGTGACAGGCCCTTTAGACTGGAATCCTAAATAAAGCATGGCACAGCTGTGAGCCAGCATGTTGAGACATGTTAGATGTTACAGATGTGTCTAATTATAATTTTTTTTTTATTTGGTAATGGAGTCAATTTCAGTTCACTACATTGTTGCAACATGTAAGAAGAACTCAGACTGAAATCCACATCACAGACACACAGAATAAATATCTGCCATCAAAAGAAGTTCACGCCCCCAGTGAAAACCATCTGATAACACCTGCTTGGGGTGCCTACTAATCCCGACTCAGAGACTAGCACATCCTCGCAGTGCACAGTGCATGCGCTGGGGGATTCATAAGTCTGCAGTCACACAGAGTAACTGTAAACTTATTAAATGAGACCAGACAACTCTCCAGCACCAGCGAAATGCTGCATCCCTAAATCTAGCAAGATCCAGTCATACCGACAGCTCCAGAACAGAGCGTGCTACCTACAAAGCAAACACCTTGTAAGCGCATGCTTCTTGCCTAGGTGACTGGCCACAACAGAGGTGACCGGTAAAGCTGTAAACTGAAACTAAATATTCCTCTGGTCTTGGGAACAAAGAGGATTTTAGATAGGAAGTAGATAGGAAGTAAATTGCAAAGTTGCATGTTTTTACAATCACTTTGTAATTTTCACCATGTGCAACATGAGGAATCCCTTAAAGGGCTCATACGCACTGGCGAGAAATACGGATAAGTGCAATCCGATAAAAAATCGGATTGGACTCGGACCAATGTTATTCAATAGGTGACATCTCATTTGCGAGTTTTTTCTCAGCCGAAATCAGACTGAGAAAAAAATCGCAGCATGCTGCATATTGCTGCTATTCTTGGATGAGACTCTCCAATGCATGTCAATGGGTGCGAGAAAAAAATCAGTCAGCACTCCCACCATACAAGTGCTGTCCGATTTATACACACCGATGTCCTGTGAAAAGCCGGCAATTCATGTCCGGCTACTGTAAAATCACAAAACACTAGATATATACACATAGAATACATACATATATATATATATATATATATATACTGTATATACTTTACAAATGTCAGTGACACACACACATATATATAATATATATCTAATATATAATATATATATACATAATATATATATTTATTATATATACCGTATGTGTAATATATATATATATATATATATATAATATATATATGATAAATGTAGAATATATAGATACATATAATATATAGATTATATATATACATATAATAAATATATGTAATATATATATATATATATGCCACTGAGATCATGCTCACAGCATAAAAAAAAAGAAAAACAGCCAACAGCACATGAACTGAGTGGAATGCACGCTCCAAAGATCCCAGGACCCAATGGGTTCAAAAAGGCAACCAAATAGCAAAAAGGGAGCAGCATCCGTTCCGGGTGAAAAATAGCTTTATTTTGCCAAACAGAGATACAACGTTTCGACCAAAAGGGTCTTTATCAAGCATAACAAATGGCAGAGGGCGTGACCATATATAGTGTGGATAAACCAATCACCATCATGGAACCGCCCCTAAATCACAGTGCATACATAACATTTACAAAGAAAACATCAAGTGCATATAAAAGATAATATAGTATCCAAAACACAGTATACAGTCACACAAATCTGAGAAATCACATTGTTTCAAAACAAAAGATGTATATAAAAGGCAATGAAGTGATCTCCCAATCAACACATGGCATTGTCGTTGTTATGGTGATATCTCACCAATCCCCAATGTCCTAGCATGGCCCACCTATTCCTACCAATCGAAGCGCCATATCACATTAGCGCCAAAAATGTGGCCAATCATTACATACATTCCAGCACAGACTGCAAGATAGCAGACGTAGGTACCTGTATAGGAGCTAGCCTATAGCTGGCGGTGGCACCGCGCAGTCACAGGAAGCGCCGAGATAGGGCGAGATCTCACGATGCCTCCACATCAGGAGTATCACGCAAGCGCGGTCTAACAGACGGGACAACATCAAGAGCCTGCCCCACTCTGCCCACCCGCAACCGCGCATGCACCCAAAAACACCATTGTGTCTTAAAGCCATATCCATGGCTTTTTTACGCCAGATCAGTGGGGAACGCAGTCCAGAGGCAGGAGAACGTCACATGACCGGTCACATGTACTGCTCAGTATACTGAGCTCCTGTTCCAATGGTTAGATGCAGTGTGTGGATGCTTTTGGGATGGTAGTGGAATTGTTTACATGACGGTACATGTGACCGGTCATGTGACGTTCTCCTGCCTTGGGATTGCATTCCCCACTGATCTGGCATAAGCTGTTGTATGTAGCAGTTTGGATAAGGTAGATGCCACCTTTTTGTACCAGGCCCTGGTCTTCCGCTTGACCAGGTATCTTTGCAGAACCTGGTCTGACAAGTCAACGCCTCCCATATATTTATTATAGTCTGTGATGCCAGACCAGTTTTTCCTTGTCCCTGGTGGTGCCCCTCTCTCTGACCGTCACAGTGGTGTCTGCATGCAGTGTGGTCAGCATGACCTTCCTGTCATTCCATTTCACTGCAAGAAGTTGGTCACTTGAAAGTGAGAATGACGCCCCCTTCTCCAAACATCTGGAAAACAACTGTGATGGAAACCCCACTCGTTTTTTCCTGACTGTCCCACAGGCCCCTGTATTTGCAGCGTGGAGGGATTTATATAGGGGGATGCTTGTGTAATAGTTGTCAGTAAACACGTGGTACCCTTGATGGAGAAAAGGCGTCATTAGCTCCCAGACAAATTTGTCTGGGATGCCAATTACCTAGAGGCAGTTTGGGAGGTTTATTTAGCGGTCCCTACCTACATAAATTAGGAAGGTGGAAGTGTACCCTGATAAGCTCTCACAAGTTTTGTACAATTTGATTCCATATTAGGTTTGGTTGGAGGGGATAAATTGGCGGAATGACAGACGGCCCTTATAGCTCATCAAGGACTCGTCGACTGCCACATTTTTCTCTGGGGTATAGGAATATAGAAATGAATTTTGTAGGAGGGAATGCAGGGGTCTCAATTTATTTAGCCAATCATAGTTGAGGTCAGTTCTTGGGGGGGCTTGGGAATTGTCACTGAAGTGGAGGAATCTCATCAGTGTGTCGCAACGAACTCGGGACATGAGATGGCTGCAAATACAGGGGTGCTGTGGACAGCTTTTGTTGCCCTGTAAGAGCGGAGTTTTTTCTTTTTTTTTTTTACTAAACCCATATTCAGGGTAAGGCCTAAAAATTTTTTTACTTTGGAGACATTTGTGGGGATCCAGGAACGGGAATGAAAGGCAGTGGGTTTTTGAGAGATGTATTGTTGGGCATATAGGTTTGTTTGGTGGATGATTAATTGTAGGACTTCTGCACAAATGAAAATTTGGAAAAAATCCATGGGGGTAAAATTGGCGACATCTACTCTTATTCCAGGGGCTGCAGAAAAAGGGGGAATTTGAGGGGAAAATAAGGTGTCATTATACAACGGCAGTGGGGGGACTGTGGTACTTGGTCCTGCCTCTGAAGCTTCAGCAGTGACGACCAACTCCTCTACCATCGGTCTGTGGGATCCCGTGGAGGAAGAGTCGTCATCACTGCCTGAACGCTGCTCAGCTTCAGAGGCAGATTCTGTTTCACTGCCGGAGCTGCCGGAGCAAAGCAGGCTGTAAGCTTGCTCTGTGCTGAAAGTTCGACTGGCATTTATTCATTTCCCTGCCTAATGAAAAATTAACGCTAATCTTAATCTAGTATTTTTTCTTCCTGCTAACCCTAACCCTAATACGTGTATCCCTAATTCCAATACGTGTATCTCTAACTTTAATACGTGTAACCCTAACCCTAATCCTAACCCTAACTGCAAAAAAAATTAAAAAAATTATTAAAAGAAAATATATTAAAAAAATATGCAGTATATTTTTTTTATAATTCCCTGACAATGATGATGCAGGGATTACGGAGAACGAGGATGGGTAAATTGGATTTTTTTTTTAAGCTTGCAGACGCAGAAACTATTTTTTATAATTCTGACAGGGCAGCACTTCAACTGTGGTCTATCTCTCTTCTCTCCCAGAAAAGCTAGAAGATGAGAAGAGAGAGGTACAGCCCAAGTGCTGCCATATTTACCAAATATTGGGGGTTTTGATCACTGTGATAGGGTCTATTACAGTAATCAAAACCCAGCAGCCAATGAGAAAATTTTGATTGGTTGCAGGGTGCCGGCCAGCAGATCTTGGCATGCTCACTGCACATGCACCCGCCATTTTCTTTCTACCAGAGGAAGGAGTTGGGCTGGGGGACCGGGGGACTTCTGATCTAGTACATAAGGTACCGTGGGGGGCTCAGGGGACCCTATTTCTCTCTCCTCTGATGTGCGATCACATCAGAGGCGAGAGAAATTAAGTGCAAAATCCGATTTTTTTTTGTGATCGCCTTTATACGGTTAATAACAGTGATCGCAACACCGGGGTTGGTAAAAACCAACCCGAATCATGTTCACTGGGGTCTTGGCTACCCCCGGCAGCTGAGACCCCAGAGAAATTCTAACTCGGGAGGCACTATAACCTTAAACCTCAGCGCCATGAATTCACGGCACTGTGGTTTAAGTGCCCTTAACTGCCACCTTTAAAAGGCATATCAGCGGTCGATAAGGGTTTAATTGGGACATGCCTTCCTCGAAATCAGTGGAGGGGAAGATACATTCCGAAACAAGAAGGTTGATAGCTCAAATATCTATTCCCAGTCATTCACCAGTGTACTAATACTCAGACATCACATGACAAATAAGAGGACACTGTCATGATCCAGGTTGGATTATGACAGATTAATGCACAAATAACCTTTTTTTTCCTTAAGCTGTGTGCTTAAAGTTAGTTTTGCCCCCGGTGGCCATTAGGGTCATAGCACTGTGGTGGTTTCAGTTCTAGTTTTGCCCCCGGTGGCCATTAGGGTCATTGCACTCTGGTTGCTTTAGTTTAGTGCACGTGATTATTAAGCAGGTGTGATTGCTCTGGCTCTGACCTATAAAAGAGAGTGTCAGGTGTTGCAATCACGGTTGGTGATATTACTCATTTCCAACCAAGTCTGGTGGAGGAAGGAGCTACAGAGAGGAGTTCCTGGCAGCTCAGAGGAGCTCTGGTGTTATAGCTTCAGGTGGAAGCTGAATTCAGGTGTCGAGCTTCAGGGGTGAAGCTGAACTTTGGTGTCGTACTCTGCTGCTTGGAGCAATAGCAGCAGAGCAAAGCTAAGTGGTGTTATCCCTGTTTGTACCTTTCCTTTTGTGTGTTTCAGTGCAGTGGGGGGATTAGTTTCTGCACCGTCCATTTCACTAGAAAGGGCTAGGTGCAGGGCGAGCTAGGGTTTTTAGGTATCCTGCTCGTCGCCAGGTGCGGAACCTGCATAGGGACTGTCAGGAGTGTAGAGACACTGACTCAGGGGAGTGCAGGAGGTCTCCACGTCGCCGTTCCCTATCGCAGGGCCCTCCATTGTATCGGTTTCCCTGGTGTTTCCCTTTAATATTTAAATTCGCCCTGCTGGAGGCGGTGTGTCCAGTCACACGTAGCCATCACATTATCACCAACCGTAACATTTTTCTCTATTGAGCCATGGGCCAAGTGCAGTCAGGTGAGCAGTTGCTGCTGGCCCTCACTGAGTTTAGTGAGGCACTGAATGATGTGTTTCAGCAGCACCTGCAGCGGAATTATGGGTCTGAGGCCTATCCTCTGCCTCAACTAGAGGGTTCATATACGGCTTTGGTGAGGATGTGCCGTGGAGTCCCTGCTGGGGAGCAGGACTTGCTTATACAGGCGGACGTACCCAGGCAGGTGGGTGGAGTCGGTGTCCCCATGATGCTGCCTGGTGTTCCCCAAGGTGAAGGGGTACATCCGTGTAGTGAGCAGACTAATGATTTAGTCCTTGGCACTGACGCCGAAACTTCTGTACTGTCAGAGAAGCCATGTCCCCCTGGTCGTGTGGAGGAAGACGACCTGGGAGTGTATATTTCCTCCTTGCCCTCAGAAGGTACTATGACAACAGAGGTGATGGTTGATGAGGTACCTGAGGGCATACCGGTGCTTGTGGACAGTGGAGCAGAAGTCAGTCTGGTGGATGCTCAGGTTTAGAGTTGAGCGACTTTTGTTTTTTTAGGGTCGCGTTTCGTTTCGTGAAACCCGACTTTTCCAAAAGTCGGGTCGAGCAAGATCGTCCGATTATAGGGAAAAGTCGGGGTCGTCCCGAAACACGAAACCCAATGTAAGTCAATGGGGAATAAAAGTCGGCAGTGAGAGGAGGACAGGAAACACACCTACAGTGCCCATTTGAATGCCAAAAGCATCAATTCTTCTTACTTAAGCTTGTCAACCTTAATTAACTTCATAATACAAGTTACGCACTGAAAAATGGGGGTTATTTGGCTAAAGTTGTGGGGGGGAGGGCTGGCTGCAGGTTTTCATGTGCCCTGGGCGAAAGAGCGCCCCTTTAACACATACCACAACTCATCATGCTCCGATACGGCAGATAATTAGCGGTATAGTACAATGAAAAATACCTCACTTTTTACATCTCATGACGAGGCCCATCTATTTCTCCATACAGAATCATTGGTCCCATATAATGTTTGAAACAGTATATGATGAGCTCCACATAATGCTACAGTATATGTTGGTCCCCATGGATGAAGCTCCACTGTCTTATGGGCCCAAATAATGCTCCAAACATAATGGGCCCCATTTCTAATGCTCTAGTGTATAATGGGCCCTGTAAATGCTGCTCCAGTGTCTGATGTCCACCTTTGGAATGTTCCAGTGTATGGTGGTCCCCATCTATCATTCTCCAGAGTATAGTGCTCCCGAAAAATTGCTGTCCCAACATTGAAAACAATCAAATAAGTCTCCTCGCTAGGGAATCCCTGTACTTGTCTGGACAGGTGCTGTAGCTTGCTTAACAGCTCGCCAGCCGTTCTCACGCCCAGTATGGATTGCACGTGATTGCACAAAGGTTAGAAAGGGTACCGTATCCCTGGATAACATGTATGGATAGCGTACACATTCAAAATATATGTCTCAGGAGGCAGGCTCAGACGGTGTCAGGCCCAGTATGGATTGCACGTGATTGCACAAAGGTTAGAAAGGGTACCGTATCCCTGGATAACATGTATGGATAGCGTACACATTCAAAATATATGTCTCAGGAGGCAGGCTCAGACGGTGTCAGGCACAGTATGGATTGCACGTGATTGCACAAAGGTTAGAAAGGGTACCGTATCCCCGGATAACATGTATGGATAGCGTACACATTCAAAATATATGTCTCAGGAGGCAGGCTCAGACGGTGTCAGGCCCAGTATGGATTGCACGTGATTGCACAAAGATTAGAAAGGGTACCGTATCCCCGGATAACATGTATGGATAGCGTACACATTCAAAATATATGTCTCAGGAGGCAGGCTCAGACGGTGTTAGGCCCAGTATGGATTGCACGTGATTGCACAAAGGTTAGAAAGGGTACCGTATCCCCGGATAACATGTATGGATAGCGTACACATTCAAAATATATGTCTCAGGAGGCAGGCTCAGACGGTGTCAGGCCCAGTATGGATTGCACGTGATTGCACAAAGGTTAGAAAGGGTACCGTATCCCTGGATAACATGTATGGATAGCGTACATATTCAAAATATATGTATCAGGAGGCAGGCTCAGACGGTGTAAGGCACAGTATGGATTGCACGTGATTGCACAAAGGTTAGAAAGGGTACCGTATCCCCGGATAACATGTATGGATAGCGTACACATTCAAAATATATGTCTCAGGAGGCAGGCTCAGACGGTGTCAGGCACAGTATGGATTTGACGGCCCAGATTACACAGCGGAGGAGCAGGGAGAGGTAAAGATTGCAAATGCTGGGGCCCTGCCCAAGCAAGGGGGGCCCACTCGTGGGCGTCGGTACTGGCACTGGGCCCCTCATAGTACAGCGGTGTGTCTGACGGCGGGTGTGCACCACCACCGTCAGAGACACTTGATTGCACTATGAGGGACCCTGTGCCAGTGCCCGCGCCCAAGAGTCGGCCTACCCACCTGTCCAGGGCAACGGCACTCGCACGGTGTCGTGCGGTAGGTGGTGACCCTGGCCATGGGGGGGGAGGCAGCACAGTTAGGGAGTTTTAGAAAGTGGCATATGTTGATGTTGGACATTCAGCTGATGCAAAAGGCGAAATAGGTGAAGTACCAGGAAGAGGTGGACCAAAGCAAGCCATTTTTCTGTCACCCTATGTGTCATCAGGGGAAGGTGGGACAAAATCCTTGGAAACCCATGCGTGGTTCATTTTAATGAAGGTTAGATCATCCACATTTTGGGTTGACAGACGGGTCCTTTTTTCTGTCAGGATTGATCCAGCTGCACTGAAGACTCTTTCCGATAGCACACTTGCAGCTGGGCAAGCGAGCTCCTGTAAGGCATATTGGGCCAATTCAGGCCAGGTGTCCAGTTTAGCAGCCCAATAGTCAAAGGGGAATGACCTGTGTGGGAGAACATCGATATGGGAGGAAAAGTAGTTTGTAACCATAGTTGACAACTGCTGTCTCCTGTCACTTTCCATCGATGCAGTATTACCAGTTGTGTGAGCGGTATTTGAAAAATCAGTCCACAACATTGTCATGAAACCCCTGTCTCCAACGCCACTTCTGCTGTGTGCACCACGAACACCTCTGCCAAGCTGCCCCCGGCCCGTACGGCTCGTGTGAGAACCATCACCGCTGCTGTGTGCTGGGAATGCCTCAAGCAACCGATTTACCAGAGTTGCTTGTTTATTAGCCAATATTAGGTCAAGGTTCTCCTGTGGCATGATGTTTTGTAATTTGCCTTTATAGCGTGGATCCAGGATGCTGGCCAACCAGTAGTCGTCATCGTTCATCATTTTGGCAATGCGGGGGTCCCTTTTTAGGATCCGCAAGGCATAATCTGACATGTGGGCCAATGTTCCCGGTGTCAATGATGCACTGCGAGTGCTGGGTGGAGGAGCACTTTCTGGCAAATCCACATCCCTCCAGTCACACACAAACCCTGTACCAGACCTTGCCACGCCAACATTTTCACTTGCCCCACGAGATGCATCCTCCTCCCCTAAGTAATCATCCCCATCATCCTCCTCCTCCTCCTCTTCTTCCTCCACCTCGTCCAGGAGAGGTCCCTGAGCAGACAATGGCTGAATGTCATCAAGGATTCCCTCCTCCTCTTCCTCCTCATCAACATTGGCTGCAGACGCCTGCTCCTTAAGGTGCGTCAAAGTTTGCATGAGCAGACGCATAAGTGGGATGCTCATGCTTAGGATGGCGTCGTCTGCGCTTACCAGCCGTGTGCATTCCTCAAAACACTGAAGGACTTTACAAAGGTCTTTCAGCTTCGACCACTGCACGCCTGTCAACTCCATGTCTGCTCTCAAAGTGCCTGGCCGTGTATCCTCCCACAAATGTATTATGGCCTGCCTCTGCTCGCACAGCCGCTCCACCATGTGCAGGGTGGAGTTCCACCTTGTTGCAATGTCGATAATGAGGCGGTGGTTGGGAAGGTGGAGCAATCGCTGCAGCTTCTGCATACGAACGGAGTGTACAGGTGACCGGCGGATGTGCGCGCACAGTCTTCGCACCTTCTGGAGCAGGGCTGTTAACTCCGGATAATTTTTGAGGAAGCACTGCACCACCAGGTTCAAGGTGTGAGCCAAGCAAGGTATGTGGCTGAGTTTTGAAAGGGCTATGGCTGCCACAAAATTACGGCCGTTATCACTAACTACCTTGCCTGCCTCAAGATGTACACTGCCCAGCCATGACTCAGTTTGTCGCTTCAAGTACTCGGCCAGCACCTCGGCGGTGTGTCTGTCGCCCAAACACATCATCTGCAACACAGCCTGCTGACACTTTCCACTAGCTGCTCAATAGGGGGACACATCGTGTGCAACAGTGGCAGCTGCAGATGGAGTGTTCGTACGAGTGGGCTCTGTGGACGAGCTTTCGCTTCTGGAGGAGGAGGAGGAGGAGGAGGAGGAGGGTTGAACGCCTACAGCCAACTGTTTCCTATACCGTGGGCTAGGCAGCACTGTCCCACCACCGCTGTCCCCTGTGGACCCTGCATCCACCACATTAACCCAGTGCGCAGTGATGGACACGTAACGGCCCTGGCCATGCCGACTGGACCATGCATCAGTTGTGAGGTGCACCTTTCCGCTCACTGACTGCTTGAGTGCATGGACAATGCGGTCTTTCACATGATGGTGGAGGGCTGGGATGGCTTTGCGAGAGAAGAAGTGGCGACTGGGTAGGTCATAGCGTGGTACTGCATAGGCCATGAGTTCGCGGAAAGCTGTGCTTTCCACCAACCGAAAGGGCATCATCTCAAACGAGATTAGTTTGGCAATGTGGGCGTTCAAACCCAGTGTACGCGGATGAGAGACTGAGTACTTTCTTGACCTACTCATAGTGTCTGGGAGGGTGAGCTGGACTTGAGAGCTGCATATGGTGGAAGTAGCAGTGGACAGGGCGGACTGAGAGAGGGTTGATGATGGTGATGGAGTTGGTGTTCTTTCTGATGGCCTAGAATCAGTCTTTCGTTGATATAACAGTGGGATTCCCTGACTGCTGTGGTCTTGCAACGACACCTCAACATTTGCTGCTGTGCTAACCGGTGGGCTTACAGTGGGGGAAACAATGTAGCGTTGCTGACTACCTTCGTTGTGATCAGTTGCACATGTGGCACTTGAGGTTTCGTGTTGTGTCCACGCTTGCAAGTGCATGCTGGTTAAATGTCTAAGCATGCAACTGGTATTCAAATTTTTCAGATTTTTCCCTCGGCTAAAGGTCTTTGCGCACTTCTTACAGATAACCTTGGCCTGATCATGAGGATTTTGTTCAAAAAAGTGCCACACTGCACTCTTCCTACTTTGGCAGACATTTTGCGGCCTAGCACGCTGTGATCTTTTGACCCTCTCGACAAGCTGTCCAGCAACTCTTTTGATGTTTGGAACCTGTCTTTGGAGTGCTCCGGGCCTGCCAGATAACAGCTGTTGCGATGTCGATGTCTGCTGTGGATGCTCCTCATCTGAGCTATTGGAAGCAGCACCCTCTTCCCCCAATGGATGCCAATCTGGGTCAACAACTGGGTCATCCATCACCTCCTCTTCTATGTCATGTGCA
The DNA here is from genome assembly GCF_039654945.1 of Dendrobates tinctorius. Taxonomy (NCBI): domain Eukaryota; kingdom Metazoa; phylum Chordata; class Amphibia; order Anura; family Dendrobatidae; genus Dendrobates; species Dendrobates tinctorius. The sequence goes on along the minus strand of NW_027361939.1, from coordinate 8,364,232 downwards.
CCTTTCTCTGTGTCACCGTGTATGGTGGTATAGTGTGCGGGAAGGGGCACCTGAGTCTCATCAGGGTCAAAATCTGGCTCTGTACACTGCGAGGACAATGTAGTGCTCTGAGTGAATGTACCAGCAGAATCATCCATCAGCGGCTGTGCATCAGTGCACTCCACGTCAGATTCATCTTGGCCTGGGTAATTCACCATTTCACTTGATAATCCAGGCATGGTATGTGAAAACAGCTCCATGGAGTAATCAGTAGTATGGCCTGCGTCATCCTTCAATCTTGGTTGGGGTGAAGGACACAAGGAAAGGTGTGGTTCATGAACATGAGCCTCCAATGACGACTCAGTGCTTTTACTTTTTACAACTGAAGAAGAGGAGGCGATAGAGCTGGAGGCTGAGTCAGCAATGTAAGATAAAACTTTTTCCTGATGCTCTGGCTTTAAAAGCGGTTTGCCAACTCCTAGAAAACTAAGCGTTCGAGGCCTTATGTAGCCAGACGATGACCCAGGGTCAGCACCTCCTGCATTCGGTCCTATTTTGCTCTTGCCACTACCATCAGATCCACCACCAACACCATCATTACCAGCTGCCAACCCCCGCCCAATTCCACGGCCTCTTCCACCAGCCTTCCTCATTTTTGGTAGAAATGTAGACAAAATCCAACAAACTATATAGTAATGTAAAACAAGGTACAAGGTGTCTATAGGACAGGGGAGATTTAGAATTTCTGCACACACTTGTGGACAGTGGACACTTTTGGATTGTGTGAGGCCCACTGATATCTGAGCGCTATGTGACAGGCTCGATGGCACAGCTGCCTGTGACCAAAGTGACGAGAGGATAATGGAGATTTTGAATCTCTGCGCACACTTTTGGACACTGGACACTTGTGGATTGTGTGAGGCCCACTGATATCTGAGCGCTATGTGACACGCTCGATGGCACAGCTGCCTGTGACCAAAGTGACGAGAGGATAATGGAGATTTTGAATCTCTGCGCACACTTTTGGACACTGGACACTTGTGGATTGTGTGAGGCCCACTGATATCTGAGCGCTATGTGACACGCTCGATGGCAAGCTGCCTGTGACCAAAGTGACGAGAGGATAATGGAGATTTTGAATCTCTGCGCACACTTTTGGACACTGGACACTTGTGGATTGTGTGAGGCCCACTGATATCTGAGCGCTATGTGACACGCTCGATGGCACAGCTGCCTGTGACCAAAGTGACGAGAGGATAATGGAGATTTTGAATCTCTGCGCACACTTTTGGACACTGGACACTTGTGGATTGTGTGAGGCCCACTGATATCTGAGCGCTATGTGACACGCTCGATGGCACAGCTGCCTGTGACCAAAGTGACGAGAGGATAATGGAGATTTTGAATCTCTGCGCACACTTTTGGACACTGGACACTTGTGGATTGTGTGAGGCCCACTGATATCTGAGCGCTATGTGACAGGCTCGATGGCACAGCTGCCTGTCACCAAAGTGACGAGAGGATAATGGAGATTTTGAATCTCTGCGCACACTTTTGGACACTGGACACTTGTGGATTGTGTGAGGCCCACTGATATCTGAGCGCTATGTGACAGGCTCGATGGCACAGCTGCCTGTGACCAAAGTGACGAGAGGATAATGGAGATTTTGAATCTATGCGCACACTTTTGGACACTGGACACTTGTGGATTGTGTGAGGCCCACTGATATCTGAGCGCTATGTGACACGCTCGATGGCACAGCTGCCTGTGACCAAAGTGACGAGAGGATAATGGAGATTTTGAATCTCTGCGCACACTTTTGGACACTGGACACTTGTGGATTGTGTGAGGCCCACTGATATCTGAGTGCTATGTGACACGCTCGATGGCACAGCTGCCTGTGACCAAAGTGACGAGAGGATAATGGAGATTTTGAATCTCTGCGCACACTTTTGGACACTGGACACTTGTGGATTGTGTGAGGCCCACTGATATCTGATCGCTATGTGACAGGCTCGATGGCACAGCTGCCTGTGACAAAAGTGACGAGAGGATAATGGTGATTTTGAATCTCTGCGCACACTTTTGGACACTGGACACTTGTGGATTGTGTGAGGCCCACTGATATCTGAGCGCTATGTGACACGCTCGATGGCACAGCTGCCTGTGACCAAAGTGACGAGAGGATAATGGAGATTTTGAATCTCTGCGCACACTTTTGGACACTGGACACTTGTTGATTGTGTGAGGCCCACTGATATCTGAGCGCTATGTGACAGGCTCGATGGCACAGCTGCCTGTGACCAAAGTGACGAGAGGATAATGGAGATTTTGAATCTCTGCGCACACTTTTGGACACTGGACACTTGTGGATTGTGTGAGGCCCACTGATATCTGAGCGCTATGTGACACGCTCGATGGCACAGCTGCCCGTGACCAAAGTGACGAGAGGATAATGGAGATTTTGAATCTCTGCGCACACTTTTGGACACTGGGCACTTGTGGATTGTGTGAGGCCCACTGATATCTGAGCGCTATGTGACAGGCTCGATGGCACAGCTGTGACAAAAGTGACTAGAGGATAAGGGAGATTGGATTGATTTTAAAAAAGCAGTTTGCGGAGCAGTGGGTAAACAGCAATGCCAGCGTGTCAGGAAGCCTTAAAAGGCAGCCCAACAACCAACACCACTGATACACCACAATATAGCCTCCCCTTGCACTGCACACACAGTGACTTGTGTGTTGTGCAGGCCAAATCGCTAGCAGCAGAAGCAGTTTTTTTGTCTTCTTCCCTGCCTAACGCTCTCCCTACAGAATCAGCAGCAACCTCTCCCTATACTAAGATCGGCAGAAGTAAGATGGCGGTCGGCGTGCACGCCCTTTTATATCCCCTGTGACGCCCACCAAAGCAAGCCAATCACTTGCATGCCCTTCTGAATGATGGTGGTGACCCGTGCCTAGGTCATCACGTTGCCCACAGTGTCCGTGGATCCTGATTGGCTGAAAAAGAGCGCAAAACAAACTTTTGAAACGCGACTTTGGCGCGTAAGTCGCCGACCTCGTGGCCGACCTCATCCTAGGGTCGGGTTTCATTTCATGAAACCCGACTTTGCCAAAAGTCGGCGACTTTTGAATTTTTTTGAACCGTTTCGCTCAACTCTACTCAGGTTGTCCAGACTCATAGTCTGAGGTGTAAGACGCTGGACAAACCCATAAGCGTCCAGGCCATTAACTCTGTCCCACTGAGCCAGGGGGGGTCAAACCAAGTCGTAGAAGACATTGAGCTGCATAGCAGACATCAGGATGTGTCCCAGCCATACTACGTCTTGGAGGGAAATCCAGCACCTATCGCTGTGGGCCCCCTTGGTCTAAAAAACACAACCCGTTCTTAGATTGGCGGACTAGGGAAGTAGTCAGCTGGGAGCAATCGTGTGAGAGCTGCTGCCTAGGGGCTGCTGTCTCTGCTATCCCTCTACAAACGTCCTCTTCCTCTCCAGTGGTAGCAGCTGAGGTACTGCAGGAGAGTAGGGGCAAGGCTCAACCCTCGCCATTAGCCAACCATGAGAGGCACAGACCTCGTAGTAGGAGGGGTTGGAGGGTGGTGTTTCCCTTGGTGAATTGCGGGGGTGTGAGTGTGGTGACACAGGGGGACACCTCTGTTGTCAGTTCCAGAGAGAGTTCACTGTGTTGTGACAAATGAATGTGTTGCAATAAATGTTCAGGTCCAGACCTGTGTGTGAACGAGCATGTATGGGTGGCCACCAAAAACATCCAGTGGGTCTGGAATTCTCAGGTGATCAGGCCGTATCTGGTGTCGGCTATCCAGGGCCCGGAGACTTACCAGCTGGAGTTACCCACATACTTGCCCATACACCTCTCATTCCCCAGATCGGCGCTTTGGAGATGGGTAGTGCCTCCGGAACTTACTTTGCCAATACCAGCGGTGCTTGTTTGTCATAAACCTGAAGTGCAGGTAGTTGCTGGGGTGAACTCTGGACCGGGGCATCCACGCTGTAGGTGGTTCCCTGATGAGGAGCGGTCTTGAGGGTCCAGAGTCCCCTCATTGAGGGAGGGTACTGTCATGATCCAGGTTGAAAAATGCACTGTAACCATTTTTTTCCTTAAGCTGTGTGCTTAAAGTTAGTTTTGCCCCCGGTGGCTATTAGGGTCATTGCACTGTGGTAGTTTCAGTTCTAGTTTTGCCCCCGGTGGCCGTTAGGGTCATTGCACTCTGGTTACTTTCATTTAGTGCACGTGATTATTAAGCCGGTGTGATTGCTCTGGCTTTGACCTATAAAAGAGTGTCAGATATTGCAATCACGGTTGGTGATATTACTCATTTCCAACCATGTCTGGTGGAGGAAGGAACTACAGAGAGGAGTTACTGGCAGCTCAGGGGAGCTCTGGTGTTATAGCTTCAGGTGGAAGCTGAATTCAGGTGTCGAGCTTCAGGGTGTAAAGTCCGTCTGCGGTTCTGGGCTGCAGTAAGACAGCACCCGAGCAACCCCGATACCCTTTACCCCTATACAGGGATCTGGATTTACAACAGAGCCCAGGAGGTAGCTGTCTGAATATGAGCAGCGGCCAGAGCAGGACGGTCGTCAGGGAAGTACAAAAACGGCAGGCAATAGCAGAGTCAAATTCAGGCCAATGTCAGAGTCAAAAACCAGGAGGGCGGCAGAGGTACAGAATCGTTAGGAAGTAGCAGAGTCAGAATATCCAGGCCAAGGTCACAAACCAGGAGAGTAGCAGAAGTACAAAATCGTCAGGCAATAGAGGGGTCAGAAATCCAGGCTGAGGTCAGAGTCAAACAGAAATATATCCGGCGGCTTGCAAGACCAGTCCCAAGGTATTTGAGGGATCAGGTCATCCCTCACAGGTTCCTGGACTGGTGATGTCATTAGGGCCGCCTCCAGGACCAGGCTAGATGGTGAAGCAGTAACCCCCTGACGACTGACAGAGGGGCGGAGCCTGCGCCCACCAGATGCCTGCGCAGGAGCCACTTCTCTGTCACCACCATAACTCACGGGCGAGGCAGGAACAGCCGTCCCTGAGTCTGACGGTGAAGTGGCGGTCCGGCGCCTGCTAGTGGCCGTGACCGGAACAGCAGGCCCCGAGTCCAACGGTGACGTGACAGACCGGCGCCTCTTAGTGGCTAAAGCTGGGACCATAGGCCCTGAGTCTGACGGCGACGTAATAGAACCACTGCACCTCCCAGTGGCCGAGGCAGGAACAGCCGTCCCCGAGTCTGATGGCGAAGTGGCGGTCCGGCGCCTCCTAGTGGCTGCGACCGGAACAGCAGGCCCCAAATCTGACGGAGACGTGACACAGGGGTGAAGCTGAACTTTGGTGTTGTACTCTGTTGCTTGGAGTAATAGCAACAGAGCAAAGCTAGTGGTGTTATCCCTGTTTGTACCTTTCCTTTTGTATGTTTCAGTGCAGTGGTGGGATTAGTTTCTGCACTGTCCATTTCACTAGAAAGGGCTAGGTGCAGGGCGAGTTGGGGTTTTTAGGTATCCTGCTAGTCGCCAGGTGCGGAACCTGCATAGGGACTGTCAGGAGTGTAGAGACACTGGCTCAGGGGAGTGCAGGAGGTCTCCATATCCCCGTTCCCTATTGCAGGACCCTCCATTGTATCGGTTTCCCTGGTGTTTCCCTTTATTATTTAAATTCGCTCTGCTGGAGGCGGTGAATCCAGATACGCATGTAATTCTGAAATTCGCCTGCTGGAGGTGGTGTATCCGGCTGCACGTTATATTATTTAAATTCGCCCTACTGGAGGCGGTGTATCCAGGGTCACGTGTGTCAGAGAAATTCACCCTGCTGGAGGCGGTGTGTCCAGTCACACGTAACCATCACAGACACTTGCTAATTGTATTTTTTGTGTGTACATAATTAACTAAAAATTACTGTTTGTCGACAGCACATTTTCTCTTGTATTCAAAAGATGAGCTGCCAATAGTGATGAGCGAGCACGCTTGTCACCGCTCGGTGTTCGGGATGATTGGTGCTCACTGGGTCTTTCCAGGGTTGCTCGGAGGGAGCTCGGGTTTCCCCCTGCATGTTTGGCACTCTTTACAGAGCCAATTAACATGTAGGGATTGTCTGCCACACACTGTAAAGCCGTAGCCATGTTGGTTGCCGTATTACAGTGATTGGCTGGCCGCACAGCGTCATCAGGTTTATATCAGACCTGGCACCGCCCTGCTCGTCACAGTCAGCTCCAGAATCAAGCAGTGTAGGGAGAGGTGCTGCTGAGCTTGGGAGAAATTTATTTCCTTCATAGTTAGTGTGGGTATACCATATATAATACAATATCCAACTCAACTAACAGTCCTTCTGAGGACTAATAGCTACACAGATATCACTGCTAGGCAGGAAGGCAGTGTATGTAGAAACTGCAGTGCATATAACAATTGGGTCCATTCCACTTCTTTCTGCTGCAGCTCCTGCCTATCACAGATATTTATAGATATAGTCCCAGGTATCAGAGGCCAGGAATAATTTATTTTGGATCTTAAGTCTGATTTTTTGTTTTAAAAGCAATCCAGAGAACACCGTTTTTCTGCTTCATTTGCTTGTTGGCAGGCTGAATCCTTTCCATATTACATCGGTAAAAAACAGCTATTTTAAACCGGCTTTTGCCCACCACACAGATCGCATATCAGTGCGTCAAAATTGTGCCATTTCAGGCCTCCATTTTTTTTGCAGTGTCTTAGGCAAGTTATTGACACTAGTTTGCGAAAAAAAAAATAGTTACTTATAGGCCATATATTTTACACTGGGGTTTGTCCGCCACACGGATAGCATATCAGTGAGGTCAAAATTGTGCCATTTCAGGCCTCAATTTAAGTTTTGTTGCAGTGTCTTAGGCAACTTATTGACACCAGTTTGATGGAAAAAATAGTTACCTACAGGCCATATATTCTACACTGGGGTATGTCCGCCACACGGATCTCATATCAGTGAGGTCAAAATTGTGCCATTTCAGGCCTCAATTTAAATTTTGTTACAGTGTCTTAGGCAAGTTATTTACACCAGTTTACTGAAAAAAAGTAGTTATGTACAGGCTAGATATTTTACACTGGGGTTTTCCCTCACATGGGTCACATATAAGTTCGCTCCAAATTAAGCCATTTATAGTGAAAGTAGAAAAAATAGTACTCCATTTAAAATGGGCAAGGCGCGTGGCAAGGGACAGGGAAGTGGACATAATGGTGATGATGCATGCAGAGGCCGAGACTGAGGCCGTGGGCAAGCTGAAATTGGGCCACAACAAACATCCATATCTTCTCGCACAACCTTCCTGTCCCAATTACTAGGGGATCGCAGCAGCACATCATTATTGAACCCAGACCAGTGACAAAAGGTTGTTGGTTGGATAGCGGATAATGCTTCCAGTCACCTTGCCGCCACCACCACCCTGTCTTCCACACGGTCAAGTCTGAGTAGCCGTGAGTCTGGCTGGACCGCATATTCCTCACTCTGATCCTCCTTCCTCCCACCAGTGCCGAGTGCTCGGAGACAACTGATCCCACACTTAGATACTCCGAAGAGCTGTTCACTTTTCCATTTATAGTTTCAGGCCTCTCGACCGGTCCACTTGAAGCGGGGCAAGAGGAGATGGCATGTAGAGATGCCCAAATATTTGCGCAGCCATGGTCACATGAAGGCGACGGTGGGAAAGTGTCAGAAGAGGTGAACGATGATGAGACACAATTGCCAGAAAGTCAGGAGGAGGACCAGGTGCGGAAGGGGAGGACGAGGTAGTGAATGATATAGTAACTGAAACAAGCTGGCAGGAGGACATGCAGAGCGAGGACAGCAGCACACAGGGGGAGGGAGGCATAGCACCCTAACAGGCAGGAGAAGCAGTGAGGTGCTCGCAGACAGAAGGCGGGCAACCGTTCCCTGTAACACCAACACGCCGGAAGTTGCCAGTCTAACTGTTAGACCTTCCCGAGTCTGGTTGTTTTTTAAAGACTCTGCCAATAACCCCAAAAAGGCCCTTTGCACCACCTGCCAAGCCAGCATCAGCAGGGGTAGCAAAACTACCAGCCTAACCACAACCAGCATAATCAGGCACATGGCAGGAAAGCACCCAACTTTTTCTGGCCAAACTTCAGGGTCCAGAAACAGTGTCTGCAGGTGACACCACTGCTTCTTCTGCTGTTGTGCGCACAAGCCAATCCCCTGTCCATGGTGCATGCGAAGATGCTTCCTGCCCTGCACCTGCCATTGCACACACTCAACTAGCACTATCAGCAAGCACGTCCATGTCCTTGTCCAAGCACAGCGTTCAGTTGTCCATAACCCAGTCCTTGGAACAGGGCTTCCATAACACCTCAGCAGTGCCAAAGACTGATTGCCTCCATGCCACGCCGCATTGATGTAGTAATTGATGCAAAAAATAGCCCCGACCAAGTATTAAAGGGAACCTGTCAACCCCCCCCCAGGCATTTTTAAGTAAAAGAGCCACCTTGTGCAGCACTAATGCTGCATTCTGTCAAGGTGGCTCTATTACTTAGTGTCCCTTCCACCGCAGTTTGTTCAAAAATACCTGATTTTTGACAGGGGGGCAGGTCTTTCCCCCTATGACAGACGCCTCGCATCCATCAGTCATTTCGTATTTGGCGCCGCCTCCTCAGTGTTCTATTGAAATGCTGGCGCCTGCGCTGTACTATAGTTTCGTGGGCATGCGCAGTTAGCGCTGCCCGACGTGCCTGTGCTCTTAGATCACATCCTGGCCTTCATATCGCACAGCCACAGATCTCGCCCCGCAGTCGCTTATGATTTATTCACACTGCAGGGCTGGGAATCTTGGGCATGAGAGCAGCAGAGAACTACCGTGGAGGATGCATTGCATGCAGAGCATGATGAGATGGAGCAAGGAGCCATACAGGGTGATTACACACAGCCCAGCCTCATCTCATTCCAACGTGGATTGGGTGACATTGAGAAAGAGGAGGAAGAAGAACAGGAGCTACTTTCATGCGCTATAGACGGTACTACAAGCACAACTGTCATACCGTCTGTTCAGTGTGGATGGCCTGAAGACAGGGAGGAGGAGGTGGAGGAGGAGAGAATGGTCAGTCGTCCCCTTGGTGAGGACACGGAAGTCTTGCCTGTTAGCAGTCTGCCACGCATGGCTGAGTTTATGTTACACTGCCTTTCCCGTGACCCTCGAGTTCTCAAAATTTTGGGTAACAGTCATTACTGGTTGGTGACTCTTCTAGACCCACGCTACAAGGAGAACTTTCTATCTCTTATTCCAGAGGCAGATAGGTCTACTAAAATAGGTCAGTGCCAGAGGGCCCTTGTTGAGGAATTATTAAAAATATTCCTATCTGAAAACAATGGCGGCAGAGGTCACAGTTCCTTGGACAACCAAGGCGAGAGAGACACAACTCCAATCCAGTAGAGGCAGGGGAACACTGGCAAAATTTTGGGAGAGTTTGGTCAGACCCTCCCATTGCACTAGCCCTGAGTCGTGGGGTACTCTCACAAGGAGTGAAAAGTTTGGGAAAATGCTGAGGGAGTACCTTGCTGACTGTACTAACGTCTTCTGTCATTCCTTTGTGTCTTACGATGAGTGCTTATCCACGTTGAACACGTGGCATGAACTGGCTCTCTCTACTGCGTACATGTGCTGTATTCTTGGTCAAGGAGCGCACGGCGCCTCACTCTGTGGCGGTCACTGGGCACACAGTGCCTCGCTAAATGACAGTATCGCTTTTAGTGGCGTGAGTCAATGGGAACAGTCCTTTGCAGCGCCAGTGCTCTAAGGGCGGAGCACGCTGCTCAGCATCCTATGCGCTGCTTGTCCACGACAAAAATCTAAGTTGTCATGCCCGCTTTCTCTTAAGCTGGCCCCCTGCCTCTAGGTCACCGGGTCTGTCTGTCTGCTGCAGTTCGCTGCAGTGTTGGCGCTGAGGGAGTACCTTTTTGACCATATTAATGTCATCCGTGATTCCTCTGTGCCATATAATTATTGGGTATCCAAGCTGGACACATGGCATGAACTGGATATCTACTCCATGGAGGTCCTGGCCTGCCGCTAGTGTTTTGTCAGAGCGGGTTTTTAGTGCTGCTAGAGGAATTATAACTGATAAGCACATCTTCCTGACAACTAAAAATGATGACAGGCTGACTTTTATAAAAATGAACAAGACTTCTCAACACCACCGAGTAATAGCAGCACAACATAAACTCAAGTCCAGTGTCTTTTTTTGGGAGGTCTATTGCCATGCACCTCTTCACACCCACACATTGGTATGTCATTCCTGATTTCAGCTATTTGCTGTTGTCCTCCTCTCTTTCTTCTTCCTCATCCTACACCACCAGATCACCAGGGTAGCCGCGGTCCATGATGCAACACCCACATAATATTTTTAAAGGGTGTTTATGATGCCCCTACTAAAAAAATGGTTATACAGTATGTTTATGTATACTTCCCAGGGGTAAATGTTTGTCAGCCCATACACTTTGTGCATGGACTTTACAAGTATAGGAAATCACTCCTTTCTAATGGGAACATTTTTCATGAGACCCTCCCCCACGTCTCATCAAAGAGCTATTGGGGTGTGTCCAAATTTTTGGCAGCCATTGCATTCACTGCTTAGGCAAACAGTATGGGAGACCCACTTCCTAATAATCAGAAAGTTGTTTTCAGGAGGCCCTGCTGTACGTCTCTTCAAAGGGGTACTATTGTGCATCCAAATTTTTGGCAGCTCTTGCATTCACTGCACAGGCAAACAATATGGGCACCCCACCTCCTTTTGGGCCTCCGCCCCCTGTTGCGACCTCCAGTATGGAATGAGCTGCTTTCCCACAGAACCTTCCGTCCCCTGGTATCTCTTGACCAGTCTGACCAGTTGATAGGCATTCCGGGGATCACCCTGGGCAACCCAAGTCTGTAGAGCCTCGGCAGAGATTGCACAAACCGGTCCATCAACACCCGTTATACCATCTGCACAGGCGAAGAGGACTCTGGCTCCAGCCACTTCTGGACCAGGTGCAACAGGTAAAACATTTGGAAGCGCGTTGGTTTGTCCCAGTGAACCCGCTGTGCTGTGAGAGTCATTGTTACTCTCAAGCATGCAAGAATCTACATTTTTAGCTTGCCATACGTTTTAGCATCCTGCAAAGCTAAATCATAGTATGCTTTCTGGGATTCCACTGTCAAATATGGCGCCAGTACCTCTGCCCACTGCTCTAGCAGGAGTTTCTTTCTCTCTGCGACCCTTTCAAACACCATCAGGAAAGCCTCAACATTGCAATTCTCCACTGTAGATTCTTCAGCCTCAACAATGCAGTTCTCCAATGCACGTTGTTCAGCTTCAACAATGCAATTCTCCACTGCAGTTTCTTCAGCTTCAACATTGAATTTCTTCACTGCAGGATCTTCAGCCTCAACACTGCAATTCTCCACTGCAGGGTCTTCAGCCTCAACACTGCCATTCTCCACTGCAGGTTCTTCAGGTTCAACATTGCTCTTCCCCACTGCCGGTTCTTCAGCCTCAACACTGGAATTCTCCGCTGCAGGTTCTTCTGGCTCAACACTGCAATTCTCCAATGCAGGTTCTTCAGCCTCAAAACTGCAATTCTCCACTGCAGGTTCTTCAGACTCAACACTGCAATTCTCCACTGCAGGTTCTTCAGCCTCAACACTGAAATTCTCCACTGCAGGTTCTTCAGGCTCAACACTGCTATTTCCCACATCAGGTTTTTCAGCCTCAACATCGCAATTCTCCACTGTGGGTTCATAAACCTCAACACTACAATTCTCCTCTGCGGGTTCTTCAGCCTCAACACTACAATTCTCCACTGCAGATTGCAGATTCTTCAGGCTCAACACTGCAGTTCTCCACAGCAGGTTCTTCAGCCTCAACAATGCAATTCTCCACTGCTAGTTCTTCAGCCTCAACAATGCAATTCTCCAATGCAGGTTCTTCAGCCTCAACACTGCAATCCTCCACTGCAGGTTCTTCAGACTCAACATTACTATTCTCCACAGCAGGTTCTTCAGCCTCATCACTACAATTGTCCAATGCAGATTCTTCAGCCTCAACACTGCAATTCTCCACTGCCGATTCTTCAGCCTCAACACTGCAATTCTCCACTGCAGGCACTTCAGGCTCAATTCACTGAATAGGCAAACAGTATGGAAGTATCAACTTCCTAATAATGGGAACATTGCTTTCACGTGGCCCTCCTGTACGGGTATTGGGATGTGTCAAAATTTGGGGTAAGCCTTGCATTCACTGCATAGTCAAACAGTATGAGAATACCAACTTCCTAATAATCAGAAGTTTCCCAGTGAATGCATTTGCCCTGGTTGAAAGCAATCCTAAAGTTAAAAAACCCATCAAAAACGCTACTTGTGAACATAGCCCATTTTTGTTTTTGGTCATTTATTTTGCCTTATACAGCTCTGGCAAAAATTAAGAGCCCACTACACAGTTTTATAAACATCAGCTTCTCTACATGTCTGACAGCCATTCCATTCCAGTGTCAGTTGAATTCCACCAGAGTACACCTCATTCTACTTAATGTGCTTCTGATTAGGTGATCACCTAAACCAAATCTTATTTAATGAAGGAAAGTATAAAAAACCCTGCTGTGGTGTTCACAATCCTCTTGCAATAGGACAAGCTGGATGGCAAAACAAGTGCTAGTGATATTCCAAAAGTAATAGGAATCAATTCTGCCTCTACTAGCAGACGGATACCATGAGCGTCATGTTGCCTCCATCCTTAAAATTTCTAAGATGGCAGTCAATTACAAGGTCAAGCAGCAGACTTTGGGGACAACAAATCTAAACCCCGTCAGAGGGCTAAAAAGACTCTCCACTGACCGGGATGACCGTCATCTTATTTGAACGTCACTCAGCAACTGCAGGATGACATCAAGTGGCCTACAAAAGGAATAGCAAATTGCAGCTGGGGTGAAGTGCACGGCAAGAACAGTGTGCAACAGGCTCCTAGAGGCAGGGCTCAAGTCATGTAAAGGTAGAAGAAAAGCCTTTCATCAATGAGAAGCAAAGGAGAACCAGGCTGAAGGATTGGACCATAGAGGACTGGAGTAAGATAATATTCTTTAATTGGTCTAATTTTCAGCCTTGCCCAACACCTGGTCGTCTAATAGTTAGATGGAGACATGGAAAGGCATGCAAGCCACAGTGTCTTGCGCTCACTGTGAAATTTGGTGGAGGATCAGTGATGATCTGGGGATGCTTCAGCAAGGCTGGAATTGGGCAGGTTAATCTTTGCGAAGGACGAATGAATCAAGCCGCATACAAGGTTATGCTGGAAAAAACAGTTGATTCCTTCTGCTCTGGCAATTTTCCCCAACTCTTTGGACTGGTATTTCCAGCAGGACAATGTGCCATGCCACACAGTAAGGTCAATCAATGTGTGGATGAAGGACCATCACATCAAATCCCTGTCATGGCCAGCCCAATCTCCAGGCCTGAACCTCATTGAAAATCTCTGGAATGTAATCAAGAGGAATCAAGAGGAAGATGGATAGTCACAAGCCATCAAACAAAGAAGAACTGCTTAAATTATTGTACCAGGAGTGGCAAAAGGTCACCCAAAAGCAATGTGAAAGATTGGTGGAAAGCATGCCAAGACGCATGAAAGCTGTGATTAAAAATCATGGTTATTTCACAAAATATTGATTTCTGAACTCTTCCTAAGTTAAAACATTAGTATTGTTGTTTCTAAATGATTATGAACTTGTTTTCTTAGCATTATTTGAGGTCTGCAAGCACTGCATTTTTGGTTATTTTAACTATTTCACATTTTCTGAAAATAAATACAAAATTTAGTGCTTGGAAATTTGAAGAGATGTTGTCAGTAGTTTATAGAATAAAAGAGCAATTTACATTTTACTGAAAAATATACCTATAAAGAGAAAAATCAGATAAACTGAAAATTTTGCAGTGGTCTCTTAATTTTTGCCAGAGCTGTATATGAGTCATTACCCTAGAAAGGATGTTCCTTAACATATTTCCCAGGAAAATCCATTTTGGTTTTGTTTTTGTATGTTTTAATGCGAGTCTGTAAAAGTGGCGTAAGACTCTGACAAAATTGATCACAGCAGTGACATGGGAGTCAGAAATGCTTCCAGGGGTCTTCCCAATGATGTTCCCATGTCATTTGGGCACTGTTGGGGGGGGCACCAAAAACATGCTCGAGTTTCCCATAGACTTACATTTGGGCTCGTTGCTTGGGTCGAGTACCCGAGCATGCCAATGCTTGACCCGAGCAGTGAGCACCCAAGCATTTTAGTGTTTGCCCATCACTAGCTGCCAACAATGACATAGTTTTATATAAACAATTGCACAAACTGTAGCATTGGCGTTCCTGCACGCTTCCCAGTCCCCCTTTCCCCTGTCCCGGCAGGGACACTAACTCATGGCTCCCTTCCCGCACTTTTTCCTCCTCCTGCTGCAGTCCATATTTTGTACATGACTTGCAGATTCCTGGGCACTGTGCTTAGAGCGTGCGCTCTCTCTCAAATTTCCTTCAAAGGACAGTGCGGGCCTTCCTAAAGTGTTCCCAGTCAATGGCTGGGAGACACTTATTATTTCAGTCATCTCTAGCCTGAGCAATGTTTATTCTGTTAGTCTGCATGCTTTCTAGTTTTCAGGTACCCTGTCTGTTAGTACCTCCCAATATCTGCTAGTTCCTACTAGAACCTGCCAGTTCCTTCCAGTACCCACTTGTATTTGTTCGATCCTGCCTTTCCCTGCTTGTGCCTTTTAGCATCTTCCAAGCCTGTCTGTATACCAGTCGCACCTGTCTGTTCTTGCTGTGCCTGTCTGTATACCAGCCGTTCCTGCCTTCACTTGCCATGCCTGCCTGTATACCAGCCATAGCTGCTTGCACCTGCCGTGCCAGTCTCTTCTCCAGACGTACCTTCCGTGCCTGTCTACACCTGCCTGGTCTTCCAGAGTTCTTGCCGTTATTTCTTGTACCAGCCAAGTCTACCCATTCATGTCCATTTCTATTACCTTTGGGGGTCAGCTGCCTTGTGTCAGAGGTCTGTCCTGGAATAGAACCTGGCATCCATCCAGAGCCAAGTCTAACCCCATCATCAAGGGCTCTAGCGAAGACTCAGATATTTGCCTAGTCACGCCCCCAGGCCCTTCTCGGTTCACAGCACTGTGGTTCCACCACTATTCCCATTACACAAATACCCATTATAGTTGAAACAAATAAACGCTATTAAAAGAGCATGGATCAACTTTCTATATTATTTTTCATATGGAGGCAGCACTCACACCTGGACATGGGACTAAAATACCATTCTGCCACAGAAGAAGAAACCAGTATTAAAACTAGCACAATATACAGATGTAGCAAATGCCAAAAAAGATGTTGTGGCGCTTTATGGCAGTATTATCACACTCCTATGCAAACAGCATAGTCCAGCAGCTCATTTACTACCCTATACTAATCTGTCTCCCTCTTACTAAACTCTCCTCTTTCTAATCCATCCTGAAAGCGGCAGTCAGAATCATATTTCTCTCCAACCGCTACACCGATGCCTGTAACCTGTGTCAGTCATTACACTGGTTTCCCATCTGCTACAGAGACAATATAAACTTATCACTCTCACCATCTCTTATCAAGGTTACATCTAGTCTATTCTCTGTTAATACTGCTGTTAGCTGCATTTAGTGTAGGGAAAGGTGCTGGAGGAGAGATAGTTTTGGATTAGGATTATAGGAGGAGGAGAACAAGAAAAAGAAGAAACCATGAGCCAGATACCCTTTTTGGGTGGGAAGAGGTGCATGGTAATGCAACAGAAAAAAGGGAACATTTCAATTGTCTTGAATATCTGCTGCTGTCATCCGGTGGGATAGAAAATTCTCTGCTAATCCAGCCCTTGTTCATTTTGATAAGAGTCAGTCTGTCAGGATTTTCAGTTGAAAGGCAGATGCACCTATCAGTTATTATGCCCACAACGGCACTAAACATCCGCTCTGACAAAATGCTAGTCACAGGATAGGCCTCCACCTCCAAGGCATTGAGGGACAATTCATGTCTCGTGTCCAGCTTGAATACCCAATATTTGTACTGCACAGAGGAATCACGGAGGACGCTGGTAATGTCCTTTTGCTGAGGAAAAACCCTTGCATCTCTTCTGGCTATTCCCATTCACACAAACCCAGACCCAGTTGGCTGCCCAGGAAAATGATCCCAGAGTCTCTGTCACCCGGGGGCATAATTACCATGGTTCAGCGGTTGCCACTTCGACCGGGCTTGGCAAATCAGGGTCTCGGCAGGTCAGAGGCACGCCGAAACCAGCAAAAGTTAAAATCTGTTGCTGTGCAGGAGATTCCTCCCGCACGGCAACAGTTAACAGCCGCCGGCCAATCACAGGCCGGCAGCTGACGTCTCCGATGTATGATGGCAGCAGTGAGGACGGGCAGCTATTGTGGTGCAGGGGAAGTGCCATTTTGCCATAATCCGGCTATACAGACAGCCGGCAACAATTTATCACAGTGCAGCGCATCCGCCGCATGTCACGCAAAACATACCATCGCTACACATCATGCAGACTGGTACATATGCAAATGCACAGAGCAGAGCACTCCACCGGACATACAGAGCAGAGCACACACACCGGCTTGCATCCACTGGTCAGCCCTGCTTCACACACAGGTTATACTGTATATTGTACATATACGTTATTTGCAGGACCTGTATCTTGTGTGTGCCGCATACACAGGTCCACCATACATATACACACAGACATAGTATACACAGCTGATTAGGTCATATATACAGGAGATGAGGAGATGACCTCACGCAAACAGGATAATGGCTCCCAGTTTATACAGCTAGCACACCATATACACAGAGCAGCAGGGGATATGGGGTATATAGGAGCTACTACACATATACAGAGAAAGTGACTGCCCATGTCACTGTCAGACTGACAGTGACATGGGCAGTCACTTTCTCTGACCTGGCACCTTGCCACTGCAGGGCCTGCTTTGACTTACGGACTGGATTAGTTTTTTCTTACTTCCCAAATCTTTATATAAACTCCTCTGATGAATCTCACCATTGGGGAAGAAACGCATAGGGAGTATTCAGCCCCTTATCATTGGAGGCATCACTATAGGGTCCACTAGGGGCCTGTCCATGTTAGGACAGGAGCAATACTGGGGCACAACAGGGAGTCTAGGAAATTATTACATACCGCTTTCGTCTCTCTCCCCATATATATTCCCCTTTCCCTTGTTTGGATCCATCTCCCGGCAAGGTACTTCCTTAAGGAGGCCGGGATCTTTTGTCCATCAACAGTGGTGAGACCAAACCATTTTTTAATGAGCACTGGTTTGCACGAGCACTTTATTTGGTTTGTTTGTGATATTTGTCTTTTTAATAATTGATTAAAGTTATGTTTTAATATTTGGGGACCCCTCCAGGCTATATTCGCTAGTTAACCCCTGAGGGTACTTTGAATGGTAGTGAGAACCTCACATCATAGCTGACATCGCATTGCTATATTGATACTGCAGTCTTATACGTCCAATTGAAGTGGGCACATTTTGCTGGCATTGTAATACTGAAATTTTTTTCCAGCATTGACTTTTTATATGTCATTTATCATGCTATAGTTGAGCCTTAAATAACCCCCAAAAAATTGTTAAATAAAACTTGTATTGCTATATTGATACTTCAGACTTATACATCCAACTGAAGTGGTCACATTTTGCTGGCATTGTAATACTGCATTTTTCTCCAGTGACATTTTATACAGCATTTATCATGCTATAGTTGGGCCTCAAAACACACAAAAACAAGTGGGTAAAAAAATTGCATTGCTATATTGATACTGCAGTCTTATACGTCCATATGAAGTAGGCAAATTTTGTTGTCATTGTAATACTGCATTTTTTCAGCAGTGACATTTTATATGCCATTCATCATGCTAGATTTGGGCCTTAAATACCCTCCCAAAAATTATTTGTTAAAAAAACTTGCATTGCTATATTGATACTGCAGTCTTATACGTCCATCTGTAGTGGGCAAATTTTGCTGGCACTGTAATACTGTCTGCAACATATTTTCAACAGAGCTGAATGATGATGAGACACAATTATCAGCAATGTTACTTCAGCAAGTCAGGAGGAGGACCAGGGTGTGGAAGTCGAAGATGAGATGACCCAAACTGGGAAGTTGACATGCAGAGCAAGGACAGCAGCAGAGAGGGATCCACAGCACCACAACAGGCAGGCAGAGGCAGTAGAGTGGCCAGAGGCACAAGGTGGGCAACTGTTACCCAGAGGACAGACACGTGTGAAGTTGCCAAGCCAAGGTTTAGGTGTTCACGAGTCTAGCGCTTTTTTAAAGACAGTCCAGTTAACCCCAAAAAGTTCAATTGCAATATCTGCCATGCCAGCATCAGCAGGGGCAGCACATCTACCAGCCTGAACACCACCAGCATGCTCAGACACATGGAAGCCAAGCACCTAACTAACAACTGCCTCTTCCCCTGTTCTACGTGCACACTAATCCCATGTCCATGACGAAGGCAAAGATGCCTCCCACTCTGCACCTGTTGCTGTACACTTTCAACCATTGTCAGCTACCACATTCTTGTCCCAGCATCGCATTCTGTTGTCCAACCTGAGTCCTTGGAACACAAGTGTAAATACACAGCCACCCACCCACAGGCTGCAATACTAAAGGGCCACATTTCTAGACTGCTTGCCCAGGAAATGCAGCCATTTAGGCTTGCGGAAATGGAACCTTTCTGCAACCACATGGCGGTAGCTGTCCCTTGATACTCGGTCCCCAGTCGCAACTATTTCTCCCTTTGTGCTGTCCCATAACATCAGCCGTGCCCTAACCAACGCCATGACTGGGAAGGTCCACTTAACCATAGACACCTAGACAATTGCTTGTGGCCAGGGATGCCACATTTTCCTGACATCACACTAGGTGAACATTGTGGAAGCTGGGACCCATTCGGACCCTGGGACAAAACATGTGACACCTAGGATTGTGGGCACTGGTTCAATCAGGGTTGCTCCCACCTTTTACAGTAGTTCCTGCACCTCCTCCTCACCCTTAATCTCACCAACGCAACATCAATCGCCAGCTGAAAGCACTTCCTCTGCCAGGTGGCAACAACCTCTGCTAAAGCTAATGTGCTTATGTGATAAACTTCACACCACCGCGGAGATGTTGAAAGGTCTAACAGACCAGACTGATCTGTGGCCCTAGACCCTGAACCTACAACCAGGCATGATCGTGTGTGACAATGGCTGTAACCTGGTGACTGCTCTGAAGCTTGACAACCTTGAACACGTAACATACCTGGCCAATGTGCTGAACTTAAGCTGGAGTCACACATAGCGACTTACCAGCGATCCCGACAACGATATCAACGTGTCAGGATCGCTGGTAAGTCGCTATGTGATCGCTGGTGAGCTGTCAAACAGACATCGCTGTGTTCGTTAGCACTGATGCCATATCCCTGTAAAAAAAATAGAATTAAAATAAAAAATATTGTTATTCTCACCTTCCGATGTCCCACGCAGCCATCCTGCCTCTCTCCACGCTCCGGTCCCAGTAATCCTTTGTTAGAATGACCGCGAGAATGTCATGGTCTCGCGGCAGCACGACGTCTCGCGGTCATTCGTGCAAAGGATCACTGGGACCGGGAGCGTGGAGAGAGGCAGGATGGCTGCGCGGGACGTCGAAAGGTGAGAATAACAATATTTTTTATTTTTTTATTATTTTTTACAGCTGATCGCTGGTCTCCCGCCTGTCACACGCAGCGATGTGTGCTGGCCAGAGGGAGACCAGTGTCGAAAAATATGTCCAGAGGTATCTTGCAGCGATCAGCGATACCGGCAGGGGGGCCGCTCGCTGATCGCTGTCACACACAGCGATCTCGCTGGTGAGATCGCTGTTGTGTCACAAAAGTTGTGACTCAGCAGCGATCTTGCTAGCGAGATTGCTATGTGTGACTCCCGCTTTAGTGGTTCAGTGGTTTCTCAAACCTACTCAGATCTGCCTGAGTTACTTGTGAAAGTATGTCCCTTGTGAGCCCATTTCCACAAGTCAGCTACAGCTTCTGTCGCCCTGGCAGTCGTCCAGCAGCGTTTGCAACTTCCAGCTCACCGACTGGTGTGCGATGTCACCACGCATTGGAACTCAATGTTACATATGTTGGCAAGGCTTTTTGAGTAGCAAAGGAAAGTAGATGAATACCAGCTACACCATGCACGTCAGTATTTCAGTCAGCCTCCGCACATAAGAGCTGATGAGAGGGAATGGATGTCTGACATCTGTGCCCTTCTCTAAAACTTTGAGAACTTGAACAAGATGGTGAGCGTTGATGACGCCATAATCAGCATCACCATCCCGCTTCTCTGTTTACTGAAATGCTCGCTGCTGACAATTAAAGAGGAGGCTTTGCAGGCAGAGCAACATCCCAGCCTTATTTCATCTTCTCAAAGCGGATTGGGTGATAAGGAGAAGGAGAGACAGGAGCTTGTTGCCTGTGCTACAGATGATAGTGCCCACAACACCTTATTCTGTCTGTTCAGCGTGGGGAGCCTGAAGGAGAGGACATGGACAGCCGTCCTCTTGGTGGGGACAGGGAAGACTTAGCTGTTCTCAGTCAGCCACACATCACTGAGTTTATGTTCTGCTGCCTTTGCTATGACTCTCGCGTTATATGCATTTTGACCAACACTAATGGCTGGTTACCCTTCTAGACCCAAGCTACAAAGAGAACTTTGCATCTCTCCTTTGCGTGGCAGGGCAGAGCAGAGTCCTGCAGTGTGCAGGCGCCGGACCTCTCTGAGCTTTCCCAGCGCCTGCGCACTCAACAGGGCAGATAAAGTATGCCTGCGCAGGAGCCGCGACAGGAAGCAAAGAAGAGGACGTCACCGCTAGAAGATAGAAGGCGCCGGACCGCGACACCCATCGGACCAAAACCAGATCCGGACCGCCCCTGTGTGAGTATGATATAACTTGTTTTTCTTCTCTTTCAGGCTACATTGGGGGCTTATCTGCAGCA
Source organism: Dendrobates tinctorius (assembly GCF_039654945.1). Classification (NCBI taxonomy): domain Eukaryota; kingdom Metazoa; phylum Chordata; class Amphibia; order Anura; family Dendrobatidae; genus Dendrobates; species Dendrobates tinctorius. The sequence continues at coordinate 8,343,192 of NW_027361939.1, read as the reverse complement.
TTACAGAATGCTGTAGATAAGCCCCTGATGGCGGTGGCTGCAGCTTGAGGTCGAAAAAATTGGTGACAGATTCCATTTAATAATGGGAAAAAAATGTTTTATGAGGCACTCCACTATGTCTCTCCAAAGGGGTATTCATAGAATCATAGAATGGTAAAGTTGGAAGGGACCTCCTGGGCCATCTGGTCCAACCCCCTGCTCAAAGCAGGATTCGCTAAATCATCCCAGTTAGATGTCTGTCCAGCCTCTGTTTGAAGACTTCCATTGAAGGAGAACTCACCACTTCTCGTGGCAGCCTGTTCCACTCATTGATCACTCTAACTGTCAAAAAGTTTTTTCTAATATCTAATCTGTGTCTCCTCCCATTCAGCTTCATCCCATTGCTTCTAGTCTTTCCTTGTGCAAATGAGAATAAAGTTGATCCTTCTACAATGTGACAGCCCTTTAGATATTTGTAGACAGCTATTAAGTCTCCTCTCAGTCTTCTCTTTTGCAAACTAAACATTCCCAAATCCTGCAACCTTTCCTCATAAGACAGGGTTTGCAGACCGGTCACCATTCTGGTCGCTCTTTTCTGAACTTGCTCCAGTTTGTTGATGTCTTTTTTAAAATGTGGTGCCCAAAATTGGACACAATATTCCAGATGAGGTCTGACCAAAGAGGAGTAGAGGGAAATAATTACTTCACGTGATCTAGACTGTATGCTTCTGTTAATACATCCTAGAATTGCATTTGCCTTTTTTGCTGCTGCATCACACTGTTGACTCATATTCAGTCTGTGATCTATTAGTATACCCAAGTCTTTTTCACATGTGCTGTCACTTAGCCCTATTCCTCCCATTCTATATATGCTTTTTTCATTTTTATTGCCCAGATGTAGTACTTTGCATTTCTCCCTGTTAAAAACCATTCTGTTAGTTGCTGCCCACTTCTCCAGTTTATTTAAATCTTTATGAATCCTCTCTCTCTCTTCTCTAGTATTAGCTATCCCTCCTAGCTTTGTGTCATCAGCAAATTTAATCAGTTTACCCTCAATTCCTTCATCTAAATCGTTGATAAAGATGTTGAACAATACAGGGCCCAGGACAGAGCCCTGTGGTACCCCACTTGAGACATTCTTCCAACTGGATGTGCAGCCATTTACGACCACTCTTTGGGTCCGATCACTAAGCCAGTTATGAATCCACCTAACAGTTGCCTTGTCCATTCCATACTTAGTCATTTTTTCAATAAGGATTGTATGAGAGACTTTGTCAAATGCTTTGCTGAAGTCAAGATATACTATATCTACAGCATTTCCTTGATCCACCCAATCAGTAATACCGTCATAGAAGGAAATTAAATTAGTCTGACATGACTTATTAGTTACAAACCCATGCTGACTCTGTTTAATCACTTCATTCTTATCCAGGTATTGACATACATGTTGTTTAATAATTTGTTCAAAGATCTTTCCTGGTATAGAAGTCAGACTCACCGGCCTATAGTTGCCTGGGTCCACCTTCTTCCCCTTTTTGAAGATAGGAACAACATTTGCTCTTCTCCAGTCTTCTGGCACTTCTCCTGTTCTCCAAGAATTTTCAAAGATTATGGAGAGGGGTTCAAAAATTTCTTCTGCTATCTCCTTCAGTACTCTGGGGTGTAATTCATCTGGACCTGGAGACTTGAATTCATTTAGGTTAGCTAAGTGTTTCCTCACTATCTTTCTGTTTATAGATATCCTGGATTCTTCTATTCCCTTAATAGGACAGTGAATAACAGTTGATGTTACATTTCCTTTCTGAGAGAAAACAGATGCAAAATAGGAATTTAAAAGTTCAGCCTTCTCAACATCCTGTCTTACCATTTCATCATTTTCATCCTGTAAAAATCCTATAGCATCTTTGACTTTTCTTTTACTTTTGACATATCCCCAAAATCCTTTATTATTGCTTTTGACATCTCTTGCAAGCCTCAATTCATTTTCAGCTTTAGCTAATCTGATTTGTGCCCTGCAGGTTCTGCAGACAGCATTATATTCTTCTTTAGATATGCCTCCCTCTTTCCATTTTATAAACATTTTTTTCTTCCTTTTTAGCATGTGCTTAAGTTCTGTGTTCATCCATCCTGGTTTCCTTAAATGCTTCCTATTCTTCCCTCTTTTCGGAATTGTTAACAACTGTGCTTTGAGAATTTCATTTTTCAAGATTTCCCATCCTTCCTGGACATTTTTGTCTTTAAGGATATCCAGCCATTGGATCCCTCCAATTCTCTTTCTGAATCCCTTAAAATCTGCCTTTCTGAAATCTAACCTTGACGTCTGAGTCTTCACAGGTCTTCCGCCTCTAGTTATCCAAAATTCTAAAATAGCATGGTCGCTACCTCCTAGGGTCCCAGCCACTTTTACCTCCTCAACCATTTCCTCCCTGTTTATAAGGATTAGATCCAAGGTAGCAGTTCCCCTTGTTTTCTCCTTTACCTTTTGGAAGATAAAGTTGTCAGCAAGAGAGGATAAGAATTTCCTTGACCTGTTAGTTTTGCCTGAGAGAGATTCCCAACAAATGTCTGGATAGTTGAAATCTCCCATGACAACTATGTCATATTTTTTGGAGAACTTGGCCATTTGATGCATAAAGAGTTCATCCATATCTTCAGCTTGCACAGGCGGCCTGTAGTAAATGCCTACAATGGTGTCCTTTCCATTGTTCTGTCCTTGTATTCTTACCCAAACAGTTTCCACAGAACTCCCAGTCTCTGAAGCTTCAATCTCTGTGCAGATATACGCATTTCTAACATACAATGCGACACCCCCTCCTCGTTTATCAAGTCTGTTTCTTGCAAATAAGTTGTATCCTTCTAGTCTTGTATTCCAATCATGTGTATTGTCCCACCAAGTTTCAGTGATTCCAATGACATCATATTTCTTTTCCTGTGTTAGTACTTCCAATTCTCCTTGTTTGTTGCCCATGCTTTGTGCATTAGTATAGAAACATTTTAGTTTGTGATTGGTTTCTCTTTCTCCAATATTTTTATTAATTAGATTCTTTCGTCTTTGTTCTTCCTTTCCACTTCTAATAGCAGAGTTCTCAATAGCATTTGTCAGGTGTATGGCTTTTTCTGGTCTTTTGCTTCCCTTCCCATGTTGTTCTAGTTTAAAGCTCTCCTTACAAGTGTAGCAAGGCAACTTCCAAATACATGCTTTCCAGTCTTCGTAAGGTGCACCCCATCTCTAGCAAGTAGTCCATCGTATAAGTAGTTCACTCCGTGATCCAGAAATCCAAATCGTTGCTGACGGCACCATCGACGTAGCCAGTTGTTCACCTGCAGAATCTTATTCCACCTCCTTGTTCCATGGCCATCCACTGGGAGAATGGAAGAGAAGACCACCTGCGCTCCCAGTTCTTTCACTTTCTTGCCTAAGTCTTCAAAGTCTCTGCAGATGGTTTCCAGGTCGTTTCTTGCGGTGTCATTTGTCCCCACATGTAGTAGCAGGAATGGGTAGTCATCTGTAGGTCTGAAGAGTCCTGATATCCTGTCAGACACATCTTTAATTTTTGCACCTGGAAGACAGCACATTTCTCTTGAAGTTATATCCGGTCTGCAGATAGCGGCCTCTGTTCCTCTCAACAGGGAATCCCCCATGACCACCACTCTCCGTTTCTTCTTCACAACATTTTTCTTTCTCCATCCAGGAGGACTCTGAAGGCGTACAAGGTTGCTGTTTGTTGGCAAAGTCTTATCCTGATGTATTTCTTCATCGTTTTCCTGCGTGAGAGCCTGGTACTGGTTCCTGAGCAGTATGGGTGCTGACTGCCTCCTGATCCTCCTGCTTCTCTGGGTCACATGTCTCCATTCCTCTGTTTCTTCAGGTGCACTTCGAATTTCTTCTCTTTCTGTATCATGAAGAGATAATTCTGCTCTGTCCAAGAACTCTTCACCTTCCTTAATGATCTTCAACGTAGCTAACCTCTCTTCGAGATTTTGCAACTTTTCCTCCAACAGGGTCACAAGCTTGCATTTGTGGCATGTGAAGTTTGGCTTTTCCACTGGTAAATCTGTGAACATGTAGCAAGAAATGCAGCTCACCAAATGGCTCCTGGCCTCTTCCATCTTGAGATTTCTTAAAAACGATGAAAGATGAGCCAAAATTCGTGCGCGGTTTTTCCGATTTCCTCTTTTCAGCTGCAACGGCCAAAACCCAGTGATCGTTGAGCTCGCGGAGACTCTTCACTTATCCCAGAAGGCACTGGGAATATGCAAATGATCTCCTCAAGACTCTTCCCCTGGTTTTCCGATTTCCTCTTTTCAGCTGCAACGGCCAAAACCCAGTGATCGTTGAGCTCGCGGAGACTCTTCACTTATCCCAGAAGGCACTGGGAATATGCAAATGATCTCCTCAAGACTCTTCCCCTGGTTTTCCGATTTCCTCTTTTCAGCTGCAACGGCCAAAACCCAGTGATCGTTGAGCTCGCGGAGACTCTTCACTTATCCCAGAAGGCACTGGGAATATGCAAATGATCTCCTCAAGACTCTTCCCCTGGTTTTCCGATTTCCTCTTTTCAGCTGCAACGGCCAAAACCCAGTGATCGTTGAGCTCGCGGAGACTCTTCACTTATCCCAGAAGGCACTGGGAATATGCAAATGATCTCCTCATGACTCTTCCCCTGGTTTTCCGATTTCCTCTTTTCAGCTGCAACGGCCAAAACCCAGTGATCGTTGAGCTCGCGGAGACTCTTCACTTATCCCAGAAGGCACTGGGAATATGCAAATGATCACCTCAAGACTCTTCCCCTGGTTTTCCGATTTCCTCTTTTCAGCTGCAACGGCCAAAACCCAGTGATCGTTGAGCTCGCGGAGACTCTTCACTTATCCCAGAAGGCACTGGGAATATGCAAATGATCTCCTCAAGACTCTTCCCCTGGTTTTCCGATTTCCTCTTTTCAGCTGCAACGGCCAAAACCCAGTGATCGTTGAGCTCGCGGAGACTCTTCACTTATCCCAGAAGGCACTGGGAATATGCAAATGATCTCCTCAAGACTCTTCCCCTGGGTATTGGAGTGCCTCCTTCTAATTTTTGGCATCTCTTGCACTTAGTGCATACGCTTTACCAGTGTAGAAGACCCACTCCTTAGTAATGGGAAAAAATGCTCTTCTGTGGATCCACCTCCTAGTTGAGGGAAAAAATTTTGAGACCAAAAGAGCCGATGATATCTATTAGTAAATGATCCAGTGCCTTGTTGTGGGATGTCAGGTGTTCGTCACATAGGGAGTTCTCAAACTGCATATAGGATTTCACAGCCAGGACAGGAAAGATTGTACAGTACATACAGAAGATCCTGGTATTGTCTATAGGAGGCTGAGTAGATGCGAAACGCTCCACTATATTTCCCAGCAAGGTTTATGAAATAACAGTCCTTGATCCTGCTACATTAAATTAATTGCTTTTTACAAGTCTAATTCAAATAGATTCAATTCTATTATAATAATACAGCTCTTATCTACAATTCATCTGCTGCTTTTTTCCATGGACTCATTGACCCATTCCTGTTTTTTACTGTAATCTTTACTCTGAAACTCATCAAAGCTGTCAGTATTACTTGCGTTCCTGCAGACTTTGCTGCTGTCACGTAAAATAAAAAAAAATATTTTCAGGGCCAGCTCAAATCCCTTCTATATTCTACAATAATAGCGCTCTTATCTGCAGTTCGATTAAGGTAAGGTGTGGCAGCAGGAATAACGCATCACAGGCTTCTAGGCTGGGATTTATCTAATATATAAAGCTCAATGTGGGTATGTGTGTGTATGTCCGGGATTGACATCCGCACCGTCGCAGCTACAGCCACAAAATTTGGCACAGTCACATGTCTGGACCCCGAGAGCGTCATAGGCAATGTTGTGAGGCAAAATTTTAACCCCGCACGTTCCAATTCACCACACAATTTTGCCCCTATCTACATAATGGGGAAAAAGTGTGTGTATTGGCATCTTCACCGTCGTAGCTACAGCCACAAAATTTTGCACAGTCACACGTCTGGACCCCAAGAGTGTCATAGGCTATATTGTGAGGCAAAATTTTAACCCCGCGCATTCCAATTCAAGCTGTGATTGGTTGCTATCAGCAACAGTTTTCTTTGTAGACAGTTGTGCTAACGGAGGCCTATTATTCTTATCATTTCTATGGTGTTATCATCTATTAGATACACGGCTCAGCAGACAGTATCACACAGAATAGGACTAGATACATGGCTCAGCAGTCAGTATCACACAGGATAGGATTAGATACACAGTTCAGCAGTCAGTATCACACAGGATAGGATTAGATACACTGCTCAGCAGACAGTATCACACAGGATAGGATTAGATACGCAGTGCAGCAGTCAGTATCACATAGGTTAGGATTAGATACACGGCTCAGCAGTCAGTATCACAGGATGGGATTAGATACACAGCTCAGCAGTCAGTATCACACAGGAAAGGATTAGATACACGGATCAGCAGTCAGTATCAAACAGGAGAGGATTAGATACACAGCTCAGCAGTCAGTATCACACAGGATAGGATTAGATACACAGCTCAGCAGTCAGTATCACACAGGAAAGGATTAGATACACGGATCAGCAGTCAGTATCAAACAGGAGAGGATTAGATACACAGCTCAGCAGTCAGTATCACACAGGATAGGGTTAGGCCTGTTTCACACATCCGTCTGTTACCATCAGTCAAAATCCGCCGTTTTGCAAAAAAAACGGATTCTCTTTCTCTCTTCCTCTCTCTCTCTCTCTCCTCCCCAGACAGCGGTTCCTTTAAATTTCTTCCTTCGCCGGATGCATAAAAAAAACCGACAGGTGGCACACGTTGATGTCCGTACGCAGGCGGATCCGTTTTCCGCCATTTTGGTGGATTACAACTGACACAAAAAGCTGATGTGTGAAACAGGCCTTAGATACACGGCTCAGCAGTCAGTATCACACAGGATAGGATTAGATACACTGCTCAGCAGTCAGTATCACACAGGATAGGATTAGATACACTGCTCAGCAGTCAGTATCACACAGGATAGGATTAGGAGGAAGACCTGTGAAGACTCAGACGTCAAGGTTAGATTTCAGAAAGGCAGATTTTAAGGGATTCAGAAAGAGAATTGGAGGGATCCAATGGCTGGATATCCTTAAAGACAAAAATGTCCAGGAAGGATGGGAAATCTTGAAAAATGAAATTCTCAAAGCACAATTGTTAACAATTCCGAAAAGAGGGAAGAATAGGAAGCATTTAAGGAAGCCAGGATGGATGAACACAGAACTTAAGCACATGCTAAAAAGGAAGAAAAAAATGTTTATAAAATGGAAAGAGGGAGGCATATCTAAAGAAGAATATAATGCTGTCTGCAGAACCTGCAGGGCACAAATCAGATTATCTAATGCTGACAATGAATTGAGGCTTGCAAGAGATGTCAAAAGCAATAATAAAGGATTTTGGGGATATGTCAAAAGTAAAAGAAAAGTCAAAGATGCTATAGGATTTTTACAGGATGAAAATGATGAAATGGTAAGACAGGATGTTGAGAAGGCCGAACTTTTAAATTCCTATTTTGCATCTGTTTTCTCTCAGAAAGGAAATGTGACATCAACTGTTCTTCACTGTCCTATTAAGGGAATAGAAGAATCCAGGATATCTATAAACAGAAAGATAGTGAGGAAACACTTAGCTAACCTAAATGAATTCAAGTCTCCAGGTCCAGATGAATTACACCCCAGAGTACTGAAGGAGATAGCAGAAGAAATTTTTGAACCCCTCTCCATAATATTTGAAAATTCTTGGAGAACAGGAGAAGTCCCAGAAGACTGGAGAAGAGCAAATGTTGTCCCTATCTTCAAAAAGGGGAAGAAGGTGGACCCAGGCAACTATAGGCCGGTGAGTCTGACTTCTATACCAGGAAAGATCTTTGAACAAATTATTAAACAACATGTATGTCAATACCTGGATAAGAATGAAGTGATTAAACAGAGTCAGCATGGGTTTGTAACTAATAAGTCATGTCAGACTAACTTAATTTCCTTCTATGACGGAATCACTGATTGGGTGGATCAAGGAAATGCTGTAGATATAGTATATCTTGACTTCAGCAAAGCATTTGACAAAGTATCTCATACAATCCTTATTGAAAAAATGACTAAGTATGGAATGGACAAGGCAACTGTTAGGTGGATTCATAACTGGCTTAGTGATCGGACCCAAAGAGTGGTCGTAAATGGCTGCACATCCAGTTGGAAGAATGTCTCAAGTGGGGTACCACAGAGCTCTGTCCTGGGCCCTTTATTGTTCAACATCTTTATCAACGATTTAGATGAAGGAATTGAGGGTAAACTGATTAAATTTGCTGATGACACAAAGCTAGGAGGGATAGCTAATACTAGAGAAGAGAGAGAGAGGATTCAAAAAGATATAAATAAACTGGAGAAGTGGGCAGCAACTAACAGAATGGTTTTTAACAGGGAAAAATGCAAAGTACTACATCTGGGCAATAAAAATGAAAAAAGCATATACAGAATGGGAGGAATAGGCCTAAGCAACAGCACATGTGAAAAAGACTTGGGTATACTAATAGATCACAAACTGAATATGAGTCAACAGTGTGATGCAGCAGCAAAAAAAGCAAATGCAATTCTAGGATGTATTAACAGAAGCATACAGTCTAGATCACGTGAAGTCATTATTTCCCTCTACTCCTCTTTGGTCAGACCTCATCTGGAATATTGTGTCCAGTTTTGGGCACCACATTTTAAAAAAGACATCAACAAACTGGAGCAAGTTCAGAAAAGAGCAACCAGAATGGTGACCGGTCTGCAAACCCTGTCTTATGAGGAAAGGTTGCAGGATTTGGGATTGTTTAGTTTGCAAAAGAGAAGACTGAGAGGAGACTTAATAGCTGTCTACAAATATCTCAAGGGCTGTCACATTGTAGAAGGATCATCTTTATTCTCATTTGCACAAGGAAAGACTAGAAGCAATGGGATGAAACTGAATGGGAGGAGACACAGATTAGATATTAGAAAAAACTTTTTGACAGTTAGAGTGATCAATGAGTGGAACAAGCTGCCACGAGAAGTGGTGAGTTCTCCTTCAATGGATGTCTTCAAACAGAGGCTGGACAGACATCTGACTGGGATGATTTAGCGAATCCTGCTTTGAGCAGGGGGTTGGACCAGATTGCCCAGGAGGTCCCTTCCAACTCTACGATTCTATGATTCTATGATTCTATGATTCTATGATTAGATACACTGCTCAGCAGTCAGTATCACACAGGAGAGGATTAGATATACGGCTGAGCAGTCAGTAACACACAGGATAGGATTAGATACACAGCTCAGCAGAAAGCATCATACAGGAGAGGATACTTGGGTAATGGTTTAGTTAATTTGTGTTGCAAATCTGTAGTGTTGAATATATGATGTGAAATGTTTTTATGTGCAATATAATCATTATAATTTGTTATAACTAACCACAGTTGGTTACTATGCCTGGGCAACGCCGGGCTCTTCATCTAGTTGTCTTATAAATTATGAACCTTGCTGCTTTTTTTTCGCATGAACTCATTGATGATTCATGTTTTTTATTGTATTTTGTACTCAGAAATTCATCACAGCAAGCAAAATTAACTGATTAAATGTGTTTCCCTCTAGCATCTGTGTGTAAGAGATAGTGGTGGGAGACTTTACACTACTGGAGCTGGAATTGTTTTCATCTATTTCTTTGTGCTTCTTGAAGACGCTTGTGGTCATTGTCCTGCTGAAAGGTCTATGACCTACTAGGATGCAAACCCAGCTTTCTGACCTCAGGCACTTCATTGCGACACAAAATCTTTTGGGAATCTTCACATTTCAATGCACCCAGGGCGAAAGGCGGCAAGAAAATTCTAAAATATATTTGAACCGCCACCATATTTGACTGTAACTAGTGTGTTCTTTTTATTTGTAGGCCTCATTCCATTTACTGTAAACAGTAGAATGATTTGCTTTACCAAAAAATACTCTATCTTGGTCTTATCTGTCCACAAAACATCTGCTGGCCCTTTAACAATAGAAAGGGCCACCCGATGGCCCTCTACAAATAATGATGGCCAGATGATGGTCCTAAAAAAAAAAAAATTTGACTTTCAATATGTCTGATCATGTCTCACACACCACATGACCAGATAAGGTATTAAAATGATAAAATTACATTTCTTGTTGAATGTTTTTTTCACCACGCTTTTCTTTCTCTTTTTTTATTTTTCCTACAAGTCATTACCCTGGAAAGAATGTTTCTTAACATTTTATCCAGTCAAATCCATTTTAATTGCAGTTTTGTATATGTTATTGTCAGTCTATAAAAGTAGCATAATACTCTGACAACATTGTTCTCAGCAATGACCTGGGATTTAGAGATGCATCCAGCGGTCTTCCCCATGCTGTTCCCATGCCATTTCAGGGCTGTTTACATCATTTACAGAAATGTTTAGACCCCGTCCAGACCTCTGAAGGGGACAGGGTGCCGGAAAAATGTTCACATTTCCCAATGACTTCAATTATGCTCTATACTCAGATTGAGCACCCAAGCATTATGATTTGCTCAACTCGAGTTTCAAGGATCTAAGCATTTTAGTGCTCACTTATCACCAGTCATCATCACTCACCATATTGGTTGATTTCTTAAAGTTTTGTATAACCTCACAGA